>NC_056692.1:40358594-41035570 GCF_018350215.1 Panthera leo | reverse complement strand
CAGCAGCCTTGGGGGGCAGCTGCAGCTCCACCGAGAAGACGCAGTTGTCCGAGGGGCGGGCCTGGGCTGCGTCCACCAGGCCTGGCCCCAGCTGCTGGGTCAGGAAGCTCATCACAGCCGTCAGCTCCTCTGGGCTCAGGTCTGCAAACAGCTGGCTCTGGCTGGGGGGTGTCCGGGGCTGCGCACTGGGGGATACAGAGGGGCAGCGGGGAGGCTGGCTGGAGCCACCTTGGCTGGTCAGCAAAACATAGGCCAGGGCAAAGATGGTAATGAGGGACAGTGCCAGGAACACAAGGACTACCTTGAGATTCATGGTGAACTCAGAAAGCTGAAATGTGAGTCCTACCAGCTGCTCCTTCCCCCTACTGACATCAAATCAGGGTTTATATTCAGTAGGATGGATAGGAATGGAGAAAACTCCACCCTGTGGGCTGGACAGGAAATTTCTGACTTTAATTTATATAATTCTGTTCCAATTTTCTGTTCCGTGGTTTGGCTCAAGGCACTACATCCACGTGCACAGCCTGTCCCCTGCCCCTGAACTCCTGGTGGCAGCACTGGTAAGAGTTCTGATCACTGTCACTCAGACTAGACTCAAGGGATTAACTGTAAGCTCTACCTTTCACTCAGAATGGGTCTGAGGCAGAATGCAGATCTCAGATGCCCAGTGAAGTGCTGTGTGCTACACCCAGGCACGGAACTATCCATTTTCCTACCTCCTAGCGGGCACTACCCCCAATATTCCCAGGACCCAGTTCAGCAAGAAGCACTTGGCCAGCTGCCAAAGGCCAAGCCCCTGCTTTGTAATATCAGGCCTCTCACCTAGTTAGTGGGACAGAAGCAGTGAGCACCTGGGCTCAGCAGTCGGATTTGTACACCAATCACCACCCACCCCGTCCCTAAGCTGTGGGACCTCAGAGTCGTCACTTATCATGAGTTTCAGTGTCCTCACCTACAAGAAGGGGTAAACTACCCAAGATTCATGAAAATTAAACACGGCCATGCACATAACGTGCTTAACAGAGCCCAACACAGGGGAGGCATTCAAAAACTGTTAGCTACTGGTACCAAGCTCTGAAACCAAATACAGCAAATGTTCCTCCGCTGTTCAAGATCTCAAATCTCTTTCTGCAGACAATGAGGGGATCGCTGGATACCAGAAGGCTACTTTGCAAGGTAGAAGTTAAGGAAACTTTATTTCAGCTACAGTCCTAGACAGCCCTCCAAGTCATTGGAAAACCAAAACCAGGAGTCCCTGGTATCTCCTCAAGAAATTTAAGCCACTACTCAGTGGGGAAAATTAGTATAAGGTATAGAAAATGACAGGGTAGGGTGTGCCTTGAGCCAGGTGATTCCCCACACGTGGAACTAGAGTGGCCTCTACTGGCAGTTCATGGGTATCACCAAGGAAGAGAGGAAGGAGCTGGGATCTTGAGAGAGACAAGCAGCTTAGGTTCGGGAAGAGCAAACTTTCACGTTAATTCAGACTGAACACAAATGAAGGACCACCCCGGCCTCTGGGTTGGCGGAAATCTCAGTCTTCCCATTATTTTAGGGAAAAGAGCTCAATTGGTATAAAAATCCCCAACAGGGTGGCTGGCGGTGTATGTGGAGGTGGGTGTGCCCATGTGCACGCACTTGAGTACGGGTATGTCCCTAGTCACCAGAATATCGCACCAGGATCTGCAGCTTTAGAAAGAGGTCAAAGTACCTGCATTTTTAATAATTTCTTGACATGGTAAAAGAATTTTACATTACGATCCAAGGGTGGTAGAGTGAGAAGAAAGGGCAGAATAATCCAACAAACAAAAAGGGAAACTGAGAAACACATGGTGGCAGTAGGGAAGGGTTTCAGCTGGAAGGGATCTGGAGGGTGGGTAGGGGCACTGCCCAACTAAAATGCAATTGGTTTGTTACTGAGTACTATTCATGGGAAGACAGCATCCTGACTCCTTCTCTACAGCATACTGGGAGTAAAAATGATGCATCTGGGCGGAAATGTGATTGGGGTTGAAGGCAAGGAGACAGGGGAAGAATAAAAGTCAGAAACAGATACTGAGAGTCACTGGCAGGCTGACTGCAGATACGGACTCTCCAGTAGTGGCAGAATGAAAAAGTGGGGGTTTGATGACGGCTAACAGAAAAGCTGTATCAAGTGATATCTCTGGAAGATTAGAGAGATAGGAGGCAACTCTTCTACAGTTTTGACTTGCCCAGCAGATTTTCACATACACACGATGCGCACGTGCACGTGTGCACGCACACACACATACACACACACACAGGTGCTGCTTTCCTTGGAAGCACAATACTATAAATAAGAGAAATATTTTTCCCATAGGAAAGCCCAGCAGGAGCAGCAGCATCTGGCCCTCACAGCTGCAGACAGCCCCACCCCATTTACAACTGGCCTGGGAAGAGGCAACCAGGAGTCAGAGGACCATCCTTTGCAATAACGCCCAAAAGGACCCGAGTCACAGAGAAAGGGGCCTTCCCCAAATCCTCTGCTTCTCATCTCTTAGCTCTCCTCCAACTTACCAGCCTCTGGGCACCAAGAGGCTATAATAGCAAAACAAAGGGCCCTGGGGGGTGAGGACTAAGACAACTATCACTTTCTGAATGATGTGTGACAGGGTTCATGGGATTGGGGGGGGGGGGGGGTGTATGGGACAACACCACAGATGAAGGGATGGGGAAATCAGGTAACAGAGTAGGAAGGCATATGCTCTGTCTGTGTATACCACACACATATGTGTATGTGAAAATCCTAGTTATAAAAACATCTCAAGGAGCTAGGGATTTGGCTGAAGGCCTAAGGTGTTTCTTGTCATGATCAGGTTCAAGGTGGGAGGTATGTGAATGGGAAACCCTAAGTCATTACCAGGGAAACTGTGCGAGGGAGGATCCAATGTCCCACACAGTGGCAAGAGACACTAACCTTATGTCAGAGGAGAGGAGCTGGTCCCCCCCGACTCCAGTTCCTAAAAAACACCTAGCACTTTCCTTCCAGTTCCCTCAGCTTCTAATCAACTAATCAAAAGAAAGAAAAAAACACAAAGCCCAAGACACAGGAGGGAAAGGGCAGGGAGAGAAAACACAAATATTCTTGTGCTGATATCCTGCACACACAAACCTGGAGTTCTCCAGAAATTAGGACAGGTCGGGTGTAGGGTATTAGGGAAGGAAATAGAAGAGTTCCTGAGGCCTGAAAAAAGAGGTAAACACGTCACAGAACTACATGAGAGTTTCATTAGACTCTAACTAAAAACAGAGAGAGGTGTGATTACTATTTCCAGCCAGTTTCCCCATCACGATAGTCATGTAACAAACCAAGGCAATGTCGGTCTTGAGCCAGACTCACAGAGTCCCCTGGCCCTGGCCCTGGCCTCAGTACAGTGTCTCTGCATTGCTGCTCCGGGGCCGTTTGATCTTCTCGATATTTTTCAGGATCATGTCATGTAGAGTGACCTGGGAGAAAAGGTCAGAAAATCACACATTTATTCCACCCCAACTTCCCAAGGAAACAAGATACCAACCACAAATCCCTAAGCAATCATACGCATAATCCCAATCTCACTCACCGGAATGCAAATTCAGGGTGGCCACCTCCCCTCTCTAATACCCACACACGGGATTCCCGGGTACTTCCCAGGACCCAAGTGTCTAGCAACAACTAACATTTACTGAGCACCTAATGTACTAACAATTACACTGGGTCTTTGATGTGTTATTTCACTCATTTTTTAAAAAATGTTTATTTTTGAGAGAGTGAGAGACATAGTGTGAGCAGGGGGAGGGGCAGAGAGAGAGAGGGAGACACAGAATCCAAAGCAGGCTCCAGGCTCCGAGCTATCAGCACAGAACTCAACGCAGGGCTCAAACCAATGAACTGCGAGATCACAACCTGAGTCAAAGTCAAGACACTTAACCGAATGAGCCACCCAGGCGCCCCTATTTCACTCACTTTTAAAAACCACCTGGGCGCTGTAGATACTCTAAGTTTCATCTTAGAGATGAAGAAACTGGAGTTTTAGGTTCAACAACCTGCCCAAGGCCACAGATTACAGGAAGAATTGGTTCTGAACCTAAGCCTGTCTGACTCTAATGCCCGTATCTTCACGCCTACACTGCACTGCACTCCCTGCTGTCCAAAGAGAAAGGGGGCCCCCAGCTACGTGCTCCCAAAGATTTCATGGTTCTCAACACTCAGTTGATGAGAATTTATCCTACTCATTTTATCGTACTCCATCCCCTGTCTTGACCCCCAGAGCACAGCAAGAAAATGATCCCCAGAACTAATAGCCAGGGTGACCGTGGGCAGTCAGATAATATGTCAGGCTACTTACATATTGATTCCTTAACTCTGATATGATGAGTCGAAGGCTGATATATTCTTTCTCATCAATCTCTGTCACGGTGCGGCGATAGTCCTCCTGAAAGGAGGGCAGAGAACAGGCTAGTTCCCGACGCCAGACTGCGCACAGGCAGCTCTTGCCCAGAAACGGTCTCCCTCTCCTTCCACTTCCACCCTCAGACCCCCAAACCCTTACTTACCACATGGGGATATTTAGCTATTTTAGAAACCAATTTGGCTCTTGTAATATAATATCTGGAAGGAGAGAGAAGAGGAGGAAGCTGCAGGAGACCCTGGACAGTGCTTGCCACATCACCAGTCCCTGATTCCTGGGCCAGGCCCAAGCAGCCCTACCTAGAAATCTGGTCCAGATAAGATGCAGCTTCACTCTCAACAGTTCTTAGTTCTGCAACTGTCTCCTCCTAAAAAAAACCAAGTGGGTCAAGTCACTTCCAAGTCACCCAGAGAGCAGACCAAAGGGAAAGGGAAAACAGGCAAAGCAGGGGAAAGGAAAGTAAACCTCCTAAACCTTCCTCTCCAGTTTGTAATACGAGCACATTACCTGAATGGACACCCCAAAGTTGTTCCCATCTTCTATCCTAGGAATCAGGAGCTGTACCCACATTTTGACCTGGAGGGTGAGGGGACCAAAATACATATGATAAATAATACAGTATATAAATGAGGACCCTTGCCTTTTCTGCTGAAGCCATGAAAGTATACAATTCATGCCGCTAGGGCCACATGTCAGAAGCACAAGAGCCAAGAAACTTAATGTGCCAACCCCCCTATAACCTCCATGCCTCCCAATGCACATCCAACATTTTTCAGTTCAAGCCAGGCTATTTGGGTCTGGGGCTATGGGGTCAGCCCATAGGTCACAAGCCCCCGCCTCACCGTATTGCATTTCTCAATCAGCAGCCGGATCTCAGGTTTCACTTTCTCAATAATGTCCACCAGCTGCTGGTTGCTTTTTAGCATCCCATTGGGCATCACAAACACCTTGGTTCCTGGCAGGGACACGAAGGTCAAATGCTTGGGGTAGGGAGGACATTAACACCCCCCACCTTTCTCTCTTCTTCCCAAACCCATGAGATGCTATGACCTCTGCCTTTTATCTATCACAACCCTATCTGCAAACCATGACACCACCAAGAGAATCAAAAAGAGAAAATGTACGTATTAGCGAAGGAGTGTCTAAAGTATAACCAAAGTCTGAAGAATAAAGAAATTAAAATATGCTCTAAAGATTTAATGTACCAATATTACTAAGGAAGAGAAAATAACACAAAACTGGGACTTCTGTGAAAAATCTGAGATGTGCAGCCACTTCTAATCTCTCTCCCTTGGCAGTCCACACTACATTAAACCCTCTCTGTTTATTGGGAAATTAGGTTTTGGGTGCTAAATAATGATTATGTTTGGAGAATCTGAGAATGCTAACTCTGAAAAATAAAATCTGATTCTATCTCCTGACCAGGAGACCACCAGACCCAATCCTCCTGCTCAGGTTGCTAGCCAGGGAGTGGGTAAGGTGGGGCAGGCTCTTACCTTGGAAGGCCTCTTCACACTCATCCAGCCTTCGCTTCTTGTAAGTGGGCTAAGGACACAGAGACGGGAATTAGCCTGCTCTTGACATACCCCCATCACAAGTCACCCTTCAAGCAAGTCCAATCCCTTCTTTGGCCCCATAAGTTGTTTTATTAATTTATGCACAATTTACTAAGCACACACAAGGCTTTAAGAAAACATTCTTGCCACAAAACAACTTACACTTTTTCCTTTCAAATAACACATTAAGCAATTAGGGGAGGGGGTGGATACTATACACAACAGGGAAAATGAACCATTAAATGCAAGATGAGGATAATTAAGGGAATATGTACAAATCTTCTGCTTCCACAAAGAAGCACAATATTCAATCAACAAACATGTATTTAGCACTTAATACATGTAGCAGGTACAGTACTAAGTGTTGGGGATACAGATGATTAAGACAGTTTCTGCTTTCCAGAATTGCAAGCTCTATCGATGAGACAGTAATTCAAACAACAATACAGTGTTATCAGTGTTATTTTAAAATGTGAACGAACAACTTGACAAGCGCTAGGTGCTAAAGATGCAGGGGCAAAGACAGGGACTACAATTCTATAGCAAGAACTACACATCCTGTAAACAATGCTCAAGACATTCGGATGGGTAAGAAAAATCTTGCTTAGAGCCAGAGGGACAGACCAGATAACTTGAGGGAACCTGTAGCTATTAGTCCTATTTGGAACTCACTCCAGGACAGTGGAGCATTAGGTTATACACTTCATGCTATAAATGAAAATTAGGGTTGAAAAGGGGTGTACTGGAATCATCATGTCTGTAAGAGCCCTTGTTCCTAGATCCGAATCCTGCTGTCTCCTCGTACATGTTCAAACTGACCAGGAAATAGAGAACAGAGAATAGAGAACCTATTGCTCCAGAATACAAAGAAAAACACAGGACACTCACACCGTCCAGTCCATCGTGGCTATTGGTGAGAAGAATGGGGTCAGGGACTGGGAGATTCATGTCTGAGTGGATCTGAGTTAGGTCATGGATGTTTAGGATTGGTTCCTGAAAGAGAGACACCCACCCCCAAAACAACATTAGTCTTTTCAAAATGAACAAAGAAGTATTTCATTTGAAGGGCAAGAAATGAGAGTGTTTTACAGTACAAAACAAAACAGAATCAACACATGATTTGTCCCACTTGACAGAAAGACCAGTGCCAAAAAAATTGGGGAATCAGAAGAAAATAAAAGGGTCTCTCACCTTCAAAAAACTATCAAGTTCTAACAACTTCTTTGGGAAAAAATTTGCCACCAAGTCTTCTGCCTACAGATGAAGGAAAATACAGCTCAATTAATAATTGTGGGATGGTCTCTCTCTACAGATCTCTTCTTTGGAAACTCCCAACTACCAACCAACACTTATGTTTCTGTTTATTGTACTCACCTCACTTGTGATCCGCTCCCTGAAAGAATCAACCTAAAATTAACAAAGAGAGCAATTCAGTAACAGCCAAGTCAGTACCTGGCCAATAGAGGTAAGGGCAGGATGGGAAAACCCAAATCCAGCTGTCTTCCCCTCACCTTGTAATTGTAATGAGAAGCTGAGAGGCCCCCAGACTGTAAATACTTTATTTTTTTGAGGATCCATTTCTCCATCTCGGAGAGGGAAGCGGGGCTTAAGAGCAGCACCCACCTGTCTTCCCTCCCACCCTCCCTCCAGTGTCTGAAGCTGTCTGAATTTGAGAGCAAACAAAAGACAGGTAGAGAGGGGAGGTGTGAGCTCACAAACGTGCCATCCCCATCCAGACCCAGCCTTTGATACCAGGCAGGCCTGACGCCAAGGGTAGGGGGAGAGCAGCGGTAGCATCCGGAGGCGGGGGGGACGTTTCTGGGCTGGGGGACTTCCAGCTGTCACTGGCCTACAGTGCTGAGTCCACCACGTGTCCGCGGAGGTCTCCCAGGGGCTCTCCACCACCAGACGCGGTTTAGAAGGCCACCCTATAATATCCTCTCCCCCGGTGCCATCTCTGGGAGTGGGGGGCTGGGCTGAGCCGAGCGGAAGCTCAGAGCTGGTGTCCCCAGGGAGACAAAGACGCCATGGGGAGTGGGGAGCCGGTCAGACTGCTCGGAGATCGAAGCGAGGGGTAAGGAGGCCCGGACCGGTGCCGCTACCTTGAGCTTCACTTCCTGATCCACCTTCAGCAACGAGGCCATGGCCGGGCCGGGCCGTGTCCGCTCCACTGGAGACCGGAGGCGCTGTGGGCTCCGGGGAGGGGGTCAGAGGGACGGGAGGAATCTCGGCTGTTCTAGGGACTCGGCCGCCCTCGCTGGCTCACTCACTGCTCGCTTGCACCCTCCCTCCGTGCCGTCCGCCCGCCCGCCTGCTGCCTGCTGCCTGCTCGCTCTCTCGCTCGCCCTCCCGGCTTTCGCCGCTCACGCCGGAAGTTACGTCACAGCCAATCGCCGGGACTCCGGCGAGGATGAGCACGTGCTCTGCGCAGCCGCGCTGAGGTCTAGCTCTGGACGCGGCGGGCTGGAGTCTTATCTCCCGGCTTCCTGAGCGGGTAAGGGTGAAGAAGTGGGGAGGGCGGCAGAAGGTAGTTTGCCGAAAACTGAACATTAGAGACACTCGAGTACTGTTTGACCCTCTGTCGGCTCGGCACTCGCCTTCACCGAAGGGACCTTCTGAACCGCAGCCGCCTCGAGGACAGGACGGACAACGCCGTCGCGCCCCAGTGACGTGGGACCGAGGAAGCCGGCGGTCCCGGCGCTGGGCTCGGGGGTTCTAGTCTGTGACTCTTGCTGCCTCCTCCCGTCGGCCCAAGCTCTAGTGTTAGGCTAGAGCCAACTGAAGACAAGTTCTGTTGTACCAGGCTTCCCCGCCTTTCTCCGCCACTTACTCTCATACACTTCCAGACCTCAGAGAACAGCTGCCTGCCTGATGGGCAAGTTGGCGCCCAGAGTCGGGCAGTGCTTGTCCAAGGCTACACAGTGTTTCCAGTAAATCCTGGACCAGAACCCAGATCTCCTGACTTCCACGACAAACGCCATATCCATTCTCCTAATAAAAGGCAGAGACCGTATCTCTTCACTCATCCATTCATTCGGTCTGTCTCTTAACATTGGTTCTTTCACTCAATAAAGTAGAAGACACTGCACTAGGCCGTGGGACAGCGTTGTCCCGGAGCCTAGAAATAATGTTCTTTATATAATTAAAATTAGATAGTAGCCACATTAAAAAGTAAAACAGGTGAAAGTAATTTTGATCAGTGCTTCAACCCAGTTTATCCAAACATCATTTTAACATGTCATCAATATAAAAATATGAATGAGATCTTATACACTCTTTTCTCATGCTAAGTCTTCGAAATCCAGTATGAGTTTTATACATACTGTACATCTCAGTTCAGAGGTGCCACACTCCTGTATTGAAAAGCACATCTCTGGGACATCAAAGGTAAACAAGCGTCAAGTTCTCTGGCCTCCTGGGTCTTAATACTGGGGAAAGACATTAGAAAATAACCTGACAACATAATTGCAAAATATGGTAAATATTAGGAAACAAGTGACTGACATAGAGAACACCAGGGGTCTATTTTACGTAGAATGGCCAAGGACAGCCTCTCAGATGGTGTGACAAGGGAGGATCTAGAGGATGTAAAGGGTTTAACTGGGGAAGAGTGAGGGGAAGAGGCTCTGAAGGTACAAGGTACTTAGAGATGCAGCACAGGCAAATGCCCTGGGGAGGGGAAGAGGTTGTTCTGTTGAAGAAATTGAAAGACTCCTTAGTGAATTGCGGGTGGGAGTGGGGTGGCAGGATTGTTAGGAAAACACTTTGGATTAAGTGCAAAGGCAGGTCGTCTGATTTACATTTTGGGGTCATTCTGGCCGTTCAGCATTATTCCTGGGCAGGCCAGGAATAATGTGGGAAGCACAAGAGAGA
Organism: Panthera leo; assembly: GCF_018350215.1. Lineage (NCBI taxonomy): Eukaryota > Metazoa > Chordata > Mammalia > Carnivora > Felidae > Panthera > Panthera leo. The sequence continues at coordinate 41,025,732 of NC_056692.1, read as the reverse complement.
TGGTGGGAATACGCGGTTAAATGAAGTGCCACTGACTGGGGTCTTCAGAATCAGACCTAGCTGCAGATCCCACCCCAACTCCTTACTAACTGATATTTTGGGGAAGATGACTGAAACGCTGAGTCTCAAATCCCCCATCCGTAAAATGGAATTTTGGTAACAAATAAATAATATGTAACTCCGTGTTTGTGAATATTGGAAATTAGAAATATGTAAAAGAACTAGCACAGGGGCGCCTGGGTGGCGCAGTCGGTTAGGCGTCCGACTTCAGCTCAGGTCACGATCTCGCGGTCCGTGAGTTCGAGCCCCGCGTCGGGCTCTGGGCTGATGGCTCAGAGCCTGGAGCCTGCTTCTGATTCTGTGTCTCCCTCTCTCTCTGCCCCTCCCCCGTTCATGCTCTGTCTCTATCTCAAAAATAAATAAACGTTAAAAAAAAAAAGAAAGAAAGAAAGCCCGTGGCAATTAAAAAAAAAGAAAAAAGAACTAGCACAGTGTCTGAACACAAGGCAGGCAGCAGATAAATAGCAGCCAGCAGTCGGATATGCTACCTGCTAGTGCTTAGCATGAAGAGGTTACTCCTTAAACTATATAATTATTATCATCCCTGCTTCCAAACTCAAAGTCCTTTTCCATTTCTTCCAGACTACATACGACATAGCCCATACTGCCGATCTTGCTTATTAACGTCTGCTAGTTTTCTCTCTTTTACCTCTGCTTTTTGTTAACACTTTGCACCTGGTAACTTTTGAACTCTGATCTGGAACCTCAGGAATCCTTTCCCAAATCAACTTCATCCTATGGTAAGTATGCCATTGCCCTGCATTTCTTTCAGAATCAGTAACTTTAAGTTGAAAACTTAATATGTTTGTGCTTGTCGAAATATGACTTTGTTCTCAAATAATTGTATTTTGTCTTCAGATAGGTTGTAAGAAGATGGATACAGGGTACACATTCCTTCTTTATTTCCCTTCCTCTCCTATCCAAATGTTTTATGTAATACTCCACTCATTTTTTATTTATTTATTCAGCGAACAGTTGTCGAGGGCACCACTATATTTAACAAACCGTTCATTCTTGGTGCTTGTGAATCAAACGTGATCACCGATGACTGGTCTCACCTTAAATTCATGTTCACAGATCTCAAATGGGTGCACAACACTGCCTGAGAGCCTACTACATGCTCTTGACAAGTTTACTCTCCCACACTGCAAAGTCATTTCCCTAATCATTTATCACCCCTCCCTCCCCCATCTCCACTGAGTACATAATGTATGATTCCATTTACATGATGTTCAAAACAACTAATCTATGGTGTTTTAGAACTGAGGGTATTGTTTACCCTTGGGGTGAGTAGCAACTGGAAGGGGACATGGGGGAGGGGAGTCGAGGGACAGTTACATGGGTGTGTTCATTTGTGAAAATTCATTGAGTTGTACATTTAGGATTTTTGTCCTTTTCTATATGTGTTTTATACTTCAGTACACAGTTTTGTTTGTTTTAAGTATGCCAGATGGAGAAAACAAGGAAGATGGTGGTGGGGTTGGAGGACCGTAGGCTAGTCTCGTCTTTTTTTCTTTTTTTAATGTTTATTTATTTTGAGAGAGAGAGAGAGAGACAGAGACAGAGTGTGAGCAGAGGAGGGACAGAGAGGGAGACACAGAATCCGAAGCAGGCTCCAGACTCCAAGCTGTCAGCACGGAGCCTGACGCGGGGCTTGAACTCATGAACCGTGAGATCATGACCCGAGCCGAAGATGGACGCTTAACCGACTGAGCCACCCAGGCACCCCCACATCCATCTTTGTATCCAGATTGTCCCTTTTTAAAGGACATCAGTCAAATTGGATTAGGGCCCAACCTAATGACCTGATTGACTTGATCATCAGCAAAGACCCTATTTCCAAATCAGGCCATATTCACAGGTACTGGGGGGTTAGGACTTGAACACATTTTGTGGGGACACAATTCCACCCTTAATACCTACCATTACCGATCATCTTATTTGTTTATAAGTTTACTGTCAAATTCTCTCCTCCAGAATATAAACTACTAGAACAGTTCATTAGTGTATCCTTACAGAGGTAGAAGAGTAACTAGCACATAGTAGGTCCTCAATAAATATTTATTGAATTGATGACTTAGGGTACTGTTTTTTGAGAGACAGTACATAAGCGGTAGAGGGAGAGAGAATCTTAATCAGGCCCCAGGCCCAGTGCAGAGCCCAACGTGGAGCTTGGTCTCACAACTGTGAGATCATGACCCGAGCCAAAATCAAGACTCTGATGTTCAACCACATGAGCCACCCAGGCACCCCAATGACAGTGTATTTTGTCCATTATTGACAATCCCTCAAGCATTATGCATGCTGACTGTCACATATTCCCCAAGCAGCAGGGCACAGGCACTTTACTAAGTGCCAGGCATTGCTCTTTGTGTTTAATATTAGTAGTTTATTTAATCATCACATCACTCTATGTGACATATACTATTATTCTCATTTTATAAATCAGAAAACAAGGCACAGAGCAGTTGAACAACTTGTTCAAGGTCAGAGCTGGGGAATGACAAAGATAGGTTTTGAACCCAGGCAGTCTAGACTTCTAAGTCCCTAGTTGTAATCTCTATATGCTCTTCTCTGTTTTTTTTTTAGTTTTTTAAAAAAATATTTATTATTGAGAGACAGAGCAAGACATGAGCATGGGAAGGGCGGACAGAGGAGGAGACACAGAACCGGAAGCAGGCTCCAGGCTCTGAGCTGTCAGCACAGAGCCCGACACGGGGCCAGAACCCACTAACTGGGAGATCATGACCTGAGCCGGAGTCGGATGCCCAACCGACTGAGCCACCCAGGTGTCCCTATGCTCTTGGCTTTAAAAGCTCATTACATCTCTGGACCTTTCTGAGATGGTGTTGGTGGCAGCCAAGCAGGAAGAAATGTAGAACTATGAACCGGCCAAACCAGGCCAAGGTGAGAATTCTTTGGGGATGATTCCATTCACCTCCTCCAGGTTGTGTATGTGTTGGAGGGGAGGGGGTGTCATGCTGAAAGACCCAAGAGGAAAAAGGTTGTAATCTCTAATTAGTTAGCAATACCAGGAGAAGAGCAATCTAGTCCCACACATTGCATCTAATACCAGTTATAGAAAGGTCACATACACTTAAAATAATAGGAAAGTTATTTCTGGAAGTGGGAACAACTGTCTTTTTTTTTTAATAGAATTTAATTTTAACATTTATTTATTTATTTATTTATTTATTTATTTATTTATTTAGTACAACCTTCTAAGCAATATAAGTCACCAAGAAAAAAAGGAAAGATTTGATTTCATAAAACTTTGAAACTTTTCCACATCTGGAAAACACCTTAATAGACCCTTCACACAGATTGATGAAAAATATTGAGAAAAATATTAAGGGCCTAGCAGATAAATGAGCCAAAGGATGGAAACAGAAAATTCACAAAAGAGGAACTCCTACAGCAAGCCAGTATATACAAGTAACAGATGATGCCAATTAAAATGACAGGCAAGTGCCATTTTTTAGCCCATGTTCCTCAGATATATGATACCTAATACTGGCCAACACATCGTGAAACAGGCTCTCTCATTCTGGAGGCAGAATGTAATTATGTGCAACCTTTTTTGAAAGCAATTGCTAATGTTAATCAGTAGACATGGAATAGCCATGCTCCTTTAATTCAGAAATCCCAATTGTGAGACCCTATCACAAGGCATCAGTCAGCTCTTCATGGCAGCATGAATGTAACCACCAAAACTGGAAGCGATGGAAATTTCCAGCAAAAAAGAAACACATTGGGGTGCCTGGGTGGCTCAGTCAGTTGAGCGTCTGACTTCGGCTCAGGTCGTGATCTCACGGTCTGTGAGTTCGAGCCCCGGGTCGGGCTCTGTGCTGACAGCTCGGAGCCTGGAGCCTGTTTCAGATTCTGTGTCTCCCTCTCTCTCTGCCCCTCCCCCGCTCATGCTCTGTCTCTCTCTCTCTCTCTCTCTCTCTGTCAAAAATAAATAAACATTAAAATTAAAAAAAATACATTAAGGTCACTCATTGGATGTAATGCAGCCATGAGAATGACAACTATGAAAATTATGTAGCAAAATGAAAAATAATATATAATGTTAAATTTTAAGGTTTAAAATTTTTTTAAATTTATTTTTGAGAGAGAGACAGAGAGAGAGAGACAGAGTATGAGTGGGGGAGGGGCATAAAGAGAGGGAGATATGGAATCCAAAGCAGACTCCAGGCTCTGAGCTGTCAGCACAGAACCCGACGTGGGGCTCAAAAGTGTGAACTGCCATATCATGACCTGAGCCAAAGCTGGACGCTTAACTGACTGAGCCACCCAGGCACCCCTAAAGTTTGTTTTTTTTTTTTTTTTTTTTGAGAGAGAGAGAGAGAGAGAGACAGAGAGAGAGAGAGAGAAGGGGAGGGGCAGAGAGAGAGGGAGAGAGAGAATCCCATGCAGGTTCTGCGATGTCAGCACAGAGCCCAATGCAGGGCTCGAACCCATGAACCCTGAGATCATGACCTGAGCTGAAATCAAGAGTCGGACACTTAGCTGACTGAGCCACCCAGGTGCCCCTGTAATGTTAAATTTTAAAAGCAGGATACAAAAATTGCAGATAGGTTATAAGTACAAATACAACTGTGTTAAAATCCATAGGAAAAACACACCTTAATGGAGAATATAAAAAATAATAACTTCTTGTATTTGTTATATTATCTTTCTATAAAGGTTTGATTTTGTTGTAAATGAATTACAGGCTTATTGTGGAAAACAAAACAAAACAAAACCCAGCAATACAAACTTGCATTAAGTAGAAGAAAAAGTCTCTGTCCTATTGTTCAGTCACAGCTTGTTGTGTATCACTTCCTGTAACATGTAACATCATATCATATACCATGTTTTTTTCTGTACAAATAAAATCATACCATGTATACTGCCTATAATTTTTATTTCAATTGACAATCAATCATCTCTTGCCTCAATTCATGGAAAACCTCTTAGCTGGTCTCCCTGCTTCCACCCTTGCCCTGCTTCAGACTATTCTCAAAGTGGCCAAATGAACCAAATAAAAAGCAAGTTTACTTTATTTTCTTTTAATGATTGCATGGTATTCTGCTGAATGAATAACACCATAATTTATTTAAACAATCCCCTATTGCTGAAAGACATTTAGCAGTGAACATTCTTGTACATATACATTTGTGCACCTGAATATCTATTAGGAAAATTCCTAGAGATTTTATAAGTCAAAGAATATGAACATTGAAAATTTTGATAGACATTTCCAATTTGACCTCTGAAAAGATTATACTAATGGACACTCCCAGCCAATGGCATTCTATAGTTGTGCAGATGTTAACAGTGGATGTTATCAACCGGTTCAGCTTTTATCAATCTCATAAATGAGAAATGCTGCCTCACTTAAGTTTAATTTCCATTGACTTGGTTACAAGTTAAATGAAACATCTATTTCTTTATCAATCATTTGTTTTTCTGTGAGCTGCTTTTTCATATTTTTTGCCCATTTCATTCCAGGCCCATTGGTATTTTTATGCATTGAATAGAGTTCTGTATATTGAGGAAATTCCCTTCTATCTTGAGCTGCAACCATTTTCTACATTTTTCTTTTGTAAATTTTTTTTTACAGTGTCATTGATGGTGCAGAAAGTTTTAATTTCTAACGAGTAAAATTCAATATTTTCCTTTTTTCGGGTTTTGATTTTCATGTCCTGCTTAGACAGACCTTCTCTACTGAAGATTATAAAAAATATTCACCAAATGCTTTCATCGAGTGCCTTTAGTTATTGTATTTTTTTAAAAAAATATTTTTAATGTTTATTTATTTTTGAGAGAGAGAGCAAGCAGGGGAGGGATAAAAAGAGGGGAACAGAAGATCCAAAGCAAGCTCTGTGCTGACAGCAGAGAGCCGGATGGGGGCGCTGGAACTCGTGAATCATGTGATCACGACCTGAGCCAAAATCAAAGGCTTAAGGACTGAGCCACCCAGGCGTCCCAATCATTGTATTTTTGATGCTTAAATTTGTGACCAAACTTGGAGCTTCTTTGGTGTAACCAGGGAGGCAGAGATTCAGCTCACTACTACGCACTATCTACTATCTTCAGGCTCTTTGGCTCCATTCATCACTTATTAAGTAGTTCATTTCCCCACTGAAATGGAATACTAGCTTTACCACCTACTAAATACCCTGTACACTTGGTCTATTTTTGAACTATATTATTTCCATTGATCGGTCTATTCCTGCACCAAAACAAAAAGGTTTTCGTTTTATAATTTTAATATCTGAATATTTAGTATCAGAAGGGCTCGATTTTTCCTGATTAATAACTGAAAATTTAAAATATATAATAGAACAATAAAATTTACCTTCTCACCTTCCCCTCCAAGTGTGTCTACCACTTTCAGGGGTGTTTAAAAGAAAGCCGGGTTCTCCCAAGGAGAAACTTTTAAAACTGATACTGCAAGAAGAATTAAAGTGGCTCTGCTCGGAAGTGACACATCTAAAGAAAAGTCACAGAATTACAAATCGGCAGTCTCATTCTCAACTCGTCCTTCACCTCCCCTCGCTACCGTTGCCCACCCGCCGACGCCTGCCGCGCTTCCCAGCTTAGCCTCTAGGGGGCGCGACGGGGCCCGTAGGCGAGTGGACCCGTTCTGACCTCTGGAGCGCCGGCAGGGCGGTCGTGGCGTCACGTCCGGTCCGGGCGGAAGTCCTCCCCTGGCCGACCGGGAAGTAGCTGAAGACTGGGCGATGGCAGTTCTGGAGGCCTCCCTCTGGGGCAGACCCGACGCCACGGTGCCCCCGCGGTAGACCGGACCACGGTGGCGGGCACCGGGTTCCAAGGTGACGGGCGTCGGGGGCTGAGCCGGGGCCTTAGAAGGGAGCCTGGGAACCCTGACGGCCCCTGTTGCAGCCCCTCCCTGACTCTGGGCTGGTAAATTGCCTTTGCCAGCGCTGCCCCGGAAACGGGTCTGCCTGGTATCAGACCGTTCCTACAGGGAACGGCGCGGGCGAGGATTTGCCCCCTTGACTACACCAGCAAGGCAGGTGGTAGCCCCGGACCAGGGGCTCGAGGGCGCTGATTCTCCCTAACATCGCCTCCTCTCCACCGCCGCAGGGATGGAGGGGTCTAAAACGTCCAGCAGCACCATGCAGGTGAGCTTCGTGTGCCAGCGTTGCAGCCAGCCCCTGAAACTGGACACGAGCTTCAAGATCCTGGACCGTGTCACTATCCAGGAGCTCACAGGTCAGCGAGACCCTTGAAAAGAGGGTGGTCAAGATCGTGGAAAATGGGCAGCTTTAGAGATGTAGGTCTTAAGGTAGCTATCTTTGTAGTCGGCCATAGACTCTCGCTGTATGAACCTAGGAAAGTCATTTCATCTCTCGGGCTCCCTATTTTCTCTTTGGGAACGTGAAGAAGTTCTGACACTGTATCCTTCTGAGAGCTTCCTATTCTAAGGAGAGGTCCTTAGTGTTCTGCTCCTGCTGTTTCAGAGTAAAGGAATGTGTGTGTATAATAATAAGCACCATTTGTTGAGGGCTTACCATATACCAAGTGCAGTGCGTGCATTACTTCATCTGTGCAACAGCCCCTACGGGAGAGTACAATCATCATTTTACACATGAGGAATTGAGGCTCAGAGAGCTTAAGTGACTTATCAGTGGCCAACAGCTGGTAAATGGAGGAGCAGAGTGTTAAAGTCCCACAGTAAGATGAAGTTAGAAAAGGAACAAAAAGGCTGAATAGGTAGTTTAAATAAGCTCAGGGGTCCAGAGTCAGCCTGCTTGGATTTAAATCATAACTCAATTACTAGCTGACTGACTTTTTGCAAGTTACTCTACTTTCTAAGCCCTGGTTTCTTGGTTTATCTGTAAAATGTAAAATGACCTCAGGATAGTTGTAAGGATCAAATATGATGAACATAAGTACTTAAGAATATACTGGGCAAATAGTACTCAATAAATGTTAGCTATTATCATTACTACCAATTTCTCTTTTTTGAGTAGAATTAACACTGATACATTTTTAGCCTTTTATTATGGAAATTTTCCATCGTATGGTCAAGAGAACAGCGTAATGAACTCCCTTGTATCCGTGACCCAGCTTCAACAATTAGCCACATTCTGCCATTCTTGTGTTCTCTATATCTTCACTCACCTCCCATCCCCGCTCAATTATTTTGCTTTTTATTCTTTTTAAAAAATAAATTGGCATGTCTTTATTTTTTTATCTTTTTTTTTTTTTTAATATGAAATTTATCGTCAAATTGTTTCCATACAACACCCAGTGCTCATCCCAACGGGTGCCCTCCTCGATGCCCATCACCCACCTTCCCCTCCCTCCCACCCCCCATCAACCTTCAGTTCTCAGTTTTTAAGAGTCTGTTATGTTTTGGCTCCCTCCCTCTCTAACCTCTTTTTTTTTTTCCTTCCCCTCCCCATGGTCTTCTGGTAAGTTTCTCAGGATCCACATAAGAGTGAAAACATATGGTATCTGTCTTTGTAGGACTTATTTCACTTAGCATTACACTCTTTTCACTTAGCATAATACTCTCCATTTCCATCCATGTTGCCACAAAAGGGCATATTTCATTCTTTCTCATTGCCACGTAGTATTCCATTGTGCATATAAACCATAATTTCTTTATCCTTTCATCAGTGGATGGACATTTAGGCTCTTTCCATAATTTGGCTATTGTTGAAAGTGCTGCTATAAACATTGGGGTACAAGTGCCCCTGTGCATCAGCACTCCTGTATCCCTTGGGAAAATTCCTAGCAGTGCTATTGCTGGGTCATATGGTAGATCTATTTTTAATTTTTTGAGGAACCTCCACACTGTTTTCCAGAGAGGCTGCACCAGTTTGCATTCCCACCAACAGTGCAGGAGGGTTCCCGTTTCTCCACATCCTCGCCAGCATCTATAGTCTCCTGACTTGTTCCTTTTTGCCACTCTGACTGGTGTGAGGTGGTATATGAGTGTGGTTTTGATTTGTTTTATTTCCCTGATGAGGAGCGACGTTGAGCATCTTTTCATGTGAATTGGCATGTCTTTAAATGCACAAGTGTTAGCTGTGCTTTAAAACAATTTTTTTTTAATCTTTATTTTTGAGAGGTGGGGGGGGGAGTGCAGAGAGAGGAAGGTACAGAGGATCTGAAGCAAGTTTTTCACAGACAGCAGAGAGCCTGATGTGGGGCTTGAACTCATGGACCATGAGATTATGACCTGAGCCGAATTTGCACGCTCAACTGACTGAGCCACCCAGACACCCCTAAAAAAATTTTTTAAGGTTTATTTATTTAATCTCGACACCCCACATGGGGCTCAAACTCATTATCCTGAGATTAAGTCGCATGCTCTCCTGACCAAACCAGCCAGTTGTCTTTAGCTGTGCATTTTTGACAAAATGGGTAACTCAGTATAACTCAGATCATGGTGATGTAGAAAGTTTCCTCATGTTCCCTCACTTTCCTTCCTAGTTACTCTGGAGGAAAGGGGATGTTGACATTTGTTGTGGAAAACCTCAAAGTATATAATGAGCCCTCAAATACCCATCACCTCCACAATTATCAGTGCCTATTTAATCATGTTTCATCTACAGCCCCATCTATTCCCCTCCCACCCTGGAGCAAATCCCAAACATAAAAATACTGTAAATGTTTTGGTAAATATTTTTGAAAGACAAGGTGTCTTTTTGTTTTTAATTTTTTTTTAATGTTTATTTATTTTTGAGAGAGAGACAGAGTGTGAGCAGGGGAAGGGCAGAGAGAGAAGGAGACACAAAAGTCGAAGCAGGCTCCAGGCTCTGAGCTGTCAGCACAGAGCCCGATGCGGGGCTCGAACCCACGAACTATGAGATCATGACCTGAGCTGAAGTCGGCCGCTTAACCGACTGAGCCACCCAGGCGCCCCAATAAGGTGCCTTTTTTTTTTTTTTTTTTAACGTTTATTTATTTTTGAGACAGAGAGAGATAGAGCATGAACGGGGGAGGGTCAGAGAGAGAGGGAGACACAGAATCTGAAACAGGCTCCAGGCTCTGAGCTGTCAGCACAGAGCCCGATGCGGGGCTCGAACCCACGAACTGTGAGATCGTGACCTGAGCTGAAGTTGGACGCTTAGCCGACTGAGCCACCCAGGCGCCCCAATAAGGTGTCTTTTTAAAAACACAGCCATTAGAGGCTCCTGGGTGGCTCAGTCAGTTAAGCATCGGACTTTGGCTCAGGTCATGATCTCACAGTTTGTGGGTTCAAGCCCCTCACCGGGCTCTGTGCTGACAGCTCGGAGCCTGGAGCCTGCTTTGGATTCCATGTCTCCCTCTCTCTCTGCCCCTTCCCCCCCCCCCCACACACACACACTGTCTCTCTCTCTCAAAAATAAATAAACATTTAAAAAATTTCAAAACACAATCATACACATAATCAAACACAATATAATCATACACATAATAATCATACACATAATAATCATACACAATTATCAAACACATAAAAAATTTAACAGTTCCTTAATCTGATTTTAATGAGGGCAAGGGGAAGAAGAGATTTCATCTATGTGCAATTGGTACTTTAAGAAAAGGGTGGTGGGGCGCCTGGGTGGCTAAGTCAGTTAAGCTTCTGACTTTGTCTCAGATCGTGCTCTCGCAGTTTGTGCTGAGCTCAGAGCCTGGAACCTGCTTCAGATTCTGTGCTCCCTCTCTGCCCCTCCCCCACTCACACTCTGTCTGTCTCTCAAAAATTAACGTTAAGGAAAAGGTGGAAGGCAGCGCATGGGTGCCTCAGTCAGTTAAGCGTCCTACTTCAGCTCAAGTCATGATCTCACGGTTCCTGGGTTCGAGCCCCTCATCGGGTTCTTTGCTGACAGCTCAGAGCTTGGAGCCTACTTGGATTCTGTGTCTTCCTCTCTTCCCAACCCTCCCACCCCCCTTGTGCTGTGTCTCTGTTTCTCTCTCTCTCTCTCTCTCTCTCTCTCTCTCTCAAAAATAAATAATAAACATTAAAAAATTTTTTTTAATAAATTTTAAAAATTAAAAAGGTGGAGGTGGGAGTGGTGATGAGAATTTGTTTTTATCATTTCCCATATTTTCATACACAATCTGGCTTTGTTAAGACTCTAACTCAATATTTTCCTTGTCCTTAGCTCCATTACTTGCCACAGCCCAGGTGAAACCAGGAGAGACCCAAGAGGAAGAGGCTAACTCAGGAGAAGTATGAAACACTGGAATGCAAACTGGGTTTCTGCAGGGTACTTGGTGCTTCTAGAGTGCCCAGACTTTTGGAAACTCTGGTTAACAAGAGACATTCTACATGATCAGGCCACTGTGGGTCGTTGGGGAGGTATAGAAGTACACCTGAGGTTACAGGATTACTGACTGAGGCATCAGTTTAAAAATGTGGGGAGGGGTTTTTTATTTGAAGCAGAATTACAAGCCATTAGAGGTAGGAGGTGAGATGACCTATGTGTCCAGGTCATCCCAGGGCATGCCTGGTTTATGTCTATTGTCCTAGCTAATTATTAATATCTACTGCTCTCCATTCTCAAAAGTGTCTTAGTTTGGAGTAGAGTATGATTACGCTAGCCAGAAGGGATTGTCAGTATCAGAGAACATGTCATTTTTAAGCTGTGGTAACGTTAGTAATAATTTTCTTTGCTGAAGGTAGATGTCATAAGAGTTTGATGACATATCAATTATGTCAGAGTATCAAAAACATATAAATCATCTACCTTGTCGTATGCCATGGCAAACTTCATTGCAGTCTGATCTGCCTTTTTTCCTTGTGCCATGATTTAGGGCCTTCTCTCCCCTACCCCTGACTGGTCAGTGTTGAGAAAATGCAGATTTAACCACACAATAACTACTATCACATAGATATCACATGGTTTGCCACAAAAAATCACATGGGACTTGGGGTTTGTCTGTATGAGGGGTCCTTTCTTAGTGCACATATACCAAGGATTGGCTAGATCATACCCATTTCTTACGTCTCTGTGGTTTATCAGGTCCTGTGGTTATCAATCAAAGGTAAAGCCAAATGGTTCTGAGGCTCTTTGGGAAATAGACTCCCCTTGTAAGCTGCCAGAATTCTAATGCCCTCTTATTTCCTTCCCAGGAGCCATTTATTGAAACTCGCCAGGATGGTGTCTCTCGCAGATTCATCCCCCCAGCCAGGTGCCTACTACCTCTCAGCCCCCTGTTCCTTGCCAAAGGCCAGTAGAATTTTAATGGAACCCAGAATTGAGACCTGGAGCCAGGTGATGGAAATAAATCCTCATCCAGCCTTTTGGCTCTTCCAGAAAGGGCGTATTCTCTTATACCTGGCCCGTCACCTTCAAGTATTGATTTTTTCCTGTAGCCGTTCACACAGTGGGAAGGGACAGTAGCTCTCATGACGAAGAATTGAGAAAAGTTGAGGAAGTGAATGACTAATAAGAGAGAGGGGCTCTTGAAAAGTTTTAAAATAGCAGATGTTGTTAGATGTTCAAGTTCTTAATCGTTGATGCATGTGAAGGCTGCTGGTGAGGGGTGTGATATTTAAAAATGGTCTTTCCTGATTGTCCTTCCTTTTCTACTATAGACACACACACATGTCAGTTTTTGATGCCCCCTCTCCCTCCTTAGTCCATCCAGGCCAACCTTCGTGCTGAGTGCCCCTGTGGAAGACCAGCATGGCCTTCCCTTGGGAGAGAGGTACCCTTGGGAGGTCAGTCGGGCTAGGAGTGGGTATGCGCCTTGAGGCCCCTCAGCCAGTGCTTGAGAGTCTCTGCCACTGCCACTGCAGTAGGTGGAGTGGAGGAGGCCTCTCTGCTCCCTCATGTGGCCCGTGGGCGGGGGGCTGTCTGCAGGATGATGTCCACAGAAAGTGCCAACAGCTTCACTCTGATCGGGGAGGCATCTGATGGCGGCACCATGGAGAACCTCAGCCGAAGACTGAAGGCAAGTCAGCACCGTAGCAGCATCAGGCGGCGGGCCTGGCCGGTAGAGGGGGTGGCCGGGCAGGTAGCCTGGGGCAGGCCCTCCCCTGACTCTCCCACACCCCACGCTTCCAGGTCACTGGGGACCTTTTTGACATCATGTCAGGCCAGACAGATGTGGATCACCCACTGTGTGAGGAATGCACAGATACCCTTTTAGACCAGCTGGACACTCAGCTCAACGTCACTGAAAATGAGTGTCAGAACTACAAGTGAGTGCCTCTAGAGCCAGTGCCCGGAAGCGGAGATCTGGACCGTGAAGCTGTCACTGCTCGGAGACTGCTTGGCTCTTACCCAGGCGCTGTGCTCCGCTCAGGTAAACAGAATGACAGGTTCCCCGCGGTGAGTGTATTCTGCCCGTGTCTTTGGCAGACGCTGTTTAGAGATCTTAGAGCAAATGAATGAGGATGACAGTGGACAGCTACAGATGGAGCTGAAGGAGCTGGCGTTAGAGGAGGAGAGGCTGATCCAGGAGCTGGAAGACGTGGAAAAGAACCGCAAGATAGTGGCAGAAAATCTCGAGAAGGTCCAGGCTGAGGCTGAGAGACTGGATCAGGAGGAAGCTCAGTGAGTGGTCACCCTGTTCCTCTGTCTCCCTTCCCACGAGGCTCCAGGAGAAGCAGTGGCTTCTGACTGAATGTGTCTGAGCAGTTTGTCAGCTGCAGCCGCCTGTCATTTGGTAGCCTGTCTGCTCCAGATCCCGCATACTGTTTGCGGGCCCTGCTTCTCAAGGTCTGTTGGGAGGGTTATGTGTGAAGGGTCAGCATGATTAAGTGAAAAAAGCATGTTGGTTGAATAGAGAGCAGAGAAAGAAGGGTTCTAAGTTGCATTGCTGCCCTGGGGGGGAGCTGAGCTCGTTTGGGTAAGTCAGCCACCGAAGCTGGCATCCTCCTCTGGAAAGATGGACGTGTTGGCCTACATTCGTTCTTTCCCAGCCCGGAAATGTCACTGGTGATCTTGACCTGAGAGAACCCCCTGTGTAGTGGAGGAGACACAGTATCCACATTAACTAAAGTTGGGGGCGTGATGGACAGAGAAAAAAGTTAATGTTTTCAAAGGAGTGAACAAGTTACATCGGAAATGGTGTATGCCAACTATACAGAAGGACAGTGAGTGCACAGAAGTGAAGTTTTGGAAGTTCACCTGTGGTCAGTTCCGGGAAGAAGCCACTCTTAACGCCCTGACCCCACTTCTGGAAAAAAATTAGAAATACAAGAGGCATTTGGTCCTGGTTTAGGAAGAGTCCTGTTTGCCTCTATCTTTTGCACGTGGGCAGCTGCAATTTGAGACATTTCTGTCCCTCGCAGGCAAAACAGCTAGGATCTGTATGTTCCTTTGAATGGGATCTGTGCCAAATGGAAAGGATGCTGTGACTAGGTCTAACCATAACCACTAGAATACATCGTTCTGGGGGGTGGTGAGAGAGAAATTCTAGCCCTGAACCTACAGCCTTCAATGGCCACCTTGCTGCTCACAGGTATCAGAGGGAATACAGTGAATTTAAGCGACAGCAGCTGGAGCTGGACGATGAGCTGAAGAGTGTGGAAAACCAGATGCGTTACGCCCAGATGCAGCTGGACAAGCTGAAGAAAACCAACGTCTTTAATGCAACCTTCCACATCTGGTAATGCGGGTTGGAGGGTGAGGAGTGCCCGGAAAGCACTGCACGCCTGCGCCTTAGCTGGCGACCGCCAAGCCGGGGTGCCCGCCTCCATGAAATAGGGCTGTGCGTCGTCTCCCCATCCAGGTTGCTTTCATTCCTTGTGATGGGATAGACGTCTCAGGGGGTTGGAATTCTAGAGCTTGGTGACATTCACTCTCCCAAGGAAAGGGAAAGATCTGAGCGCTCCAGCCCCATGAAAACTTTGTCATCTGCCTGGTGCTGATTTCTTAACCCCTAGGGTCATTGATGTATTTATTCGACATGTCATCCATTTAACTAGTATCTGTTGAGTATCTCACACGTGGTAGGCACTATGCTAAGCGCCAGAAGGGCAACAGCAAACACCATGCGTTCTGCCTTCTGGTTGCTTACAGCCTCGTGGAAGAGACGGATACGTGACAGACTGTCGTTATGCGGTATGATAGCTGTAACCCTCGGGTGCTCTGGGGCCACCTAAAGACACTTTGCCCAATTTGGGAAGGCCGCATGCAGAGTTTTCCCCAGGGGAGGTTGATGCTTAAGCTGAGGCACGAAGTGGAAGTTTGCAGAGGGAGGGGGCTTGTTCCTGGCAGAGGAACATCATGTGCAAAGACACGGAGGAACGTGGGAGTGGGGCATCCGAAGAACTGAAAGGAGCTTATTGTGACTGGAGATCGAGTGTGAAGGGGAGAGTGACAGGATATGAAACTGGAGAGTGACCAGTTCCCCCAAGGACCTTGCAGGCCTCAGTAAGGGATTTGGACTTCATCCAAAAGGCACTGGAAACCACTGAAGCATTTTAGGCAGGAAAGTGACATAATTACTTTTGCATTTGTAAATGATAGTTTCACCTGCAATGTGGGAGATGATGGGGGCGGGGCGGGGAGAGGACGCCCCCTTTGGTAAGGAGACTTGTCAGTAGGACTCTAAGCAGGAAAAGATAGAGCAGTGGCATGGAGTTTGGAAAAAAATGGACAAATTGAAGAGATTTAGGAAGTCCAATCGAGAGCTTGGTGGGTTTTTTTTTTTTTAATTTTTTTTAACGTTTATTCATTTTTGAGACAGAGAGAGACAGAGCATGAATGGGGGAAGGTCAGAGAGAGAGGGAGACACAGAATCTGAAACAGGCTCCAGGCTCGGAGCTGTCAGCACAGAGCCCGACGCAGGGCTCGACCTCACGGACTGCGAGATCATGACCTGAGCCGAAGTCGGACGCCCAACCCACTGAGCCACCCAGGCGCCCCGAGAGCTTGGTGGTTTTTGAGGGGAGGGAGCAGGGAGAGAGCATTCAAGGGTGATGCCCCTGTTTCTACTTTGGCATCTGAGCACAAGGGGTAAAGATGACAGTTCATATTTGGACATATATTTATTTATTTACTTACCTACCTATCTATGTTTGTATTTGTTTAACATGTTGAGTTCATTTATTTTGAGACAGAGAGTGCGAGTAGGGGAGGGGCAGAGAGAGAGAAAGAGAATCCCACACAGGCTCTGCAATGACAGTGCAGGGCTTGAACTCACAAACTGTGAGATCATGACCTGAGCCAAAATGAAGAGTTGGATGCTTAACCGACTGAGCCAACTCATGTGCCCCAGACTTGTATTTAAAGTGCCAAGTAGAGGGGCGCCTGGGTGGCGCAGTCGGTTAAGTGTCCGACTTCGGCTCAGGTCATGAACTTGCGGTTTGTGAGTTCGAGCCCCGCATATCAGGCTCTGTGCTGACAGCTTGGAGCCTGCTTCAGATTCTGTGTCTCCCTCTCTCTCTGCACCTTCCTTGCTCATGCTCTGTCTCTCTCTGTCTCTCAAAAATAAATAAATGTTAAAAAATAAATAAATAAATAAATAAAGTGCCAAGTAGAGGGGCGCCTGGCTGGTTCAGTCAGTAGAGCATATGACTCCTGATCTCACGGTTGTGAGTTCAAGTCCCACGTTGGGTGTAGAGCTTACCTAAGAAAAAATAAAGTGCCAAATAAAGCTTACCATGAATCTGAAGATGAGGGAGATCTATACCAGCGTTTAGGTGCAAACAGGAAGTCTCAAAGTTGCCGAGTGTTGAGTTCTCCCTGTATTTTCTCCTGCCCTCCTGCCTTAGGCACAGTGGACAGTTTGGCACAATCAATAACTTCCGACTGGGTCGCCTGCCCAGTGTTCCTGTGGAATGGAATGAGATCAATGCTGCGTGGGGCCAAACAGTGCTGCTACTCCATGCCCTGGCCAATAAGATGGGTCTGAAATTCCAGAGGTAAGAAGTGCACCCCTTTCTTGGGGTGTGGCATATCTTTGGTTTTTTTTTTTTAAACGCTTATTTTTATTTTTGAGAGACAGAAATAGAGCATGAGTGGGGGAGGGTCAGAGAGAGAGAGAGGGAGACACAGAATCTGAAGCAGGCTCCAGGCTCTGAGCTGTCAGCACAGAGCCTGACATGGGGCTCGAACTCATGGTCCGCGAGATCATGACCTGAGCCGAAGTTGGACGCCCAACCGACTGAGCCACCCAGACGCCCCCGGGTGTGGCATGTCTTTGATGTAATTTGTATTTCCAGCCTGGTACTCTCCTCTGCTGCGGCAAGAACCCTTGTTCACAACACACCGAGAGTTTTCTGCCTGTGGAGACTCCCGTCGGCTTCTGGTCGGCTTCTGGTAGAGACTCCCAGAAAAGTTGCTTTCCACTCATCAAGCAGTCCTTGAGCTGCATGACCGTGGCTGTGGTCCCCAACCCATCGTCTCCAGAACCTTGGGGGTTCCTCAGGCTGTTTTTAGCTTTTGTTGTTTTTTTTTTTTCAGCCTAAACCAAAACCTACATTTACCTGTGAAAGACCCCCAGACAATTATGTAATAAATGTAGTTCAGCAAACAGACTCTTTTAAACATGGGAGTCTATGGGGAGATGAGAGACAGAGGTGGAAATAGTAAAAGTAGTCCTTGGATAGGATGAAGCATGAAAATCACTGGGTTATAACATTTCAATAATCGCTTCAGGAGGAGCCCTGTATCCACCTCTGTATGCGTCTCCATTTTAGGTATCGACTTGTTCCCTACGGAAACCATTCATATCTGGAGTCTCTGACAGACAAATCTAAGGTACTCTGGGAAGCCCCATCTTCAGTGGGATGCAGAATCCTGGTACCTCCTGACAAAATGGTTTGCTTTCGATAATAGCGTTTCTTAGTTTGTTCCTTAGGTGGAGGTGTCTCATGATCCTATGTCTTGTTCAATGCCTTGTCTAGTTCAGGATTAGCTCTTTGGGGCCTACAGACAAAAAGTAGGTTTTTACAGTCTGTTGAAAAGGGCTAAGGGCAGATCAGAGGGGGATGTGTATGGTAGGCTAGGAAAGGAGTCACTGTGAGGTATTTAATACATCTCTGGTGATAAAACAGTTCCTGGGCATTGCATTTGCCCAGGATTACTGCTTCCAGTGAAATACAGACAAACAGGACTTGAGAAATGGAGAGTCTTGGGAACACCCTCTGGTAGCCTGTCTTGGTGCCACACCCTCAGCCAGTTCTCTCTTCTTGGGCAGGAGCTGCCATTATATTGTTCCGGGGGTTGCGGTTTTTCTGGGACAACAAGTTTGACCATGCCATGGTGGCTTTCCTGGACTGTGTGCAGCAGTTCAAAGAAGAGGTTGAGAAAGGCGAGACACGTTTTTGTCTTCCTTACAGGTCAGTATTCCCTAATGCTCCATGAACCTAGAGTAGGACCAAATAGAGCATAACCAAAGGGACAGTAAGAATGGAGGCAAAACATAGTCTAAATGGTAGGAAAGCAAAATCATGACACTGATGGGCAAAGAGTGATTCAACACTATAAGCAGGACAGAATATGACCATCTGGTCACATATTCTCTTCGGTGCTCTGGGGGATTTTCTTAGCACAGAGCTCAAGCTGGCTCTCTAATTTCAGGAAGCTTTCCTCTTAAGCCCTTGGAAATACATAGGAATGCTTCCTTTGGTCAAATGTTGTAGGAGCCCAGTGATAGATGCAGACCTTAGTTCAAGAGAACAAGGCTGAGCTGCTTCTGTCACCCCAAAACAAAGCATTTCTTTTCTCCTGCCTCCCTTCTCTCCCCATGAGTTCGGGGATGCCTAGGAAAACAGTCAGGGGTACTGTAACCCTTACTTACCCTCTGCTCCAGGCTTCTCATTTGTTTGGGTGTGTGTCCTGTCCCTGTACTCTGCAATGACAATGAGGCTCTTGTGACAGCCTTCTTGATGTTTGGCTTTTAAGCAAATCCAAAATACACTACCATTCCTCGCCAAGAGTTCTTTAATAGATAAAATGACGTGAATGGTCCCATGATCAAGTCCCTGCCCGTTTGCCTGAACTGACTTAACTTGGATCTCAGTTACTAATGAGCTCTGCTGTGTGCATCTGCAGGATGGATGTGGAGAAAGGCAAGATTGAAGACACAGGAGGCAGTGGCGGCTCCTATTCCATCAAAACCCAGTTTAACTCCGAGGAACAGTGGACAAAAGCTCTCAAGTTCATGCTGACGAATCTTAAGTGGGGTCTTGCTTGGGTATCCTCACAGTTTTATAACAAATGACTTTTTTTCTTAGGGAGATGTTTGCCTTAAAGGCTTTAAATTTTGTTTTGTTTGCAAAAAAAAAAAAAAAAAAAACGTTTTAAATTAAATTCGGGTACTATTAACAGCACATGTTTACAATACCAAAACAGAAAAAAATCTACAAAAGCCACTTTATTTCAGGATATCATGTGACAGATAGTTTCCAGAGCTACAATGTGTCATGTACAGATATCAGCCTTTGTCATAGGTTTGACTCTTAACCCCAAACCTTCCTTTCCCTCTCTCCCCCCAAAACAACTAATTTAAAATTGTTTTTGTTTTTGTTTTTGTTTTGTTAACTGAGTTGAATTGAGATCAATGTGTTTTCACTGGGTTTTATCTCTCTCAACTTCCTGCACTTACAATATGAAATAGAAACTTTTGTCTCCACTGAGATGACGAGATGTGTGAGATGTACAGCTGGATAACGTGAGAAAATGACACATAAGCTTTGGTCACCAGATGATGTGATCAGAAGCTTGAAATTTAACACTTGTCCTCACTTGCTTCCAGTGCTGAATGCCTACTCTGCTCTCTGTTAGAGATATGAAATGGTGTTTGATATTGTTTGAGACATTATGGAGAGATTTAATTATTTGTAATAAAAGATTTACTGCAGTCTGATTACTGCCCAGAAGTGCACTGCTGGTTTTTTTGTTGACTAAAATAGAGCACTTTGTATCCTGGGAGTATTGAGTTCAAGTGCAGGTATGTGAAAGCTCTGTTGAAACATGTTTAGAGATGGATTGGTGTTAGTTTTAAAAAAGACTAATGGAATAGACAGCTGTGGAGGAAGCCCTATTTGTGTACATGTCAATGACAGAACAGAGATGTTAAACTAACTTTAAGGGGAAATAAAGGCTGCCTCCTTGATGCTCAGTCAAGGTCACCCAAACAGTCTCGGTTTTCAAGCCCCTGGTTAACACTAATTTCCACATCCTATGTTCTCTTTCCGTGAAATGAACAGTTAAGGAAAAGCTATAAATACCTTGTTAAACAAAAACGAACCAACTTCACTAATGTTCTATCTCCTCCCAGCTCCTTGACGTTTTCAGTCTGATACAACAAAAAGGACATGCTTGTCAACTTTAACTCTTTGTCCGATGCAGAAAAGTGCACATGAAGTTGGAACACAAAACATAGTCCAAAAGATACTTGGAACTTTTGTACCCTGAGTTGAAGAGTAAACAAAAGGAGGGATAAGCGCAGTGGTGAAGGCTGTTGAATACTTGGCGGGTGGAGCCCGCCTCACGTGTTGGAGGAAGTGGCAGCCCGCAGAGCTCTGGCCTCCAGGTGGGGGGGGACAGGCTGTCGCCCCGGAGTGTTGGCGCCCACGCTGTGAGTCAGGATTGCGTAAGAGAACTCAGCGATGCTTTCCAGGGCAATGCCAGAGATGCTCTGCAAATGCTCCACAACCTTCAGAAATAGACGGATTTTTTTTATTACTAAATAATCTCCACGTGTTTTAGTGCACAGACACATCGCTCATGCTGTTCTCTCAAGCCAGATGTAAATTTTTTCATTTCAGTTTACCGAGAAGATTAAATCCAGATCCCAGTGTTTGCCAATGGCCGAATTACATTAGGATGGATACCTTTACCCTGATAGTGTTAGCCTGGAAAGTTTCTGCTAGACATCTCATTGTGCTGGAGATAAGGTCTGTGAAATATAAATGGGACACTTGGGCCTTGACATTGTCTTCTATTTGGGACGATATACTTATTGGACTTGAACTATCTGATAGTGGATGTTGTCAGAGAGGGAAATGAACGAGCTGAACACGGACCTCCATTTCCAGCTCCAGAAGGGAAAAACTGGAGAGCGCTTTTCAGACCTACTCTAGCATTTCCTCTCCCAAATCCTGCTTATTCATCCTAATCCTGGGTCTTGACTTATCATTTAGAAGTTGTCTTTTCTTTTCCTTTAACTGATGGGAGAATGCTTTCTATTAAGTGAATTCTGACCGTGCTGGTCCTGCTCAGTGGTGCGTACCTGGCTCCAGCACTCATGGTTTTGGATGAAAGCACTTGCCGCAATGATTCCTACTCCCAACAGCATGAAGTCTTCCTTCACTGAAACAAACTTTTCCCTGAGTGATTAAAACCATATTAATTTTGGAGCTAGAATGAAATTTGATCTTCCAAACCCGAGGGTCATGGAACTTCAACTAAGAGTTGTTTATGTTGATCATCTTGGACTTTTTGAGATATGGAAGGAAATGGCCAAATAATAGCTAATTGACCCCCTCCCCAGCCCAACTGGGATTAAAACCTGAGCCTTCTGACACGTTTATGGGCCTTTTGTTGTCCCATCGGTCTTCCTAACAAATGTAACTGCGAGTCTTTTTACCAGTCTGACTTTACAGTAATCAAACACTTTTGTCCAAGTTGCAGCCCTGTGACTATAAGGGCCGTCCAGTAATCTCAAATTTAAGCAGCCATAAAGGAAGAACTAAGAAAGAAAGTATGTTAATTACCTGAAGTCATTTAAATTTAAAACGAAATACTTCAGAGTTTTGCTGATTGGGCTTAGTCATCTGCATCCAAGCAATACTGGAAGTTAATTAAAAACAGGTAACCTGTGCAGGTTATCTGTGGCCTGGATGCCTTACTGGGGAAATTCCATTCCCATGGTATGTTCTCGAGGTATATTCCTAACTCGCTATTTCTGGAAGAGGCCTACCCTAAAGGAGTTGCCTTACCCTTGCAGCTGACTGGGTATGGAGTTTTCAATTGAAGCCCTGAGCAGGCTCTCATATACGGGTTCGTGCAGGAGATAGACAAGGTCGAGCAGGGTCAGGCAGGTTGCATGCAGCTGTGTGGCTGGAACCAAACAGCCATTGTATCCTAGATGGAGTGTGGGCATGGTAAAGAACATTAAGTGCATCTTCTCTGACCGTAATCACCATTGTCATGTGACATAAAGCTCTTGAGCTAATGATAATGAGTTCTGTAGGAGATCTCTTTAGTTGGGAGGTCAATTTTATTTTATTTTTATTTTTTTGGAGGTCAATTTTAAAATGTTTATTTTGAGACAGAGTGTGTGCGTTCGAGCAGGGGAGGGGCAGAGAGAGAGAATCCCAAGAAGGCACCGTGCTGCCAGTGTAGAGCCCGACATGGGGCTTGATCTCACAAACCATGAGATCATGACCTGAGCCTAAACCAAGGTGCCCCAGGAGGTCAATTTTAAAGGATAAAGGGAGGGGTGCCTGGTGACTCAGTCCATCAAGCATCCAACTTTGGTTCAGGTCATGATCTTGCGGTTCACGCATTTGAGCCCCATGTCAGGCTCTATGCTGACAGCTCAGAGCCTGGAGCCTGCTTCAGATTCTGTGTCTCCCTCTCTCTCTGCCCCTCCCCCCCCACACTCTCTCTCTTTCTCTCTCTCAAAAATAAACGTTAAAGAAAAAAAGGATAAAGGGAGAGGTAGAGAACTCTCCATCTACAGTATATATACAGATAAGAGTATATTTGTTTGTTCCCATCTTATCTCATACCTCTCTAGAAAATCACCTCTTTGATCCTACAGCAAGAGTGCCTAGTGAGTCCAAATAGAAGCCAGGTGCTGAGACCTGAGTTTCCTTCCCTGACAAGTACCAGAGGGGACACTTGACTGTGTCCCCAGTCTTCCTGCTCCCCCCCCCCCCCCCCGCCAGACTTCCTGCTGTTTCTCATTGGCAGGTTCTTTCCACGGCTTCCAAACCTCTGGGCACATTCTTGTTGCCTTCTATGGATGACTCCAACCCATATTCTCTGACACACGTAATAAAGTACCTAAAACCTCCAGAAGCATCTCTACATATGCCAGGGGAGTAGGCAGATTGATTTGGAAGTTCAGGGACTTCAAAACATCAAGCTCTGACTCCAGCAGTTCCTCCTTAGTGTGCACATACCCCAGAGACTGGAGGAAATTCAGGACTGTAACGTTGCTGATAATCTGAGCAAAGAAAAACAAAACAGTGAGAGGGAGAGAAGGGTGTCAGAATAAAGGTCATACATCTTGGCACAGTATACAAAGCTTTTCACAATCCAGCCCATGCCTTCATCGCGTCTTCTCTCTTAGTAATTGCCCCTTACGCCCCCACGCCGTCATATAGGATTACTTGCAGTTTCTGAGCCCGTCCAGCTCTCCAGGCCTGTATGCGTGCTGTTTCCTAGGTCTGGATCTCCCTTTCCTCCCCCTCCTCTCCCCCCGCTTTCCTTAACTCCTCTCCATCTTTTTTAAGGACCTTCCCATCTCCTGCCCATACCCCCTTCAAAAAGTCATGGTCTCTAAATATACTTCCTTGACTCTCCAAGGCTGTGGGTGTACATTCATAGCCATCTGTATTTACACTAATCAGAGCACTCTCCCACATTATTTGCCTGCATGTCTTTTCTCATTGGATAATAAATTCCTTGAGATCGCAGGCAATATGTTTAATGTTGTACCCATGGCACCTAGTGCAGCATCTGACCATAGAAGACAGTGAACATTTGTTGAGTGAATGGTATTTTACTATACAGGCATTGGGTAGGGGTATGGAAACATTTTATCCCCTATAAATGTGACCATTTGTCTTTAATACTGATAGGTCTGTTGGTAATTCAGGCACCTTATCTAAACTGTCCTTGAGTCCAAGGGGAGGAAAGGTGACCTGTATGAATGGTGGCATCTGTCCAGCAATTATACTTTGGGAACAGAACTTCAGGCTATTTAATAACTGCCTCTGTGTGACTGTGTGTGTGTGTGTGTGTGTGTGTGCGCGCGCGCGCATGTGTAGGAGGTATGCCTAGGAAGCATAATCACACTCTGGAATTTCCACAGGAGTAGTAACACCTAGCTTAGGAGCAGGTTTCTCACAGTCACCTTTGGACGAGCTGGTTTCTCCTAACATTCAGGTGTCCATGAGAGACCCCAGTTCCTTACTTTGTAGTGGAAGGAAAGTTTGCTCGCCAGTTGAACACATGACACAAGACGCAGGATAAACTTATTGAAAAGCTGTTCTTTCAGAGCTTTCCAATTCTGAGGCTCCGTCTTCTCTCTCAGCTGGGTCGTGGCTTGCCTACAGATATTCTCTGCCTGCTTAACCATAAACCTGTAAGGAAGGGCAGAGGAGAGTAAACCATCCGCACTCACTCAAACTAAAGGGAGTTTGTGCTATCGAACTATGCTATGTCTCCTCCTCTCCAATATCAGTCCCTTGGTGAGACATGTGCATTTGTAAGTAACAGAGGGTGTAAAACCAGGTCTCATGGTAAGGGACAACTGTACTTTTTTAAGACTTGGAGACATTAGCTATTCTGAGAGGTACCACTCACAAAGACCTATGCTCAGGGCTTTACCTTTCTAGGATTTCTACAGCCTGGTAGCTCACGGATTTCTCCAGACACCATTGTTCAGACAGGAGAAAAACAAACTCTGCCAAAACAGGAAAGAAGAGCCTAATTCACAAGGTGCAACCAAAACCACTCTGTGAACTCCTGGCATTGTGTAAAAGCCACGAGGGGGCCGAGGGAAGAGGGTCAGGGGCTGAGAAGGCGGAGACTGGAACAACACAAGCTGAGCTTAGTTCCCTTTCCTGCCAACGGGCAGATCCAAGCTGACAGAACCCCCTTGGTGACCCTTGAGCCTTCCTGTGGGTCTCAGCTGATAAAAGGCTTGGCCAGCTACACACAAACATACCAGCTGGTCCAGTTGGCCTCTACACCATGCTGGGAACCTCTAGCTTCAAGAGAGATTCTTGGATGGATAAAAACCCTAACCCCTATATTCTGTTTTCAGTGGAATGTTGACAGGAACAGAAAAGTCCCTCCTGGAGCTTCAATACTCTTCGTAACAGTGTTTGTTTAGTAACCACCCTCTGGAGAACTCCCATTGCTTTACAAACAGGATTCACCTTACAGCTGGACACCATCTCTCCACCACCAGTTTGTTGGGTAAATCTGCAGTGGCTGAGCCTGTCCGCAGGAGCAAGTTTGTTACTGGGGAGTGGCTTGTTTTGAAGAAATATCCCCTACGTCAGGGACCACAGCCCACTTTGTGAGGGGGGCAAGGGCATTGGGAAGATGGGAAGGGCAAGATACCTTGGCAAAATCTTAGGCCACCTCTGTTTCTCTTTGAAAGAACAGCCCCAGATAGAATTCTATTTAGTTTGCATTATCATTAGAGGGTGGAAACAAGGGTAAATGTTAGTTCTCAACAAAGAAACCTCCACAGAACTTGGGACTTTTAGCGCTGGTTAGCAAAGAATTATGCATAGTCAAATGACCATGTGTCTTCAGAGAAAATTTGCCTTTCTTAGGCACATAAAAGTTAAGCTGGCGCAAGACAGTTGAACAGTCTGCTCAACACATGTTACACATATGTACAAAACCTGGCTGTTATAGAAACTAAAGCCCTGCTAGCAGTGCCCAATGCAGAAGATAATTAGTTTAAGCAATTAAGCAAAATACCCTAGCACACGTAACTGTGTGTTATTAGTCCTTTTGTTTGCTGGAGGTTAGGCCTTACTTCTTCGGTGTGTGTGTGTGTGTGTGTGTGTGTGTGTGTGTGTGTGTAGTTCTTTGGGTTTAGTTTGGGACTGAATTATCTGGGCAGTTGTTTCTATTTTCTAGTTTAATTTGCCAAGCAAACTGAGCTAGGGTTAGATGCAATAGATGATGGTTACGCTTTCCCTTCCTGCTGGCTCTCCCTCCAGCACTTAAAAACATACATCATTTACCTAAAAGACCCTCCCCTTCTATCTTCTTAAGCTAGTTTTGCATCACTGTTAACTTTCTTGAGAGCCTTTGCTTAAACCTGCTGCTTCCACTTCCTCGTAAATTCCCTGACGTTCTGTGGTTTGGCTTCTGCTTTTATCAACTTGCCGAAATGATGGTCTCAAAGGCCAGAAAACAGGTCCAAACTGTTAAACATCATCACCTTTTTGCAACTTTCAATCCCGTCGTTCATATCCCTGAGGCAGCTGAAATTGCTGACCATCATCCTTCTTGAAACTCTCCTCTTGGCTTCCAGAGGTGCCTTGGTTCTGTTCCTATCTCCCTATTTGTAAGAATTTCCTTCATGACTCTTCTCCCTACTCCAGTTGCCTGAACACAAAATGTTTCCCAAGGGAGGAAATGTCTTTGACTTGCTTCTCTTTTCTCCTTCTCAGACTCATTCTCTACCAGTTTCAACAGTATCACTATGGAGATAACTCCAAAACCATTATCTCTAATTCTGACCTCTCTTCTGACTTTTTTTTTTAAAAACATCTTACTAGAAACCTTCCTTTAGAGGTTCTACAAGCCCCTGAAACTCAGTGGATCTGAAACCAAAGCTGTTCTCTTTCACAAACAAAAGTCATGCCCTGTTTTATTATTTTTTACTAGATGTATGTATTTCTCTTAATGGCACCACTATATTCCCATTGTCTTAGACTCAACCCTTTGGCATGGTCTTCTTTGCCTTCTCCACCTCTTAAATTCACCCACAGCAGAACCCAAGATTTTGTCTCTGAAACGTTTTTAATCCATCCTCCCCTGTCATTCCCTCTGCCCTATTGCCTAAACTAGTGACAGAAGATTCCTACTGGTCTACCTCTCTCCTATCCCTCCCTACTCCACTCCATTCTATACATCGCAGCCAAAATAATTTTTTCTAGGGGGAAGGTTACAGTCATATCACTCCCCTATTTGAAAACCTTCAATGCCTTCTTGTTTTCCTACTAAGCCAAGTATAAACAGTCCCCCACCCCGGCCCTTGGCGTTCAAAGTCCCATATGGAATGTCTCCAAACTACTTTTCTGGTCTTAATTTCAACTCCTCTTCCACATGCTCTGGACAACCTGGACTTAACCACTGTACCCACACTCACCCGAAGCTTCCCTGTTTCCATGGCTTTACTCAGGTTAGCCCCTTTTGGTAGAAATGCTGCCCCCCTCCTCCACCTTCATCAACCAAAACCTCATCCTGCTTTGTGGTCTACCATGCCTGGAGAACACTCTTAAATCTTCCTAACCTCACCTCACACTATCGCTCCTTTCCATCCCCAGAAAGCTTCTTTTATCTGCTATGTCACTTAACTAACAGTACCTGTACCTGGTCATTTACAGATTTGTTCTAATATCCTCTAAAGATTAGGCATGGTTTGAAAGCAGGGGCTGAATCTCTATTTTGTCCTTCTGTCCCAAGCGGTGTGGGGAAGCACTCTACATGGGTTGAAATCAAGGGTAGGGTGCTGGTGTTATCTTGTTCATCACTGTATCCCCCGTACCTCGCATATAGTGGTTACTAACAACACTTATTTGAATGAAGAAGGCAAACAGAATCTCCAGGCTGGGGTGCCTCCCAGACAGGTGCCCCAGTCTCCCACAAAACCATCTCCCGGGCCCTGGGTCCACACCCACGATCCGGGTCTCCCTGAAGCTGCCCATCCGGCCGGCAGCCCCCTGCACGGCTCGCTCATTCTGCTGCGCCAGGTGAAGCAGAGCGTCTTCGATCGTCTCTGTGGCAACAGCTCCAAATTGAAAGTCACTGAGGGAGGCCAATCTTGACCTCACAGGTTCCTGCATTTTCAGAAGCCTTTGGGGGCACCCGGACGGCTCACGGGATCCATAAACCGACCCCCTTAGCTTCACCCCAGAGTCCTCCGCCACACTCTGTCTGGGACTCCTCGTCCCCTTCCGTGTGCTTGTCTTCACCTCGAGTCTGAGGAAAACCCAGTTTCCCCCACTGCCTCGAGCCTTCTACAGCCCTTTCTCGCCCTAACGGCCACGGACCCCTCAGCCAATCAGAGAGCTCGGCTGGTTCGCCACCCCCCCCCCCCCCTTCCCCTAAGGCCAAGAGCCGCACTCCCCTCGCGAAAGAAAACGCGGACTACAATTCCCAGAGTCCGCTGCTGCGGCCAAGGACGGCTATTCCCAGCAAGCCCCGCGCCTTGGGGCTACGAAGGGCGGAGCGGCAACATGGCGGCGCCAGGAGCTGGTGATTCTCTCGATGCCAAGAGTGGAAAGGCCCCCGTGGCTCAGCGCATCGACCCAACTCGCGAGAAGCTGACTCCCGCGCAGCTGCAGTTCATGCGGCAGGTGCAGCTCGCCCAGTGGCAGAAGACTCTACCACAGCGGCGGACCCGGAACATCGTGACCGGCCTGGGCATCGGGGCCCTGGTGTTAGCTATTTGTATCCGTTCGAACTGTAGGCTCAGGAGACGGCATATGGGGGCAGGGACAGGGGAACAGTGGCGAGTACTAGGTAGTGTGGGGGTGGTAAAAAGAGCCAGAGCTGTGAAAGTCTTGGCCATTTCTGATGCTGAGCCAAGCGTTTAATGTACCTTACTTTGTCACTGTAAGATGCTCTTTTAATATGCCTTGTCAATAATAACGGAATAATCAAGGCTCAGAAAAGCAGAGGGCGGAAGATCCAATCACTGATTTGGGAGGGTGAGAGAATAACAAGGGCGGTGGAACAAGGCTAGGAAAAGGCAATGTGCATACTCCAAGTGGTTTCCTGAACCCGCTTCCCCAGATGGTTACACCTTCTACTCCGTGTCCCAGGAGCGTTTCCTAGATGAGCTGGAGGACGAGGCCAAAGCTGCCCGAGCCCGAGCCATGGAGAGGGCATCGGGACCCTGAACCAGATGGGCGCTATGCATCTCCAACCTGCTGGAGCCCCTTCACGTGGTGGATGATGCCCCATGACCCTGTGGAAATCAAACCCTGCACACAGATTTGCTGGCCTCAACCTTGGACGATGAATGAGCCCAAGAAGCCAGGGATTTATTGCGTTTGGCCTGGTCAAGGGAATATTGGCCACTTCATGCTCACTGTGTCCAGTCACTGAGCCCTTCTTATAGTATGTTTCCTTATTTGAGAGTTGTGCAACCTTGACCTTGGCTTTTCTCGTCTTTCTAACTTTGTGGTTTACCTTCTCCACCTCCCAGGGGCTTAGCTGTTATAGGGGTGGGGTGGCAGCTCTGTGTGGTGTTGGAGCCTAAAGTGGAAAAGATGGGGTTAGGTTGAGAATAATAAACTGAGTCACCTCTCTTGGAGCCAAGATGAGTGTGTTGAAGCTGAGGGATGGCATGACCATGCTGGAAAGCTCCACAAGCAGTAGCTGCAGCAGTGGCATTGCCCCAGGGAGCTGTAAATGTTTAACTAGAATTACTTTTTTCCATGAGATGTTTCCATCTGATTTAAGGGAGAGATCATGGTAGGTCACTGGGCTGTGTGAGACCAAACTATGTCTCCAGGGAGGGAAGGTCACTCTTTTGTCCTCTACCCTTAAAAACAATACACCCCAACTCCAACTTTCCTGCCTTTACCCATTCTAAGAGGTGTAGATGAAAGATGAGGGAATTAAAATTCTTTGAATTTCCACTTGGACCTTGCTTTGTAGGCCTAAGGTGGAGTCTAGATGAGATCTTAGCTTGGTCAAGTGCATCGTTGGTTGATCTTACAGTTTCCTCATGAACTGCTGGCAGGAAGCCAGAAAGCTGGGCAGCTTCTAGCCTTTCTCCCATTGTGAGAAGAGTCCCTTCTAAATTTTCCCCTGCCTTACCCCACAAGCCTTTACTCCCAGTTCTTAAGACACAACAGAGTCAGAATCACAGATTCCTAGTTTTCAGCATTTTAATTGACTGTTGCCAATTCTATGTGAGTACACCCCCTACACTTGTTCAGCTGGGAGTGTGCCCTCTAGAAGCATTAGGGCTTGAGTGGAATTGCTTAGTGGTTGACCTTTGGCTGGGGAGGTGGAGGAATGAGGATGGTAGGCTGCAGAATTGACACCTTCTACACAGTAAATCATTCCCTGTGTTTGGCTCTTCCTTCTAATGGAGCAGCACTCTCCATGCCCCTTTGGCCTTCTACTTCCTCAGTACTGGGGTCTTCTTGCGGAGCTGTGTTGGTCAGATTCTGAGAGCACGAACTCCATCATGGGCCCTGGTATGGGAGAGACACATGGCTTCTGTTCTGAATTCACTGGAGGGAAAAGAAAAAGCACTGACGAAACCTTCAGGATGGGAGAAGGGTGAAGCTGCAGCCAGTTACCATTCCCTGGGCTCGCCCTCCCTTGGGCCCGCCCTCACCATCCTGCCAACATCCCCGGCGAATGTCACCCCCTTGCTTGCCCGCTGCTCCTGGGAGCCGGTGCTGCTGCCACTCAGGGAGTTCCTTCGCATGATGCCTGGGTGCAGGATGGGGAGGGAGAGCACTGAGTGAAGGAAGGGGCCATGGGGAGAGGGGGGCTAATGCCCTCAAACCAAGGGGCAGACCCCCAGGGCCTGGAAGAAAGCCAGATCAGTAGGGAAGGGGACCTGGGAAAGAAGGGAGCCTGGCCACTGCGGTCTCACCAGGGCCCGGGGGCTCAGAGCGCTGCAGGCTGTTGCGGCGGGAGGTGGGGAAACTGCCCTTGGAGAGGCGGCGCTGGCGGCTGGACAGCATAGCAGCTGGGGCCACGATACCCGGCGGGGGCTGCTTCCCAAGCCGGCTGTACAAGTCCTCAATTTCCTTTTTCTGTAGTGTCTGTAGTGCCTCCACCTCCGACAAGTGCCTGAGGAAGCACCAGGACCATGAGGGCTAGCCACATGCTTTGCTCTCCCAAGTCCACCTCTTATCCTTCCTCCCCAGACTCACTTCTGCCGAAGACTCTGAAGCTGAGCCCAGAATTCCTCATCCTCCCCGCTGCTCTCTGACTCCTCACTGCTCAGACACAGGCTGCTGTATGAGTAGTTCATCCACACTGGGCTGGGATGGCTCTGGGGTGGGGGGCTGCCCCCCCCTCGGGGTTCCTTCCCATCGTCCCCTTCCTCCTCAGCTCCAGCCGCTAGGCCTTCAGCTGCACGGTCACTTTCGGCTAGAGCCTCCCTGGCCTCCGGCCCGCCTCCAGCACTATCCTCTGTGTCTGAGCTCTCCGAGGTCAGCTGAGGGGTTGGAGGCTTCAGGGAAGTGGAGAGAGTTGGGAATGTTGGTTGCAGGGGTAGAGGCTCAGCTGGTTCCTTGGAT
This sequence comes from Panthera leo, assembly GCF_018350215.1. Taxonomy (NCBI): domain Eukaryota; kingdom Metazoa; phylum Chordata; class Mammalia; order Carnivora; family Felidae; genus Panthera; species Panthera leo. Next base: position 40,994,552 of record NC_056692.1, on the reverse strand, counting down.
GAAGTCACTTGGAAACGCCCCACAAGCTGTGGCTTTCCCTCTGTTGAGAGAGAAGGAAAGAGTCATGAAAGAAGGGAGAGAAATTGGCAGGGTATGAAATGGAAGGTGGCAGGGGAAGGTCCGTGGTCAGAGGCCTCACCTTCAGAGATGGGCGCTAGTCTGGCTTCGCCCAGGAGTGGCCGAGCAGGATTTGGTGGGACCTGCAAAGTGTGGGTCCATGAGAAGGGAAATGATCCAGAGTGGAGCTCCCCTAACCATCCCTCTTGGTTTCCTACTCACCTCACTCTCGGTCTCAGCTGTTGGGGGTGAAGGCCTATCCTGGCCACAAGGAGCAGGGGGAGGGGGCAGGGGCAAGCTAGGGAGGGGAGCAGGAGGGGCTGGAGGAGACTGGGACAGGAGCCCAGGTGAGGGAGACAGCAGGGACTGGGCCACGGTCATCACAGCCAGTGAGAAGGCACTAGCCAGAGAGAGGAGAGGGGCTGCTGTGGTGGAGGGAAGGGGGGAAGCAGAGGGGCAGTGGGGAAAGGAAGGAGGAGTAATGGTGACCTGAGAACAACTGGGAGAGAAGGCAGGTGGAGAAGGGAGAAGGCAACTCGGCAGAGACTGAGAGGCAGGGCCAGGGAACTGGGCAGCACTGGGGGAGAATGCCAGTGGGGAGCTGAGGGTCTGTGGAGAGAGATTTGAAGAGACTTGGGAGAATGGGACAGGACTGGGGCAACATGGGGGAGAAGTGATGGGGAAAATGGGACTTGGGGAGACAGGAGTTCCAGGGGAAAACAGGTTTCCAGGAGACAAGGGGGTTCCAGGAGAAGATGGCGAGGTGGAGAAGGCTGCCCAGCAACTCTGCTCCAGGGAGGTGCTGCTCTGGAGCTCTGCTGGCGAGAAAGGTGTGCTGAGTGCCCTGTCCCCCAATCCCTAAGCCCTTCCCAGGAGCAGCTGCAAAGGTTGTGATGAGTAGGGACAGAACGCAGTACATACCACGGGATGGGTCTGGTAGGGGGTCAGAGAGGGCAGGCAATGATGCTGGCTCCACCTGAGGGAGAGGAAGGGGCCCATGGTCACAGTGGGGAAGAGCTGAGTCTTAGATGGCAGTTCAGCCAGGGTTTAATCTAGGGCTCATGAACTTCTAGGAGCCTAAAGAGGAGTTTCAAGGGACTCAAAAGTGCATGTGCTAAAATATTTACAGGTAGGGGGGTATGATGTCTGCAATTCACTCCCAAATGGTTCAGAAAAAAATAATATGTGCACATACATACAGAGACGGGAGAGAAGAAGAGAATGATAAAGCTAACATGACAAAACAGTAATAGTTGGCAAATCTGGGCAAAGAGTAGGAGTTCTTTGTACAATTCTTGCAACTTCTCTGTAAGTCTGAAATTCTACCAGAATAATGGGTTAAAAAGAAAAGTATGCATTGAACACATTTTTCTAGAACAAGGGCCCATGGCTTTCATCAGATACTCAAATGGGGTAAGAACCACTGTGTTAGGGTCACACAGATGAAGGAGTTAGAGTCACGGGGGCTGGTGTTGGCAGAGAGTAATGAAGTCTGGAGCAGAGAGTCTGTCCCCCCCCCCAAAGATGATCTAAGAGGTCTGACCTGGGGGCCCAGGGGGTCCTCAGCAGCCTCCACAGGGCCAGTATCTCTCTTCAACAGGGTCTCCACTCGCTGGATGATCTCCCGAATGCGGCTCAGGAATCCGGCTCGCTCCGAGGGCAGAATGAACTCATTATACACCTGGCAAGGGTCAGCAGGAAGGGGACAGAGGGCTGTTATCTCGCTCATCTCTCTCCCCTGCACTGATCTTTAAAAACCAACCCTTCGGGGCGCCTGGGTGGCTCAGTCAGTTAAGCATCCGACTTTGGCTCAGGTCATGATCTCACAGTCTGTGAGTTCGAGCCCTGCATCTGGCTCTGTGCTCACAGCTCGGAGCCTGCTTCAGATACTGTGTCTCCCTCTCTCTGACCCTCCGTCGTTCAGGCTCTGTATTTCTCTGTCTCAAAAATAAATAAACATTAAAAAAAAGTTTTTAAAAACCAACCCTTTACCCCACTGCTCTGCCAACCACCCACCTAAAATAAGTATTCAGTAAGTATCTACTGTATGCCAGGCACCATGTGGTGTGAGGAGAAATACACCTTCGAGGACAGGAGCTAACATCCCTAGGATGCATCATGGCCCAGATGCTTTACATGTCTGAGCTCATCTAACACCAACAACAGCTCTCTCGGGTCTGTGTTAACAACCCCATTTTATTTTATTGATTTTTTAAAAAAAGATTTAATTTTAAGTAACCTCTACACCCAACATGGGGCTCGAACTCACAACCCCAAGATCAAGAGTTGCATGCTCTACTGACTGAGCCAGCCAGGTGCCCCAACAACCCCATTTTAGAGTTAAGATAACCAATGCTCAAAAAGGTTAAGTTCAGTCTGCCTAACATCACAGGATTTGCCCCCAGACTTGTCTAAAGCCGGAGCCTGAGTTCTTCCCATGGTTGCATCATATGCTTTTGGACATAACTCCTGCTCTCATAGGGCTCATAAACCATGCAGGCTTACTCACACACACACACACACACACACACAGTGAAAATAAGGCAATAAATGGCAAACATAACATTCAATTTCACAAACACTAGAGCACATACTATGTGCCAGGCATTGTTGTAGGTACGGGTACATTGTTCTAGGTGAGGAATGCAGAAAAGCATGTAACAAAGTCCTAGTCCCGAAGAAGTCCAAGATCTAGTAGAAGAGACACATATCTACACAACTCAATTTACTGCAAGTCAGTCCATGGTAGGAAAGGCACTGTGGTCAAGGTACAGATCAAATGCAATACCAGCAGAAAGAGAGAGGTGTCTAATGGGTACAGTTTCAGATTTGCAAGATGAAGAAGTTCTGGAGATCTGTTTCACGACAAAGTGAATATACTTGACCCCACTGAACTGTATACTTAAAAATGGTTAACATGGTAAATTTTATGGTATGTGTTTTCTGCCACAATTTTTTTTAAATGCCATTCCAAAGAGAGAGCAGGTCATGCCACCGAGGGGGAATATGGGAAGCTGGGATGGCCACACAGAGCTGAGCCTCAAAGCAACCCTTCATCGAGGACCTACCATGTACGGACACTTCTCGTATAATTTCATTTCTCATATGTGATCTCACTTCTCATAAATTACATATCATATCAGAACACCTTTGCCAAATGAGTACTATCGTTTTACTGATGAGCAACTGAGGTTCAGAGAGCTTAAGAAATTTGCCCCAATTTACCAAATCAGTAAATCACAGAGCTGAAATTTGAACTCGGGTCTTCAGTGAAAGCCCACTCTTTCCTGTTCCATGCTGTTCGTCGGGAAGAGAAGGGCAGAGAGAATGGCATGAATTAACAGCTGTGAGGTATGAGAGGACATAGGACATTCACAAAACAGTCAAGACCAGAGCAGAGCTGGGAGTGCTGGGAGTTTTAAAGGCCATGCTCCAGGGGTGCCTGGGTGGCTCAGTCAGTTAAGCATCCGACTTCGGCTCAGGTCATCATCTCCCAGTTCGTGAGTTCAAGCCCTGTGTCAGGCTCTGTGCTGACACATCAGAGCCTGGAGCCCGCTTCAGATTCTGTGTCCCTCTCTGGCTCTGCCCCTCCCCCACTCATGCTCTGTCTCTGTCTCTCTCTCAAGAATAAACATTAAAAGAAAAGAACTTAAAAAAAAAAAAAAAAGGCCATTCTCCAGAATTGGGACCTTACTCTGTGACTACAGGTAGCCATTAACAATGTAGGGGCAAGGGGGCACCTGGGTGGCTCAGTCAGTTAAGCATCCAACCCTTGGTTTTGACTCAGGTCATGAACTCAGGGTTTCATGAGTTCAAGCCCTGCATTGGATTCTGTGCTGGCAGCATGGAGCCTGCTTGGGATTTTCTCTCTCTCTCTCTCTCTCTCTCTCTCGCTCAAAATAAATAAGCTTTAAAAAAAATGTAGGGACAAACAGCAGGAAGAGCAGACCCAAGTCTGCTGTAGACGCGTGGAGGGTGACCCCTGTGGTCAGGGGGAGGAGTCCCTTTGGCTGTGTGGGATCTGAGTGTGCTTGAAAGCCTAGTAGAGAAACCTTTCAAGGCAAGAGACCCCTGAGGAGATGGAGGCAGAAGCGGAAAGGCAGCCAGCCTCGTCAGGGGACCATTCAGACACCAGTGTGGTCGGAGGAAAGATTCTTGAAGGGTCAAGTGGCTTGATGGAAGATGATAAGCCGGTGTGCCGAGTGATATTTTGTCTTTGTCCTGGATACAAGGTGAGTGACATGATGGAGGGGAAGCTTTAAAGAGAGTTCCCGAAGCCTGATGCTTCTCGCATTCCCCTCACTCCTTCACCACAGAGGCTGGCATCCATTTCCCCCACTCCAGGGAAGCTGGTTTCGCACAAAGACCTTCTCCTGACAAAAGTCAGTGTGGGCTCGCCTCAGGCTTTACCCCACATCACCTCCTTGAAACTGTCTTTTCCCTCAGTTTTCCCTAACATTTTCTGGGGCTCCTCCTACCTCTCAGGCTCCATCTCTGTGTCCTTTGATGACCTATTTCACCCATCCCAGAAATGGGGGTATCCACTGAGACCCACTCTCAGACCCTCTCTGCCTCTGGCTTCTCAAGCTCGTCTCCCTTCACTCTCCCTTCCATGCTGACAACTCCTCGATCCACTTCTGCCTCCAGGCCTGCCTGACCGTGTTGTGCTCCCAGGGAGGATCTTGCCAGCCTCTCTGTCATTCAAGCTCATCATGACCCCTAAGAACATCTACTTTCATTTTCCAACTTCTTCTCTCCTTTAACGGTCTACTCCCACTAGCTTCTCCACGCTCCAAGTTGCCCATGATATCCTCTCTCCCTAACTCCCTATCATTTCAACTCAGCAAATGTTTCCTGAGCATCTATTATTTGTATTGTATTACATCAATAAATGTCTGGAAGGGTGCCAGGGTGGCTCAGTCAGTTAAGCGTCCAACTCTTGATCTCAGCTCAGGTCATGATCTCACGTTCGTGGGATCGAGCCCCGCATTGGGTTCTGTGCTGACAGTGCGGAGCCCTCAAGGGATTCTCTCTCCTTCTCTCGCTGCCCTTCCCCTACTCATGCTCCTTCTCTCTCTCAAAATAAATAAATACACTTAAATAAATAGAATGAAAAACTGGATTACAGAGTAACTTATTTTCCTGAAACAACCCTCAGATGCTCCCCTTTTCTTCTTTTCTTCCCCCATAATCCATTTTCTCCTTGGACCATTTGTGGCTTCTTGTATCCATCTGCCAACTGGATTCCCTACCCCCGACCCTCTCCCACTTCCCATGGCAGAATGGTCTTCTTAAAGCCTATTCTCACCATGTTACACTCCATCTAACTCTTAAGACTGTCTATAATCTGAGCCTACTCCACATGCCCAACCTCACTTCCACAAGTCTCCTAGAGGAACTCTTAGTTCTAGTGACAGTGGTCTCCTCATGAAGCCCCCCTCCTCCACCCCATATTCCAAGTCACTCCCTGCTTCCATGCCTGTCCTGATGCTGTACTTCCTCTAGACCTGCCCTTTTCAGTCTTCACTGCTGTTCTTAACCATCTGTCACGACTTTGAATAAGTTCTACATCTTCTCCCTGTTGCCCCCAGACCACCCTTTACTCATGGCCACAGTATCATGTGTCTAGCGTGTACCTCACCACAGCATCTGTGTGTACCCTGTGTTAGTCTGAAATTGCTCTAGCTGAGGATCCAAACCTCACTGAATAGATAAAAATTGCCCTCAGAACAAGAGCAGATGTCTTCAGTGTCATCATGCTTTAAAAACCCTTGCTGTTGGGTGGGAGGAAGGGATAGTTCAGTACCAGGGGACATCCGGAGGGAGACTCTTATCCTAGACCCAAAGACTCTGTCCTCCTCTCCCTCCCCCCTCACCATGGCAGCCGCAATCTCTTCCGGGCTGTCGCCATCCAGATCAAATCGGAAGGTCACCATCTTGCTGTTGTGCGTCTGTAGCTGGCACTCAACCACTCTGTCATTCTGGTCTGAGACCTTCAGATTCAAAGTCAGCAGAGGAGAGGAGGTCAAGCCCTCTGTCCTCATCACGTGCCCCCACCCCACTCCAACCAAGTGACAGTGGCCAGATTGGAACTGGACAGAAGCAGACTCTGCCCCCAAAGTCTGATATTAGAAACCAGACTGGCTGCCTCTATGGTACCAGTCACACACTGTTCTCCCCTTTTTTGGCTGACCTCCCTCACCCGCCCCTGACAGTTCCCTCCTGGTCCCGTAGGTTACTCCCCATCTCCTATGCCCCTTCCTTACACTAGTGACCCGAAGCCGGGATCGGGGTCTACGCCGGAGATTTCTCCCTGGGGGTCTCCTCATGCGTCCCATCCCTTCTCCCACATCACTAAGACCTGATGCTGCATCTGAGGCATAGCTAGAAAAGAAAAAGGACGTAGGAGTGTCAGAATGGACACTGGGACCCGCCATATGTCTCACCCTTGCCCCCCAACCCCTACCAGAACCTACCTGTCTCCTGGGGAAAAGTCACTGCCAGGGCCAGAACGTGGAATGGACAGGGCAAAAGCCTGAAATGGGAAATAGGTTCACGAGGTCAGAGGAAGACAATTGTGGGGGTTCAGGGAGATGGTGTCAAGGATGCTGGGGGTACTAGGCAGAGGGAATTAAGGAAGATGAGGACAGAGTGGTGGATTTCCAGGGACATGGGGCTAGGTCATGGGGTTGGGTTTTACAAGGAGAAAGATAGGTCACAGGCTTGGAATGTCTGGGAGCCCCCCACGTGACCCCCTCTCACCGAGGGCAGGCAGAGATGGGACTCAGCGGGGCTGGATGGCACCCCCCCAGGGGGCTGAAAGGCAGGGTCTGAGGCATCCAGGAAGCCGGAGGAGCTGAGGTAGCCATCAGTCTCGCAATCCGCTGGTGGGGGAGGGAGGGGATCAAAAAAGGGGAAATAAAGGGTGGCAGAGCAGGGTGGGGGGGCTGCCTGAGCAAGAAGGGGCCTGGAGCTGTGGGAGTTCTTTCCCAGAAGGAGCTTCGTGGCTAGTTGTGGAAGGCAGGGTAAGTGACAGTGCTGCTGGATTGGACTTCTGGGTGGGGCGGGGGCAGAGGCCAAGGGTTCTGGGACCTAGGTCACATCCCATATCCCAAGGTCAGGGGTGGCTTACAGGTGGTAGATGAGTAGCTGGCATGGCGGAAGAGGAAAGACTGGTGCTGGTCTGCCTCTGGCTCCTCAGGCTCAGGGGGGAAGACACTGGGGGGACCAGGAGTCTTGGGGACAGCTGCTGGTGGGGGTCCTGGTGCAGGGGGGAGGGCTTCCAACTCCCTAGCTTTGCGCAGCTTCTCACGCTTCCGCTGGATGGCAGCAACTCGTTCACGTACTGCGCGGGCCACTGGCTGGTAGTCAGCTTCACAGACTAGACCCAGGGCCACCTGGAGTTAAGAGGGCGAGGAGCACGGTTTGAGGTGAGGACTCCACTCAAAGACCCATCAGGACACCTTCTTGAGGCCTCGGGATATTTCTCCTGGAGAAAGGACACTAATATTTATTGATCATGCACTGTGTCCATTAACTGGCAACTCTTTACATTATCATCGTTAAATTCTCCCAACAACCTTCTGAAGTGGGCTTAGCCCTGTTTTAGAAATAAGTAAAGCCGTGACTAGTTCATGGTTATCTAGTAAATCAACTGCTCTCAGGGGTAAGGGGGAACATTTGGCAATATTTGGAGACACCTGTAGTTGTCACACCTCAGTCCTACTGGCATCTAGTGAGTAGAAGACAGGAATTCTTCTCAACATCCTACAATACACAGGACAGTCTCCCAACTAAAGGTATCAATAGTGTGTCATCATCAAGAATCCCCTGTTTGGGGCACCTGGGTGGGCTCAGCTGGTTGAGCAGCTGACTCTTGATTTCAGTTCAGGTCATGATCTCAGGGTCATGGGATCAAGCCTAACATGCTGAAGATTCTCTCTCTCCTCCTCTCTCTTTTTTTTTTTTTTTTTTTTTAAATTTTTTTTTTTTTTTTTCAACGTTTATTTATTTTTGGGACAGAGAGAGACAGAGCATGAACGGGGGAGGGACAGAGAGAGAGGGAGACACAGAATCGGAAACAGGCTCCAGGCTCTGAGCCATCAGCCCAGAGCCCGACGCGGGGCTCGAACTCACGGACCGTGAGATCGTGACCTGGCTGAAGTCGGACGCTTAACCGACTGCGCCACCCAGGCGCCCCTCTCCTCCTCTCTCTTTGCCCCTTTCCTTCTGTTCCCTCTCTCTCTCTCTCAAATAAAAAGTGGGGGGGGGGCACCTAGGTGGCTCAGTTAAGCATCTGACTCTTGATTTCAGCTCAGGTAACGATCTCATGGTTCATGAGTTCAAGCCCCCATGTCAGGCTCTGCGCTGACAGTGTGGAACCTGCTTGGGATTGTCTCTCTCCCTCGCTCTCTGCCCCTCCCCAGCTTGTGTGCCAACATATATGCATTCTCTCTCCCTCTCTCTCTCAAAAATAAATACATAAATAAACATTAAAAAAAAAAAAGAAAAGAATCCCTGTACATAATGGATCAAGATTTGATCCTAGGTCAGGTTTGAGCTGTGCTAAGTACACCTGTTCTGCTACATTTAAAAACACATTCTCAGGTTCCCTATCCAGACCTACCATAGAGGATCCCCACACTTTCAACTGCCATTCTTCTATCAAGAACCTCATACTCTCTCCCCTTCTCAGGCCTTCCTAAACAGTCCTGCATCTTCTCTCTCCCATGTATGCCTCTCCTGCGCTGGCAGCTTCTGTTCATCAACTCCTTATTCATCTCCAACTTTGCAGCACATGTAAGGGAGGTGGGGCAGGGTGATCTGACTTAAGATCTGAACAGCCTGAGTTTAAATCCAGCTCTGCCACTTACTTGCTCAGGACCTTGGACAAGATATTCAACCTCTCTGAACCTTCCATTTCCTCATCAATACATCAGGATAAAATCACTCCCGGCAGGGTTGGTAACAACAATCGAATGCATGTGAAAGTGCTCTAAGCCATGTACAAATGTGGGATTATTAATGAGCTCCAACCATGTGCCGAGCACTGTCAGAGACAGAAAAATCAATAGAACACAGTCTCTGCCTTCAAGGAATTTATAGTCCAGTGGAGGAGAGAGACAGGAGTGTATCCTGGTATAAAACAGGACCAATGGTGGTGGGTCCTGTAATGGAGGACCTGCTGAACTGGAACAAAGCATTTAATTTTGACCCTAGAGGGGGCAGGTTTCCTGAAATTCCTGGTTCTGAGCACGGAGGAAGAAAGAGGGGAGGAAGAAAACAAACAAACAAACAAAAAAAAAAAACCAAAAAAAAAAAAAACAAGGCGGGGGGTGGAAAAGAGAAAAATAAATAAATTGGAGAGAAGAGCATTCCAGGGAAATCAGAGCAGCAGGAAGCAGAGCAAGGCAGGCTGGAGGACCCAGGGCTTGCTCTGGAAAAGGAAATGTGCAGTGAGCCCGCACTTGGGGCGTGCGTGTGTTCAGGCGCGCGGGCCAGGGGGACACTTACCAGACGCTCTGAGAGGGGCAGGTTGGGTGCCCCTCCCACCACCCTGGCGCCCCCACCCGCATGGCACTGACCGGCCACGCACAAGCCCAGCCGCAGGGCAGTCTGTCCTCTGCTCACCATCTCCTGCGCCACCTCCTCTGCCGCGTCCCGGCCCAGTTGGAACAGGAACTCTATGGCCTGGTTGTCCCGCGGGCGCCCCCCGCGCCGCGCGTCCTCCATGCGCAGCCAGAGCTTGAGGCCGGGCTTCTCGCCGTCGTCCTCCTCCGCCAGCTCCACGTGCACGCCGCGCTCCTCGCGGAAGAAGGCGTGAGCCAGGAGGTCCTGGATGGTGAATCTGGGGGGAGTGCTGCGGTAAGCGGAGACTTGCCGCCGTCCCCCCACCCCTGCCCCTGAATCCACCCCCATCCTGCCCCCTCCACCCCACCTCTCGTTCTTATCTGTGCGGATGCAGCCTTCAATGATCTCCTTCACCTCGGGCATCTTCACCTTATAGAAGCTGTTCGGCTTTGTGCCCTAGAGGAAAGGGGACGCATGAGGCCTCCAGGCCTCTGCGCCCCAGCTCTCTGCTTGCCCCTCACCCCGTCTGGGGCAGCAGGGCATGCAATCGCAAAGGCACCGCGACAGCTACTGGACGGTTTGATTTCAAATCCCAGCCCAAGTATCGACAGTATGACCTTGAACAAGTCTCCCAGTGTGCCAGTTTTCCCATTTGTAAAGCGCAGGGCAGGACGAGACGCCCTGCTCACGCTGCGGGTGAAAGATCAGATGTGAAATCGTTTGCAAACTCTAGAGAGTGCTACACACATCATTATTCTAAACAGCTAGTAAGGGGATAGGGCGTGTGTGCATCCAATATCCTTCAGTGTTTACCAGAGCATCTTTGCGTCTAGCCTGCTTTCTCTAAGGGAAAGGGCATTGACGCGGGCTGGTAAGGGTCGGAAAATGGGAGGAGATCTGGAATTGTCTCCCCTCCCCGCCCCCTCTCACCGAAGTGACTTTGCGGTAGATTTGCGCGGCATTCTGGCACTCGGAGTAAGGGTACTCTGAGGTAGCCATCTCCAGCATGCACATGCCAAACGCGTACACGTCCACCGCCTCATCGTACTTTTCCTCGTACATCTCCGGGGCCATGAACTCCGGGGTCCCTGTAGGATCCACAGCAGGCATTAGGCTGCAGAGCCTCCCTCTGGCTTCCTCCTTCCTCATGGGCGTACCACAGGCCAGGTGGGAGGGAGGGGGAGGACGGAGAGGGTGAGCAACCTCAGGAGTTCTGGAGTGCTAGTAACGGACCCTTCCCCACCGTGTGTGTGTGTGTGTGTGTGTGTGTGTGTGTGTGTGTGTGTGTGTATGTGTGTGGGAGGGGTGCGGGGGGGAGAGAGGATGCCGTAAGTCTCCCCACTTTCCCCATGCTCTTGTAACTCCGTGCAACTCCAAGGACCCAGCTGGGGAGACTGGGCCCCCAGGGTCTCTTCTAACGCGGGGGAGGTAGGAATAGCAAGGACCTCCTGGAGGAACGCACCTATCACGCTCTTGGCAAAGGAGGCGCGCTTGAGCGTGGCCAGGCCCAGGTCCCCGATCTTGACCGACCCTGAAGGGCCTGTGATAAAGACGTTGTCGCACTTGAGATCCCGGTGCAGAATGGGGGGTACCCGGGTGTGTAGGAAATGAAGCCCCCGAAGGATCTGGCGGCTCCAGCGCTGAAGAACTCTCGGCTTCATCTCACGGAACCGCCTCAGGTATCTGGGGGAGGGGTGCAGAGCCAGGGTCAGGGCGGAGACACGGGGGGGGGGGGGGGGGGGAGGAGGAGACTCCCACTGGGAAGTTACCCTAGTTCCACCGGCACCGCCAGGTACACATTTTCTCTCAGCATTATTCTAGCTCAGTCCGCGGTGCGCCCCACAGAGAAACTGAGTCGGGGGTGTGGTAGTAGACCCGAGATTACAAAATGGGTCAGGCATAAATTCACAGATAAGGCTGCGCCAAGGGGCTGTGGGGGTGCCGGAAGGGATGACTAACTGCCTTGGGCGTGGGGGAGGGCTTCGGAAAGGAAATAACTTTTATGTTGCATCTTGAAGGATGAGTAGGGGTTCAAGGGTGAAAAGGGGAAGGGATGGAGACTTTCCAGGCCGAGGGGACACTGTGCTCCAAGGCACGCAGGCGGTGATAGGGCAGGATGGGAGGAGGTGCTGGGAATTCAGTTTTTGTAGAATTTAGGCTCAAGAGGAGGCTAAATCCTAAGGACTTTGTGAGTAGGTTAGGGAGTGTGGACTTTTTCCTGAGGGTGGTGGGAAACCTTTAAGGGGTTTTAAGGAATGGAGAGAGGCTGACCAGACTGCGGGAAGACAGGACTGCTCCGAAAGGTGAGGGCAGAGTGGGGGAAGGCCCTTTAGGGGGCTGCTGCAGGGCTCCAGACCACTGAGGTGGCAGCGCATGGAACAGGGAAAGCAGAGTGGGGCATTTTAAGAAGGGCCTTGGAGACAGACTGGTGGAGAAGGTGGATGTACAGAGCGGAGACAAAGGAGGCATCTGGGGAGACGCCCAAGTTTCAGCTGGAGTGCTGGGTAGACACTGCCACTCACCAAGGCAGGGATGCAGTAGGGGTGGGTGAGCGCCTGATTTTGGACCTAAATCTGGAGTTTGGGGAGCCTGGGAGAAGTTCCAGAAGGAGTGGGGACCTCCCACCACCAGTTCACCCACCAACCAACACTACCACCAGGCGCAGAGCTCACGTCTTGAGCGTGCCGGAGGTCATGAGTTCGGTGACCAGTACGATGCAAACCTGGCCCTTCAGCACCGACTTCCACGAATCGTAAAAGCGGACGATGTTGGGATGTTGCAGCCCCTTGAGCATCTCCACTTCCTCAGAGAATCGCTGCCGCTCCGTTCGAGAGAGTTTCCGAGTCTGTGGGGGTAGGGGATGGGTGGGAGTCAAGATCACATCAGGCCCAGGACCCCCCCGGAAACGAGGAAGGGCCTAGGTCGCGAATGGGGCTAGGTCATCGCTCGCCCAAGGAGCTGTATACCCCGAATTCTCGGTCCGCCCCCTCCGGCTGCTGCAAGGACACGCCCATCCTGGGCCTGGGGCCGCCCCTGGACCCCCCGCTGGACACAAGGGCCTTTATGCAGCCCCGTCCAGGAGCCCTGAGCTCAATAGCGCCTTTGTGGCCTCCCTGGCCAGCCGTGGGGCGGGAGGGGACGCCCCAGGGGCTGGCAGCGGGCAGGCAGCAGGCGGGCAGCAGGCTGACAGCGGGCAGAGAATTGGGGCCCTCAACGGGGTTGGCCCCAGAAACTGGGAACTGCTAGATCCAGACAGGAGGCCGGAGGGCTGCAGAGGGAGTTACAGAGAGAGAGAGAAAGATCCAGGACCAGGAGACCGCCCCCTGCCCCTGGCCGTCCCGCCCCCCTCTCATATCCCTCGCCACCCGTCCCCCCACCCCATTGGTTTGGCTGCCTCTCCTTGCCTGGCCTACAGCCTAGGGCGCGCCACTGGCAGGCGCAAGGGGCGAGCCCAGTGCCAGGGCTGGAGGGGAGGACCCTTACCCAGGCTCTGCCCAAAGCTGCTGCTGGCCCAGATTTAACTGGGTTCTTCCCTCCATGAGAAGAAATCCTTCACACCAACATCCCCCTAAAGCCCATTGGGTTCAGTGCCTTTGGGTCTGGGAAGGGAGAGCCCAGGTAGACAGTGGGATGAGGAGAAGGACTGGATTCAGGCCAGGGCTGGAGCTCTCTGTCTCCCCCTCCCCCAGTTGTGGAGAAGTCTAGAAGTCTGACTGTTCCAGAAGGGGCCTGGGAGGGCCCCATCCTGCTACCACCACTCTAAATCTTTTGGAAATGGAGAGGACCCTGCCCCAGCTTCTAGCTTCCATCATCCCAGCCTCCTAATCTGCAAAGATCCAGGGTGAAGGAGGAGGACCAGGGTCACACTGAGGGTTTCAGTACTAAGGGGAACGGGAAAGGAAGAGATTGTTACTACTGAGGGAAATTGGTCCCCTTCAGATCCAAACTGGCTACCTCCCCGATTTAGCATCCTATCTTCCACCTCTCAGGGTTGAGTACAGAGACTTCAAAGTTAAAATGTCCACAACCCATAGGGGAGCTTCCATGTACCCCCTGCCTCAGTTTTTCCTTCTGCAGCCCAGAATCAGTCAGATCCATTAATCATCAGAGCAAGGTGGGGCAGGAGTGTCCAGACATTTGACTGGAAAAATAGATCTCTCCCTTGCTGCTGTCCCCTAGGTTTCTCATCCCCAGACCTCCAAAGGGTCCCATCCCAGGTGCCACAGAGGGGGTGCCCAGCCGCACCTGCAGCTCACACCAGGCCACCTCCACCGTGGTGTCGGTGTCCAGCCCTCGATACACCGTCTTGAACGAGCCACGTCCAATCTCGATGTCAAACTTGAGGTATCGGCCGTCCGGGGACGTTGCCACTGCCTGGGTCTCCGTGTCTTCCTTTTCCTCCTGCTCCCTCTGCCGCTCCCGAGCCGCGGCTTCGGGGACCCTCGGCGGTTCCCGGGACCCCGGGCCTCCTGCCGAGACTGCTAGCTCTGGACGCGCTGAGTCTGCAGCCTTCGCGGGGGCTCCCCCGGTCCACGTGCCCTCGGGGGGTTCTGGGCAGCTAGGCGGTGGGCTTTTCGCGGGGCCGGGTTCAGCGGAGTCCGGAGGCTCAGGGGGCTCCGGAGCGGGTGAGGCTGGCTGGGACCAAGAGCTCAGCAGCCCCAAGTCGACTGAGCTGCGGCGGCTGAGACGGGAAGAGCGCGGCCGGGTCTCAGCCTTCCCGGAGAAGCGGCGCGCCCGGCGAGGAGGGGGCCCGAGGCGGGGCGGCCCCGCGGCAGCGAGAGGCGGCGGGGGCCGCAGGGCCAGGTCGGCCTCCGCCTGGGACATGGGGACCGCAGTCTCGGAGGCCGGGGGTGCCAGCATGAGGAAGGGCCGGCGCCGCAGGGCAGCAAGCCGGGCGGCTGGAGAGGAGGCGGTCTGACAGGCGGACTGGCTGGGTGCGCAGCGCTCGGGCTGAGCTACCGGGGCCCCAGTCCGGGCTCGACCGTCCTGCAGCCCCGCCCCCGGCCCCGCCCTCATCCCCCCAGGGCGGCCCCCTCGGAGCGGCCAGCCGCGCGGAATCGGGTGCGCAGCCCCTCACCTCGGCCGCCCCGCCCCCGGCCGCAGGCCCTCCTCTCCCTCGCCTCCCGGTGCACCGCCCGGAGGCTCATTCCGAAGTCGACCGGGTGCGAGGCGGCCGCGTGTCCTCCCGCACTAAGAGTGAGCAAACCTGTCGGGGGGCGGGGGTAGCTGGGGGAGGCACGATGCTGGGGTTGGGAGAGGAAACGTGACGGCGGCCCTCCGGCCCTAGAAGCGTGGGGGGAGAGAGGGGTGGTTAAGGGAAGGTTACCACCCGCCTGCAAGCCCCAGATAAGGTAGCGCCACCCCCTCCTGTTCGTCCGGAGTAGCCCCAGGCCGACAATACAGAGGTCAATGGAAAGGTCTGGTTTTCTCCCAAGCCGCTGACCCTCTAGGCTGCACAGGGATGGGTGTGTGCACCCCAGGACAAGTCCCTCCCCCAAGCCAAGGACCCGGTCACCCATCCCCTCCGCCTTCCTACCTTGGCCGCAGCCTAGCCCTGGCCACAGTAGCTGTTTTTGCTCTGTGGGCTCTCCTTCCTCCTCCTTCTGTTTGCCCAAGTTCCCAATAAACCAAAGTCCATATCCGGTTTACACCCCTTCAGCTCCCCTTGGCCTCAACTACCCCACCCCGGACCAGTGGGATGGAGGGAGGGGCTTCAGAGCAGTTCAGGACTTTCATGGGGGAGAAGGGGAAGCCATGAAGTTATTCCAATTCAGAAAGCAGTCTGTCCCTAAGCTGTGTTCCATCAGCACTCCCCCACACAGCCCACCCAGCAGATGTAAAACCACAGGCCCCCTGGAGCCTGCCAGCACGGGGGCACCTTTTCATTTACAAAGGCCATAGGCCTCCTCTACCCTCTCCTAGGCTGGGATTCACTCGGGGGGCAACACTGAATTCACAGCCCTCCCTATGCCCATTCCAGTAGTAACTTCCAACAGGAGGCAGTGGGGATGAGCTTTTTAATATCACAAAATCAGTGTCGGGCCTGGCCTCTCACTGCCAGGCCCCTTCCTGGGCCTCCTATCTTCATGTTGCCTGGAAGGCTGCCTGCAGCCAGGGCTTCTCCCATCCCCTAAGAAGGATCCAGCACCAGCCTGAGAGGGGAGGCAATAGCAGCTAAGGGGGTGGGAAGGGGAAGAGACAGAAGCTTGTGCAGGCGTGTGTATGTACTTACGTGTGTGAACACATGTGGAGTTATAGGTTTACAGACCCTGGCTCAGGGACAGTCTAGGATGGGAGAGGAGGTAGGGCAAGGAGAAGCACATCTTTTCTCCCAGGTGCCTCAGCCTCGCCCTTCCCCAGGGACAGAAACGTGGGGTAAGTGGGAAACCCATCCCTGGACTGGAGCCCTTTTGAGTCTGGTGGAGTCACAGATCCAGTCTGTGGGGTCACTGGGTCTGTCTCCTTTTGAAAGCCCTGGAAGGGTGGGAGGTAAGAAGTAAAAGGAGACAGGTCTCTGCTAGAAGAACTTGACGCCTCGGCCATCGCTGACAGTGATGATCTCAGCCTTGTGCTCCTGCTGTAGGGCCTGCAGAGCCCGGAGTAGGGTTGCTTCATCCAGCCCATGGAACTCTGGAAGGGAGAGATGGGTAGTCAGGGACACTTGGCTCCTGGGGGCTCAAGGCCCCTGAGGAGAAGTCTAGCTGGAAGCTGGGACCCCTTGAGGCCAGGGTAGACATGTACCACCTATACTGCTGCCACTGCCACCAATCCTTCCTGGGTAAGCCTTAAGAGTAAGGGGTGAGAGAAAGCCAGAGTCTGCACAAAATGTGAGTTCACACTTATTTTTCCCTTCTGGGTTCTTCTGTTGGACTCAACCCTCATGTGTATCCCCCACCCATGTGCCATTAGTATCTGATGTATGAGAGTGACACCATCTACTTTTGGGCCACAAAGTGGGGGACAATTAAACCTAGGAACGTCAAGGTCCTTGACACTGGACACTGACCCTAGTTTGCACACCTGTACCCATTAGGAGCACCTGTCCTAACACAAAGTATAGCCATACCTCTGACCAGGAGACTGTTAAGGGCCAGCACAGATATCTGCCCTTTCCTAGTTAAAAGGAACGAGGCTGGGAGCCAAGGGCCAGCTGAATATCTGGAGATATGGCAAGATATTGCAGGGAGATGTGAGAAGCAGGTGGCAAGCCCTAACAGGCTCGCACACCTCACTCCCTGCGGGGGCCTACGGCTTGAGTCAGGGAGCTTGCTTTCTGAGGAAGCCTCCAGTTTTGCCCAGCATGAGTGGTGGGCTGGGCATGGTTGCGGCACTGAAGTCATGGGGCAATGGTGGGAGTAGCAAGCAGAGGCCTGTAGGGCAGGGGGGAACAGCCAAGAGCTATAAACTCTGTTACGGCAGCCAGGGCCTGGCAGAAAGGGGAGCTGCCCTTTCTTCCCCAGCTGAGATTGGAACTTTTGGTGATCCTGGGATCAGAATATGAAGTCAGAGATAAAAAAGCTAAGAGTATATTTACACTATGTAAAAATCAAACAGTATATAAATCCTCACCTGGCTAGAAACTAAAGTATTTAAAAGGCCTAGGGGTGGGGATGGTGGTGTTGGCCCAATCCCTTCAGCTGACACCCACAAATCTTGAGCCCTCTGTAAGTATAAAGGGTGAAAGAAAGCCAGCGTCAGCAAAGAATGAGATTTCAGGCTTAATCTTCTGCGCCGGTTCCTCATTCAGTATCTACACCGGGAATTCTTAACTTTTCATGGATCACAGATGCCCTTGACAATCTTTTAATATGGACTCTATCCCTAGAAAAATGCACATATCCCACTGACAAAATTTGGGGGTATTTTGCATGTAAATTCAGGTGGCTTAGGGAAACCTTGGACATGGGTTAAGAGCCCTTCTATCATGTAGTATTTGGAATTCAAAGGCAGGGATGGGAAGTCTGAATGTCAGCTGAACAAGGACTGGAGGATTCAGATGACAAAACTGGAGGGAAAGGGAGAAGCATTACCCTCATCCTCTGTGTCTTCCCCATTGGTCAGCTCATAGAGAGTGAACACGGAGTTGTTCTGGCCACTCCTGGAAACCTATAGACACAGAAAACAGCGACTGAATAAGGACCAGGGATCTCCTGGAAGGTGAGCTCACTGACTCCACCTATCTGACCCACGAATGATACCTGTTCCCAAACCAGGGCTCACTGTCACCTCGGCAGGAGTGGCCTAAAAACCACAACCCCTACAGGTGCTATATTTATACGTGTATACACATATACGGAACCACTAAACCACAGGCCTTCACATGTCTGAGGAGTGACCTCTCATTTTGTTTTCCTGTTCAGGAATAGGTGGCATGTGTTTGTTATATTTAGGTTGTTGATGCTTCTTCCCCTCTTCTCTCCCTTGGGAAAGTTTAGGACTGGTGGTGGCTAGGAATTTGGGGAAGACAGTTTGTCCCTACACCCATACTGGTTCAGAATGTCTCATTCATATTGTGGACAGCCCCAAAGCGCCTAGTGGGGGAGGGGCCCCAGGGTTGTTGTTGTTGTTGTTGTTTTTTTTTTTTTTTTTGCCTTTCCTTTCCCCATTTATCTTCTGTGGCCAGAGACGCCAGCCAACAATAGTACTCATGGTTCCCAGCACTGCATTCTCCAAACATGGCCTCACGTAGCCTCTGGCCTCCTATAAAGGTAGGGAAGTTCTATGCAGCCTAGGAAATTGAGTCATTGAAAGAGGTTTGCCTGGAAGACCTATACTTCCTCTTTCTTTCCCTTCCCACTTTGCTCAGTCCAGACCTAGGAACACCAGGTATCTGCTGAACACAGATATAATTCTCCTTTGCCATGGGTCACTGCGGCAGAACAGTCTCACCCACTGATAGATGAGTTTCCCCCATTCTTCTGGCCTTCGCCACATGATCAGGAAGCTAGATTTGTTCTTATCCAACCACTCCAGGTTTCCTACAAAAAAGATACTTATGAAAGTATCTTACGCTAAGAAGGGACAAAAGGCAAAACCAAGGTATAAAGAGTGGAAGAGATTCAGCTTTCAGGAAGTGAAATCCAAGAATTGTTTTACTATTATTATCTGCAAGGCACCAATTCTCCTTCCACCTCTCTCCAGGTCTCAGAACACAGATGGAGAGATTTCAATAATGAATACCAATAGGGAAAAGGACCCAGGGAATTGGACTATCTTCTATATAGAACACTATGGGCTCCAAGCCAGGGGAGAGAAAAAGAAAGTTGTTAAAAGCAAAGACTCGTGGGGCACCTGGCTGGCTCAGTCAGTGGAGTGGGTGACTCTTGATCTTGAGGTTGTGGGTTCGAGCCCCATGCTGGGTGAGAGAGATTACTTAAAACTAAAATCTCAGAGAAACGTGGCTGGCTCAGTTGGTAGAGCATGGGACTCTTGATCTCAGGGGTTGTGAGTTTGAGCCCCATGTTGGGTACAGAGATTACTTAATAAATAAAAGTTAAAAGAAATAAAATAAAATAAAATAAAATAAAATAAAATAAAATAAAATAAAAAGCAAAGACTTGTGCCAAGCTGCCCTCAGGAAAACCCAACTAGGAGGAAAAATAAGGAAATCTGAGGACCTGAACCCACCTTTCTTCCTCAGTTCCTCTAATACAACCTGGATTGATTCCACAGGAAGCTTCCCTGGTTTAAAGTTAAGGGAACAGCATTGATGGAATGAATTAGATGGGATAAAAACTCTTGAGGCCAGTCTCATGCGAAGAACCACCTGTCCCCTTCCTCTCCCTCCCACACACATATATGTGCAATTCCCCAAAAAGCTATAAATTGGCACTTCCTGGATAAAGGGGGGAGGAAGGTAAAGAGATACTAGTTCAATTAAAAGGAAGAGCTTTATGGGGGCACCTGGGTGGCTCAGTCGGTTAAGGGTGGGACTTCAGTTCAGGTCATGATCTCACAGTTCCTGAGTTCAAGCCCCGAGTTAGGTTCTGTGCTGACAGCTCAGAGCCTGGGGCCTGCTTCGGATTCTGTGTCTCTCTTTCTCTCTCTGTCCCTATCCCACTTGTGCCCTCTCACTCTCAAAAATAAATAAACATTAAAAAAAAAAAAAAAAAAAAGGAAGAGCTTTAGAAATGAAAGGCACTCCCTTTTGTCACCATCTGTCTCCTCTTCTTCCTTCAGACTTTCTCCACAGATATTTTAGCAATGAATCAGGAAGCAAAAACAAATGACCCTTACTTCCTGGGAGAAGGAGAGTAGGTGGAGAAAATTACTTAAGGTAGTACCAGAGTTTGAGCTTCATTCAGAAGAGGACAGGAGATTCAGAGTCAAAAGGGCTCAGGTTGGAAAACCCGGGACTTGGCTTTGGGTCAGAGATTCTAAGCCCAGAATGACACCTGGGTATTCATCACTACCTAGGACTGGAGGGTCTGATGCTGCATTTGCATTGGGGGTTGGGGCTTAAAATGGAAGTCAGCTACACATATGGCTCCTTCCCAAGTCCAGTCTGGGTGGGAACCTGCCTATTGGGGTGAAGGGGGTGTGAAGTCTGGGCATGTGTGCAAGTGCAGAAGTGCGTGTGTGTGTGGGCTGTGGAAGAGCCTGAGGGAGGATACGCTGTAGCTTCACGTTGTTGAAGAGCGGGCTCTCCTGAGCTTCCATCACCGTCATGCTGGACTGTTTGTGCAGGCGGCAGAAGGACAGGACCAGCGAGCACCAGGCGGCCAGCTGCTTCTGCCGAGTGTCCACATTCGGCTGCAACCTGCCGGGTGAAGGGGGTGGGGCGCAGAATTAGAGGGCGTGAGAGGGCGAGAGGCAGCACAGACGCAGGCGCGTCTGGGGGACAAAGTGAGGGACTAAGGGTGGTGGCGACCGGGTCCTTTCTCCCCCTCCCCATTTGAAGCATCAGGGCTGAGCCCGGGGTCCGGGGCAGGGGAGGGAGGCACAGCGGGGCTTCTCGGGGTCTGAGCCTCACGTAAAGAAGGGCGGGAAGCGATACTGCCACGGCCACTCGAAACTCATCGCCATCGTAGTAGCCCAGGAAACCCGGAACCTCCGGGCAAAGGACTTCCGGCCTCCGCTTCTGCACGTCCGGGCAAAAAGCACAGCAGAAAGGTTCCGGAGGCCTTTCCCGAGAAGGGCCGCCCAACGGAAGGTATCTTGCTTCTCTGCCAGTCTCTTGCTATGAACCTAAAAATCCGTACCGTTTAGAGCCCAGAGAAGTCTCATTCAGCTCTAGAAATGGGCAGTGACTTCCCCCAAAGCGGCACAGCTTGATAGTTTGTTTCACTCTGCTAAGGCTTCTTTTAATGTTAACACGTGTTAGTTGCATTTAACTTCACTCACAATTCCCCAGCCTCCTCAATTACTGTGTCCTTCGACTCCACCATTCCCTGGTCTCCTGCAGCACCCATGGGAGCATATTTGTAGCTTTTATTGCTGAAAATGGGTCAGATTCCATGATTCACTGCTGCCATTTTGGACCACAGCCATCTATCTCTCACATCCTCACCTTCCTAGTCTCAAGACTCCGGACCCATTGTGGTCGTATTTGACTCCTTACCCAGCCTAGACTACCCAATTCTGTCTGAACATGCTAGCTGAACCCCAGATTCCCTGACTAACCTCACTGCTGGGCTCTCGGTGCAGCCCAACACTTTTATTGACTCCCTGTCACATCCCTCCAGGTAACTCTTCACATTTTTCCAGTCGTCAAGTCATTCCACCTGTCTCCATCTTCCTCCTTTCTGCAGAATGCCTTTCTCTATTTTGTGAACTTGAGGCCGAACATGTGAACTTCTTAATCTTTCCCTTTTTGTCCCTCTTTGTCACCACACTTAATGCATCCCACAAGAATTTCTCTCCACTTTTACCCCTTCATTTTGGATTCAAAGGAAGAAGTGTCACTCTTCCTTTACAAGGCCAACCTTTGGCATATCTTCTTGCCTCTCTTCTCCAAGGGCCTCCAGGACTTCTCTGGGTGTCATCTACCCTCTTTTCCTTTCCTCTGGCTCCTCTCCCCTCGTTGACAAATATGCATAGGCCATCCCTACTTGAAAATATGTACAGTTTCCTTGACTCTGTCACCCTCTCAATTTCCTATCTGATCTTTAACCTTTCCCCCACCCAAGTTCACCCTTCATTGTGCACAGTTCCTGATCCACAGTAGTACCCAGCAAATATTTGTTGCATGAATGGATGAACCATTCTGTTGACAATGTTCTTTCAAAAGGCACTATCTCCTTTGCTTCCATGGCACTGCTTTATCCTTGTTCTGCTAGTGTCTCTCTGATCTTTCTGTCTCATTTCCCCCTCATTCTTTAAATGTGTAATTTTCCATGGGGCACCTGGGTGGCTCAGTCAGCTAAGCATCCAACTTTGGCTCAGGTCATGATCTTGCGGTTTGTAGGTTTGAGCCCTGTGTCAGGCTCTGTGCTGACAGCTCAGGGCCTGGAGCCCGCTTCTGATTCTGTGTCCCTCTCTCTCTCTGCCCCTCCCCCACTTGCACTCGCTCTCTCTCTCTCTCTCTCTCAAATATAAACATTAAAAAAATAAAATAAATGTGCACATTTCCTAAGAACCTAACCTCAGCTTTCTTTCCTTTCCTTTTCTTTTTTTCTTTTATTTATTTTGAGAGAGAGAGAACCATGCGAGCAGGGGAGGTACAGAGATGGAGAGAGAGAATCCCAAGCAGGCTCTGCACTGTCAGTGTGGAGCCCGACTTGGAGCTCAAACTCATGAACCATGAGATCATGACCTGAGCTACATTCAACCGACTGAACCACCCAGGTGCCCTCTCAGCTTTCTTTTCTTCTTTCTTTCTTTCTTTCTTTCTTTCTTTCTTTCTTTCTTTCTTTCTTTCTTTCTTTTTTAATGTTTATTTATTTTTGAGACAGAGAGAGAGACAAAGTGTGAGTGAGGGAGGGCAGAGAGGGAGACACAGAATCTGAAGCAGGCTCTAGGCTTTGAGCTGTCAGCATAGAGCCCAACATGGGGCCTGAACTCACGGACCTCGAGCTCATAGCCCTTGCCAAAGTTGGAAGCTTAACCGACTGAGCCACCCAGGTGCCCTTTTAGCTTTCTTTTCAATACATCTTCTGTCTTGAGAACTTTCATCCTTCTCATGGTTTCACTTGACATTTCTGTGCAAAAGATTCCTAAATCTGTATTTCCAGCTCCAATCTCTTTCCACCACCAACACCCCTCCCATTTCTAGCTCTCTGTGGGACATAAAAGCTTGTTCCATTTTTAGCTCATATTGTAAATCCCTTTCTTCATGCCAGCTTCTCTCCCTAATGGCCATTTTCTACCATTACTTCCATCATTGTCCTAGTAACTCAGATGCAAAGCCTCAATCAGCTCTAACCTCTCCTCTCTTTCATCTCCTTCATATCCAAAGTCCCTCCCCTGTTTTTAATCATTTCTTCTACTTTTTATTTTCTACTTCCCATTCATCGCTCCTTTGACCCATGTCCTCTTTTTCTCAAGCCTGGATTATCACAATATTTTCCTAATTCACCTGTTTTCCTATTCTCTTCCCTAGGGGAAATGCACTCCATCCTAAGGCCTAGTCATGTACAAACTCTGCAATCACCCTCCTGTGATCACACCTCAGCTAGGTGTGACCCCTCCTTTTTTTGCACTTAGATAACATTTGGTTTGTATCCCTTTCGTGACTCTAATCACACACTCCATTGCTTTTGTTGATTGGTACACATGTCAGCTCCCGTACTAGATGGAAAGTCATTGAGAGCAGAAACCAAGTCCTAACTTATCTTTCCAACACAATATACCATACAGAGTATTTTATACCAGTATGCCCTTGATGTACATTAGTAAAACACATGAAGGCAAATATGGGCCAAAAGGAGGATAGATATATTCCTGGGGAAGACCAATGCATTCATGGGAACAGAGCAGAGACTTATCTCAGGTGAAAACCCAAAATGTCCTAGGGAACAGGTATGCCCCTAGAGAGACAGATATGCCCTGAGAGAAGTCTATCTCAGAGGATGAGTAGATACATTCTAGGAAGCATACGGGTATCTATCTGTGGAATAGACAGGCATGTCCCAAGGAAATGGATATGCATGTACTCAGGGAGGCAAATATTTCAGCAAGGAGGGAAGGAAAGTCCCTGACAAGGCTCCACGTGCCACAGAAAATAAACAGGGGTCTTTATGGAGAACAAAGTTGTTCTCTAGTATTTTTTTAATGTTTATTTGTTTTGGGGAGAGAGAGACAAACAGAACACAAGCAGGGCAGGGGCAGAGAGAGGACACACACTCCAAAGCAGGCTCCAGGCTCTGTCTGAGCTGTCAGCACACAGCCTGATGTGGGGCTCGAGCCCACAAACCATGACATCATGACCTGAGCCAAAGTCAGACACTTAATTGACTGAGCCATCCAGCTGTCCTTGTTCTCTAGTATTTTTGATGATCTGGAAGAACTGAAGATGAAGGTCCTCTGGGGAAAACTGGGCCTCACTATCCAGGGAACATGTAAGAGTATTCATATACAGAAATGGTGAGTTCAGAGGCTAGGTATGTCCCTAGAAAGTGGGAAGGTGTCTTAGAGGAGTATCAGTATGGCTTAGGAAGCTGATAGAAGGGTTTGCTAAGAACTAATGGTTGCTATGGGGATGACAGATGTTTGATTCCAGGGTCCAGGCTCCTCAGCTTTGAGCTTCTTCCAGGTCATATCCATCTTCTGGCTGTTAGCTCCAGTGGACACCAGGGGGCAGTGTGCTAACAGGCTGTAGGCCACACCCCCAGGGTCCAGGACAATGTAGGATGAGGGCCAGGGACCTGGACAGGGAGTTCTGTGGTGGAGTTAGTAGAGTAAGTCCCACTGCCTTTCCCTTCAATCCTGAGCTCTTTAGGAATGAACTCTTTTTGGTCATATCAAGGTTTCCATTCCTAGGCCCTGGGAGTAAACTGAGGCATGAAAAAGAGGAAAATTCAGAGCCCCTAGGCAGTCCCCCTTCCTTCTCGCAGGAGTCACAGCAGAGATTCCACCCTTGCCCCTTCCCCCACACCTCCCCAGCTGCCATCCAAGCCGGAAGGGAGTCTCTTCCTGCAGGTTTCCTGGTGTTGGTTTTGGATAAGGACAGGAAAGGCCCAGCCCTGGGAGGAAGCAGTGTAGGGGGAGGCTTTCAAGTGGGGGGAGAGGAATAGTGAGGAGCAGACAAGTGAACAAGACAGTGCTGGTATCCAGATTTTCCAGCTCTGCTGCCCAGAGCTGTGGGAAATGGTAGAGACTCTGGGATGGGGAGGGGATAGTACCAAAAAAAAAAAAAAAAAAGTTTTATTTTGAAGATTACAAAACTTGTGCCACCACTGGGCTTCCATTTCCAGCAATTCAAGGGTCTGTGGTGGGGGTGAGAGTGAGAGAAGGAGGCAGGGAGGGGAAGAGAGAGACCCGGTGGTGGCAGGGGAAAGGAGTAAGATGACTGCTAATAGCTCAAACCACCACCCTAGGCCTGGGCCTCGCTGTCTTTACTCCTCCACACCACAAGGGTGACAAGGAAGGGGATGAGGCAGATGGGGGCTATGATCATGGCCAGGAGCACATCCTCTGGAGGGTCTGATAAGGTGGGCTGCATCAAGGAGCAGTTGGCAAAGTGGATCTGGTGAGTCTCAAAGATGATCTCTTCTGCCAAGGGATTGGGGAAACCCAGGCCAAATGCTTCTGCAAAATGCTCCAAGCAATATTGCAGGTCGCTATAGGGCCTGGAAGCAAGGGAAGACTAGAGTGAATATGGGGTTGGGCCCAGAGAGAGGAATACCCCACACTCAAGGCCCACACACAAGGAGCAGGCCCCACCCCTGGTCCAAGCTGCCCTAGCACTGCCCCTACCTGCTAATCATGGTCCAGTCGCACCAGTCCTTGGGGATAGAGTCCATCTGCTCCTTATAAGATTGCCAGCAAAACCGGGCATTCACCTTATAGTCCTCCATCTTGTTCTCTGTGGGCACAGATGCTGCACATTGACCAACCCCCTGGCCCTCCCTCCAAGCCCTCAGGTCCAGGTACTTCCACTGTTCCTGTCTTCAGACATGGCAGCCACCAGGAACAGCCTCAGAAAGTTTCCCAAGGAGAGAGTCTCAGCTCAGAAAAATGTTAATGCCTTCCATGTGCTCAGCACTTCCCAGCCTGACGGGAACATCCATATACGTTTTTTTCTGGGGTCTTCTAACCCACCTGAGGTGAGCCAGCTCAGAGCTGGGGGGGGCGGGGGGGGGCGGGGAGGGTGGGTTGTGGGCTGAGAGGGAGAAAGACCACAAGGAACCCCAGGAGAGAACGGAAGGGAGTTTAGTGCGATTTCATTTGGGGTTGGGGCCTGCCTTGTGGGAAAGGGACCCTCCCCACTGACCTAGCTCTCCTCGTTGCCCTCGGCCACCTTCCCAGAGTCGCGCGGTACACACCTTCTGACTTCAAGCTGCCTTCAGTGGGAAGAAGCTGAGCCAGGGACTCCTGGGGCTTCAGGACAGCTGTGAGCAGAAATGGGGGAGGGAAGGAGGATGGCGGGGATCTAGGCGGTGGAGCCTGGAGGAGGGGTCTGAGACCCTTGGAAGTCAGAGCTACTCGCAGAAGAGAAAGAAGAATAATCCAGGCTCCCAAGGGGTGCTTCAGTGACTGGAAGAGAGGGCTGATACCAGCTCCCTCCCACTCACATCCAGACCCCAAACCCTCTTCCTCCAGGCCAGCCCCAGATCTCCCAAGACCTCTCCGCCGGGCCCCCGGCACCCCACGTTCCTCCAAGTGGGAAGCAGTTCGCGCTGCGCCTTCACCGAGGTGGAGCCGGGGACTGTCGGAGGACAGCGCTGTTCCGCCCTCACCCCGGGGCCCGTTTCGGCCTCGGCGGTCCAGCCCCCCCTCCCCTCCGGGCCTCCCGCGCCTCCCGCCCGAGCCCCGGGGCGCAGCGCTCACCGCCCAGCAGGAGGAGGAGGCGGAGCGCTGCCGGTCGCCCCGCGAGGGTCGTAGAGAACCGCGGGCCGCCGGCGGCGCGCTCTGCCCGGAGCGAGGCCATCGCGCGGCTAGCAGGCGAGGAGGGGCGGTGGCGCTGAGCCGGGCCCGGGCGGGGGCGCCTATATCCCCGGCCCAAGCCCCAGGAAGCCGCGCCGCTTCCTCGCAGGGGCTGGGACGGCTGCGGCCACGTGGGGGGCGGGGGCGACGCCCGGGGCCCGCGGGCCGGAGGGGGAGTCGATGCCCCACCCCGCCCCGGCGCCCGCCGCTCCCTCCGGCGGGTCGGCGTTGGCCCACTCTTTCTTCTAGCTCACCCTGCGGGGCTGGACAGCTCCCCTCGTAACCCCAGAACCGGGACGCATTTCCTGGGCTGAGCCGCGTGGCGCCCAAGGACTCTCCCGGGTCTCTGAGCATCCGCTCCCGGGACCCTAGTCGTCCCATTCTCTTTCGATGCGGGGGCTGAGGAAGGGGGTTAGCGTGTTGCTATCGCGGACCTGCAGAAGAAAGGGGCTGGGAGTTCGGAGGGCCTCTCCACGCCGCAGTATCTAAGGAAGGAGGTTGGGGCTGTCTTGGGACGTGGGGGAAGGGGCTCCTGGAGCTGGGCTCAGAGTTCCCCTTCCCCGGGAACACCCACTGATGTCAACTCACCCGCCAAAACTGGGGAGGAGGAGATGAGGGAGCCAGCCCTCCAGAGTCAGGAGAAGGCCTGGGGACCCGGGCAGAGGGGAAACCAAAATCCAAATACCCTCCCTTCAGAGGCACCTCCTGGGGCCTCGATCCACACATCTGATTGGGGGGAAGGGCAAAAGTAAGATTATTTCATTCCTAGGAAAAAGGTGCCATAAACCGGATGGGGGGGGGGGGGGGCAAAAGTAAAAGATTACTCCATTCCTAGGAAGAAAGTGGCCACTACTCTTCAAGACCAAGGTTGTGAAAAGGGAAGGGTTTATTTAGAACCTACTATGGGTGACTTCATTCGCAAAGTGGGTACCTTATTGTCCCTGTTTTACAGGGAAAAAAGCGAAAGCTCAGGGAAAAGAGCCCAGAACTTGAGTTCAGAAGCTCTGACTGGTATTTCTGTCTTCCCACTCCCTAGCCAGATAGCCCAGAATGATCTCGGTTACCTTGATGATCTCCGCTTACTCTCCTGTAAAATAAGGACATACATCATCCTCCTGGATAAACTGTACTGAGGACAATGTATGTGAAAGGGCATTGGACTCACTCAGTGGACGTTTCCTTTCCTTCTTTCCTAAGGACTTGCCTAAGGTTACACTGCTACGAAGCAGCCAGGCTGGGCCTGGGGCCCCAGGGGCCCTGACTTCTGCCATACCACAGCTGTCTCTGTGTCCTGAGCCAGAGCTTCATTAGCCTGAAGTAGCCGAGCAGCCCAGGAGCTGGTTTGGCCCTGGCGTTCAACTCCAGACACAGCTGTCAGCACTGAACTTTCCTAAATTACTCCCAGACACTGACCCCTGGACTCAGCTGCTGCTCTTGTCCCAGTTTACTGATTTCTGCCCACCATAAATTATCTTTCATGATCTCTCTTCAAATCTTCATCTCAGGGTCTTAGGCTCTTGAATTATGGCCACTAAAAGCCTGTTGTCCTCCTCCATCACTAGGGTCAAGAGGTTGCCTTGATAAGGCATCCCAAAGAAGAAAGGAGGTGGCCCAGTTGGCAGGAACCCCAAAGCCCTCCTGGTGATTGTCATCTTCTGCAATGTGCAGGAAAGAGCCAGACAGCCTCAGAGCCACATCAGGCCAGGGACCGAATCCATTCGTTTCCTCCCACCCATGACTGCCCTTTTCAAGAAGGAAACATGGTCAAGAGGGAGATTTCTGGGTGATAAGATGGGAAGGGAAAGCATGGAGGGACAGAAAACAAAACAAACCATTTCCACTGGGCTGGGGCCAGAAACACCTGAGCCCACTGTGAATTAGGAATGGGGTTGGGGGTCAAGATTAAAGTTGACGAAAATAAATGCTGGGTTTTAAATAGGGCAGTATAGTATCGTTTGATAAAAACAAACAAACAAACAAACAAACAAACACAAACGAACATTGGTTGGGATTCCAAAGGCAAGTTCTGCTTCTGTGTTGCTGTCTAATCTTGGGCAGGTCATTTCATATCTCTAGAGGTCAACATTTTCATATATAAAATGACCTTAGAATCAAAAGGGAAAATATAGGTGACTCAGTAGAAAATGTTATCTTTAGCCTGGAGCTGGGGTTCAGTTTGCAGCATGACATGGAGACCTCCAAAGGGAAGTTTGATGTAGTCATTCCTGAACTTGGGAGTCTAACCTTCCCATTGGAGAATCTGGGAATTTTCCTTCCTCCTGATTTTCCTCTTTCTACTTTTCCTTACCAGTTGGACATTTGGCTGTTTCATTGACTCCTGAGGGCATCCTGGTAACTGGGGGGTCTGGTATCGGGGTACTCTGGGGCTGAAAGAGGACCAGAGACTTCGCTTTGCCATAGAAGACAGTCCCATGTTTTGCAAGGAGGGGACAGAGAAGGGCTTCATTAAGGACAGAAACTGGTTCTTTTATGCAAATCCTGTATTCCACCCATGGACGCCCTCTTCCCTTCCCTTTTAAACCCTACTGCTGCCTTAAAAACATACTTTATGCTATAAAAATATACTTAATTTTTTTTAATGTTTATTTGTTTCAAGAGAGACAGAGAGAGAGAGACAGACAGAGTGTGAGCAGGGAAGGGGTAGACAGAAAGGAAGACACAGAATCTGAAGCAGGCTCCAGGCTCTGAGCTGTTAGTACCTGAGCCAAAATCTTACACTTAACTAAGTCACCCTGGCACCCCAAAAATATACTTTCTAATTGCAGGTAATACACAAGTATATACTCATTGCAAAATATTTAAACACAGAAAACTTTATACCTTTATTCCTTTCTCACTTCCCTATATATTTTGGACTTAAAAAAACATAAATGGGATAAAATATCTCTGTTGTTTGATGACTTTTTTTTTTTTACTTTAATAACATGTTTTGGGCTTCTTTTCACAATAGCACATACAGATGTGCCTCTTTTCTTTTAACTGTAGTATAATATTATCTGTAGTCTTTTTGTCTCATATCCAGTGGAGTCTGGTCTTTGTTTCCTACACACTTCCTTAGTCCTCTGTCCATATTCCACACCCACTCCTACTGCTTAGGAAGAGAGGGATCTAGTTCTGGTCCAGCTGGACATTAACCTGAGATTTATGGCACCAACCTAGATTGACTTTTCCTTGATAGGGATCCTACTGCCAGGTAAATTCCCCTTCTTGTTACAGGGGAAGGGACATCCTGCCTGAAACAAGAAGAGAGGTGAGTTGATCCTTAAAAGAAGTGCGATTTTTAATCTTCACCCTTCCCCCTACACCCAAATCCAGAACAACATAGTGTGGAGTAAAAAGCACTGGGGGCCTCCTACACAATGAAATTGCATGCAGAGCATCCCGGAATCAGCATCTCTACCATGTAGAGACATTCACATATGCTGGCCTCTTCTCCAGCTGTCTGCAAAATAAAGAGCAGAGCTCAGGAGAGGATGTGGGGGAGAATCAGGGTCAGGGGAGCCAGAAGTCCTGGCTGGGAGGGGCTGATCCTTCCAAGCTGGAGAGAGGAAACAGATTTCTTTAGAGGGCAGGGAGGTAGCAGAGAGAACCAGAAGAGCTGCAGCTGGGGAGCCAGCTAGCTAAGGGAGGGAAGACAAAGACGTAGGGACACAGCTCCATCCCTCCCCATCTCCTCATCTCCAGAATGATGGAACACTCAGTGTGAGTATGGCCATCCCACAGAGGGAAGAATGGTTATTGGAGAAAACTTTGGCTCTCAAGTTAGAAGAAGCAGAGAAAATGATTAGGCCATATTCCTCATCAAATGCTGGTTCTTAATGTAGCTACCATTTATTGAACAATTACTATGTGATGCATAGTGTGTTCTCTGACACATGTGCTGAGCTTTGCAAATATGTCTTAAAACCTTACCACCGTAACATTAGAATTATCTTGTTTGTGGGTAAAATGGGGAAACAGGAATGATGTGCCCAAGGCCTCAAAGGTAGTAACTGACAGTCAGGATTTAAACCTGGGACTGCTTGATGCTAAGCTTCATGTCTTAACCATTGTGATGTATCACCTCCCTCTCAATCTACATCTGAATATTGATTTCTTACTGGGTCTTGAAAATGAAGTTGAAAAGAGGAGAAAAGGATAGAGAGTTTCTTCCAGGGCCAGATAGACCCCTCCAGAAATAAGAAGATGCTGCTTTACCCAACTACGTACATACAACCTCCTCCTCCCTTCCTTCCCAGATCCAGGCTGGACCATGACATCATATGGTGGAGGCTGTTTTTCTGAAAGGGAAAAAAAAAAAAAAAAAAAAAAAAAAAAAAACCAGACCAGATTTATAAGAAGGACATTCAGACAGCATGACTGAAGAGGACCATGGCCAAGTGACCATAGCCCACGCCCAGCAGTGCTGAGAACACTGCTGGTCCCTCGGCACCTGGGGCTGACTCATGGTTGCTCTCAGGACCCACTGCCAGACGCCAGGGTTGCTTTCACTCTTCCTCCGTTCCTCAGGACTGTCCTATGAAACCATCCGCAGGAACGCTTCTACCTGCTCCCAGCACCCCAAGAGTTTAGATGTTAAGTAACATGAAGATGCCCTGATGATGCCCACCAGTATCCTTGGTACTTCATACAGATTGTTTCATTTAAAACTCATGACTTAGGGCACCTGGGTGGCTCAGTTGGTTAAGTGTTCGATTCTATCTCAGCTCAGGTCTTGATCTCAGGGTTATGAGTTCAAGCCTCAAGTTGGGCTCCATGCTGGGTGTGAAGCCTAAGGATAGATAGATAGATAGATAGATAGATAGATAGATAGGGTAAAATTCATAACTCTATTAAATCAGGTACCATAGCAATCCACTTTCCAGATGAGGAAACTGAAAAGTTAAGTCATTTATCCAAGCTCATGCAACTAATATTGGCAGATATCCAGGTCTTCTTAATGCTGAAGCCAGAGTACTTAACCTCTGCTCCACAATACCTGACAGAACTCGTTAGCCAGCCTGCTAGAAAGAACCAAATAGAAAGGGATGCAAAAGACAGGCCGGAAGGGTAACCAGACAGGATTCCTCATGCCACAGAGGACTTTCCTCCCTCTGTATGATCCCTCTCCTGACAATGCTTGTTTCACTTACAGACAGCATCTTTTCACATCCTTTCCCCCAACACCTTAATGCATTAGATGGACAATGAAAAAAACTCATGATATTATGAAATACAACATTTTTGGGGCACCTGGGTGGCTCAGTTGGTTGAGCAACTGGCTCTTGCTATTGGCCCAGGTCACGATCTCGTGGTTCATGAGTTTGAGCCTCACATCAGGCTCTGTGCTGACAGCTGCTCTCACTGCCTTCCCCTGCTCACATTCTCTCTCTCTCTCAAAAATAAATAAACATTTAAAAAAAACAAACACACACACACAAAACATTTTCTAGATCTTAACATCTCACATATGTTGTGTTGAACACTTGTGGTATCTGTGATGTGAGCTTAATACTACAAAGGCAATATTTTCTTCACCTGTAAAATGGGAATAGTAATAATACCTATAAGTTGTAAGATTTAAAGCACTTAGAGCAGTATATAATATTATTATTATCATATAATTATAATCAATTACAATATATAAAGAATTATAATATATAATTATATAATGCTATATAATTATATATTATAATCAATTATTATATAATTATGATATTTAATTATATATTATATATTTTATTATTATTATTATTATTATTATTATTATTATTTCTATTACCTTAGTGGTTAAGAGAACACATTTTGGAGTGAAGTAGACTTGAGTTTGGAGCCATCTCCATCACTTATGTAGCTGTATGTGACCCTCTGCAATTACTTAACTCCTCTGGGCGTGTTTTCTTATCTGCAAAATAGGGTTACCATTGTGTATCTCACTTACCAGTAAAGATAATGCAGGTCAAGCATTTGACCCAATGCCCGGTGCTAGTAAGCATTTGATAAATGGTAGTCACTATCATAAGGTGTAACATATATGGTTATGACAATTGTATTTCCAAGATACTCTGGGATCCTTCCAGTTCTATAATTCTGTTCTTTTCAATACACAATTTTATTTATTTATCCATCTATCTATCTATCTATCTATCTATCTATCTATTGCTTATTTTATTTTATTAAATATTTTATGTATTTATTTAAAAATTTTAAAAAATATATTTATTTATTTTTGAGAGAGAGAGAGAGACAGAGTGTGAGCAGGGGAGGAACAGAGAGAGAGGGAGACACAGAATCCGAAGCAGGCTCCAGGCTCTGAGCTGTCAGCACACAGCCCAATGGGGGGTTTGAACCCACAAACCAAGAGATCATGACCTGAGCCAAAGTCAGACGTTTAACCGACTGAGCCACCCAGGCGCCCCATATTTTATTTATTTTTGAGAGAGAGAGAGAGGGAAAGAGAGAGAGGTTGGGGGGAGGGGCAGAGAGAGAGGGAAACACAGAATCCGAAGCAAGGTCCAGGCTCTGAATTGCCAGCACTGAGCCTGATGCAGGGCTCAAACTCACAAACTGTGAGATCATGACCTGAGCCAAAGTTGGATGCTTAACTGACTGAGCCACCCAGGCACCCCTCATTACACAGTACTCTTTATTTAAAAGAATAGAGACTTCAAAGCCAGATAGAATTCCAGCTCTCCTACTTACCAGCCATGTGGCCATGTCCAATGTTTTCAATCTCCCTCTCAATGCCCTTCTCTGTAAAATGGGGACAACAATACCCACCTCTCAGGCATCTTGCAAGGATTACACAAAATAACGTAGGTTCACACCCAGTCCAATATCTAATGATTACATGAATGTTAAAGGTGATTTGTTAAACACGTAAATAAATGTAATCTATGTTCCTTTATGTACAGTGTCGTGGATGTAATCTGTAGATGTATGTAATGTACTTTTCTTGCTCCAAAAGTGTCTCTGTGACCTGGTGTTCCATCCTAACTAGACTAGGGTTCAAAGGGCCATAGTATCAGCAGTGTGAGACTCTGCTGATAAGCCAGGGAAGAGAGAAGGGGAAGTTACAGAAACAAGAGGAACTCCCCTTTCCTGTCTGGCTAGGATTTTTTTTTTTTTTGTCTTCCACATAGGCTGTTCCCTACTGATATGGGGGTCTGTCGAGTGTCCAGCTTTGATTGGTATCTCCAGTACAGAGGGAGTAAGGAGCCCCTTGCCTTTCAGGAACGGTTTTCCTCTGAACTTGCAGAGTCCCAAACACATTTCTCTTTCTGGCACCACTGGTGAGAACAGAAAGTCATGGAGAGAATCCAGAATCATGATGTCAGAGCTAGAAGATCTCAGAGAAAAGAGGAAGTAGAGTGGCCGGGGTTCAGAGCATGGGTTTGGGGGTCAGAATGACTGGACCCAAATCCTGGCCACACCAGCTGGGTGACCTTGGGGGCAAGTTCCAGAATCTCTTTAAGCCTTAGTTTTCTCAGCTATAAAATGAGGATAAGAATATTACTGGCTTCATATGAAATGAGATGACCAATTGTAAAGCACTCAGCACAATGCCGGGCACATACTGAATGGACAGTATTTGAAGACTGTCATGTTTTCTCTAGTTCTGCAGTTTTACAGTTGAGGACCCTGATGGCCAGAAAGGAAGCATAGCTCATTAGCTGTCCATCCGATCAGGGCTACTTCCCAGGCAAGGCTGTGCCAAAGGCGTGTCCCGTGAGATCAAGGCCCTGCACTAACTGTGCCAAGGGAGCAAGAACGGGCAGCACCACCCTAGCTGTGGGGTTGGAGCCTTCAGAGTATGTGCAAAGTGAGGCATGAATCCCACCCAAGTAAACCCCAAAAGAGAAAGTCCCTTCCTGCTGGAATTATTTATTTTGTAATTAACAAAGGCTAAGGAGGCCGTTTCTGAATTTTGGCTTGGAGGTTCAGAGTTTAAACTTATAACAAACAGCCACGAACAAGGGTTTATTGTGGGCCTGTTCTTACTTGCTGAATTGAATGCATTATTATGATCCCTATGCAACTAGGGGTCAGGAGCTAAGTACCTGGGGCGGATAGCTGGGTTTTTTGAGATCAGAGGACAAAATGTCCAGGAGTGGAGAGGCTTCAAAAATTGAGCCATGTTTTCAGGCTCAGTAACGTCCAGACCTCAACTTGCTTTAGAGCTGCCTTTGCCTGTAAGTGTTCAGGGAGGGGTCTGGCACTTCAGCTGGCCCCACCAACGCCTGGGCAGCAGCCCCAGTTTCTGGTGACCTTCATGCAGGCTTTTAGGTTGTGCTTTGCTTTGTTTTGTTGTTTGTTTCTCCACAGCAGGGTGGCCTTCCCCTGCTTCTGGGTGGGAACTGGGGAAGGGGAAGGGAGGATAGTTTGCTCCCTGCTCCCATCTCCACAGCTGTGTTTATGCTTCCCTGTCAGGGACTGTCTGGGGCCCAACCTTTCCTCGGTCCCCTGTGTCCCCTTGGAGAAAGGCTATTTGATCTCCCTGTGGGCTTCACGAGGGAGGGGCATTATGAGCCCAGGGGTCACCATCCAAAGGGGGCTGGAAGGAGGAAGGGAGAGAGGTTGGAAAGGAGGAGAGAATAGTGCAGAAAGCTCTGTTTGAATTCTGGGAAGCATCATCTTC
The DNA here is from genome assembly GCF_018350215.1 of Panthera leo. Taxonomy (NCBI): domain Eukaryota; kingdom Metazoa; phylum Chordata; class Mammalia; order Carnivora; family Felidae; genus Panthera; species Panthera leo. The sequence continues at coordinate 40,959,262 of NC_056692.1, read as the reverse complement.
TTCCCTTTCTACCAGTGGCCTGAAGACCAGCAGGGGACAAAAGTACACTTAGAACGTGACAGCCCCAAAAGGAACAGAACACGTGACATGTCATTTCTAATCACTGGATAGAACAAAATCTTGCTTTGTGATGGGGACATGAGCGCACAGAGCAGAACAATCTTCCCCAGGGCTTCACTGGGGCTCATGGTCAGATACAGCATGTTAAAGCCAATAAGATCATGTCAAAATACACGCAAATTAAAAAGGATTTAAGAAAATGGTCAAGTAAATAATGCTCTTCTTCTCCAGGGAGCAAGCTGAGCTGGTATTAATCAGTATACTAGTATTGCTGGACTCTTGGCCAAGCCTGGGAGAATGGCTGCCAAGGCAAATCAGGCATCAGGTTTCAGAAATTAAACACATAATTTTATTTTTCCACAATAAGAAACTTTCAGAAAAAGAATCAGCCCTATTAGACTACTCAGCACACTTTGTCCAGTTCCGTTCGGCCCCAGAGGCCTTGGATTTAAGAGCAAGATGAGCAACTGGAAGCCAGGAGTGACATAGTTATTCCTTTCTCCTATTAACTGCCTGGGGGTGGGGCTGGGAGGAGTGGGACAGAGGTGATGGCACTGTTTTGCAAAGGTCCAGTTGCCAACAACTTGCCAACAGTTTTTCTATGAATTTATAGGACAAAGACCTGAAGGGTTGGAAGAGTTGGCCAAACAAGCATTGGCCGATAGTGTGTCATGGACCATGGTCAGCTAAGGAAGACCCTGGTCTCAGGAAAAAAACCCTCTCCCATCACAATGAGGAGGAACCAATTGACAAATTTCCCCCAAGAACTGATCACTTACTAAAGCCTGATTTAGTCCTGTGTCAAGTATCATGGTGGATATGAAAGTCCTGTGTCAAGTATCATGTAGCATAATGGTAACAGGATGAAGTGATGCTGGGAACGCAGCAGGGGGAGATCCAGGAGGGTTGGGAGGCTTAGCTAGGAGGTGGAGCTTGAACTGGGTTGCATGACTCTGATCTACAACTTTGACGCAAACCTCCTCACCATCCTGCTCCAAAATCTTTCTGTAACCATATTTTCTTTGTAATCACAAAATTTCTTATGTCTCTCCTCTTGTCACTTGGCTTACTCTCCTAGAGCAACGCTGTCCACTCCCATGGTATTGGTTACCAGCAGTGAGCTGATGGTTCCCATATCTCCCCAGTCTCAGTCCTGACAATCATCTGAACATCTCTCCTTAGATAATTAGAATTTTCTTTCTTTCTTTCTTTCTTTCTTTCTTTCTTTCTTTCTTTCTTTCTTTCTTTCACCTGCTGCCTACCTCTCCCTCTTTTAACTACCTTCCTTATTTCAACAATTATTTATGTAGCATAATGGTTCTGAAACTTGGTTACACAATGGGATCATTTGGGATTCTCTTACAACTCTTGAAGCCCAGGCCATACCCCAGACCAATTAATCAGACTCTCTGGAGGTGGGAGGCAGGCATCAGTACTTATTAAAGCTCCCCAGGTAATGTAAATGTGATCCAAGCTTGAAAACCACTGAAGTAGAAGGCAGGGGGAATGGAAAGGGATATTATTGCAAATTGCTATTTATGAAGGAATAGTTGCTTTGATTTGGTAGTTAATCAGATAGAGGCAAGAGAAAAAATGGCAAAGCCAGTTTCTGATATAAGGAAAAGAACACAAAATCTAGAATTCAGAGACATAAGTGTAAGACCTGACAGAGATATTTTTCATCTGTGTAAGGCAAGTCTTTTAAGTTCTTTATGCCAGAACAGTCTCATGTGTAAAACTGAACTCCTCCCTATTTCACAGAGTTATGAAGATTTTCTGGAAAAAAATGCACATTATAGGCTTTTGTAATTATGCACTTTGAGAAAATTTCAAGGTAATGTTATTCTGTATTTTAAGGTTTCATTTTTTAACTTTATATATATATTTTTTAATTTTTTTTTTCAACATTTTTTATTTATTTTTGGGACAGAGAGAGACAGAGCATGAACGGGGGAGGGGCAGAGAGAGAGGGAGACACAGAATCGGAAACAGGCTCCAGGCTCCGAGCCATCAGCCCAGAGCCTGACGCGGGGCTCGAACTCACGGACCGCGAGATCGTGACCTGGCTGAAGTCGGACGCTTAACCGACTGCGCCACCCAGGCGCCCCTAACTTTATATTTTGAAACAACCTCAGATTTACAAGAGTTGCAAATGGTAGACAGTTCCCATATGCCCATCAGCCAACTTCCTCAAATGTTGAGGAAGTACAATTGCCAAAACCAGGAACTGAGCTGATAAAATAATTTTAACTAGTCTACAGACCTTATTCTAACTTCATCAATTATCCCACCAGTGTCCCTCTTCCCCACCAGGATTCAATCCAGGATCACACATTACATTTAATTGTCCTGTCTCCTCAATCTCCTCCAATACAATATGGGACAGTTCCTCACTCTTTGTCTTTCACGACCATCCCATTTTTAAAAGATACCGCCCAGTTGGGGCACCTGGGTGGCTCAGTCGGCTAAGCCTTCAACTTCAGCTCAGGTCATAATCTCACCTTTCCTGAGTTCCAGCCCTGCATCGGGCTTTCTGTTGTCAGCACTGAGCCACTTTGGATCCTCTGTCTCCCTCCCTTTCTCTGCCCTTCCCCCATTCGCTCTTTCTCAAAAATAAATAAGCATTAAAAACAAAGTTAAAGACAGAAATGTGCTTATATATATACATAAAAAGATACTGACCAGTTATCTTGCAGACTGCCCCTTATTTTGGATTTGTCTGATGCTTCCTCGTGATTAAATTCAGCTTATGCGTTTCTTCAAGAATACTACAGAAGGGATTTTGTGCCTTTCTCATTGCCTCATATTGAGGGGTACCTAAGGGGTACCTCATCACTAGTGATGCGAACTTTGATCACTGGCTTAACGTGATATCCGCCAGCTTTCTGTCCTGTAAAGTTACTATTCTTTTCCTTTGTAACTAACAGGTATCTTGCAATTGCAGAAGATACTTCGATACAAGGCTATTCATTTGAATCTAAGTGACGGGGAAAACTTTTCATGGAAATAAAGCAAGAAGGATAATTTAGAGCTCATAGACGGGTGTCGGGAGGTATTGGTAGGTGTGAGGGATCAGTATGAAGGGGTTCGGGGTTGGTTGCAAATGCTGAAGCGAAATGTGGTTCGTCGCCAGCGTGTGAGGATGGTACAACAGCTGGATAAGGTCTCCAACAAGATATTAGTGGCTCTGGGAGGCTCCCCGAGAACCCTCCCTGTCCCCTGACAGCACCGTCTTGGAAAACGTCGTGCTCTGGCTGTATCACTTCGAACTCCTGAGGTCGGGGTATTGGCGCCAAACGACAGACGTGCGAAGAAGGAAGCCCAGGTGGCCCCACCGGCGGGGCGCTGGCGGCGCAGTGCGCAGGCGCCGAAAGGGGGCGCGGGGCGGGGCTGCAGCGCGGGGGCGGGGCCGCGGCGCGCAGGCGTCCTAGCGGCGGGTCCCTGCGGCTCGGGATGGAGGGTGAGTGAGTAAACAAGCCCGGGCCGGGCGGTGGGGCCCGGCCTCGGCACCTCGCCACGCGGGGCCTAAGGGAAGGAGAGGCGAAGGGATCAGAGAATTGGGTGGAAGCGGAGGGGCAACTACCTGCCTGGTCGGGGGTAGCGGGGCGCCCCCTTCCCGTCCGAGGGCTGGACGAAAGGGGGCGATGGGACGAGCGAGCCCCCGGCTAGGACCGCGTCTGCGGCGGGGAGGGCGGTGTGTCCGGGAGGAGGAGCGGCGGGGGCGGGCCCGGGGTTGGGGACTCCCGTTGGAGGGCGGGGTGGGTCGGGTGGGCGGGAGCCCCAGAGCCGGGAGGACGCGCGGGTGGGCGGTGGCACCTGCGGGGGCCCTTAGCGAGGTGGACTCCCCAGGACTTGGGGCTGTGCATGGGGAGGGCTAGACATGCGGGGGGGCTCGGCTTGTGATGACTTTGGGGGATGTTGAGGAAAGGGTGGCAGTAAAAACAGGGCTGGGACCAGGGTGAAGCGAGTGAGGCTCTTAGGCGCAAAATGAAAGGGGCTCTCACTTTCGGGGTCCAACGGGTGCAGAGTGCCTCCTTAACGTTTTTGCGCGCTGGGCGCCTCGCACGCTTCGCCCAGCTCCCGGGGCCGAGCTGGAGGCTGCTTGTCTCTAAATTTGGTCTCGCGCCAAATTTGGTCTCCTGCCCCCCCCCCCCCCCCCCAGAACTCTCCTGAGGCTCGGAGGACAGAATGGGAAGCGCTTCGAAGCAAAGTCAAGGTGTTGTATTTGGGGCAAGGCTGTTAGGAAATGCAGGACAAACTTATTTCGGTAAAAAGTGACTGCTGAGAAATTGTTCCGGGGGCGGGGAGAGGAAGGGCTGTGAAAGGAGGTTAGTGCCCCCGGCGGAACACGGAGAGTGGGCTTTGATGGGTGACATGTGACATGTAGGATTGTAAATGGGGTAGCTGGGTGGTGAGCCTAACGATAGAGGGGGTGCGGATGAGGGGAAAGAGCCGAGGTAGACGAGCAACTGGGTGTGTGTGAGGACGGCGGCGAAAGTGTGGTCTCTTCCTCCACGGTTACTGCAGTGAGGTCTTTGAAGAGAACTCCCACCCCCACTGGTGCTTTTAAGTTTAGGAAACCGGCACTGAAGGAAGTTTCCAGCCTGAGAAGGTGCTAACTCTATCAGAGGTTTCTGTAAGAGCTTGTCTATTTTAAACCTTGGAATCCCTAGGGCTGGGATGGTGTGGCAGGGATAAAAGAGATTACTTTCTTACATAGCAGAAGGTGAATGTCAGAAGATAAGTACTTTTTCCCCCCTTTAGCACACTTATAATTGAGAAAAGGACCCTCTGTAAAAAATGTAATTTTAAAAAATTTTTTTAACGTTCATTTATTTTTGACAGAGGGAGACACACACACACACACATACACAGAATCCGAAGCAGGCTCCAGGCTCTGAACTGTGAGCACAGAGCCCGTCGTGAGGCTCAGACCCACGAACCACGAGATCATGACCTGAGCTGAAGTCAGAGCTTAACCGACTGAGCCACCCAGGCACCCCTGTAAAAATGTAATAATACTATTATGATGAGTGTGTGTCTCACAGCTAGTGTGGGGCACAAGTGTGTGGGCACAGCTAGTGTGTGAGCATCCCAGGCAAGGATGTTTGTTTTATCCACGGATGTACCCTAAGCACCTAAAACAGTGCAGGCACACTGTAGGTGCTCAGTACATATTTTGTGGAATAAATAATTAAATAAATAAATAAATAAATAAATTTGTGGGCAGATCTCTGGAACCTGGAGTCCAGTAGTTTGGATCCTACTTCTGCTACTAACTGGCAGAGTACTTGTACACCAGTCAGGGGGCTTGAGGCTAAGGCGTAGCTTTAAAATTCCCTGAGGTGGAAATGACCTCTTCTATGGTGTTATTTTAATTCTCTTTGAAACAGCAATAGAATAAGGAGGATTTAAAAAAATGAAATTTTACTCCCAAGAAGACTTGGGTGAGAAAGGAAAAAGTGAGAAAATGTAGTCGGACTTGTTTCTCTTGTGCTTAACTTGCCTTTGAATTAGCATGCCTTTTAAAAATGATTTAAAATAATCCATTTTGTCTATTTAATTCTTGAGATCAGAAATTTAGTGTCCTTTGTCCTGTGCATAATAGTTCCGGCCCTTGCTCTGTGCCTTGTATGAGACATGGAACAATTCATTTCACTTCATTAAGTATATCTTAAGTTTCTACTTATTGACTAGCAACTTTCCAAAAAATGTGTGAGGCAGCAACACTAAAAACACATTACATTTTCTATATAGGGTAAACTAAAGAGAAAAGAAGGAAAAACATGTGGAGAAAGGTGAAGAGAAGGATTAGGATTGAGGGGGAAGGTTTAAAAAGGAAAAACTGCTCTCAGGGAATACCTCCATTCCAGAAAGTCCCTAGCTTTCTTTTCTTTTTTTAAAAAAATTAATTAATTTTTTACATTTGTCCAAACTGAGTATGGGGCTCCTTCCTACCTCTTTACTCCATCAGCCTGTCAGTTGGGACCTCAGTGGTCCAAACCTTAAAGTCAGGAGCTACTGCATGGGTAGTTGGGGTTTAGTGCCTCTGGTGTGTTATGTCCTCTGGCACATTTGCCCTAATACTTTGATTAGAAATGGAGTAACTGATAAGTCTTCTGATTGAATGATAGTGGTAATCACTAAAGATTAGGCTTTGTGCTAGCATAGTACAGAATCAGCCAAGGTAGGCTCTAGCCTGTTAGGAAATTGCTTTAACCCTTCTAAGTCAGCATTATATATTCTAGGAGCCAGCATTTTCCTATGGGTCTCGTAAAAACGAATCCTGCTTTGATTTTTATCACCATTGTTTCTAGTGTAAATAACTTGATTCTCTTAATCAAGCAGTGCTAGAAAATATTAATGCTATAATTTTATTTTAAATAAGAATTCAGGGTCACAGCTTCCTGTTTTAAGTAAGGTTCTTTCTACATATATAGTGCCCAGAAGCTCAAACTGATAACAGATGTAAATACCTGGGACAAGTGGGAGGGTATAAATTAAAGATGGCCTTTAAAATCCTAATTGAAGGATCTATCAGGTTGTGTACTTAGCCACAGAGTTGATTTTAATGGAGTGTTGATGAAATTGGTGATCACGGAATGATTCAGTTGTGTGTAATTAGAGCTCTTCTCGGAGGTGGGTTCACCCCTATTGTTTGTGCTTCAATTCCACCATGAACTAAAAAGGAAAGAATGAGATGGAAAATTTAAAAAATCTATAGTGCCACCTGCCTCTGAAGCCTTACTTAGCCTGCTGTTTAAAAAAATTGTTTGTTGTAAAAGAAAGTAGTAAAGACATTGAACTTGCTCCAAGGAGAAGCTGTTTCTGCAAAGAGACCCTTTATGTGGATGAAAGAACTTCATAGTTTGGAACTTTTATGTTCTGATCTCAATCTCTCTAAATTTAAGAACATTTCAATGAAGTTTTCCCATTTCCAGCTAGTGACAGACTGCATTCTAGTTTTAGCCTTTGAAGGAAATTGAGATCCAATTTTATGGGGAAAGATTTCCAAGTTTTTATAGTTTTCTTTTTTGTGGAGATTTGATATGTAAATAAGGTAGTTTTTATTTCCAATTATCAATCTTTTAAAAAAATAAACTTAATTTTTAGGACAGTTTTAAATTTACAGAAAAAATATATACAGTACAAGGAGTTTCCATAAATTCCATATCCAGTTTCCCTTATTAACATCATATTAGCATATGTGTAACATTTTTTTTACAGTTAATGAATCAGCATTGATCATCCCACCGTGGTTATTCATTGAGAAGTCACTCAAATTTTGTTTTAAAAGGTGGGATTGCCTGCTGATTTTTAATAGTAGAAGTCTAGAAAATTACTGGATTGATATACCATCAAGACTTAGTTTTTTCTTTAATCAGCTTTACTGAGGTAGAAATTTACATATGATAAATTCACATTTTATGTATACAGTTCAGGGAGTTTTCATAAAAGTGCATTGTCATATAACCAACACCACAGCCATGGTATAAAATATTTTCATCATCCCAAAAAAGTTCTTTTATGCTTCTTTCCATTTATTTTATTTTTATTTTTTAAAGATGTTTTATTTTTAAGTAATCTGTACACCCAGTGTAGGTCTTGAGATTACAACCCCTGAGATCCAGGGGCACGTGCTCTACCAATTGAGCCAGCCAGGCGCCCCATGCTTTTTCCATTTAAATCCCTTTCTCCAACCTCAGCACCTGGCAACCGCCGATCTGCTTTCTGTCACTGTAGATTTACCATTCGTAGAATCATTCTAGTAGAACGATTCATATAGTACATGGGTTTTTGTGCCTGGTTTCTTTCACTTAGCGTAATGCTTTTGAGATATATTGTGCACGTAGGAATGAGGAACTCCTCCTCTTTTATTGCTGAGTAGTATTCCATCCTATGGACAAACTGTCATTTGTATCCATTTGGCACTCCGTAGATATTTGCGTTGTTTCTACCTATTGGCTGTTATGAATAAAGGTGCTGTGAACATTTGTGTAGAGGTCTCTGCGCAGACATATGTGTTTCCATTTCTCTTGGATAAATGATAAAAACTGTATGCTAGGTTGTGTGGTAAGTGTATGTTTAACTTTAATAATAAACCCCCAAAACTAGCAAACTGTTTTCCTAAGTGGTCTACATTTTGCACTCCCAACCAGCAGCATGTAAGGATTCCAGCTGCTCCACATCCTCACCAATTGGTATTAGCAGTTTTTTGATTTTAGACATCCTAACAGGTGTGTAGTAATCCATCATTTTGATTTTAAGATTCTAATTTGCACTTCCCTAATGACTAATATTGATACCAAGTATCTTTTTGTGTGCTTGTTTGCCATTCCAGTATCTTTTTGGAAGTATCTGTTCAAATCTTTTGCCCACTTTTTATTGGGTGATCTTGTTGAGTTGCAGAGGAGTTATTTATATAAAGACTTACTCTTAAATTTCTAGATCAAAACAGCATATGTTTATCTATCTATCTATCTATCTATCTATCTATTTATTTATTTATTTATTTAAATGTTATTTTTGAGAGAGAGACAGAGTGCAAGCGGGGGAGGAACAGAGAGAGAGGGAGACACAGAATCTGTGAAGCAGGCTCCAGGCTCTGAGCTGTCAGCACAGAGCCCAATGCGAGGCTCGAATTCAGGAACTGTGAGATCATGACCTGAGCTGAAGTTGGATGCCCAACCGACTGAGCCACCCAGGTGCCCCAGCATATGTTTATTTTCAGTGTATAAGTGAATATAATGAAAAGCTCTTAAGGACTGGCCTCGCACTTAACTGGAATATACATGGCTGTTTTGTATGTGTCAGGAACTAAAGAATCAATCTAGTAGAAATATAAAGTAGTTTTTATGTGCCACCCCCTTTGCCCAAGTTACATGAACCCGTTTATCCAAATACGTTCTAGTGAATGTTGAGGTTTTGTTTGTTTGCTTTTTAAATTAAGAAAAATAAAATCTTTGAAGTGGTAGTTGTTGGTCAGCATTCTGCCGCTATGAAAACCCATCTTATGGGGCGCCTGGGTGGCGTAGTCGGTTAAGCGTCCGACTTCAGCCAGGTCACGATCTCGCGGTCCGTGAGTTCGAGCCCCGCGTCAGGCTCTGGGTTGATGGCTCGGAGCCTGGAGCCTGTTTCCGATTCTGTGTCTCCCTCTCTCTCTGCCCCTCCCCCGTTCATGTTCTGTCTCTCTCTGTCCCAAAAATAAATAAAAAATGTTGAAAAAAAAAAATTAAAAAAAAAAAAAAAAAAAAAGACTGGGGCGCCTGGGTGGCGCAGTCGGTTAAGCGTCCGACTTCAGCCAGGTCACGATCTCACGGTCCGTGAGTTCGAGCCCCGCGTCGGGCTCTGGGCTGATGGCTCAGAGCCTGGAGCCTGTTTCCGATTCTGTGTCTCCCTCTCTCTCTGCCCCTCCCCAGTTCATGCTCTGTCTCTCTCTGTCCCAAAAATAAAATAAAAAACGTTGAAAAAAAAAAAAAAAAAGAAAACCCATCTTATGACTGTGTTTCAGGTGTTTATTTTAATTATACCTATCTGTTCCAAACAGTATGTCTCGTCTTCCTTCTACACTCTGTGGGGGCCGACCAACTGCCAAATAAACTTTTAGAGACTTTGGAGACCCATTCAAAAGCCGAGAAAAATAAATATTAGCTCATGGTCACATGAGACTCAAATATCACATTAATTGTAAAAGGAGGAAGTGTGGCTTATTTTACACTGTGATTGGTTAAAAGTCAATGGCATTTTCATGTATATATGTGTACTCCTCTGGCCATATGAAACACTTGAGTAAAATTAGAAATAGTGCCATTAATTATTGGACTGTGTGTCCTGTCATCTCTTTTGACAGACTGTAGATCACATTTCAATTATAAATCATTTCTCTTTTATTTTAAATTTTTTAATGTTTATTTATTTTTGAGAGAGATAGAGTGTGAGTGGGGAGGGGTAGAGAGAGAGGGAGACACAGAATCCGAAGCAGGCTCCAGGCTAAGCTGTCAGCACAGAGCCTGATGTGGGGCTTGAACTCATGACTGCGAGATCACGACCTGAGCCGAAGTTGCATGTCCAACCGACTGAGCCACCCAAGCACCCCACAATTATAATTCCTTTCTTTAACAAAAAATTGGTATTTTTCTGTGGGCATCTCTAAAATCTACACACACACACCCCCTAGCAGCTGTGGATTTTATTCTTTTTCCATTATTTGATCCCCAGTTGTTGTTTTTTTTTTAACATTTTATTTTTATGTATTTTGAGGGAGGGAGAGAGAGTCTGTGCTGTCAGCACAAGAGCCTGATGTGGGGCTTGAAACCACGAACCATGAGATCATGACCTGAGCCGAAGTCAAGAGTCGGATGCTTAACCAAGGTGCCCCTTGATCCCCAGTTTTAAATGGACTGAGCAACCTGCCATAAGCTTACTATTTCAAAGAGGGAAATGAGCTCCCCCAGAAAATGTCAGAAAGGTTGCAGTTCAAAACCATTTTTTAGGAGGTTATGAAGTCTCACTGAATTATGGTCCCTCCTTTGGCCCCATTCCATGAGGAATGAGAAGTATTTAAAAGATGTCAGAGGAAGAGAGACAGTGCAATTTGTGGGGAAAGAAATTCAAGTCTGTGTAACTTTTTTCTTTTTTGTAACTCAACACCTTAGCAGCCTGGGATTCAGAGTCTTAGATTATGCTGTTGTTTCATTCCCTTCCCCCAGAGAGATAATAGTTAACTCACAGGGAATTCTGTTTTTAAGAGTTTGAATCACTTGATTGAGTTAATAGTAAACACAGTGAGTCTGCCTGCTTCTTTGCTATTCCTTCTGTCCTCTAAATTTACTAAATTTAACATCATGTTTCACCGATCCGTTTGATTCTTCAAACGAAACAATCAGGTACAGTCTCTTAAAGTTTACGTGCCTGAGATGTTATAATCATGTCTGACTGTGACAGATGTGAGACAATGGGTTATATTTTGCTGTTTTCTTGTCAGTGCTGTCATTTCTTATGGGGAAAAACAGGTAATTGAAAAATGCATCTTTAGAAGAAATATGTTCTTTGGGCATCTGGGTGGCTTAGTCGGTTAAACATCTGACTTCAGCTCAGATCATGATCTCTTCGTTCACACATTTGGAGCCTGTTTCAGACTCTGTGTCTCCCTCTTTCTCTGCCCCTCCCCTGCTTGTGCTCACTTTCTGTCTCAAAAATGAATAAACATTCATTTTTTTTTTTAAAAGAAGAAATATGTTCTTAAACCCCCAAAGAATTTTTTTTTCATAAAATTAAAAAAAAAGAAGGCCTGAAACTTTAGTTTTCGTTTCAAATATTGGCTCTTCATAGCCCCTTATAATGTTTTCATTAACTTAAAATGCTAGGTGAAATGAATAGAACTAGTTCTCTAGGAAACCTCAGTAGTTAGAATAGAGCAAAAGCATAACCTTATAGATGTTACTGAATTTTTACGTGTACTTAATATTTGTTCTTTCCCTAAAACAATTGATGGGGCTGCCGGCTGAGCCTAGAAATTGGTTCAGAAAAAGCAGAAGCAGGGAACTCGATTGTGTAATTGTGAGAATAAATTTGTACACATGCCTGGAAGACTACAATTTGATAAAATAAAGGGTCATCCAGTATGATCGGGGCCTGACTTCCATGCAGAAATAGTGGTAGCAGAGACCTCGAAGTCTTTGTAGTTCTGGGTGAGCATCCTACTTAAGGTATCAGGGTCTAAATATGCTCTGTTGACTTAAAATCACTGTCTGTTCTCTTTTGAAAAGCTGAACATTCGTTTTGCCTTAGTGTCTTGCCATCCCTCTGAAGAACAGAAGGCACGTTATAAAACCAGACAGTTCCCCTTGCATTCTATGAGGTAGGTAGAGTGTGTTACAGTAAGTACTTAGAACTTTGAACCTTAATTCAAACACCACCCCCCACCCCCACCCCCCGTCCAATAAAAAAGTGATTTGCAGTGTTCTATTTCTGTGTGCCTTGCTGTTGGGTTGGAGATGATATTATGCTGTTGTCATATCCTACCTTTATTGTTAGGCATGTGGTGGGTTGAGACAATTTGGCAGGTACAGTTTTGTAGTGTGGGTGGATCTTTCCCTGAAGCTCTTTGGTATTAACTTGATTCTTGCAGAACATTTCTCTTAGACAAGGTATTGAGTGGGCTTCCAAATGTCCAAGGAATCCACATCCTCAAATACCCATGAGAGAACTTCTGAGTACTGAATTAAAAATGAGGTGCCATTGGAGAACGGAGGCTGCAGAACAGGAAGTGCTGATGTGAAACCTTTTTTTTTTTTTTAATTGAAACCTTTTGTTGAGCTCACAGATTTGGGTTCTTTAAACTGTGTTTTTATGAATACATGCCGTGGGAAGGGAAGCATGACTGACCACATTGATTTGAGTTTGAGGAATTCTTCATTTCCAGGTAGTAAAATGCTGTTTCTCATCTCTGACTCTTCTTGGATTACAGCAAAATGGATATCTCAAACCCCCCAACTTCCAAATGTATCACTTACTGGAAAAGAAAAGTTAAATCTGAATACATGCGACTCCGACAACTGAAGCGGCTTCAGGCAAATATGGGCGCAAAGGTAAAAACGAACTCCCGTGTGATGAGTTATCTATTTTAATATATTGATCTAATGTGGAAGGTTGGGCTTTAAAAAAAATTTTTTTAATGTTTATTTATTTTTTGAGAGAGAGAGAGAGAGAGAGAGAGAGGTGAGTGGGGGAAGGGCAGAGAAAGAGACACACAGAACCCAAAGCAGGCTCCAGGCTCCACACTGTCAGTGCAGAGTCCAGCACAGGGCTTAGACTCACAAACTGTGAGACCATGACCTAAGCCGAAGTCCAATGCTTAACTGACTGAGCCACCCAGGGGCCCTAGGCTGGGCTCTTCTCTTAAAGTTCTAACCATTGTTCCCTTGGCTTTTCCAGGCTCTATATGTAGCAAATTTTGCAAAGGTTCAAGAAAAAACCCAGATCCTCAATGAAGAATGGAAGAAGCTTCGTGTCCAACCTGTGCAGTTGATGAAGCCTGTGAGTGGCCATCCTTTTCTCAAAAAGGTACTTCCAGGTGTCTAAGCTCAGCCTTCCTTGTTTCCTTGGACTTAAGTTGTTTGTTGTTGTTTTTCTGTATTTATGACTTATTAGAAAATAAGTAAGGATAATGGATGTAGTTATTATAGTCAATTTTGAATAACTGGGGTAGTAAATCTGTAGCTTAAAGAATAGCCTATTCACCTATTATTCTCCTCAGTTAGTAGGTATAATCATGAGGGTTTTAAGATTTTATTTTTAACTAATCTCTCCACCCTACATGGGCCTTGAACTCACAACCCCGGAGATCAAGAATTGTACACTTTTCCAAGTGAGCCAGCCAGGCCCCCCTGAGTGTTTTTTGTTTTTCAATATTTATCTTTGAGAGAGTGCAAGCAGGGGAGGGGTAGAGAGAGGGGGACAGAGGATCCGAAATGAGCTCTGCACTGACACACTGACAGCAGAGGACCCGATGTGGGGCTGGCTCGAACTCACGAACTGTGTGAGATCATGAACTGAGCCACCCAAGTGCCCCTTTTGATTTTTTTTTTTAACAGAAAAATGAAACAGTGTCTACTTTACTAGGCTCTGTGTACGAGCTTCAAAACAACCCTGTCTATGCCTTGTTTGGCACCTCAGTGCTTTGATATTGGAAAGAGAGGACCCCGCATAATGAGCAGGAATATATTGATCAAAGGAATGTTCCTTGTTATAAATCTAAAAATCATTCTAGTCTTAAAGAGATAATATTTTTAAAAATAAATTCATCTCTCTTTTTAAGTTTATTTGTTTATTTTGAGAGAGAAGAAGAGAAATAATGTACGTGCGTGCATGAGCAGGAGAGACACAGTGGACAGAGAGAGGGAGAGAGAGAGACCCAAACAGCCTCTACTGTCAGCAAGGAGCCCAGCTCAGGGCTTGAACTCACGAACCATGAGATCATGACCTGAGCTGAAATCAAGAGTCAGATACCTAACCGACTGAGCCACCCAGGTGCCCCTAAGAGATAATATTTTTTTTTAATGTTTTTATTTATTTTTCAGACAGAGAGAGATAAAGCATGAGCGGGGAAGAGAGAGAGGGAGACACAGAATCTGAAGCAGGCTCCAGGCTCTGAGCTGTCAGCACAGAGCCTGACATGGGGCTCGAACTCACAGACTGTGAGATCATGACCTGAGCTGAAGTCGGACACTTAACCAACTGAGCCACCAAGGCACCCTGAGATAATATTTTTAAGATGTAAAAAGTGGATAGTATATTGAGCAATTTTCTTCTCCAAAGCAGAATATGACTCTAATTTCTATACTGTTTTACTTTCCCCCTACTGTCTCCATCGCCTCTGCAGCTAAGTTGAGGCCAACTGTCTTAAAGTGTAGGTACTCAGGAAAACTTCCTCATCTCCTAGGACTTTCGGAGGCCTTTTGCTGTTGTGGACAGTCCAAGGAGACCAGCAATTTTACATTGAAATAAACACCAGTTGGGTGTGACAGGCACCATGCTGGAGTCTGTAGATGATACAAAGGTGAATAAGAGACAGTTTCCACATTTTTACAATCCATTGCTTCCTTTTTTAGGAGCTGATTGTTGCAAAATCCTCAACCTATTAATTTGTAAGAATTAGAAGACTACTGGGACCATTTTAGAAGGAAACTACAGTTCTCTTTTTAATTTTTTTAAATTAAAAAAAAAATTTTAAGTTTATTTATTTTGAGAGAGAGAGAGAGTGAGAGTGAGTACAAGTGGGGGACGAGCAGAGAGAGAGGGAGAGAGAGAATCCCAAGCAGCCTCCACATTGTCAGCACAGAGTCAGACAAGGGGCTCAGTCCCACAAACCATTGAGGTCATGCCCTGAGCCCATGAGAGAAGCCCAAGCAGGCTCCACACTGTTGGCACAGAGCCCAATGCTCGATCCCAGTTGGACACTTAGCTGACTGAGCCACCTAGGTGCCCCGCTCCAGTTCTCTTGGGTCATGTGCTTGCCTTTCCCTCCCCATGTCTTTGCTTATATTTCAGTGTACCATAGAGAGCATTTTCCCAGGATTTGCAAGCCAACATATGTTAATGAGGTCTCTGAACACAGTTGCCTTGGTTCCCATCATGTATTCCTGGTCCCCTCTCCAGCAGAACTTTATGGTATGTATTAAAAGCACTGTGGTGATTGTATAAACTGTATGATCATCCTGTGTTGGTGTGCTGGCACTCCTCTTAGGGTAAAGATTGTCAGATTGTACTTAACAAAGCTTGGGCATGCAGGACAGACTGTTTTTGTAATTTATTTACTCTCTCTATACACACACACACACACACACACACACACACACACACACACACACACGTACATATAGCACACGTTATTCTAACTCATTAGGTTTTGTGCTCTCTGAAGTGTCCTTCTGAGTTGATGCTAGTTTTTTTTGTTTTTTTGTTTTTGTTTTTTTTAAGATTTATTTATTTTGAGAGAGAGAGAGAGACAGAGCATGTGAGCCAGGGAGGGGCAAAGAGAGAGGAGAGAGAATCCCAAGCAGCCGCTACATTGTCAGCAGAGTCAGATAAGGGGCTCAATCCCACAAACCATTGAGGTCATGACCTGAGCCGAGATCAAGAGTTGGACACTTAATCAACTGAGCCACCCAGGCACTCCAATGCTTATTCTTTTTTGAATGAATGAGACTGGGCAAGACTCCAATTTTCCCTTACTACTTTGGCCCAGTTTTGTAACATGTGAAGTTAAATGTAGTCTAAATCAGACACTTGAGGCTTAAGCAGGTTGACATCTCCCTGCTGATGGAGCGATCCTTTCTGAACCCCCTAAAGGCAAGATGCGGTGAAAGCAACTGAAATAATAGAGGGGCACATGGATTCAAGAGCCTTACATCTGGGCCTTTATGCTGACTCCTGCTTGGGTTAGTTTTGGTTCTGATAATCAGTCCTGTCTAAATACTGGCATTGCTTATCATCTGCCTGGTGACAGCAGGAATAGGATATAGGTTTACAGAAGGGAATCCTCTCTTAGAATAAAACTTCACAGTAATTTTACTTACTACTTGGGGAATTAAGAATGGCTGTGTTTTCTGCTGAACAACAACAATAACAAAAATCCATTAGTATTTTCTTTAGCCAGGAAATATTCATAGCTCATACCGCAGTTGACTTTAGGCTCCCATTGAGTATGATCGACCTGAGTTGTAATCATAATTTTTTATTATGATTATGGGAGTTTAGTCCTAGTATGTATAAGAGACTACCCAGAAACTCTATGGTTGCTCAGGTTCTGTTCTGAATATTCTGGTTATATTGCAGATTATACTCTTGGAAGCCTTCCTTTTCATTTATGTATCTCTACGTATGATAAGAATTAGAATTGAAGACTTTTTAGACTATTGTTTAAGTGATATTTGTACCTATTTTACAATGATGTTTTGTAGATAATAGATGGAATCACTGTGAAAAATAAATGTGCTGGCAAATTCTAAATTTTTTTTTTTTTTTAACGTTTATTTATTTTTGAGACAGAGAGAGACAGAGCATGAACGGGGGAGGGGCAGAGAGAGAGGGAGACACAGAATCGGAAGCAGGCTCCAGGCTCTGAGCCATCAGCCCAGAGCCCGACGCGGGGCTCAAACTCACAGACCGCGAGACTGTGACCTGAGCTGAAGTCGGACGCTTAACCGACTGCGCCACCCAGGCGCCCCTATGCTGGCAAATTCTAAATGTTGTTGGAAATATCATTGTCAGTACTAGGCTAAACATTTGGTAGTTAATATCCTTAAGTAGTTAAACTGACTTTTTTCCCTAAGAGTAGCATTGCCCCCTTCCGTTTGAAGTTTTGTTGGCAACACAGAATGGCCAGTCTTTAAAAATGCGGGAAACTCTGTAACCAAAGGCGTTTTCAGGAAATTCAAGCATCAAAAAAGGCCCAGCAAAGATTCTATTAAACAGGAAAGAGGAGCTGCCTAGTGAATTCATGGAATGAATCACATCTGGTTTGATTTCAGGTAGAAGATGAGACAGTTTTGTGCAATATTCCCTACATGGGAGATGAGGTGAAAGAAGAAGATGAGACTTTCATTGAGGAGCTCATCAATAACTATGATGGGAAAGTCCACGGTGAAGAAGGTAGTGGTACTGGGCTCTTTGGGAGAAAACTTTATTAAAATGGTGCCCCTTCTTTGGTACATCATCATCTTGCTTTTATTTGCTACCTCACGGTGTACACACTGAAGAATATTTCGATTGCTGGGACTAAAAATTTTATATTAAAAATGTCCCCAGTTAAATTGTAAAAGGAGTTGCGACATAAAAGGATTTTATATATGTAGTAATCAGTGGCTGAGGAGATAGTGTAGTGCACAAAGAAGTGTGATCTTAGGAGTTTTCCATAAATCCATCCAAAGCCATTTTGTTCTTCATTTCTCTTTCTCTGAGAATGGCAATGAGCATAATCTCTCTGTCCTACTTTGATCCAGATATATCCTAAATCTCCCAGAAATTGTAACATTCTGACTTTCCTAAAAGCGAGTCATTTGGATTTAGTTGTAGTTCTAGAAAAGGCTGCCAGTGTGTAAGTGGGAAGATGGGGAGAGACTCCCTATGGCTTTACAGACCAATAGCCTCACCAGCTCTTTTGACAGTTGTGGGTACTGTTGAAAATGCATTATTTATCTACTGCGCCCCCTAGTGTTCAAAGACTTTATCCTAAGTTGTTAGTGTAACCCCACAGAGTATGATTTTAAGAAGATAATGCTGTCTTTTGACTCAAAGACGTCACTGGCAACCCATCAGCAGGAAAACCAAGTAAATTTTCATGTTATCATTCTTTTCCTGTCCCACTTGTATTGCTTGTACACCTTTGTGAGATTTTGGACCATAAATACAGGTTGATCTGTGACTGAGGAAGTGAACTATCCCAGTTAGAGTAAAGCCTATATAACTGGATTTCCCACTCTAGCCAGCTCGATTGTTGCAGCTGTAAGAGCCAATCAAAGTATTGTAATTTCCTGACTGTTCATATAAAAATGTACCTATGTTATATAACGTAAGTTGTACTTCAGGAGTGAATACGAGAAAACCTTCCTAGGAGGACTAAGGGAACATGAAATGACCACAGCTCAGCCATCTAATCTTTATGTTTTAGAGATGATCCCTGGATCTGTTCTGATTAGTGATGCTGTTTTCCTGGAGTTGGTAGATGCTCTGAATCAATACTCAGATGAAGAGGAGGAAGGGCACAATGACACCTCAGATGGGAAGCAAGATGACAGCAAAGAAGATCTGCCAGTGACAAGAAAGAGAAAACGACACACTCTTGAAGGTAAATATTCCATTCTGAAAGTGACAGGGAGAGGGAAAAAGAGAGAAACAGAAAGGTTTGTTGATTATTAAAGGCTGCTGGTGCTTTTCACTTGGTTCACTCTGAAGGAAACAGAGTAGTGTGTTTGGGAGACATGGAAAATTATAAAGAAGAAAATATAATTATCCTATAATTTTACTACCTAGGAATAACCGGCATTAATGTTTTCTTCTAGACCTAAAAAACTGTGTGTGTGTGTGTGTGTGTGTGTGTGTGTGTGTGTGTGTATCCACACACGCACACACACAGAATATACACATACACATACCTAAAACGAATATAATGTTGTATGTCAACTGTGTCTCAAGTTTTTAAAAGTACATATATAATAAAAAAAAAGTACACATACAAAACAATGTGTTTTATATGCATTATGTGAAATGGGATTGTGCCACAGATACACACACATACACAATTTTATATCCCTTTTTATTTGATCTTCTCTCGTAAGCATTTTTCCATGTTGTTAATATTTAATTAACTTCATGTTTAATTATGTGCCATGGTACTTACTTATACTGTACGTCCAGGGACATAGTGTCTCTGTCTTGTTACAACAAAGCTGTAACATCAGTCTTGTTCTTCAGCCTCATTGTTATGATGGCATTCTTCAATATCCACATCTCTCCATGAAAACTCCTGTTTTCCCCTCTAGATTCTCTCTTGGAACATGGATTTTGTCATTAATGTATAGATGACGCTGATTTCCTTATTACTGGTAACCTATTAGATAAACCCAGGTAGCATTGACTTCTTTATGTGTTCCTAAACAGTCAGCGGTTGGGTTAGCAAAGCAGCTGTAATCAAAATGCTGTGACAGAGGGAAAATGACCAAACAGCTTTGTTTGCATCCTTGATTATAGCTCAGGAGCTCTTTGTCATTTCCAACTCAGGCAACAAAAAGAGTTCCAAGAAACAGTTCCCAAACGACATGATCTTCAGTGCAATTGCCTCGATGTTCCCTGAGAACGGTGTCCCGGATGACATGAAGGAGAGGTAGGGAAGGCCGTTCCACTCAGGCCATGTAGAGCGCTCAAGCAAAACTTTTATTCAAGCCTAAATTTGGTTAATAAAAAACCTTGTTTCTGGTAAGTGTGCTATGATTTGCTCACACTTCTGATTGTTTCCTACTTCATTTGCTTACCTCTAAATACCCGTTCCCATATTAAAGGGCATTGTTCATTGGCTTTGAAGTAATTTCGGGCAGCAAACTTCTAAAATTCTGCATTTTTCTGGAGAGTTACTCCAGCGCCATACTTTCCAAATCTGTCTCTCTCTTTGCTTGCAGACATGTGCCCAGCCCAGCACAGGTGCAGTGGTGCACCCACTTAGGTATACGCCACCCTGCCATCAGCAAGCCCCGTAAAAAAGCACCCATGCTCCCTTGGCCGACTGTACCTGGATGACTGTCAGTGCGCGATCTGTACTTTCTCAGTGAAGACGTTTCCTTGGAAGGAATTCTTCTCTCTCTTTTTAAAAATAGGTACCGGGAGCTGACGGAGATGTCAGACCCCAATGCGCTTCCCCCTCAGTGCACACCCAACATCGACGGCCCCAACGCCAAGTCCGTGCAGCGGGAGCAGTCTCTGCACTCCTTCCACACACTTTTTTGCCGGCGCTGCTTCAAATACGATTGCTTCCTTCACCGTGAGTGGGGCTACTCTGAAATACTTTCCTGTTCTCCATCCCCAACCACTGCGTCCTTCTGTTTATTTTAGTTAATCATACAGAGTTCCTGGCTTCTGACCTGATGCTGGTTTTACAAAGGGCGGGTTCTCTATTCACTTGTACCGTTGCGGTGCAATGTGTTTCGCGTGGTCAGGACAGAATAACCAGCAACATACGAGTCCCTGAGCACCTGTTAGCTTTGAAAGGGTTGTGTTGATGTCAGAAATGATTAAATTTTGCGCACCTTGATGGTAGCTGTTTATATCTAAATTTTCCCACCATGGCTCCTTAATTGGATTTTGTTCTTCCCCATCCTGCCAAGTAGATGAACCATTGGAAACAGGACAGTTTTGTGTTTTCCAGCTTTTCACGCCACCCCTAATGTATATAAACGCAAGAACAAAGAGATCAAGATTGAACCAGAACCATGTGGCACAGACTGCTTCCTTTTGCTGGTATGTTCTTTTTTTTTTTTTTTTTTTTTAAGTTTTATTTATTTAACTAATCTCTACATCCAACCTGGGACTCCAACTCATGACCCTTAGATCAAGAGTTGCACGCTCCGCCAACTGAACCAGCCAGGCACTCCTTGCTGATATGTTCTTAAACTGTTCTGCCATTGTTAAATCTGTTGAAAATTGAGCAGGAAATGGCCCTTCAGTTTTCTGCTCCTGGGAATACAAACCAGATGAGCCAGTATGTAGCACTCTGGGGGGTCACAAAGCACAAATAAAACATGACTTCTGCTCTTAAGGAGCTCCCAAATACTGAGGACTATGAAATTAGTCTCGTGGAGTGAGGAGGGCATGTGTGTATCTGTAACGGCATTTTCTTTGCTGTCTTCTTTTAAATGCATAGAAACATATGAGAAATAACACATGAGAGCACCCATGTCTTATTGTAAGGTAAACAGCCAGATGGGCCCTTCCCTGATGGACAGACTTTATGCGGCAGCATAAATTCTCCTGCATTCATGTGGGAAGGCAGTACACTTAGAACGAGAAGGGAATAGGTTCACTTGGACCAGCCAAGGACACAGTTTTGCTTTCTGCACACTACAGTGAGCTTAGGTAAAGAATGAAATACCTTGATTTCTGCTACCAATTAAAAATAGGTTATAGAGCCAAGTGCCTTTGGGACCATCTTTAGTGGGATAATAGAAGAAAAGATGGTAAAAAGTGCCACTGGGTATACATCTGGAAAATGAGCCATGTGATAATAGCAAAAGAGTACACAGACTTTCTCTACTTTTTCCCCTATATGGGTCGACTCCTTCCTGTGTGCCAAGTAGCATGCTGGCCCTTAACATTATATTATCTTACATTCTTGCTTATGACAACATCCTGAGGTGGAGAAACTATGGGTTATAGAAGCTACATATTTTGTCCAAGATTTGTTAATGTCAGTGGTTTGGCAGTAATGAAATTCAAGCTCTGGTCTAGCTCCAGAGTCCATACTTTTTAAGTTATTCCACACTTTAAAAAATTACACTGTGTTATATCAACACCAGCATTTATTTTTTTATTCTTATATATATTTTTTTAAAGAGCGTTTTTTTTTTTTCTTTAATGTTTACTTATTTTTGAGAGAGAGAGAGAGACAGAGTGTGAGTGGGGGCGGGGCAGAGAAGGAGACACAGAATCCAAAGCAGGCTCCAGGCTCTGAGCTGTCAGCACAGAGCCTGATGGGGTGCTCAAAACACAAACCGTGAGATCATGACCTGAGCCGAAGATGGAGGCTTAACCTACTGAGACACCCAGGCGCCCCTTATTTTTATTTACTTTTTACTGTTTATTTTTTCGAGAGAGAGAGACACACAGAGTGCAAGCAGGAGCAGGGCAGAGAGAGGGAAACACAGAATCCAAAGCAGGCTCCAGGCTGTCAGCACAGAGCCCGATGTGGGGCTCAAACCCACGAACCTTGAGATCATGACCTGAGCTGAAGACTGAGCCGCCCAGACGCCCCAACACCAGCATTTATATAAATAAAAAGACGTTGTCTTTCTCACAGCAATTACCCTGAGACCCTGTACATGTTTCAAAAGATGCTGTCAGTGCCCAAAATGTATGTCTATGTGTGTGTGTTTAACTTACAGAACTGTCTGTGCACAGTTTTTCTTTTATTGCTTTTTAGAAATCAGTGCATTTTTCAAATATAATGCTGGACTGTTTTTCCCTCAATCTCGATCATGGAAGGAAGGTGAAAGATATCTTCTTAGATTTAATGATAGTTTTTCCATATTTGCTTCGTCCCTCTATTTGTATATGCATATCTTTTGCTGAGCAATTTGAAAATAAGTTGCAGACATTGAGATACTTGTTTGCTAAGTATTTCAGCATGCACTTCCTAAAAATACAGACATTCTCTTATATAACCACATTATTACACCTAAAAAAAATTCAGAGAATTTAATAATATCATCTGTCCGTTCCATATTTAAATTTTTTCAGCTGTACCAAGAGTAGCTGGGTTTGGGTTTTTTTTTTTTTTTTAAACAAGGTCATCCAGTCATACATCATATTTGGTTATTATGTCTTTTCAGTCTCCTTTAATGTCAAGTAATCACCCCATTTTTTTTTTCCTTTTTGAAAAATCCAGGCTCATTGTCTAGTAGGATACTGTCCCAAATTCTGGATTTGTGGTTTTCTCCTGGTGTTACTGAACTTGTTTTTCTATCCTCTATTTCCCATGAACTAGAATTAGCTCTGGAGCCTTAGTTATATTTATGTTAAATCTTTTGATCACGAATACATTGTAAGTGATGCTGTGTACGTCACATTGTAGGATGAGCACATTCAGTTAATTTTAAAACTTCACATTCAGTTAATTTTAAAACTTCACTTTTGGAATTTCCTTTAGGGCCTACAGGATATTAGTCTGAATATCCTTAGTAATGGCAAATCTTTATCCTTTGCATGTAGATTTAGTTTTCAGAAACAGCTAGAAGTGTTTGGGAACCAAGTCTGGTGAGAAGGTAGATGATCAAGTTGTGTGATAGTTATTGGGTTTTTTTTTTGTTTTTTTTTTTTTTTAAATAAAGCATAGCTATAAAGTAATGAAGCAGTATTCTTCCAAGTCTAATAAACTGATTTGGGAGAAGTAAGTAGTGACATTGGACAAATTTAGGGACTACATATTTTATTATTGAAACAGAAGCAGTGCAAGTAGAATGAAAAAAACAGTGTGGCCAGGGGATGGGGAGCCCTCATTCTGTACCCATTCTGGAACAGTTAGCTACACATGCTCAAGCAGGTCCCTTCCTCTCTGAACCTCATTTCCTCTTCCACAGGAGAATGTGTTCTCAAATTCCAAATAGCTAACATGCAAATGAGTTTTAGACCCAACTCACTGGAAAGTTGAAGATGCGCAGATTACATCTGTTTTAATATTACTTTACAAGGCAGCTCTTCTGTGAAGAGGTATAAATTTGTAAGTTTTAGAATGCTGGTTAAGCAGCTTTTACATAGTCACACTTACATAGCACAGAGCAAAACATAGACAGTGTCATTGCATGTAAGCACAGGCGTTGAAGAAGGGGGTTTGTAATGATGGGATCAATATGGCGACCCTGGGCCTGTTCCTGTCTCCCACCTGTAATGTGTACATTGCAGGAAGGAGCGAAGGAGTACGCCATGCTCCACAACCCTCGCTCTAAGTGTTCCGGGCGTCGCCGGCGAAGGCACCACATGGTCAGTGCTTCCTGCTCCAACACTTCAGCCTCTGCTGTGGCTGAGACTAAAGAAGGGGACAGTGACAGGGATACAGGCAATGACTGGGCCTCCAGTTCTTCAGGTACACTGAACAGAAAGCGATCCTTTCTTCCTATGCAAGGCCTCTGGGAAACGCAGGATCACTGCCTAACACTTAACGTTACTACTTTTTTAACATGGTTAGTTCTTCCTTTTTTTTTTTTTTTTTTAAAGTTTATTTATTTATTTTGAGAGAGAGGTGGGGAGGGGCAGAGAGAGAGAGAGAGAAAGAGAGAATCCCAAGCAGGCTCCATGCTCTCAGTGCAGAGCCTGATGCAGGGCTTGAACTCTTGCACCATGAGATAATGACCTGAACCGAAATTAAGGGTCGGGCGCTTAACCAGTTGAGCCACCCAGGCACCCCTAAAGATGGTTAGTCCTTTCTATGGCTTCGCCTGTTGGCAGTAGAGACAGGGAATATTTTGATTCCTAACTATTCTGCCATTTAAAGCAGAATGATGTACTTCGGAGTGTACATCCGAAGTGTACATCCGGAGTGTACATGACTGATGACAACTGCATTCTCTCTCCTCCTGTTCCTCGCATCTCCTCCTCTCTTAGAGGCCAACTCTCGCTGCCAGACCCCCACAAAGCAGAAGGCTAGTCCGGCCCCCCCTCAGCTCTGTGTAGTGGAAGCACCCTCGGAGCCTGTGGAATGGACTGGGGCTGAGGAATCTCTCTTTCGAGTGTTTCATGGCACCTACTTCAACAACTTCTGTTCCATAGCCAGACTTCTGGGGACTAAGACATGCAAGCAGGTACTCTCGGAGAGGAGCTGGGACGGGCAGGGCCCTCCTTTCATCCACTGCTCTGTCAGCCCTTTTGCCATCTTGTGTGGCCTGTCTCAAAAGGAGCTGTCTTAGGCTCAGTCCCTCATGAGCAGGTGCTTCTGAGCCACGAGGCGGGTTCCCCAAACATGGGACTGTTTCTGCAGACTGTTTCTGCAGATGCCAGGCCTAGCCGTGCTTAGGGAATCTGGTCTCCTCCTTGCTGAATTCTCATTTCTGTCTCTAGCCACTATCTGACTCTTCTGGGTGTTTCTGCCCTCTCTTAGCTTTTTGTTGTTGTTGTTGTTGTTTGTTTTTGGTTCCTGCCTTTCTTTCTAAATGCGTACCCCTTTCCTAAAGGGACCCCCAGGTCTTTCTGGGGATCTTCTCATCCCCAGAAGCAGGCCTGCTCCTGCTTCTGTGGCTGCCGCGGTCACCCGTTCTGTCAGTCTCCTCGGTTGCTTTCTTCCCCAGATGTTCTATCGCTAGCTTTTCTAATTGCCACCCCCAGTAGCTGGGCCTGGACCTCACCCTTCTCACTCATGCCGTTACTAGAATCACAATTTGATAGCAGCCACTGATGCTTGGAGGCCGTGGGACCTGATGTCCCAATCAGTCTCCGCCTGACTGCAGTGACAAGACAGACTAAAGAACAGGGTTCAAGGAGCAGTTGGGTGTTAGGGCCGATCCAATAAGAAAGGAATGCTCGAGCCGAGCCATGCTGCTTAGCACCCTGACTTCAGGAGGAGTCTCTGTGGCCTCTTCTTCATGATGCCTCTACTTAGAACATGCACTAGAACCATGAATGGAAGTGCCCTTTCATTTGGAGCTCATTGCCTATTTCCTTGAGGCAAAGGTTCTTAACCTGAAAATCTACAGAATTGTGGGCAAAACAATTTTGCCTGTATTTTCCTGAGAAGAAGATTCGTAGTTTTCATGGAATCTCAAGAGGGCCTATAGCCAAAAAGGAGAGAAAAAAAAAAAAAAAAAAAAAAGCCAAAAACAAACGCTATGAGGGAAGAAGCATGTTGGAAGGGAACCAGTCTTCCAGAAATGCTGGCCTATGAAAATAGACAAGGGTCTGGCCTCTTCATACCAACAGAGGGAGCTAGTGCTTAGCCAAGGGGTACCACTCCTGTCCTGTCTTATACTCGGTTATACAAGGGACCCAAAGTTGCCCTTCCTCAGAAGAGACAGATAATGTTGGTAAGAATCATTCCATTCAGGGCTTGGTAGGTAAAGGTGTAGATAAAAGCTACTGACCAGGAGAGCTGTAACTGTGCTCACTATTTCTCTTTTCTAGAGTCAGGATAAATAGTTAAGAATTGATGTCAGGATGCCAGGGCCAGTGATCTGATATCTCAGTCCCACTCTGTGCCCCTCCCCCCGCCCCCCCATTGAAGAGATGCTCAGTCAGCCGCCCTCGAGCTCTCCAGAATGCTCCCAAGCCCAGCGCCTGGCTGGCTCACTTATCTGACCACCTGGCTCAAGAAGGAGTGACAAGTCCTGTTGGATTTCTCTTCCAGGTCTTTCAGTTTGCAGTCAAAGAATCACTTATCCTGAAGCTGCCAACAGATGAGCTCATGAACCCGTCGCAGAAGAAGAAAAGAAAGCACAGGCAAGGGTTGGACAAAGGACTTTCTGTTCCCTGTGCTCTGACCTCCCCTTGGACTTCCCAACTGCCTCCCTCTTGAGTTTAGCATTGCACAACTGAGGGCCAGCCTTCTCAGTGCTCCCTGTGGGTCTGTGACTTGGACCAGCCCTTCCTTCTTCCATCCCTAGATGCTGTGGACTGGGAGATAACCATCTGCCGTCCCTTTAAGCTCCTGGCCAGTAGGGTGAGAGCTGGCCTCATGGCTCCACCCTGAGGCCATTTCTCCTCATTGGGTGGTTAGTGACCACTGTTCTCACTTCTCAACTCTGACCAGAGTTTTTCCTTTTGGCTCTTGTATTGTTTTTTCTAAGTTGCACAATAACACCGTCTTTTAGCTAGCCTTTGCTAAGGGTTGGAAGGTTTTTTTTTTAATTCAACATTCTGCCTGCCTCGGTTCCCTAATGACTATCACCTACTCAAGGAAGGAACTGACACCAATTCTAGATATAGAAGGAAGTCCCTGTGGCTTCTGCCTCTCGGTTTGTTCAGTCAGCAGATTCCTGAAAAGTTCCCACCTCCCCATCCTGCAATTCTTCCACATCTCCACCTCCCCAAACAGAAGGAGGGAGGGAGGGGGGAGAGGGAGAAACAATAGCGTCATAATAGACACAGAGGGTTGGGTTTTGTGTTTGTTTTTTATACATCTTTGTTTGTTTTATATTTAAATCTTGAAGCATAGACCAGCTGGACTCCAGATGAACTCCGGCTTCCATCTAGCAGGATAGGGGCCTCTGGTGGAAGGATTCGGGGAGGATACTCCCTGGTGATCAGACCACAGTCCCTCAAAGCAGGCCATGTTGTTATTTACCCAAATGTGCAGAGCCATGACCCAGGCCCATCCGCCTCTCTTTTCCAGGTTGTGGGCTGCACACTGCAGGAAAATTCAGCTGAAGAAAGGTAAGTTGCACCAGGGTGCTCTTCGGCAGTTCAGCGTGAGGTCTCACCCCTGTGGTCACCCGCCCGCCCCACCTACAGCCGCTCTTGTTGACCCTGTACTGCTTCCGCAGATGGCAGATTTCTCTGCAGCAGCTGAGAACAGCTCAGCTTCTCACTGCAGCTGAGCGCACCTCTTAGGAGGTAGAGCTAGGAGCCTTGTGGTCTCTGACTTTCATAGCGCGCCATCTGCCAGGTTCCAGACTTCGTTTAGTGTTTGGAATGGGCTGCCCTATAGTCCCAGACCATTTCCACACTCTCCGCACAAGGCAAATCACCCCGTTGTAGCTGACAAACAACCATCATCTCTGATGGCTTCTCACTTCAGGTGCTAAACGTGTGTCTAAGATCATGACTGGGACAGCCTCCTCCAGTCGAGACGATCAGGGAGCCCGGGCACAGCAGTGTCCTGGTCTACTCTTTTCTCTCCTAGATAACTCTTCCACTCAAGTGTATAACTACCAGCCCTGCGACCATCCAGACCGCCCCTGTGACAGCACCTGCCCCTGCATCATGACGCAGAATTTCTGTGAGAAGTTCTGCCAGTGCAACCCGGACTGTAAGTTTCCACTGTTTTCCCCTGTGGTCCTCCCGAAACAGCCAGCCACCGTGCACCCCAGGTTTCCCTCCCCGCCCATGCCCCTTGTTGCCCCTGGGCCTTCTGATGTCCTCTTTGCCGTGTTCTAAGCATTCTGCAGAGGAAACAAGATCCTTAAGATCTGGAAAAGTCATTGTTTTAAAAACCCATAGGTGTTTGATTCTAAAAGCAACAACTATACAGAAATCAGAAACATTCCCATCTTTACCTTCCAGAGAAGAATTAAGAAACGTGGGAATTTTTTCCCTTAAGGTGCTGTCACAGACCTCCTTTTTTAAGGTGTTGTTTTACAACATGTACAGGTTACAACACTGCGTATGCCCATTTTAGTTAGTATCCGGAGTTTTACTATCAGGTCAGTCTGGATGTCAGCAGAAGTAAGATAAAGGCTAAACATGCTTCTCTTTGACTTCTTATCACACTGTGCCCTTCCCCACTCAAAGCTGAGAAGTTCAATAGCAGCCTCCAGAGCCTGCAGAACTAGGTGCCGAGGCAGTTGTGCTGGAAATACCTCCTAACCCATAGCAGATATCAATCTTAGCCACAGAAGAGAGGTGCTTGTGCTGGGGAGGGCAGTGGGTGGAGGAGGGTGGCATAGAACGGATGCATTCTGTTCTCAAAATGATTCTTGTTTTGATGGTGATGATTTACCAGTGAAAAGCACTGATTTCATTTTCTCTGGGCCCCTAACCACCTCCCTTCCAAATTACACCAACAAGAGGAAGGAAGAGCACTGTTGAGGAATCTCTAGGAAACACATCTCCATAGTCAAACTTGCTTTTTTTGACTCCCAGGCATGAATGTTGGGAGGCACTCCATTTTCTCAGGAAAGAAAACAAACAAACAAAAAATTGACCATACGAAGCAAGGGAGCTTCTCTCCTACTTGCCAGATCTCCTTGAACACATCACATGTACTTCTTTGCTGACCCCTGAGTCAGACCTGAGCGCCAGCTTAGTCTGCTACTTTTCCTAACCCACCCCTCCCCCCGCCCCTCTCCTCCTCCCCAGGTCAGAATCGTTTCCCTGGCTGTCGCTGTAAGACCCAGTGTAATACCAAGCAGTGTCCCTGCTACCTGGCAGTGCGAGAGTGCGACCCCGACCTGTGCCTCACCTGCGGGGCCTCGGAGCACTGGGACTGCAAGGTGGTTTCCTGCAAAAACTGCAGCATCCAGCGAGGCCTCAAGAAGGTGAGGGCTTTTCTTAGGACTGCGAGCCAGATGGTGGAGGGGAAGAGACTGAGTATTCCCAAGCAGCCTCTTTCCATTGGTCCCTTAGGGGGTTTCTACATGAAAGGGCTTGGTAAATCCTAAAGGACACACACGTACTGAGATAAAGAAAGTTTGCTCTCCCGGTGAGGAGTTAGGAAAGTGACCCCTGACCTGGCCAGACTAAGAGGAGCAGAGAGGATGGACGCATCATTGATGTTGTCTGTTTGTACTTGACCCGTAGCAGTGACTCCCTAGCGACTCAGGTCTAGGAGGTCCCCAGGCCTAGAAGAGGAGGTGTCATGTTTCCTTTGCCCACCTCCCTTTGCTGTTTTGCCTCTCCCCAGAACAGAATGGCTTAGACCTTTTTCTGTTTTCAGATCCTCTTAACAGTTGCTAGTTCTTTCCACCCTGCCCACCCCCTGCACACGTGCACATCCAGTACACACACCACCCACTCACACATGCCCTGTAGTCTGAGGTTTGACTCCCTCTTCCCCAGCACCTGCTGCTGGCCCCCTCAGATGTGGCCGGATGGGGCACCTTCATTAAGGAGTCTGTGCAAAAGAACGAATTCATTTCTGAATACTGTGGTGAGGTGAGTGCTATCGGTTTGGACCACATTCCTTTCTGGGGAGATACTGATGAGAAACCCTGATTTTCTGTGGGCCAGACTTCTGTGACTTACTCTCTAAATAACTCAGCTGAGTTCCCGTGTGGCTTCTTGGGGGATCCCACAGAAGTGTTTGCAATCCTGAGATAAACCACTCTTCTTAAAGTCTTTGCCAATTCAGGCCACACAAAGGGGTGGGCGGGGAATGCTCTTCAGTCTTAATACTGGTCAGCCTGGAGGGGCTTAGATAGAATACAGTAACTTGAGCTCTGTCTCCTGTGACTCTCATCCTGATACTCAGCAAGCATGTGTGTGTGACAGTGCCCCCTCCCAGTCCTTTCTGAGGGCAGGGTACCATGCCCTGAGCAGACAGCCTTATCCCCCGATTGTTCCTGATCTGTCTTTGCAGCTTATCTCTCAAGACGAGGCTGATCGACGGGGGAAGGTCTATGACAAATACATGTCCAGCTTCCTCTTCAACCTCAACAATGGTAAGGAGTCTCTTTCTCTTGCCCCATGGTGGTCTCAGGCACATCTCTCTACCGGATTGCCCTTGCTGTAGTCCACCTTCAGATCAGCTGTGATTTCTCCAGCAGATGTGCAGAGGAAGGTGGGGACGTTGAACCTCAAGACACCACGAGCCATAGTTCACTTGCTTTGGGAGAACCTGCGTTTCTGGGTTGTGTTTATAATCGGAGCACTGAGCACTTACACCTGAGAAATCTCCTTACCCAGTAGATGGGAAGAGGGGATCTGTAATTCCAGCAAAATGGGGGGACCCAAAGGGAACGTGCCCACATGAGGCTGCATTCTTATGCTGCATGCTGCTGGACTTCAAAGTCCCCCACTGGATTATTTCTGTTACTATTTAATTGATTTTAAGACCAGGTTCGAGAAGCTGTGGATTTGCCTGATGAACCCATGATCTTTCTTTACGTTATATAGATTTTGTAGTAGATGCTACCCGGAAAGGAAACAAAATTCGATTTGCAAACCATTCAGTGAACCCCAACTGTTATGCCAAAGGTGAGTTCCCAGTGACCTGGGAGGTAGGGTGGATGATGGATGCTTTATTTACTATTGTTTCTATCCATTATGTGTCTTTTTTCATTGCCGAGTTATTTTTTGTCCAAAGACAGCCATGCTTAATGTCTGGTATCGTTCTGTGTCTCCGTCTCTATTTTGTTAATTGGCTCTCTCACTGAATACATGATAAACATTTTCCCACAAACAAGAATCTTTTAAAGATAAGTCTTTGCCCACATCACCAGCCCGAATAACAGATCTAAAAGCAGAGAGGCAACTGTCTTTACTGACTGCTTTTAAACGCCACTTTATTTATATTTTCGCTGGGAACTGGGAGAAAATCAGCCCAGAACCTGCCGATTATTGGCTTGGAGCTGACTAGGAACCTAGCCTTGGCTTTGTCCTGTTTGCAGTGGTCATGGTGAACGGGGATCATCGCATTGGAATCTTTGCTAAAAGGGCAATTCAAGCTGGTGAAGAGCTCTTCTTTGATTACAGGTGAGGCAGCCAGAAATGATCCTTGGGAGGTAGCTCCAAGGGCAGAAGGGTGGCTGTTAGAATTGATTTGGGGGCATAAAGTGGGCGATACAGAGGAAGGAGAGGGTCTTGTGGCGGTCAAGTCTGTCCCTCTGTTCTGCTCCCGGGGGCCTTGCCCCAGAAGCGGGAGCACTGTAAACTGCTCTGAGAGATGGGGAAGCAAAATAGAGGGGATTCTGTCTGTTCAGTCACAGAAGCCTTGACAGTAATCTCATTCCTCCTCCTGTCCCGGGACAGGTACAGCCAAGCTGATGCCCTCAAGTACGTGGGGATCGAGCGGGAGACTGATGTCCTTTAGCCCTCCTGGGCCCCACGCGAGCGCTTATGGTAGCAGCATTGTCTTTGCTCTCATGCACACAGCACCGCTGCTCGACTTTCCTGCACTACGTGTCTCCCACACCGAGAAACCCCCCACCCACTCCCTGCGCAGCGAGGCCTCCGCTGTGTCCAGTGGGGACAGACTGTCTCAGTGAGAGAGGAGACAGAGGCAGCTAGGGCTGGGCTCCCCAGGAGAGAGCTGTGGAAGCGGGAGACCGCGTCTCAGGCCTTGGAGGAAGAGAGCACAGGCTGGGGGTGGGTGGCTCAGCGTGGTTTCTTGTCTGCTCCGTAGGTCTTGGGCCTCAGCAGTCCACCTGGGCAGTTCCTAACAAGCATTGGCCTGTAATTCTAACTTTCCAAGTCAAGGGTCCTTGTCTAATTGGGTCGCCAGCCTATGTCTCTGTGGTAGGTCGTAGGACCAGAGAGGATGGGCTAAGTGAAGTTTGGTACCTGGAGCTCACGAGTGGCCTGGGTTAAAGGCAAGCCTGGCGGGGGGCACAGACTGAATTCAGAGGGGAGACGGGTCACCTTGCTACCTCTTCCCTCCTGGCGGGGTTCACATTGAAGGAGTGTGGGTTCTGACTATAGAAATTCAATGCTGGCAGAAGGAAAGCTAAGTGCCGTTCTTCCACGGACAGAGAGCGAGAGCCATCCTGATGACAGCAGTTCAGCTGCTAAGCTTGGGGCCCAACAGGCTTTCAGAAACCTTCTCTGTACTCTGGAGATGGATGGATAAGTTTTCAGATTCCTGAAAGCAGGTGCCAGCGCCCTGTCAGCTCCTTCCAAAGCTCGGGCTTGGCGACCGCAGGCAGGCATCGTGCTGCTATTGAAGACGCACAGGAGGTATGCCAGGCCAGGCCGGGCGTGCGCGCTCTGGTCCCGGGTATGGAGGCCGTCTTCAGGCCTTGCATTCCCTTTAGAGGCCAAGCCCGTGGGGCCTCTGTTGCTTATCTCTTCCGGGTAGATGGGCGAAAGCCTGGACTAGAGAGGGGGAAGGTTGTCAAGGTGATTTACTTTCCTGTCTGTAGCACCTGCTGTTGGAGAGGGTGAGTTGACAGCATGTGTTTGGAGATGGGTGAGGGGCTCCCAAGTTGCACGTGTTCAGGATGGCACCACGCTTGCAAGTGCACACTGGCAGAGGGTAGTTGAAGTGTTGAGAAGAAGCAGGCCAGCCTCCTGTGCCACTGCATGGTGCCGTTCTCTCTGGGATTCTTGAAGAGCAAAGCACTTTATTTCTTTGAGAAGGTCTGTAGCTGAGGTGGAGTTTGAACTAAAGTCTCTGGGATCCCTGCCCAAATCCCATTCCTAAGGGAAAGGGAAGGAGAGGGGGTTGGAAGATTCCCCTCCAGTTCTGTCTCAGCTCCTGGTGGAGGCAGGAGGAGCTTCCTTGACACACAGGAAGTGAATGAGGATGGGGCCAGCTCTAGGAGCCAGCCCTGTGTCTGTGGCCGGCGTGCTGAGCTGACAGGGAATAAGGAGCATTGTGCTGGGTAAAAAGGACGTGGCAGTGACAGGCTGGCCTAGGGAATATCAGCATAGGGAGCAGGCTTCTCTTTTCTCTAGGGAATCCAAGCCTTTCTTCCTCAGTCTGTACTGACCACTCCCTTCCTCCATCCCTACTGGCTGTCCCACGAAGCAAGGAGTGGGGTTCCCTCTGGCCAAACTGTCGCCTGGGGATTTGGGTGGGACGTGCACACACACACACTCACATCTCCACGCGCCACACTTGTGAGCACTCATGCACTCAGCACTGAGCACACACCCAGCCAGCTCCTGACGGAAGCCTCTTCCCACCTGACCGGCCAGCCCCGCCACCATTCCGAAATCTGCATCTGCTGTGGTTTGTATCCGTTGTGTACCGGGGATGCCCTCTAGCCCGATTGGGCTCTGAAGTACTCGTAAATTATAGGGGAAAACCAGAGACAAATGAAGAAGCAGGAGTTAGGTCTGTCTGAAGGTGGGGCTGGCTGTGAGGAAATCATGGGGAAAAAATTACATCCAGCCACTGAGAGGCTAGATTGACCCCACTCTTCCCTCAGCATGCGGAACCCTGTCCTTCCCAGTTTCAGACCACTGATACTCCTGTTCTGCCAGCATTCCTATTTTCCCTGCTGTCCCCCACGTATAATGACGGGTCTCAACCCCTCCCCCCAGACATGGTTGATGGATGGAGCAAGGTGGTGGGGACTTGGGGTGGGGGAGGCTGGTATATGTGCGGCTTTATCGCCAGTGAATTTCACGCACTTTAAAGTCCTGTGGCTTGTGACCTCTTATCTGAATAAAGTGATAGAGTCCATTTTGGCAAGTTTTGCCTTGTGTACTTTGGGGCTGGAAGGATCCAGGGATGGCAGCACAGGGGCAGCTGGAGCTAAAGCGTTAGCATTCAGATCCCCTCCTGTCCACTGAGATCTGGGGTTGGGGGGCAGGCGGTGAGGAAGGTTGGCAAGAGCCGGTCAGGCCCCGGGCAGGCGATGCAAGGATTCAGAGGATTCCCGGTGGAAATTTCTGAGCCCTCCGGTTAGTTCCCTGAAAGTCATCCCACTTACCCCCAGCCACGACGCCAGCTACCACGCACAGACTGGGGCTCTGCCACTCTGCTTTATTAGAACGGTTCTGGTTCTGCGAGCACGGCTTCAGAGTGGAGGCTGGGTCAGGCTGGCCGAGTGGCCAGCCGACCTCACGAGACTTCCAACACGGGAAAAGCAAGAACTACAGACCGTGGCACAGCACAGGACAGGACAGTCGATCAATTTTTTTCTTTTATATATAAACTGATAATTAAAAAATTAGAGTAGTATATAGAGTTTCTCTAGAGAGAGACTTTGCAACAAAAAATATATATAAAGAACATGACCTCCTGGGCAAACGAAGCAGCATCTCTGAGCGGAGGAAAGAGGGCTCCTCATGCACTGGAGAGGGGGCCAAGCCTTTGGACAGGCACCAAGGCTATTGCATATCTTGGAAGAGGGAGGAACAATAGAGGGCAGGCTAATGCACTGGCATCTGCATTATTCTCTCTACATTGCAAGTTGTTTTTATGGCTTTGGCTAAAGCATGTGAAGCAGCGGAGGTACTAAGGTGCTAAAACCGAGGCCTCTCGGTCTCCGTAAAAAACAAAAAAGAGAGGATGGGGGACAGCAATGAAGCCCTCCCTAACCCCCAACTGAGTGGAAGCAGATGGAAGGCATTCTGCAGGGCAGGGGGGAGGCTAGGGGATGTAATTTAGCAGCCTCCTCCCCCCATGCCCTGTGCGTCCCTGCAATCCCACACATCTGTCCCTGCTGAGATTGAATACTTGAAGGGAAGCAGTTAATCTCTCTTGCACTCTGTCATTAATCCCTGGCAGCAGCTGGGACAGGGATGGCAGGGAGGGCCTGTCTCAACCCCATGGAGCTTCTCCTTCGGGGCAAACAACCAGGAGCCTGGGGAAGCGGGGACGGGGAGGGCATTGGTTTAGGCAGTGAGGCTCGGCCACTCTCTTTGGTCCCATCTGTAGCTCTGCCCACCAAACTTGGCAGGAGGGGCATCCTCTGGATGAGCAGAACCTGCTAAGAGGAGCCAAATGTCCCTGACAGGGTGGGGAGAGGCAGGAATTGGGGAACTCAGAGGAGATGGACGTGGTCCCTAAAGCCCTTTTCCTGATTCATTCAGACCTGGACTCCTCCAGGATCTGGGGGAGATTTTGGTCCCGGGAGCCAGGGGCTGGGGCTGGGGCTGGGGCTGGGGCTGGGGCTGGGGTGGAAGCCGGTGTAGGGGCTGGGGCCTGGGCAGAGCCTGAAGTAGGTAGGGGAGGTTTGCTGCCAGGGTGGTAATCATGGGTGGCCTTGGGCTCATTGGTGTGGTAGGAGCCCTTGTAGCGATGATTTTGCAGGTAGAAGAGCACCAACATCCCCACCAGCCCCAGCAGCAGGAAGGCCACCAAAACTGAAAAAAAAAAAGGAAGAGTTCAGGGCAGGTCTGAATGTGTGTATGCTTTGGGCCAAAAGAATACACGTGTGCCTGGCTGCCGTTCGATCGTGTCAGGCCATTCCCAAGTGCCTGGAGGGTCTGAATTCCTGTTATCCATTTCTCACCTCTCTACGTGTTACTGCACCCCCATTTCCTCATCCCTTAGCCATAGCCCCCTTTTAATATTTCATTTCAACTAAAAGTCTGTAGCATCCTCAAACATTTAAAAATCTCCAGCTTGGGGGCGCCTGAGCGTCGGGCTTCGGCTTAGGTCATGATCTCAGGGTTTGTGAGTTCAAGCCCCACATCGGGCTAGCCGCTGTCAACGCGGAGCCCGCTTCGGATCCTCTGTCTCCCCCCACCCCCACCCCACCTCTCCCCCACTCGTGCTCACTCGCTCTCAAAAATAAATGAACATTAAAAAAAAATAAAAATCTCCAACTCAATGCCATACTACCGTCAGCACAGCCCGGCTCATCCTTGTTTGCACCACCCCGCACTGAGTGCCTTCGCCACCCCTCAGCCCTGGGGATACGGGGAAGGGAATGCTGACCGAGGGTAGAATTAGGAGGTCAGGGTAGTGATCACGCTACTCACAGCCTAAAAGTATGGCAACCCATCCCTCGTCGTGGTAGTACGGGAAGTCTGGAGAGGAGAGAGCGCCGGTTAGGAGAAACCCCCTCCTTGTAAAGAATCGTTTCCCTTCCCTGCCGTCCCTCACTGCCCTCCCTCCTCCATGTGCCCTGGACGTACCCGGGGGCAGATACCAGGGATCCAGCTCAGGCGGCACCTCTGAGAAAAGACGGGGCATGGCTCCGCAGTTAGATTCCGACAGGTCTCCCTGAACTCGGAGGGCCTCAGCTAGCTCGGCGGTCATGGGTCGAGGGGTTCGGAAGTGGGTCTTCAGAGGGGCCACGTTGTTGAATCGAACACCAGACAGGCAGCCCGAGAAACCCGGTGTGTTGTAGCGCTGGATCTCCGGGTCAATTACTCCCGTCTCTGAGGGAGAGGCCGGCCCAGAAGGAGAGGGGCTGGGACCACCCATAGCCTGGCCCCTCTCACCCATCTCGCCGTCTGCAGGGTTCCTGCGCCTTGTTATCGCCGCCTTCCCAGCCCTTCCCAGGTCCCTCGCTCTCTAGGCTCCGGGGGCCTCACCCGTAACTCCTTAGCCCAAACATGATGGCACCCACGCCTCACCCATCACACGCCCTAGATACAAGGCCTTGGGTGAGTCCAGCTGGCTGTCCACCAACAGTGAGAACTTCTGTTCCGTCAGTGGGAAGTAGTCCACCTGAGGGGGAGGGAGAGGAGCTGAGGGAGGGAGAACCAGAGGCCGACGAGGCCGAGACCACGCAGGAAGTCCTGTTCTGTCCACACTGGTGGTGAGTCCCGGCCTAGTCCTGGCTGGACAACCCCTGGGCCCGGATGAAGGATTTCATATTAAAAACCCAACGGCCTCGTTCTGAGCCGTCTTTAAAGCTACCAGTGGCTTGACTTTGTGGAAAACCCCTTTACTTTCTGAACCCATTTACTGATTTATAAAGCAGACGTGATAAGAACTCCTGCCCACCCGAACCACCTCCCGGAGTTGTGAGGGTTGCATGAGGTAGTAATACCCATGACAATCCTCTGTACATTGCGATGTGCTCTACTCATGCTAACTCTTTGACATTTTCCTGGGCACCATCACGAGGTTACGATCTGAGTCGGCTCACCTCCCTCATCCACCTCCCTCCACACGCACCTGGATGAAGAGGTTGCGGTAGACCCGGGTGATGTTGATGCTGTGTGGCTGGCCGTCTGTGACCGGCTTCGTGGTCAGCTGGTA
This sequence comes from Panthera leo, assembly GCF_018350215.1. Taxonomy (NCBI): domain Eukaryota; kingdom Metazoa; phylum Chordata; class Mammalia; order Carnivora; family Felidae; genus Panthera; species Panthera leo. The sequence goes on along the minus strand of NC_056692.1, from coordinate 40,921,968 downwards.
CACGTAGGGGCTGGTGCCCAGCTGATACCGCAGCTGCAGGGTCCCTGTGGGATGGGGAGGACAAAGGGAGTCTCCTCTTGGCTCCCACAGCCCCCACCTTTTTTTTTTTAATTATTTAAATGTTTATTTATTTTTAATTTTTTTATGTTTATTTTGGAGACAGAAACAGAGCAGGAGTGGGGGAGGGGCAGAGAGAGAGGGAGACACAGAATCGGAAGCAGGCTCCAGGCTCCGAACTATCAGCACAGAGCCCGACACGGGGCTCGAACCCACCAACCATGCGATCATGACCTGAACCGAAGTCGGGTGCTTAACCGACTGAGCCACCCAGGCGCCCCAATGTTTATTTATTTTTGAGAGAGAGAGAGAGAGAGACAGAGCATGTGCAGGAGAGGGGCAGAGAGAAAGGGAGACACAGAATCAGAAGCAGGCTTTAGGCTCTGAGCTGTCAGCACAGAGCCCGACCCCGGGATCAAACTCACGAACCATGAGATGGTGACCTGTGCCAAAGTCTGATGCTTAACAGACCGGGCCACCCAGGCGCCCCAGCCCCCATCTTCTGAGAATGCTTGGGTCCTTCTACTAGTGAACCAACAGGCGTGAAAGTGAAGGGCGCCCTGCACGCAGAGGGAGCCGAGGGACAGCCTATGCGAGCTTACCATCTTCCTTGATGAGCACGGCCATGTAGTCCCGCACAAAGGAGCTGACGTAGAGCAGGACCGCAGGGGCGGAGTCAGTGCTGAAGCTGAAGGACACCTCCTCACCGGTGACATTGTAGACAGGCCCACGGTAACCGGGCACGGGCCGGCCGGGCCGGGGGTAGTCCGGCAGACGGTAGCCAGGGCCATGGTAGCCAGGCACGTAGCCAGGGGTGTCATAGCCGGGGATGTAGCCAGGCTCGTAGCCGGGCACAGGCCGGCTGAGCATGTGGGAGAACTCCCGGGCGGCCGAGCGCAGCGCTGACTGGAGGTTGTAGCGCATCCAGGTGCCGGGCTCAAAGAAACCTCCGATATCTGAAGGCGGAGGGTTATGAGGTCAGGGATTCAGACACTACGCCATCTGCACACCCACCCTGGAACTTGCCCTCGAACCACCGCACACTGTCAGAACTTCACTCTTCTGTCCCCTTGAGCCTCTATGTCACAGAAGGGAAATCTTAAAACTGTGAGAAATGGGAAAGATCATCTAATGCAACCCCCGCATTTTACAGATGGGGAAACTGAGGCACAGGAATGGCTAGTGACTTCCGTAAGGGCAAGCAGTCTATGGAGAGCCAAGATTAGAATCAAGGTATCATGGGGTGCCTGGGTGGCTCGGTAGGTTAAACGTCCAACTTTGGCTCAGGTCATGATCTCACAGTTTGTGCATTCGAGCCCCACATCGGGCTCTGTGCTGACAGCTCAGAGCCTGGAGCCTGCTTCGGATTCTGTGTCTCCCTTTCTCTCTGCCCCTCCCCTGCTCACATCCTGTCCCTCTCAAAAATAAATAAACATTAAAAAAAAAAAAGAATCGAGGTATCATGACCCCATCTGGTACACTCGCCACCACTCACACTTACTTTTTTTTTAAGTTTATTTTTAAGTAATCGCTACACCCAACGTGGGGCTCAAACTCACAACCCCAAGATCAAGAGTCGAATGCTCTTCCACCTGAGCCAGCCAGGCGCCCCACTACTCACACTTCCACACTGAGACCAAAGGTCCTCAGCTGATCGGAGTTCCTGTGTCTTCCTGCACCACCAGATACCTCTCACCGTTAACCTACCTGCGCGTGCATCCTCCTAGACCAGGCTTAGGAAGGATGCAGTCTGGGTGTATGTGCAGAATCTTGCTATGGTGAATGTCAAGGCTTGCCTTAACCAAGAGCCAGGCTGTAGACATGTTTTAGGAGCACAGGAAATGGCCAAGGAGGGCATCGCGCAGCCTGAGGTGACTATGCTTGCAAGAGGGGTAACCTGCGGTAACTTAGTGACAGTGGGAAGATGGGGAAGTTATTTGCTTGTTGCTTTTAAGTTCTTTTAGTACCAGCTAGCTGAACCATCCCTTCTTGGCCCCACTTTATGACTTGGAGTCATCCAGGATCTTCAGCTGCCTGACGCCCTGGATGAGAGCTCAGGAACCCAAGGACAACTCTGGTTTTCCCTGTCGCTGACTCTGCTCTCTCCGTCCTTCCCTGCCCTCCCTATGTCCCATTGTGCCCTGTGGCTCCCTAGTCTCGCACAAGCAGCTGCACTGACCGTGGTTGCAGTATGGCCCGTCAAAAGCCGTGAGGTCACAGTCACACGTGTAGTAGCTGTAACGCTCCACACAGCGGCCTCCGTGGAAACAGGGGAACCGGGGGTGGGCGCAATGGCCTGTGCAGTTGGGTGAGGTACCCTCCGAGGCGTTGGCACGACCTTCCAGGTTTAGAGTCACTCCATTCAGACGCATAGCCCTCAAGCAACCCACGAAGGGGCGCCTCTTAAGCTCTGCAGATCCTGAGAAGGGTGGGCAGGTCAAAAAAAGGGTGTCAAGCCAGAGACAGGGATAAGTACTGGGGTCTGGAAGGGAGCCAAGGGGAATGTAATAATAGGATAAAATCCATGGCCTAGAGAGGAAAGGTGAGCCTTTGGGTCACGCCGCAGCAGAGGGGATCAGGATCTAAGACATGGGGCTCCTGGAAACAAGAACGGTTGGGAGGGGGTGGGAAGGTAAAGGAAGCTTCAGACCCGCCTCGGGGCTGCTTCTTACCAACATAAAGGGGCTGGTCGTACTCCAGCCAGATATAGGTCTGCAGGGGCATAGGCCGCAGCACCCAAGGCCGGTGATCAACACGGAGCCGGGCCTGCTTCACATTGATCTCCGCCCGGACCAGGTGCCACTCATCGTCGTTGAATTCAAAGTCATCGGAGTGTACGGTCAGGTTCTCATCCCCATTGCCCACGTCAAAGGCGAAGACCACATCCCGGGACGCTGGACAATGCAGTGGGGTGGGGAGAAAGGACTCAGACCTCACAGATCCCTTACCCCAGACCACCTCTCTTCTTCACTCTCTGGAGCTCCTTGAATGTCCCTCCAATTTGTCTACGGCCCGGGACAAAACCCATAAACTCCTCGAAACCTTACACCCCTGGTTTCTGAGTTCCTTACACCCCCATTTCTGAGGTTAGAAGCATAGCTAGTCATGTCGGAAACCCCTCAGGAGTCCAGCTGCCTTATTCACAAGGGGCCTAAGGCCCCGAGAGGTGAAGACAGTGCCTAAGTTCACAAAGCCAGCTACCAAAACAGAGCTTGGTCTGGACCCTACAGTTATCTAAAGCCCTTTCCATGCTGCCTTTCGAGGGGCATCTGCCCTTGTCCCTTCCCCCAGCCTCTGCCTACCCCATATCCCCCCCCCCCCGAGATCTTCATCTAGCCCACATCCCTCCTGATGTCTGCCTGCTCACTGTTGAGTTCCACCCGCACGTAAGGTCGGCGCCACTGGCAGTAAGGGCCCCCCATGTTCTCTAGGAAGACTCCTGAGGGAGCCGAGGTCCTGAAGTAGAAGGAGACATCAAGGCTGTGGTTGGCACGGATGGGGGGAAAGCGCAGAGCAGCCCCAGTGTGGAAGGAGATGGTGTTCCAGGAATTTCCTATAAAACCAGAAGGAGGAAGGCTGGATCAGGGAGGTTGGAGAGTGGAGCAGGGAGCCTTGGGTGGTGTGGGAGAAGGTAGGGCAAACGGGGACAGCTAGGGGTGTCCAAGGTGGGGGGGGGGGGAGAAACAGGTATAGCGAAAGAGAATAAGGTACAGGGGAACCACACAGATGGGGGTCATATCACAGCAGGAGCTGGGTGTCTGGCAGTATGTCCTAGAGACCCACAGTGGGCCAGGTGTCCTAAATTTTGGAAACCGGAGAGCCAAGCCCGGGAGGGCACACAAAAGGGGTCTGCCACTCACGATCGCCGTAGCAGCGCAGAGGCCTCAGGAAGAACTGGGCCTCAGAATTGGAGCGGTTCGTATCCCCCACCACCACCTGAGTGACGGGCAAATGGTCCACAAAGGTCAGCAGTCCCTTGTCGGTTCTCCTGTGGGGGCAGGATGCAGTGGTTCAGCCCCTGCTGCTCCGCTGCCCCTGGAATCCTGAATGCCCTGTCCCTTCGCCCCTCACCACTGGGGCTGGTCAGCATCACAGTTACAGTGCAGAGCGGGGTCCACACAGCTCCGGTCCAGACCGCAGGCACAGCGCTGGATCCCAGGCTGTGAGCCTCCCCAGTAGAAGTGCTGCTCCTCATTTCGGCCAATCCAAAAGCTGTAGGGGTAGCCTCCTGGGGAAGACGTGCAGGCAGTTTCTAGGCCCCATCCCTCCATTAGCCCCTGGGTTCCTCTCTCGCCTTTCCAAGCAGCCCCGATCCTCGCTTGAATGTTCGAGGGCTCTAGCTGAAACTTCTGGTTCTCTCCTCCCAAGTCCCCACGGGTCGCTCCCCGAGCTCTGCACCTCACCCTCGGTGACCCTGGCCCTCACCAGCAGTGTTGAGCAGCCGGGAATTGTAGCAGGAGAACTCGATCCACTGTTCACAGTGCTGGGAAGCATTGGCCAGGGCACTGACTTCCTCCCAGGATGCATTCCAGTACTGGATGGCCCCCAGGAATGGCCGCTCCATGCTAGAACCTGTCACCCGAGTTGTCCACAGCCTGTCATGCCGCACAACTGTCCATGCCCGGTTCTCTGGGGGAGGGGAATGGACAGAGCTTTGGCTCAAGATGGGCATTCTCTACCCATCTCCCTACCTCCACCACTGCTGCTGCTAGTCAGAGCCAATAAATGTGACCAGCAGCTCCGTTCCAGCCCACTGTCGGCTGGAGATGTGACAGCTGGACAGCTGGAATGGATCAGGAAGCTGGAATTTATCAGCAAGGCTGGATTACAAATTCCTGAGTGTCCCCTTTCCCCTCTGCCATCCTTTACCCCTACCACAGTTTGATCTTGCTGGCCCCTGTCCCCCCTTCAACCCCCTGTTTTCCCCACACCCCCACACAGCCTTGTCAACTGCCCCCTTCACCACTCATCAGAGCCACTTACCTCGGATATCACAGTACACTACAAATGGCTTCAGGGGACCACTGCCATCAGGATCAATGGTGAAGTTTCCAGAAGTTTTCCCACTGAGCCGATAAGCCTCACAAGATTCCTTATACAGAGCTGGTAGGTCGGGGGGTGGGCAAAGGGCATTTATGGGGTCAGAGGGCTAGGAGTGCCAGTCCTACCGTCTCCAGCAGCCTCATGATCCCCAGCAACCTCTTGGCCTCCCCTGCCCCTGAGTCTCCCCCATCCCCCACTGCGCTTACGTTGGTGGCAGGTCTCCCCCTTGTAGCCTGTCAGTTCACAATAGCAGATGAAGTCATCCCAGGACTGGTAGCAGCGTCCATCATGCTCACACATGTTAGGGCTACACCTAGGGAAGAGGGCCAGCACGAAGGGCAGGCACCTTACTGTGAGTGTGAGAATGGGGTCTGATCCCTACCAGCTTCGCTCCAGGCTCCTGAGAGCACCAGAACCAGCCTCGTAGAAGCCTAAGTGCTGGTGTATGAGTCCTTGGGGCTCAAGGACTCTTCACCCTCTACTGGCCCCCTCTCCCACCACCCCCCTCCAGAAGAAAACCCCCTAGGGCCAAGAACAGATGCTTCATTTCCATTCTGAGCTTGTGTCACTTTAATGGAAGGATTAGGTAAAGGAGGACAAGAGGTTAAGATAACGAGTCAAGGAGGAATCATCTCCAGGTGGGAGACTGAGGACCTGGGACCAGGAGAAGGGAGATTATTGAGAATGGCCACTCCCATGGGGAGACTACAGAAGGGGGCTTTGCAGGGGTCACCTCTTGTAGGGAGAGGGGCTTCTGGATACCTATCAGTGATGCCACATGTGTCAAAGAGGACCTCAGCATAGTATCCAAGCCGCCGGCCCTCCACCAGAGTCAGGTTGACCAGTTGACCATCCACCTTGAGCAGCTCCATGCAGCCATGGAACGCCGTCTGGTTGGAGTGGCATCCCGATCGACTGGCTGGTTTGGGACAACCTGGAGCAACCACCCCTGTGAGGCCCTCCCCAGGGGAGACCCCAGAGACCCTCCCCCAGGGAGATGCCAAGGGAAAGCCAGACATGAAGGAAGGAAGGGGGCCAATAGACAATGGCAATGGCCTTCCAGTCTCCAAGGCACCAGAGGGAAAAGAGGGATTTATCCCCACAAAACGCTCCATGTGGCCCCATCTGAGGGGACTTTGGTGGGGCCTTCCCACCCAGAGATAGGAGTCTGGCCAGGTTGGCTCCCACTTACCCCCAAAGAAGTATGAGGTGCCAGTCCGGATCAGCAGGGGGTATGAGACCCTGACCTCTGCCCCCTCCACATCATCAATGCTGATGACTGCATGGTTCTCCTGTGCTGCAAAATTCACCTCGTGCCAAAAGCCATCATTCAGGCGGTACCCTGGATGGGAGAAGAGGATGGTGTGGCTGAGGGAAGCTCCAAACTCTGAGAGAAGTGTCTTTAGTGGGGAAGCAACAACCCCACTCTGTGCCTATGTGCCCTCCATTATTAACACTTATCACACTGAGTGTGACATTTTTGAATGTCTGCCTTCACTAACCCTAGCAGCTGATGCAGTCTGTAAAGTTGTAAATGAATTAACAAACAACTCCCAAGCCTCCCCTGGAACTAGAGGGTACCAGGACTCTCAGCTTTCCTGCTTCTCCCAGCACCCTTAGCTCCTCAGATCTGACTCCCTGCCACCATCCACTCCCACCTTCTCCCAGGGCCCAGGGTCCTCCTGCTCTGCTCCCTTCCCTCCCTCACCCCTCTCCAAGAAGCAAAGTCCTCCGTGCAGGCCCACACTTGCCCCTCCTCTGCCCTCCTCTGGCCTCCTGGCGCCTCCCCCCACCCTCTGCCCCTCACCAGCGGCAAACTGAAGCTTCTTTCGGCCAGTCTGCGCGATGGACACGTTGACCTGCCCTTCACTGAGCAGCAGCTCCACGTGGCCCAGCCCGTCCCCCAGGCGGGAGAAAAGTAGCAGCCCTGTGAGATCCCAGGTCCGGAAGCGAAAGGAGACTGCCAAGCGGCCACGGCGCGGGAAGCCAGGCACTTGCACGAAGTTGTGAGGCCCTCCGAAGTTGATGGGGTGAGGAACCGGGTCCAGGCAACGGAAGGCCACCTTACCCTGAGGGCGAAAGTAAGGATCCATCAGCACCGGAGAGAATGGAAGGCATCTGCCTCCGCTGGGATTCAATTTTCATACTGGTCTAAGACCCTTCTGAGGCACTCCCTCGAAGTGTGTGGGGGAAGGGAGGGGGTAAGACCTCACCCGCGACAAACATATCCAGCTGTGGAGGGGGGCGGAGTTTCCAACCAAGTCTGCCCTCAAGGCTCTCCATTGGCTAACGCTGATCTACGCCGTCTCCAGGGGGACCACCTCCTTCCCTTCCTTCCAGCTCGGAGAGGCAATTTCCCGCTGGCTTCCAGGCAGCGACATTAGAATGCCCGCTGCAGAGTTGGGGTGTGGGGTCACACCAAAACAGCCCTGGGTTCAAGTCCCTACTCAACCACTGCACAACTGTGTGATCTCTGGCCAAGCCACTCCGGTCTCTGCACTTGTTTTTCCTCAAGCATTAATTGAGGATGTGGTTGGGCCAGACCACAGCTTCATAACTGGGGGTTAGGGAGGGGTGGCCTTTCACCTCCTGTGAGTCGGTGATGCCCCCACTTGAGGATGTGGCAGGGGAGAGAGGGATCCTCGGCTTTTATCTGATTCTCAAGATCTCTTCCTGCTCCACCTCTTTGCTTTCCAAGCAGCTTTGATGTCCCGTCCTCCCTGATCCCCCCTGCCCACTGGCCTCAAAGGTGATCCTCGAATGGCGCCGCACGGCCAGGTCTGCGATGTTGACTCGGTTGAAGATTATGTTTTCTATGCAGCCGCGGAAATTATGACGATAGGCAAGGTTCTTCTGTGCAGCGCCCACTAGACCCCCGATGAACATCTGCGGGGCAGGGTGGGGGTGGTGAGGCTCCCTGGGTGTGTGAGCCTGTGCCCATGCTCTTCCGCCCCACACTTTCCTGGGCTCTGGGCCTGGCTTTATAGAAGACTGGAAATATCCATTTCCCCAGTATCATCAGTATTAAAGCTGGAAGTTCGCTGGACTTCCCCAGACTTGGGTTCTAGCCCTGACTCTGCCACAAATTGGCTGCGTGCCCTTGAGTAAGTCAATTAACCTGTCTGGGATTCTTTATCTGCAGATCCAAACCACGGTCTTTACCAACTCCACAGAGTTAAGCAATCCAACAGGGCAATTTTCTCATCTTGCCTGATCCCCCAAACCCAGATTTTCAATTCCCATGTCAGTAGTTCTGGGGTTGTGCCCAGGAAATCTGCCTGTTAACAGCAACAACAGTGACAAAAACCTAGGCCTATGGGCCGCAGGTCTGCCAAGAGCTGCTAGGATATTCAAGAACCAGAAAGCAAGGTCCTACCTCTGGTGGAGAAAAGTACTGTCCCCGCACTGACAGCACCCTACTCAACTGAATGAACCACTCTGCTCACCTCGTTGTCCAGGTTCAGTCTCTCAAAGTCTCCATTGAGCACAAATCGCTGCACGTAGCCATCCAGGGTGAGATTTGCTTCTCGGCCAAATCGGTCCACACGAACGTAATGCCAGTGTTGATCATTGAGGACGCCACCAGCACTCACTGTGGTGTGACCGGGCCTTGGCTGGATAGGGCTGCTGCCTAGGGGGGTGGGGAGTGGGGGGGGGGGTGGAGGGAGGGAGAGCAGGGTCAGACCTACAACCTGGAGAACCCCCAGGTGGAGATGCTTAGCCCCCAGGTGAAGCAGCAGCCAGGAGCACAGAGAGTTTGCACAGGGCCCAGGACAGCCAGGGAGGGTGGGCATATAGAGACTGGACTTTAGCTTGGGATGGAGCAGTGGCCATTGGCGAATATGTGACTTAGGGTAAGTCATTTAACTTCTCTGAGCCTTTGTTTTCCAATCAGTAAAACTTGGGGCATGATCGCTGCTTCTCCCTCATCATATGGATGTTATAAAGGCTAATGAGATACAAAATAACAATTCTTTGGGTTTATATGTATATGTACTTGTAGTATATATAAGGTTTCTACAATGAAGAAACTGGGTAAGTGCCTTGTTCAAGGTCGCCCCACGGGTAGTGGAGCTGAGACTGGAATCCAGATCTCCTGACTCGGAGTCCAGTGTTTTGCTAATGCCAAATTCTGCACGAAGAAGGCGGGTTGATCCAAACAGTAAGGAAAGGCCAGATCGGGAGTGGGCGCGGCTTCGCGTAGGCGGTGCAGCGAGGGGCGTGGCAGCAGAGCCTCCGGGGTCGCACCCCGGGTGGCTGAACTCACCCAGGCTCATGTGCAGCAGCAAGTGCGCCCCCTGCAGCTCCAATGTCACGTAGTCGCCCTGGACGCCCTCCGCGTGCAGCAGGAGCCCGTCCTTCTCTTCCGTCTTGAAGCTGAAGGCGAACACATCCCAAAGGCTCCGGCTGACCCCTCGCGGGAAGCGGTATGAGATGGCATCGTCGCCGTCGAAATAGAGCACGTCGGACTCTGCGCAAAGGACAGTAGGTGGGCCGAGGACCGGGAAGACTCTCCCAGGAGCTCCGCCACGGCCTCCGCATCCTTACTGTAAGGGCAGCCGTAGAGGCCGAGCCTCAGGCCGATCTTGCCGCGCGGGTTCCAAGCCAGTGGCACGATGCGGATGTAGCGCGCGGTGAAGTGATAGTGCAGGTCGTGGCGCACTACCGCGGACTCGTTCACGTTACCGAAAAAGGTCTGAGAGAGAAGGCGAGAGGAGAGACCAGGTCCCCACTTTCTACTTCGTTTCTCCACAGCCTCCCAGCCCACAGCTGCCACACCCAGCCAATCTAGACTTCCAGAAAGCAAACTCTCCTTGATTTCCTCGGCCCTCATGGCTTTAGGAAAACAGGTGCCTTAGCGTAAAATGTCCTCTCCCACCATCCTATTATTTCCTCAGAGCCCAACTCAGATGTCACCTCCTTCAAGAAGCTCTCCCAGATTTTACCCTAAAGTATGTTAAACCCTGTCATCTGAGAATGTCTCGCACACATGGCGAACTGACCGTCCCTATGAACTGAACCCCCTGACTGGAAGTCACTGCTCCTCATCTGTGTCCACACCACCTCCTCCTCCACTTCCCCCAAGCTAGTGCCCAGCCCAGGTTGCAGAGTTGAGGAGGTTCTCCAAGTGTGTGCACAGGGGGCCTGGAATACCGCGTTGTGCCCTTGCTGGTAGAACGGCGTCCAGCTATCCACTCGGTCCCCGTAGAGCAGCATGTAACGCGTGACCCAGTCCCACGAGTTAAATGAACCCTGGGTGGCCACAGCTCGGATCCGGTGCTTCTTCATTAAGTCGATCTGGAGCCAAGGATTCGGGTCCCCAATTCGGGGAGACCATCCGCTTATGCCTATAGAAGAGGCAAGGGCTTTCACCCCCGGCTCTCCCTTCATCCCTAGCCCTCCAGAGTGCCCCACCACGCCTTGGGGCGGAGCCTCACTCACCGTGCAGCCGGGCAAATCGAGGCGCAGTGAAGAGCCCGTAGTAGGAGGAGGCGCCCAAGGAGCGTGCGTACAGAGGCCCGACCAGCTCCTCGTCACAGCCGTCTGGGTTGGGGGAACGGACATTTTGATCAGGGCGACCCCTCCCAGGTCCTTCCAAAGGCCGCGCACACAGAGCAACTGGAGTTCCTCCTTCTCTGTCCCCCAGCGGCCAGCCCAGCCCTAACTTAAGCCATCTACCCAATCTGGGCTGCAGCAACAGCTGCACACTCCGGGGAAGCTGCCTTCTCCTCCTGGGGGGTTCACTAAGCCAGACCTTCCCTAGCTCTGTGACTGTTCTGGTACCAGCCCAGGCTTAGTACTCTCCCAAACACAACCCCAAGCCTCAGCATCTTATAGAACCTGAGTCAGCCCAAGGCACCAATCCAGCCCCAGCCTTATCATCAATCCCACTCATCAGCACCCCCAACCCTCACCAACCCCAATCCAGGCCTTGGTCCCAACCCCAGCCAGTCCTACCAACATCACCAGCTCCATGTCCAACCTCAGCATCAATCAGGGTCACCACCTCCTGCTTGGATCTCAGCCTCAAAATCCACCCCAGCCCCAAATCCTAGCCCCTGGGCCAGCTCCAAGCCCAGCCTCAGCCCCTAACAAAACCTTAACCCTGGCCGGGTCACCAGTACCACCCTTATCTCCAACCCTCAAACCCAGGACCAACTTCCGCTTGGATCCCAGTCCCAAATCCCCACCCCGGGCCGACTCGAGCCTCGGCTCCTCCGAGCCCAGCACCACCCCGGGAGCGCGCGCCAGCCTCGGAGCTGCATTGCGGAGCGCGGGGGAGAGGCAGGAAAGGATGGGAATGAGCGAGCGCGCGCCGGCCGGGAAGGGACCCGCGACCACCTAGCCGCAATGCGGCTAGACCCGCCCTGCAGGCTTTGGACTCCCCGGCCCAACCCTGCTTGCACCTGCGCCCGGCACTCACAGTAGCCCCAGCCCTGGGTTCCTGAGACCGCGGCAAGCAGGATGCAGAAGAGCCGGAGACACATGGTGCAGGGCTGATGGGTCTCGGCGGCCGCCTCCCAGTGCCCGGTTCCGGGTAGGGCTCCAGTTCCAGCTTGGGCTCCCCAATCTCCTTCTGGGGTTCGCAGCGGATCGCCGTCTCTTCTCCTAACCCACTCCTCGCTCTGTCCTCTCTCTCCCCCAACCCTTCTCCCTTCTCTCTGTCGTTCCTGGTTCTCCGCTGGTCTCTCTCTCCTTCCCACCCTCTCTCCTCTCACCTCCCCCCTTCCCCAGCCTCTCTCTCCCGGCACGCGCCGCTTTCCCGGACCCCGCGCAAGCGCGCGCCTCAGCCCTGCTGCGAAAGGGCGGGGGTAGAGAGCCTCCAGACGCTGGGAAATACCCTGAATAACCCGAGGCTGGCAGGGACTGTGGCCGCAGAGATGGGGGAAGGAAGGCTAGGGCCAGCTGAGAGGTCCTCAAAAATCCCAGAAAAGCGGGGGGTGGGGGGGTGGGGTGGGGGGGTGGCTACCTGGAGATGGGGAGATAAGTAAGTAAAAGAATCTAACATTTTCTGAAGGCAAATTGTGCCCCCAAACACCCGTGCTAGGCACTCTCATTACCCTGTCAACTCAGCATTTTTACCTTACTCCACTTTACAGATGAAAAGCCTGAGGCTCAAAGAGGTAAACGTGCTCAAGATCACACAAGTAGCTAGCAAATGGTATTCCAAAAACCCATTCTTTTTCTACTGGCAGGGTAAAAAAGAAAAAAAAAAAATAGAGGGTGGAATGGGAAAGTTAGGTAAAAAGGGCTCACAGACCCTATCCCCACCGCCCTCTTGGCCCCTCTCCCCGCCCCTTCCTTCCTGTCCCACTAGCTTAACTTCTCTCCCTAGTGGCTATACCTCAGAAACCCGTGTAGCCAGAGATGGGGACGGAGCCTGCAGAACAGGTGGGAGTGGGGGCAGGGAGGAAGGGTTATAGAGAGGGAGGATAAGGCAAAGGGATGGGATTCCCCACTTGGTAACAAGCTTCTGCCATGCTATGACCCATCCAGGATGCCTGGAGCCATCTGGGATCAGGACCTTCCAGATAGATGGGGCTGGTGATGTGAGGCTGGGGTTGGGGTTTGAGACTGGACTGAGGGGAATAGTGAGCTGAACCTAGAGGTCCCAGGTTGCAACCGAGACCAGAAAACCTGAGGCCCAACCCTTGAGACCCCCCGCCTTGCCATGAGTCGTTCAGTGTACCTGTACTGGAGGTAGAGATGGGGCAGGGAGGGGAGAAAGGAAAAAAGACATTAGAAACCCTCTCCACACCATGCCTGGAGTCCAGGGACCAGCCCTGAGGCAAAGCCTGAATGTGGGTGTTCCTCCAGGAGAGGGCGCTGCAAACAGAACTGAATCCCCAAGATCTATTAGTGACAGAAACCTTGGCTCATGGAGAGCCCAGGTGCTTCACATCCATGACCTCTTCCTTATTTCAAACAACTCTGCCGCTTGGGCTGGTCAGGGTTTCTAATCTCAACACTACATATTAGGCAACTGAGATACAGACAGGTCAAGGTCAGCCAGGAAGCTGGATGCAGAGGCAGGAGGGGTGCAGTGGAAGCCAAGACCTGTTGGGAGGGTGTGCTAGGAAGAGTTTGGAGAAGAGTTTGTATCTTCTCCCTCTGCACAACGGTCACACAGAAGCTCCCAGCTTGGAAGGTATGTGTGGGAAGGGGAGGTGTGTGGGAGGTGTCTCATAAGGTCTCTCCTCTCATTTTGACCTCCCCAGGTCTCCTGGAGCCCCTACTCTGGGTATGATGAGGAGGCATACTCAGCTGAGCCATTGCCAGAACTCTGCTACAAGGCGGATGTCCAGGCCTTCAGTCGGGCCTTCCAACCCAGTGTCTCCCTGGCAGTGGCTGCACTGGGTCTGGCCGGCAATGGCCTGGTCCTGGCCACCCACCTGGCAGCCCGACGTGCTGTCCGTTCGCCCACTTCTGCCCACCTGCTCCAGCTGGCCCTGGCCGACCTTCTGCTGGCCCTAACCCTGCCGTTCGCCGCAGCCGGGGCTCTGCAGGGCTGGAGTCTGGGAAGTGCCACCTGCCGCGCCATCTCGGGCCTCTACTCGGCCTCCTTCCACGCTGGCTTCCTCTTCCTGGCCTGTATCAGCGCCGACCGCTATGTGGCCATCGCGCGGGCCCTCCCCGCTGGACCGAGGCCCTCTGCGCCAGGCCGCGCACACGTGGTCTCAGCCATCGTATGGCTGCTGTCGCTGCTTCTCGCGCTGCCTGCTCTCCTTTTCAGCCAGGATGGGCAGCGGGAAGGCCAGCGGCGCTGCCGTCTCATCTTTCCCGAGGGCCTCGCGCAGACGGTGAAGGGGGCAAGCGCCGTGGCGCAGGTGGTCCTGGGCTTCGCGCTGCCGCTGGGCGTCATGGCCGCCTGCTATGCGCTCCTGGGCCGCACGCTGCTGGCCGCCAGGGGGCCCGAGCGCCGGCGTGCGCTGCGCGTCGTGGTGGCCCTGGTGGCGGCCTTCGTGGTCCTGCAGCTGCCCTACAGTCTCGCCCTGCTACTGGATACGGCCGACCTACTGGCTGCCCGCGAGCGGAGCTGCCCTGCCAGCAAGCGCAAGGATCTGGCACTGCTCGTGACCGGAGGGTTGGCCCTGGCCCGCTGCGGCCTCAACCCCGTACTCTACGCCTTTTTGGGCCTGCGATTCCGCCAGGACCTGCGGAGGCTGCTGCGGGGTGGGAGCTGCAGCCCAGGGCCTCGCCCCCGGGGCCGCTGCCCCCGCCGGCCCCGCCTCTCTTCCTGTTCGGCTCCCACTGAGACCCACAGTGTCTCCTCCTGGGACTACTAGGGCTGCGAATCAAGGGGAGAGGGCGGGCTGAGGAAATGATTCCAGGGAGGGTAGTGGGAAAGGGGAGTAGGTGGGGAGACCCTGAGAAGGAGGTAGGGACCTAAAGGAATTGCTTCTGTACTTTGCCACATTAAATTGATAACATGGAAATGAGATACAACCCAACAACTGTTACTATTTTTGAGTCACCGACTTGGAAGTGATTTGTAGCAGGGCAGAACCGGTGGGTTCCCCCTCCCCCTCAGTGCGCTTGGCTCTGAGTGGAAGGCGCTGAGAATCTGGGTGGGGGTGCAGGGCTGCTGAGCCTGCTGAAGCTCTAGGCACTGACACTCCCTCCACCTTCACCAGGTCTCTGTGAACAAGAGGTGAGGTGGGAAAGCTGCCAGGCAACGAGGGGCTGGGGTTCCTCTTAAAGTAGCATAAGGACGAGCTTTCTAACAACCACAGTGCTATCCAGTAATGGCTGCCTTATGAAGTACCGGGTTCCTGGCCTCTGGAATGTTCAGGCTAAGGCTGTTGGGGACTGTGTGTGCCTGTGCCTGGTGTGGGGGTAGGGACAATGGGCAGGAGATTTCCGTTTTGGGTGGGCTTTTGGATTAGATTACCACTTTACAGTCCCTTCTAAAGTTCTGTGGCGGAAAGAAAAAGGTTATTTAAAAAGTTGAGCCGGAGTTTTTCACCTTGGAGAAAAACCAAGGAGAGAATTCCAAATTGAAAATTTCCAGAGTCGTTATCATGGGTGTGGTGGGGGTGGGGGTGACTGCCATTCTCCATCTTCCCTGGGGACGGGGTCAGAGGAAATGCACTGAGCGTGCCGGAAAGAGAGAGGTTAGACATCGGAAAGAACTTTCCTGCAAAGACCCGGGATCTAGACAGGGAAGCGAGTATATGGTTTGAATGTCTCCATCCCTAGGAAATCTCAGTGCTGGTCACTGTCATCCGGGGTGAGGACAAGACGGGGATAGATAGCCTCTAGAGACGGTCGCATTGATTCCTGGTCTTTGTTTTACACAAGCACGATAGGCAGGATGGTGTTCACGTGCGACAAGGCTCGCAGTTTAATATCCGGTCAGCAAAGCTGCCCCTACCACTCCAGCCAGGAGTCTGGGGACCCCGGGCAAGAAGGGCGGGTGTGGCAGGGAGGTCTCAAGGGAGGCGCTGGCCTGACGTCCCCGCCCTGTCCCGCCCCGCCCAGCTCAGGCTAGCCTTCCTTCCTAGAGCCTCCGGCGGCTGAGACCAAGAGCCACCTCCACTAGGGGCCAGGATCCAGGGAAGGCCCGGAGATGGCGCCGATCTTCCGAAGGTCCCACAAGCCAGTCGCTGGGGGCCAACCTGGAACCCTCCACCGGAGACCGCGGGAATCGCCGCTGAGTCAGCAACGCACGCGCGCGCCCGCGGTCGCCCTGGCCCCGCCCCGTTCGCGGCCCCGCCCCGCCCCGGCCGTTTAGCGCCTGGCTTAACCCCTTCCGACATAGAACTCCAGGCTATTCACCCCAAGAGGCCTCCACTCTTCGAAGACCACAGAATTCCCTTGAATCTTAAGTCACTCTCCCCACTGGAGTTCAGTGAGCTGTGCGCTCTAAATTAGATTTCATTTCCGACCTAGGTCTTCACTTTCCCGAGTCTCTTAATTCCCGAGTCACCTTAATTTTTAAAGCGACTCACATCAAGGAATTGGACTACTCTATCCAGGGGCGGAGAGCTAGCTGCGTCTAGAGCTGAGCCTGGCGCAGGTAGCTAAGTCTCGCTCCTTTCTCAGGGACCCTGAGACGAGACAGGGTTTCAGAGGGCAGCAGTCGGGACCTTCCTTCATGCCCTATGCCCTTCCTTCTATAAAGCTCCTCGAGAGGGTTTTTAATCTCTTGGTTGGTGAGCCAAGAGTTAAAACGGGCATGAAGGCGGGCTTCCGTGACATCACTAGCACTCCGAGTCCGACCTCAGAGACAGGGGCGTGGCTAACATCGCACAGCCCCCTCCCTCCTTATTCCTCTGCTCCTCCCGGCTGTCACCAAGCCAGGGGCACATGATGCAACCCGCCGCGGTTTCAGTGGTCTGATTGGTGGCCGCGCCCGGCGCCAGGCACAGGGATTGGTCAGGGGAGGCTGTGACGAAAACTGCACCCTGCCCTGTAAAGAAGGGAGGAGAGAAAGAAGAGGGAAAGGGGGGGGCCGTCGGAGGGGAGGGGGTTGGGGAGGCGGGGTCCCAGAGCTGTGCTCGCGCCCCTAGCGCGCCAGTCCCGGGGCTGCAGGGAGCGCAGCGCGCGCGGCCCGGGCCCCGGCCACCGGACACTCTACCGGACACGACCCTCCCTGGAGCTTGGACAACTGCCCACCTCGGACACTGCACCGGACACTGCCCCCCACAGGGCTGGACACTACAACGGACACTACTTCCCAGCTCCGGACACTGCTCCCCCACCAGCCCTGGACGCTTTCCCCCTCCCCCTCTGGGGGCGCAGACACCGAGACCCCGCAGGCGCTAGCAAGAGACCCCTTGCACCCCAGCGTCTGACACTGCCTCCTCCTTGTCCCCTTCTCTCTTCCCCTCCTCCCGCTGCATCATTCCCTCGCTCGGGTCGGAGCCCCGCCAGTTTCTCCGACCCCCTGCAGCTCGGCCCGGCTGCCCGAGCCCCCATCCCCCGGCTGCTCGCCCGGATGCCTCTCCCCGGGGGATTGTGGTGGCTCCTCTGCTGCCGTCGAGGCTTTACTCTTCTGCACCGGGACTACGGGGACGGCGAGCTTAGCGGGGACGGGGACGAGGACGAGGACGAGGAGACCTTTGAGCTGCGGACCCCGAGTCCAGCGGGCGGCGGGAGGGTAAGTCCCGGGGGGTTTGGAGTCTTGTCTCAATCCCTCTCACCAAAACCAGCCGTCACGTCTGATCCTGCTCCAGACTCCAGCCAAACGGCGTGCTCTTGGCGGACCGGGGACATGGGAGAGGTTTTTGCCTGGGGGCCAGGAGCCCCCCCCCCCGGAGCTCAAGGAACAGTCCTACTGGGGATGTGCCTGTGGGTCTCGAGCCTCATGCTGGGCGCTGTCCACCTGCTAGGGGCCCTGAGGCAGGGGAGGCGTCACGCGTGGCCCGACCTGGCCCTGCCTCTCCCTTCCCCGCCGGGCCCGCGTCCCATCCCGTCTCCTTCCGCCTCCGCCAGCGCCGAGGAATGTGGCGAGGCCGGCTGGGCGGCTCGGACGCCTGGGTCCGCTCCGCTCCCAGTTTGTGAGCGCTGAGTGCTGGGGCCAGATGCCGGAGCTCCCGCCGCGGGGACGTGGGAGAGGGGGAGAAGGCATCCTCAGATTGGGGGCCGTGGCAGGGACCCCACGGACAGGGAGCTGGGGGCGACCGCTCTTCGAGGACCCATCGTCATTACCCTGCCACTCAAGACAGAACTCTCGGCCCTCCCTGGTGAGGCTCCTGGGGAATTTCGGAGGGGATGGTGAGGGACACGGCTCCCCGGTTTTGTGGAATCTCCCCGTGGGGAAACTGAGGCTCGTTGGTCTGGAAGACCTCCAATTCATGACGTCCCCTCCCCGATTCCCCTGCACACCGGCAACCAGACTCCCGTGTGCTATGGTCTGGGTCAGGCTCCCATCCCCCACTCAGGGGTCCCCAGCAGGCCCGGTGGCTCGGTGCCCGGGTGGGGCGGGCTGCGCCGCTGGGGCCGGCGCCAGCACCTGGCGGAGGCGGAGGGCGGATAAATATAGAGGGGGGTGGAGGGAGGGAAGCAGGGGACGGCGATTAGGGGAGTTGGTCTAAGAGAGTGGTCAGCACCTGCCCCCGTGGTGGTGTGGCTAAGAACTCCTTTTAGACCCTCCAGAAAATAGGTTGATCTGTCACTCAGGAAGGCACAGGACCCAGGCGTCCCCAAGCTTCCAGCCTGGACAGGGTCGGCAGTATGAACCACACCATTGCCTCCCTCATGCTCCACCTCCACCCCCCTCCACTGAGCTTGGGGACAGGTGTCCCTGCCTCCCCCACCTCCCCCTCCTGGCCTTAGCAGTGTGGGAGCAAAGGGACGATGGCACCGTTCCTGCCTGACCTGGCTCCTGGACGGATTTTGGCCTCTCTCAGACCCCAGTCTACAGTTGAAGTTCCAGGACAAGGGGGAGAAGGGCAAAATCCTGAGCTGCATCTCCCCCGGAGAGCCTGTGCCATTTTCCAGCCTGCCCTTCCTGAGCCCCAGCAAAGGGGGAGGGTCTGCTTACCATTGAGTCTGAGGGGTGTCTATGGAAGGGCAAAAGTAGTTCTTGGAGAAAGCCCTATACTGAAAAAGTCCTTCTTCCCTTCATCCACTTCTGTGCCCACCACCTGCCTGCCTGCCAGCCAATGAAGGGAAAATGAGGAGGAGGGGGTGACTTCCAGCAAGAAGAAACTTCACCCACCTCTCTCTTTTCAAAGATGGGGAAGCCAAGGCCCAAAGGCTCTGCCGACTTGTGAAGGTTCCACAGCCAGTTAGTGATTCGAGTTAGTGGTCAGGCTGTTACTAGAACCCAGGTCTCCCCACTCCCTGCACAGTGTTCTTTCCACTGTATCCCGCCCTGATTTAAGTCTTCAAAGGGAAACGGAGACAAGGCGGGAGGCTTCGCTTCTTAGCTCGGGCAGTTCTGTACAGACTGGAAGAAGGGGCGACCTTCAGCTTCTACTCACTCCCTCACAGTCATGACCCTACTCCTTGATTCCTCAATTCCCTGAGCAGCGCTGTCCTGGGGGCAGAAGCCACCGGCATCCTGCGATGACGGCTCTGATCCTGAGGGCTGCCCCCGCCTGTTTCCCCAGGGCCCCTTGGACGTGACGCTGACTCAGCCGGTGAGGAGCGGGCCAGCCTCTGACAGGTGAGCTCGGCCCTGAGTCTCGTGGTCTGGAGACCCCAGCCCGTTCCCGGGACCCCAATCCTCGCCGTCTGCCCTCCCGCAGTTGTGCAATAAGGGAGAGGCCTTACGCCGGACGCTGTGGTTTGGCCGGGGTCCCGGGGGGGCGGTCCGACTGGGGGCGCGGGGAGAAAGGGGGGGGGTCTGGGCTATTTCTGGTGCGAGGTCAGAACGGCCCAGCAGTTCCCACAGCCTGGGGGAGGGGTGTCCCGGCGCTTGCAGTCTGGGGAGCCCCGACTGAGGAGCCCCCTGGAGGCGGGGTGCAGGACCGACAGCCTCGCCCAACCCTCCCTCCCCTCTGGCCCAGGCTGCAGAGCTGGGAGGAGACGCGAAGTCTCATCCCAGAGAAGGGGCCGCCGGAGGAGGACCCGGACGTCGTGGTGAAAGGTGGGGACCCACCTCATGCACTCTGGAAGCCCCAATCCCAACCCTCCAGGGGATAGTGTCTTCTCCTACTCACCTCCTTTCCTTCCCTCTTCTGCCCTCCAGGTTGGCTGTACCGAGAGCCCCGCGGAGGAGGGGCGCGGCCCTGGTTGCCCCCGCGCCGGGCCTGGTTCGTGCTCACCAGGGACTCCCTGGATCAGTTCAGCAGCAGCGGGAAGGGGGCGCGGCGCCTCGGGAGCCTCGTGCTCACCAGCTTGTGTTCGGTGACCGGCCCGGAGCGCCGACCCAAAGAGACCGGTGAGACTTCGTGGGGACTCTTGTACCTCCCTGGGCAGCAGCCCCGCCGGCCCTAATCGCCCTCCGCGGGCTCTTTTTCCCCAGGTCTGTGGTCAGTGACCGTGTCTGGCCGGAAGCACAGCATCCGGCTCTGCTCCCCGCGCCAGGCTGAGGCGGAGCGCTGGGGGGTGGCGTTGCGAGAAGTGATCGCCTCCAAGGCACCACTGGAGACCCCTACCCAGCTGCTGCTTAGGGACATTCAGGTGTGAAAGAAGGGACTTCGTCGAGAAAGAGGAGGGTGGTGAATCCAGAAGCTGTCTGAGTTCATGGAGAGCCCCCTTTCCCATCCCTGTGACTCCTTAACTTCTAGGAGAGTTGCGGGGATCCGGAAGCTGTGGCCCTTATTTACCGACGGAACCCAATTCTGAGGCACACCAGTGGGGCCTTGTACGCTCCACTCCTGCCCCTGCCCTACGGTGTCAGCGCCCCAGGTGAGTGGTGCCATGGCCCAAGTCCCTTGGATGGGGAATCTGAATGCCTCACTTGACGGGGACTTAGAAGTCCAAAGCAAACCTAGCCCCTCACTTTTCCAAGGATGAAGGTGAAAATAGAAGCTGACCAAACTGATACCCAAGGTGGAGGAGAGGGAAGCCAGCACAGGAAAAGAGGCTCCCTTTGACCACCTTCCCTGTGGGTCTCATTCTGCCTACTGATATTCCTTCATGAGTTTTTACACTCTCTGTCCTATTTTTCAGTATACTCTTAAGACCAAGTCATACCGCCTTTACAACTGCTGGACAGGCCAGAACTTTGGGACAATGTGCTGGCCTCATTCAGCTACACCTCTTCCCCAAAAGGAACAGTGACTAGTCAGGCCCTAAAGCTAGAAGATTAAGGAGGGCTGGGAGACAAACCCTTGTTTCAGGACTCCCAGTCCAGCCTGTTTTCTAGTTCATGGTGATGGCTCTTAGTGCCCAATTGCAGAATCTGGGGTTTGAGCCTATTTCTTTTAGTCAACCCCTGTAGCTCACAAACTCAGAGAGCAGCCTCAGTGGATCCCGAGGTGGAGATGCCTGGGAGGTAGGGGTTGAGAGCTTGGCTCTGTGGGGACCATTGCTTTCCCTTCACTCTTCCTGTCGTTCGAACTCTCCCCTCCTTGCCATCCCCTGTCCCCTTATATTCCCTCTGACCTTTCCCTGGTTCATGCCTTCCTTCCAGGGCCCAGCTCTGTGTCCCCTCTCCAAACCGTCCCTCCACCCCCACCCTCCCACAGGTCCGGGCTACGCACCCTTGCGCGAGGAGGCGGTGCGGCTGTTCCTGGCGCTGCAGGCGCTGGAGGGGGCGCGGCGCCCCGGGCCCCTGATGCAGGGTGTGCTCCAAACCTGCCGGGACCTGCCTGCGCTCCGCGACGAGCTCTTCCTGCAGCTGGCTAAGCAGACCTCGGGCCCCGCAGGCCCCCCTGGGCCCCCAGCTACCCAAGACCCCGCAGCCCTTCGGTACTGGCAGCTCCTCACCTGCATGAGCTGCACCTTCCGGCCTGGGGGAGCTGTGAGGGGGCACCTCCTGGGGCATCTGGAAAGGTGAGAGGGGAGGGGTGGGGTAAGGCCAAGGCAAGGGAGCTGACAGGGCTGGGAGAGAATGACAGGCCTTGCCAAATTGTTTGGTGGAGGGAGAATTTAGGCCCAGCGAAGGGAAGAGACTTGACCGCTGCTAATATGTACACCGTCTCTGTGGGAATTAAAGATCTGATCCCACTTTCGGTGGGAGGAATTACAAAAGGCGCCCCCTTTGGGCAGAGGAATTACTAAAGGCTGCTTTTCCTCGGGGCTGAGGCAGCCAGTTGCAAAGCGGAATGAGGCTGGATTTTGGATTCCAACCCGAAGGAGGAAGGAGGATCGTGGAGACTTTGGGAAGTGGGAGGGGGCAGTGAGGAGCAAGCTGTCAGGGCCTTAGAAAGTAATTCAGATCCACGTGGTGCGCCAAGGGTAGATCCAGAAGAGAGAGGGTCGCTGCCTTCAAGGAACTTAGAGTTGGAAGGAAGGGAACCGATTAGATGAAAGAAACGATAAAATAAGAGGGCGAAAGGAAGGGGGAGAAGGTAAGCTCTCCGAGCACCGATCCTCGGGTTTTCCCTACCCCAGGACCGAGCAGGCGCTCCCGGACACAGAACTGGCGGAATATGCGCGCTTCATCCGGAAAGCGCTGGGCCGGACGCGCGGCCGGGAGCTGGTGCCTTCTCTGGCAGAGATTTCAGCGTTGAGCCGACGACAGGAGCTTTTGTGCACCGTGCACTGTCCGGGGGCTGGTGCCTGCCCTGTGGCCATAGACTCTCACACCACAGCGGGGGAGGTAAGGCCAGAAAAGACCCCTGAAACCACAACCCTTCCCGCCCCCCCCCCCCCCGCCTCCCCCCACCCCAGCTTCCCATGCCTGGCTCTCCTGGTTCCCGGGCCCTAGGTTTGCCCAAGCCTGAGATTCATCATTTGAGTCAGGGATGTGTATGGAGGGACTGAGAGAGCTGAAAGAACCCTCCAGATGGCAAGACCCCTGCGCGGTCTGACCTTCCCCTCATGCCTTCTCCCATCCAGGTTGCTCGAGAGCTCGTGGGACGGCTGGGCTTGGCCCGTAGCCGGAACGCATTCGCGCTGTATGAGCAGCGAGGGGCCCAGGAGCGAGCCCTGGCTGGGAGCACTCTCGTGGCCGACGTGCTCACCAGGTTTGAGAAGTAAATGTCCAGCCCCAGCCCCTCTCTCCGTTAACCCATCAGCCTCTCAGCTCTGGTCAATCCCTGAGCAAACTTTTATGAAGCCCTGGCCATTTGCCCTGCACGGTAACGTTTGCTGGTTCACACATGGAGCCTGCCCTCGGGCAGTTTGCTGTTTGGCTTCAAGGCGTCCCAAACTTCTGGCTCCGCCCCCCCCCGTTTGGTCCCGCCTCCGGCCAGCGCCTAGGGGAGTCTCGCTTCTGCCTCGCACCGAGTCCTTATCTCTTCTTTAGTTTGGCAGCGGAGGAAGCCGGGCTGGATGATTCGACGGACTCTGGTTGGAGACTATGCCTGCGTCTTCACGGGCCTCTGCACCCAGAGGGGCTGTCCCCAGACGGTCACGAACTGCCTTTCCTCTTTGAGCAGGTGAGGCTCTCCAGCGTTCACGCCCCTCCCCCCCCCCCCCACAAGACTCGCGGGCCTGAACCCCTCCCTTTCTGGGCCGTCTCATTTCATACTTATGGCAACCTCGCGGGAGGCTTTACTTGAACCCAGACCTCGGATTTTGCACCCCGAGGTGACTTCGCCGCCGCTGCCACGTTGACACCCACTGCCTCCTCTTAGGCTCACGCTCTGCTGCTCCGCGGCCGGCCGCCCCCGCCCGAAGACACGCTGCGCGCCCTGGCGGCGCTGCGTCTGCAGAGCCTGCACCGAGACTTCTCCCCCAGGGAGCCCCTGCCACCCCTGGACCGCCTGCTGCCGCCCCCCGCCCCGCCACGTGAAGACCCTCCCCGCCCAGTCCCCAGGCCTCCTCCCTCCGCCGCCCTGCTGGCCGGGGCAATCTGGAGTCCGGGCCTGGCCAAGAGGCGGGCGGAGAGGACCCGGCGCGGCGGCGGGGCCGGCAGCACGGCGGGAAGCGTGGCCCGCGAGGGAGGAAGTGGCGCCGGCACGGCGGCCGCTGTGCTGGGCGGCTGGAAGCGGCTACGGGGCATGGGCCGAGCTGAGGCCATGGCTGCCTACCTGGCTCTGGCGGCGCAGTGTCCAGGGTTCGGCGCTGCTCGGTATGACGTTCTGGAGCTGAGCACGGTGAGGGGGAGAAGGGAGAGGGGACTCTGGCGGCCCAAGCCCTACACCTTTGCCCCAGAGCCACAAGCCCCACTGTGGGTCAAGTCACTCCTGACACCCAGCACAGCTGCCCCTCCCAAATCCCAGGAGTCACTCCCTGGCCCTTGGGTTCTCACCTCTCCAGAGCCTTAAGCCCCTCCATGCAATGTGGATCATAGAGGGGACTGGGAAACTCCCTGCTCACAGCCATCTCCCCCCACCAAAATTAATGCTACAGGGTTCCCTCCTTCCACCCTGACTCTGCCTGTCTGTCCATAGGAGCCTGGTGGGGGCACTCCACAGAAGCTATGCCTGGGCTTGGGAGCCAAGGCCATGTCCCTCTCCCGGCCAGGTGAGACAGAGCCCATCCACTGTGTCAGCTATGGCCATGTGGCCGCCTGCCAACTGATGGGCCCCCACACCCTGGCACTGAGGGTGGGAGAGAGCCAGCTCCTCCTGCAGAGTCCCCAGGTGAGTAGAAAGAGGGTGTGGAAGGTGGAAGGAAAGGAAAGGATGTCAAGAAACATTTTATTAAACACTGAGCATGGGGCAGATACAGTTCTAGGCACCGGGGATCCACCTGTGATCAAAGAGAGGCTCAAGGAGCTGATATTAATTAGAGCAGGAGTGTCAGACACTGAACAAGGAATCAAAAACCATATAAGAAAGTGATAAACGCTACCAAGGGAAGGGTAGTGTGACAGGAAGTGACTGGAGGGGGGTCATAGCATTAGGTAGGACAGTCAGGAAAGGATACTCAAAGTGACCTTTAAGCTAGCCACAGGAAGATCTGGGGGAACAGCATTCCAGGTAGAAGATATTCCAAGTGTAAAGGCCTTGAGATGACAATCCACTTAGCATCTTTGAAAAGCAGAAAGACACCAGTGTGACTGGCACATAGTGAGTGAGGGAGAGAGCGGTGATGAGGAAGGAAAGGTCGTAGGGGGCAGCTCTAGTAAGGCCCTGGTAAGGAGCCTGGGTGGAGGATGAGACAAAGGAGAACCCAGTGGCCCCTACTGCACTCTGACCTCTGCCTTCTCTTAGGTGGAAGAGATCATGCAGCTGGTGAATGCCTATTTGCCCAGTCCCTCCCCCGAGAGGCCCTGCCGCAGCCCTTCTCCTCCATGCCAAGACCTGCCAGACACCTCCCCTCCCAGCCAGCACCCGGGCCTGGACGAGCCCCAGGGACAGTCTGGCTGTTTGGGGCAGCTGCAGGACTGAGCCTGCCAAGAGGTCACGACCTCCCTTCTGCCTCCAGCCTGGACCTGGACTGCTCTGAGATTTGAGGGAACCGTGGACCCTTTTGGCCCTGCAGGGACAGGGCACACACCACACCCAAGGGCTGCAATGGGTGCAGACAATTTTCTAGTTTGTTTCTTAATTTATTTGTAGAAGAGAAGCAAAAAGAAAAAAAAAATCCTTATTTACACAAACCCTTCCTGTGGGAGTGTTGTCAGTGGGACAAGTTAGAGTCCCCAGAGCTCAGAGCTCCACCTCTGGGGACGCCCACACTGTGGGCTTTTACCAGCACTGAAGGGAGTCTGGACACCACAGGGCTCCACCCTCCTTGACCTTCTGGATTTAACCTCCTCTTAGCCAGCATGCTGCCACAGGGTGGTGGGTGGGGCAGGCAAGAGGGCAGTTTTGGAGGCTGGCAATTACTCACCCTTGCTTCTCCATTGAGTGGCATAGGGGTGGCCTCCTGGCGTCTCTAAGGCCGGAAGGCAGTGAGTCATCAGGACTGGCACTACCCAGTTCCTACCCTGGTGTCCAGCTTCTGGGCCCTAGTTGGGTCCATCTTTTGTGTGCCTACTGCTTTGGGCCTGGAATGGAGAGAAGCCTGGGGCAGGATCAGACCCAAGAACTTCTCTGGCACAGATAATACCTTATCGGGATGGGCTCAGTCCTACTCCCGAGTTCTGTTCCTGCTTTATCAAGTTAGTTTGAATCGGGTTGCGTTCCTGAGGATCTGATAGCCTTGGGCACTGGGAATCTAGAGTTCTGGCTTTCCTGACCTGCTCAGAATGCTGCAGGCCCTCCTTCTCTAGCCCCCACAGCCTCTTCGCTAGCGGAAGAAGCTGGGGCAATATTGATCCACCCTGGGGCAGGAGCGTAGGCCACTGAGGACATAGCAGACCTCAGTAAACCTCTGTAATCTTGAGAGTAGGGCTGACTCTAGTAAAGCAGCCTGGTTCTAGACAAGGTATGCCAGTGGAAATAGTGACCACACTAAGACCTGGACTAAGTGGACTAAGATAAAGGCCACATACCTGGGAACTGGGAGGGAGCATGGGTCATCCCCTATATTCACAGACCAAGCCCTGACTATATCCACAACCAAGCTCTGACTGTATTCACGACAAAGCTTTATTGCTTTATTCAAGCTAAATGAGCAATATCAAGGGTCAGGTCAGAGAAGGGTGGAAGTAGGACCAGCTCCTGGGCTGGAGATAAACCTAGGAAGGTTTTTGGTGACAAGAATCTGGGTCACAGGGACCAGGCACAATGGGGACTATGCATACTGTCCAGGGGAAGTGGTGGGGAGGAAGTCACTGCTCCTGGGCGCCCCAGGAGATGTAGTCTGGCCGTGTGGCTGCATGGTACTCGTCGATGAGTTCCTGCACAACCTCCCTGGACGTGTCCAGCTCATCAAAGTTCTCCTTGAAGATGTCCTCCTTGCGGAACTGCTCCAGGAAGGCCTCCCGCTTCCGCAGCTTGTCATACTGCTGGCAGGAACTTTCAAAGAGCTGAAAGAGATAGAAATCTCCAGGATGGGAACCAGTGCATGATAAGGGGCTGGAATGGAATGGGGGAGAATGATAAGGGTGTCTACTGGAACTGAATGGCCAAAGAAGACCAGGAGATTAGGCTCACCGAGGAGATGCTGGTGTGGTTGGCCATCATGAGCCCACTGACCCGGTGGGCCGAAGGCAGGTAGGGAGACTTCCTTGACAGGGCCACCTGGATGCTGGCAGGGCCCCAGGGGATGAAGTTGGCCAACTTCCGCTCCCGGATCCTCTGCAGACTCTTGTGGACCTAGCGGGGAGGGGTGGACACAACAGTGGTGGTGGTAGCCTCTCCTCTACCCCTGTGGGTTCCGGGGGTGGCACGAAGGGGCCTCACCTACCTGGGTGGGGTCCACCTCCCCCTGGATGATGTTGAGGATGGCGATGTAGCAATGGTTGGTCTGGCGATCCCGGCCCGTGGACACCATCACGTTCTTGGGCTGCAGCAGCCGCCTCATGACATCCAGGACTGTGGTCTTCCTCACGCTGGCCACCTGAGGGGAGAGCGGGCCACGGGGACCAGGCCAGCACTCAGGGCACGGTCCAATGGCTGACCCCCATCAGACGCAGGCTAGGATGGTCTCTCTGGGAGGCATCTTGAGATTCAGGTGTACACTGAGCCTTGGCTGCAGGACCAGGAATCTTAGCCCTCCTCAGCTCAGCAAGGTCATGCCCCTGTGCGGGAGCATCAGCAGACCCCACGTAGCCCGGGCCCTACAGGGAGCCAGGGGTGTAGGGAAGAGGAGAACAAGTCAGCACGGAGCTGGACAGTCTGTGCCTGTCCCTGAGCACAGAGCCTCTGGGGCTACAAAGAGCGGCTCCTGGAGGGCGCAGCAGGGGGACAGAAAGGCTAGGGCAGGGCCTGCTGGGGCTGCTCCTACCGACTGGTCCGTGGTGAGCGGGGTATAGCCGGTCATGAGGAAGTGGAGTCGAGGAGTGGGGATGAGCGAGGCGATGAGGCCGATGAGGTCGTTGTTCATGTAGCCAGGGTAGCGCAGGGTGGTGGTGCTGGCTGACATGATGGTGGACACCTGGGGACGGGGGTGCCGGGTCATGGGCCTTGGCCTGGGGCGGGGCCTCCCTTCCCCAGATGGCACTCCAGTAAGGAGGGTTTCCAGTCCAGGAGCAGGGGCTCACCAGCTGGTTGATCTGGGAGAAGGATGGGTTCTGGATGTGCAGGCGGTCTGTGGCGATCCGGTTCAGGGCTGTGTTGTCCAGTACCACCTGGGGGGACAGAAGAGGGTCACGGCACCTTTTTGAGGAGAAAGGGGGCAGAGAGATAAGTTATTAGCTTTACCCCCTCTAAATTCTAAAAACCAGGAAGTGCGTTAACTTAAAAAGGAAAATACTGTCCCTGGGGCATCACAAGACACTTTTCTACCATCCTGTAAACAAATTGTCTCCATGTGCCATCCACTGTGCCTGGTTCTGGAGACACCATGGAGGGTAAAACAGGCACGGTCTGTCCCCTTCACCAGGTCTACAGAAAAGTACAGTTACAGCCTGAAATATGCACGAAGGAATTTGACCTTGAATGCGTGGTCAGAGAAGGTTTTACTATGAAAGTGCCCCTTGGGCTGAGAATTTAAGCATGAGTAGGCATTAAATAGGCTAAATGGGGACACATGTCAGGGGTATTCACTTTGTTGAGAGCAACTTGGGGTCAAGTCCTTATTTCATAATTTGGGCCACCAGGTATGGATTTATTTGGTCCTCTGTTCTCTGGGCAGGGGCTTGGGAAGGGCAGGGTGTACATGTCCCACTGGTTTGAGGAGGTGGAGCAAAGCACTCCCACCCCCCCACTCCTTTCTCGGGCACTCACCACACAGTCTGCGTTCTGGGTCAGCCTCTTGAGCGTGAGCAGGGAGTTGTAGGGCTGGACCACCACATCGCTCATCTCGTCCTGGTTGGGAAACACTGAGTATGTCTGCACCAGCTTCTTGGGATACCTGGGGGTGAAGAAGAGGGAAAGGAGAAGGTGACAGTGAACTGGAAGGACTCCCATCACTGCCCACCTTGGTCTTCTCTAGAGATAATAGGGTCATTCCTTTCCAAGTGCCACCAAGCTTTTGTACAAAAGGCGGGTGAGGGCAGAACTGAGTGTTTAGAGCCCAGGAGCCAAAAAGGATAAACCTAAAGCATCACACCCACCAAACCCTGTAGGTCCCTCCTCTCCCTAGGCAAACCCCCTCCTGGAAGTTACTGTTTCCTAGATGTTCCCTGGATGGCCAGGCTCTATTTCTACCAGTGACTCAAAGCAATAGTGCCAAGCCGTTCAGTCCAAGAAAAAAAAGTGACAAAAAGGAAAGACCTTACCCAGGGAACCAGGGCTAATGCCCTCTCCCCAAACACAGGGTTACCTGTCATTCAGTCGTTCCAGAAGGTAGGAACCCAGGCCAGAACCGGTCCCCCCAGCAATGGAATGACACAGCACAAAGCCCTGCATGGGGAGAGGCAGTCTCCAGGGATCTGGGGAAGAGGCTTTAGGCTTGTCTCATTCCCTACTCCCAACACACTCCTGTCTCAAGGCTGCTTCTGTGTCCATCAGGCTGAGGCTCCTTGGGAAGGAAGACTCATGCCTAAGGAGCTGATGCCATCCACATTAGGATCTCTTTGAGGACAAGTACTGTACCTTTCTTTAAAAAATTTGTTTTTAAATATCTATTTTTGAGAGAGAGAGAGAGAGGCAGAGAGAGAGGGAGATCTGAAGCAGGCTCCTGGCTCTGAGCTGTCAGCACAGAGCCTGACACAGGTTTCAAACACGTGAACCATGAGATCATGACCTGAGCTGAAGTAGGACACTCAATGACTGAGCCACCCAGGTGCCCCTGTACCTTTCTTTTTAAATGTTTTTTTTTAATTTACTTATTTTGAGAGATAGCAAGTAGAGGAAGGGCAGAGAGAGAGAGAGAGAGAGAGAGGGAGAGAGGGAGAATCCCAAGCAGGCTCTGAGCTGTTAGTGCAGAGCCTGACTTGGGGCTCAATCTCACGAACCATGAGATCATAACCTGAGCAGATATCAAGTCAGTCGACTGAGCCACCCAGGAGCCTCTGTACCTTATTTACCTTAATATCTCACATATGATGCTCCAAAAATCAGTTTTAAATAGAATTGCCCCCATCACACCACCTGTTCGGACTACCTCCCGACCTTTCCCCAGCACTTATCAGCTTTTTCTTTTCTTTCAGTGGGGCTGAACCTCACCTCTAAGCTGTCACTTCCATCTGCTTCTCGGTCTATGATATCAAAAATGTCTTCATGGATTTTCTCACCCTGTATAGAGAGACATGGAAGTGAGGGTAAGGATGAAGGTTCTGGGGAGTACCTCTTTTCAGCACCAAGAACACCCCCTGGGACACTACTGCCACCCTCAAACAGAGCCTCAGCTGTGACCCTCAACCCAAAAAAGCTACTTTTCAAATGATTTGCAGCTTGCATACACCTCTCCCTGGCTCTCCCTCTTGTCAGGGTATCCCTTTGTCTCTTATTTATTGTCTATCCGGTCTGGTCAAATCCCCAGGCTGCCTGAGCCTGCCTTGCCCTAGGGAGGGAACATCAAGGGTTTCTGGGATGGCCACCCAGATACCTGCGAGAATCCACTGGCCCAGTTGTTGCCAGCCCCTCCTCCATGCTCTGACAGGTAGATGTTCTCTGGGTTGTAGAGCTTGGCATAGGGGGAGTTGAGGATGGAGTGGATCACCCGGGGCTCCAGGTCCAGCAGCACGGCCCTGGGGATGTAGTGCTCATCGTCTGCCTGTCAAGGGGAGACCAGCAGGGTGGTCCAGTCAGCTAAGGCCCAGTCCTCCATCCTCCCAACTCTGGCTCCTGCCTGTCCTCCCTCCTCAAGCCAGCCGCCCTGACTCTTTTGCCCAAAGAGTTTCCTGGTACCAAGCCACTGCCCTTCCCTCAGGCCCCCCGGGGCCACTGTGGGGGGCGCGGGGGAGGGGGGGTGGCTGGCAAAGTCGCTGGGAGCACCTGGTAGAAAAAGACGTCCTTGCGGTCAGTGCCCTCGGTGGCGAACTCCTCCACGATGCCCTCGGGGCTGATACCATGCTCAGCACACAGTTGTTTCCAGAACTCGAACCCAACTGGGGGATGAGGAGAGATGCCTGGGTCTGATAGTCATAAGGCCTCAGCAGCCCAGGGTTAGGCTCAGAGGCTGTCACACTCAGAGGCTGGGCCCAAGACACCTGGTCTGGGAGCTGTCACAGCCCAGGCGCGGCTCTCCATCGGGGCCTTGTTCATCATGCGCAATAGGGCAGGGGTTTCATGGAAGGGAAAGGGGGACTAGAGGATGCCAAGCACTTGGGTGGGACCCGAAGGGGCAGAACCGGAGACTGGAAGGGCCCGGCGCTCGCTCGCTCACTCTGGTTGCCGCACTGGCCCAGCTGCAGGGTGATGATCTCCCGGGGCATCGCTCTTCAGACGTGGGCGCGCCAGCCCTGCCCGGCGGGAGTCACGGCAGAGACGAACGCCTGGCAGCCGGGCTCGCGGGACGTGGGGAGCGCGCGTTCTCTTCGTCTTTTGACGCGAGTGCTCGGTCTGCGCGTGTGCAGTGCGGGCCTCCCCACTGCCGCCGGGCCGGGGAGCCCAACCTGGACATGATTTCCCCACTACAGTTACAGCTGGAATTCGGCACAGGCGCAGTGTGAGGCCACGCCCCCTCCTGCCCACCCACCCTAGCACCGCGCCTGCGCCGTGAAACTCTTTGGGGCTGCGGGGTAGCGACCCGAGCGTGGGGGCGGGGAGGGGCGGTCCAGGTGTATCGCGTCAGCTGCGTGCTACAGACGGGTGAGCGGCTTGGCGGCTCTTCTGGATAGAGGGGCTGGCTTGAAGCCAGTCTTTTTTTCAATTTCTATTTTTAAGTTAAATATACCTAACATAACATTTGCCATTTTAATCCTCTTTAATCGGACAGTTCTGTGGCATAATGTACATTCACACTGTTGCGCAACCATCACTATCATTCATCCCCAGAACTTCACCTTCCCAACCGAACCCTGTACCATAAATAATAACTCTCCATCTCCATCCCCATCAACATCCTACTTCCTGTCTCTATGACTTTGACCAGGTATCTTATATAAATGGAATTGCATAGTATTTGTCCTTTTGTGTCTACCTTATTTCACTGCATAATGTCCTCAAGGTTACTCCCATGTTGTAACGTGCCAGAATTTCATTCCTTTTTAAGGATGTATAATATTCCATTGTATGTTTATGCCACATTTTGCGTTTATCTATTCATCTGTAGATGGACGCTGGGGTTGGCTGTTGTGAATAATTATGCCATGAACATGGGTGTGTACAAATAAGTTTGAGTCCCTGCTTTCAATTATTCTCGGTATACACCCAGAAGCAGAATTGCTGGATCATATGGTAATTCTATGTTTAATTTTTTGAGGAATTGCTGTGCCATTTTCTTTCTTTTGTATTTTGAGAGAGAAAGAGAGAGAGAATGCATGCATGAGAGGGGCAGAGAGAGAGAGAGAGAGGGAGAGAGAATCCCAACCAGGCTCCTCACCATCCACGCAGAGCCCAATGCAGGACTCAAACCCATGAACCCAGAGATCATGACCTGAGTCAAAACCAAGAGTCAGATGATAACCGACTGAACCACCCAGGCGCCCTGGTACCATTTTCTATTGTGGCAGCACTATTTTACATTCCTACCTGTAATGCACAGGGGTTCCAATTTTTCCACATCCTCACCAACACTTGTTATGTTCTTTGTTTTGTTTTGGTTTGGTTTTTAATAATAGCCATCTTAATGAGTGTGAAGTGGTATCTCATTGTGGTTTCTGTTTTATTTTAAATTACAAAGTTTTAAACATACAAGCATGATTCTGTACTTTTATTATATATTTTTTGTTTTGAAATTTTCTATAAATGGTATTAGAGTATATATACTATACTTTTGTAACCTGCTTTTTTCACCCTACATTATATTTTTGTGATTTAGCAATGCTGATGCATGTAGATTTATTTCCACATGCTTTATATTTAACTGCTTTATAGTGTTTCATTGGATGAATAAATTAGTTTATACTATTTCCACACAAGGGTGATTCGATTGTTTCTACTTATCCCCTGTTACATAGAGTGAATACAGGATTTGTCACTTGTGAACGTGAAGGAGAATATCTCTACCACTGGCATGTGCATCTTCTTTAGAAGGTTTACAAACTTTACAAGGTTTCACTGTTTTTTCCTAGATGGTTGTACACCCTTACCAGCAATGGAGTTTTCATTTGCTTAAACCTGCATACACACTTGGATTGTCAGATCTTAATTTTTGTCCATCCCATGGATGCCCAAGGGGATCTCATGGTTATAATTTCCAGTTATGATCACAAGTGAAGTTCATCTGATTTGTTGTTGTTGCTGTTGTTAGTACCTTGCCCATATCTTTTGCCCATTTTTCTATTGGTCTATTTCTTTTGGACATAATAAGATACTCCACAGATTTTTTTCCTGGTTGTATGGGTTGCAAATATTGTCTCTTGGTCTATGGCTTGTCTTTATACTTTGCATGTGGTGTCTTTTGGCCTACAGAAGATTTTAATGTAGACAGTTATCCTTATTTTCCTTTCTGTTTTGCATGTTTTATACCTTGTTAAAGATAGCATCCCTTTCCCAGTGTCATAAAGCTGTCCCTTTATGTTTTCTTCCAGAAGCCCCATAGTAGTTTTGCTTGTTCCCCGTGTTGTGTGCTGACTTGTTATGATTTCAAATCCATGTTTTGAAAGCTTGTTTTGGACAAAGTTGTTTGTGGTTTGAACTTGTTTTCATGAAATTGTTTTGAAGTTGGATATTAGAACTTTCTTACCGAACTCTAGCACCTGGAGTGATGAGGACCATTACATCATCAACACCATAGTAACGGCCATGGTGTCCATCAGTGGTATACTTTTAAACTTTAAAAATTAAGAGGAATGGGTATTGAGGAGGGCACCTTTTGGGATGAGCACTGGGTGTTGTATGGAAACCAATTTGACAATAAACTTCATATATTGAAAAAAAATAATAAAAAATAAAAAATAAAATAAAATAAAATAAAAATTAAGAGGAATGACCAGCAACTCGAAAGCATTTGGTCTGGACAAGGCTACTCTTTGCTGATCTAATAGCTCTCTGGGGATCTTGAGACACTTACTCGGACTGTGGCTGCCATGGCAAGGCTACCTTGGTGTTAGCAGTGGTGTTAAACCATGCAGCAGTCTCAGGAAGAGAAGGGACATCTGCTTCTGCCTTGGTGTTAGCAGTGGTGTTAAACCATGCAGCAGTCTCAGGAAGAGAAGGGACATCTGCTTCTGCCTTAGTGAGGCTACTCCTCATAGGCAGTGGTCCAAGCTGTGTAGCGGTCCCTGCAGTAATAATCTTCAGAGCAGCCTACCTTGCCTGCCAACACTCGCTCCGTCTCCCACCAGCTAAGTGCCCCAGCAGTGAGGGTCCTAAGCAGGCAGCTGATACCCAGCTTTTAGTTGGAAGGACTGACACTCCCAAGAACCGACTTGTAGAAAGGTACACCTCAGCTAATATTGGACTTTATTTATTCCATCTCCCTTTTACCTGGAACAATAATGTAATTAATCTATCATTGATTCGGAACATGTTATTTCTTTATTGGCATATTAAGAGACATCATCCTGTATGCTATTGGCTTGTGAAATATTATTATTATAAATTGTAATTCTTACAGTGAACCTGTGTTAAATAAATTATTGGCAAGGACAAACTTAGTCTCTGAGCATAATTTGCCCCGAACAAAACACTCTGTAGGTCTTTAGTTCATCTGGAACCTATTTGGAGGCCTGCTGTAAGATAGGGATCCACTTTATCTTTTCCATATGGATGGCCAGTGGTCTCCCAGCCAATTATTGAAGAGTGGGTGCGGTGCCCCCCAGCGCCAGCACATTCCAAACCCCCACTCTGATGCAGGCTGGCTTCTGGCTGCTCTTCTGCTCCATTGGGCTGTCTGTCTGTCCCTGTCTGGAGGGCTTTCTCTGGGAGCTGCTGCAGAGGCTCTGGCAGAGGCACCACTGGCAAGAGTCATGCTCAGACAAAGGTTTTTGTATTCTTTTCTCTATCACTTTCTCTTTTTTTATGAGAACTCGGCCACCTTCCAGGGCTGGCCGCCGTGAATCCTCTGGGCTTCTTTAGAAGGCTCTGGCTTGCCCCATGCCTGTCCCCTCCCAAGCCTCTGCTCAGTTTCCCTCCCCTCACCCTACCCCAGTCCCCCAGCCTGCTTCCTCCATTTGGGCCAGGCTGTTAGGGATGTCCCTCAGGAGGACTGGCAGCCTCGCCTTTTCAGGGAGGGTCTGGGTGCTCCCCTTGAAGTTTGAGGCAAGGTCAGAGCTCCTCCCTGGGGCTCCCTTCCCCTGACAGAACTGCTCCTAAGGGCTGGCTGTCTTCGGAGGCTTCACTAGGCCCCTCTCTGAGTGCCCAGGTAAAGAGGGAGGCTTTAGAGATGAGAGTAAACTTGCCAGGCCTCCCCTCCTTGTGAGTCTGGAATGGCTGTTTGCTTCCTTTAAAATAATAAACTGGAAGCAGTTTATGAACTCTTGTGAAATGAGGGAGTTTAATTTCAACCTTTTCTTAGGATTAATAATAGTGCCTTGCTCCTCCTTCTGGTCTCCCAGAAGTGGGAAAACTTCCTTCAAATCCCAGTTTATGGACAAACAGGTTAGAACGTGCGAATTGATCTGAATTGGAGAAATTGCAAGGTAAGCTTCCTCAAAGAAGCCATCTCTGGCAAGCTGGGGGCTCCTCCTCACCTGTAGAAATGGGTTGGAGATGTGCTTATGTATAGAGCTGAACGTAAATCCCCCCCCCCCCAGTTATTAACAGGTTATGCTTTCCATTTCTGCTGAGAACTGACCAGTCCGTGTTCGTTCAATGAGGTGATGCATCAGCACCTAGCACAGTGCCAGACTCATAGAAAACCTTCAACACATACTAGCCACTGTTGTGGTTACTGCTAGATGCAGTGGGAACTGAAGTATAATTTGGCGGCTGCTACAGATGAAACATCTTTTTCAGGGTAAAAGCAAAATAAGTGGTTCCTTTGAATAAACTGCAAAAAATTAAGACCTCGTATTATTTGGCATGATCCTACAGATTCGGTTTCAGACCTACCTTCTATTGAGCAACAGGACTGGGTCCATGGTCTTTTTCATGGGTTTCAGATCCAGGGGCTCGAGGTCATTACCCAGAGATTGATTATTGAGTGCTGAGTTCAATTTGCTTGGCTCCATGTTCTCTGATCCAGGCTATGATAATGTAGTGGGGTTGTGGCATTCCTTTGTCTGAGGCTTTGGTCTGCCTCTGATAATAAATGCAGCATTTGTAAACTAACAAGTTTGTTAAATGTCCTAAGCCTTTATTTGATATTCCAGGTTGAGTGAAATATTTTGGCTGCACCTTCATTTCTGGTCTTCCTGGACACCTGGCCTGCAGGAGTACAGATATGCCAGAAGCACAGGTATGTTGGGGAGGTAAGGAGGCAGAGGTATGAGGGAGGGAAAGGAGGGTGTGTCAGGGACTGGGAGGAAGAGAGCTAGTTGGAGCAGCTTCAGGTCTTGAGACTGGGATCCTATGACCCCAGGGGGTTTCACCTTCAAAATGAAGCCAAAGAAAAATTAAAACAATGAACGTGAAGGGCTGAAGCTCTTTGTATGAAGGAGTTATGTTAAAATCACATTTTGGTCATGAAATAGAACAAACCAGGTTATTTTGTTCTGAATTGTTTTTTCAAGGAACAGGACAAAGGAAATAAGCCTAAAAGTGATCCTGTTTGTGGATCATTTGCACATTGTTTCCTTCTTGGATTATGCACCTATCCCATGCAGGGGCACACTAATGTGAACTGGAGAAGTAGAGGTAACAAGCCTTGGTGTTCATGGCCTTGTGGAAGAGATAAATACACAGCAAGGTTAGCAGAGAGTGCAGAGTAGGGGGGCTTAACTTGAGGGTGGGTACTGGGAGAAGCCAAAGAATTGGAGAAAACTTTTTGGAAGAGGTGGTGCCTGGCCTAAGTCTTGAAAGTTTGGTAGTAATTGGCCAGGTGGAGAAAACGGAAGGGCAGACAAACCAGTAAGAAGAAAACAAGCAAGAGGGTGTCGGGCTGGCTCAGTTGGTAGGGCATGTGACTCTTTGTTTCTTCTCTTTTACAATTTATTATTTATGTATTTATTTTTTGTTTTGTTTCAAGATTTTATTTAAATTTTGGTTAGTTAATAGGCATGTGACTCTTGATCTTGGGGTTGTGAGTTTGAACCCCATTTTGGGGGTAGAGTTTACTTAATAAAAAAGGGGGGAAGAAGAAAACATACTAAAAAATGGGTAAAAGTAATAAATGGTTCATGATAAATTAAAAAATGTAAAATAGTAGTCTCATTAGTAATCAGAAAAATACAGATTTAGGGCAAAATATTAGACAAGCAAAAATTTAAAGATATCTAGTGTGGATGGGGGTTCTGACAAATGGGTGCTTTTATACAGTATTTTTATATGCCTTTGGTGGTAGTTTAAATGGATACATTCTGGAGGGTTAGCTGGCAGTTCTCTTGATATGTAAAAATCACATAATCTTTGACCCAGCCATTCTGCTTCCAGGAATTGCCTGAGTCCCTTATAACTAGGGACATGGGCTAGGACATATGGACAAGGATGCACGTATAGGTGTTCTTAATAAATTACAGTGATCCCTAATAAGGAACATAAAGGAGTCATTTGTAAAAAATATCAGGTAGGGCTATCATCAGCATGGAAAGGTGACCAACACATGGTAGGTGACAAAAATAAGTTTTTGTCAAAACATGAAAGTATTTTTGAGTATATGTGGAGGGGGAAAAAAAGGTGTGTATGTGCCTTCACATGTGTCTGTGTTGAGAGGGCTGATGGCGCGGAAGTAGAGCTTGTGTGCGAGCTGGATGTGAGAGATGGCAAGTTGGGTTTAGGGTGAATGCGGAAAGTGTCGGGTAGTGAACTGGACACGTCAGCAGGGACCAGACCTGGATGTGCCTTCCAAAATAGGAAGCTGCTGAAGGTTGGTGAACAGGAGTGGAGAAAGATCCGCCCGGCATCAGTGACACAGGTATGCCGGAGTAAAGCAAGAGGCAAGGTTATCAGCCAGGCCTGAAACGAGCAGGGCCCTGCCCAAGTATGGAGAGGAGGAGACAGATTCTAGAGACACTTGAGTGGAGAGAATCTACAGGATTCTGTAGATGGCTGATTATGTAATGGGGGTAAGGGAGAGGGAGGATTCTGAGAGGACAGATTGCAATTACTGGGTGAAGGTAGGGCTGTTGTCTGAGACACAAGGAAGTCAGGGGGTGCATGGATGCACAAACTGAGTTTGAGTAGGGGAATATTCACGTGGAGCTGGGGCTCAGTAAGCAACAGAGAATTCACAGGCCTAGAGCCAAGGAGTGAGTTCTAGGTGGAGAGCAAGCCATACCCAAGTGGCAGTTCAAGCCCTAGGCGTGAATAGGATCACTCAGGGAGATTTTGTGGTGTGGGCTGGTCCTGCAAGAGGACTGGGATAGAACCTGATAGAACACAACACCTAAGGGGTAGGAAGACTGCATCTCAAAGAAAAATGAAGGAGCGAGCAAAAAGCAGAAGAAAAACTGGTGCGTATCAGTGAGGTTTGATTGCCTGTTCACTTCTGGCAGAGCCCCCGGTTTTGTTCTGCATTCCACCCTTCTTCCAAGTGGTTTGGCAATAAATCCTGATTAATCCAAGCCAATTATGGCCGTCACCGTTTCCTTGCCAGGGACTGATTTAGGAAGGGACATATGATGCAATTCGGGTCAATGTGATGTGAGGAAAGATTTCTGGGGGCTCCTGAGGAAGGTCTCCTCCCTGATTAGAAATAGACGGGGGGGGGGGGGGGGAGGAGTGCCTGGGTGGTTCAGTCGGTTAGGCGTCCGACTTTAGCTCAGGTCATGATCTCACAGTTCATGAGTTCGAGCTCCATGTCAGACACTGCACTGAGAGTGCAGAGCCTGCTTGGGATTCTCCCTCTCCCCCCTCTCTTTGTCCCTACTGTCCCTACCCTCCTCGTGCTCCCTCTCTCTCAAAATAAATAAACATACATTTTTTTTTTAAAGAAATAGACAGACAGGAAGAGACATACTCTATTCTTCAGCTGCACGTTGTCACATTTGGGTATGGCACCTGGACCTGCTATAGTCCTTTAATATGTAGGGTAGAGCATCTTGAGGATAAGCCATCATGCTGAGGCTGGTAGAGCAGAAAGATGCCAAGCCCCTGGGTCCCAGATGACATTGCTAAGCCAGGACATTAATCAGCCCTACAGCAACCCCATATCTGCGCTTCTTAAAATGTATGATCTATTTTTCCTTATGGTTTAATCTGTTTGATTTGGATTCAGTTTTTACTTGCAGCTCAAGGCGTAGCCATAGAGAAGGATACTGCAGAAGCCTAGGAAAGAGAAAATTCTAAAAAGGAAATAATTTGGAGCAATATGGAGATAGAGAAGAGACCTTCAAATTTGGGGAACCATTGGTGACTTTGGTGAGGATATTGAGCCTGGGCCGTGAGAGTAAAAACCTGATTGCTAAAGGTTACTTACCCTTATATAGTTGGCACTAACAGATACTTGAAGACTCATAAAATTAAGATGTGAGGAAGATGAGGAGGTGGGCAGGGAGGATGGACTTTAAAACAGGTGTTTTAATCTGGTGCCCACTGCTCCCCTCCAGGGGATCTATGGATAGAATTCAGGGGACCCATGAACTTGGATGGGAAAAAATTACATATTGATTTTTCATTCACATTTTATTTATTTATTTATTTATTTATTTATTTATTTAGTTAGTTATTTTAGTTAGTTTTAAGAGAGAGAGAGAGCTTGAGTGGGGGAGAGGGGTAGAGGCAGAGGAAAAGAGAGGATCTTTTTTTTTTTTTTTCAACGTTTTTTAATTTATTTTTGGGACAGAGAGAGACAGAGCATGAACGGGGGAGGGGCAGAGAGAGAGGGACGCACAGAATCGGAAACAGGCTCCAGGAAACAGGCTCCAGGCTCCAGGCTCCGAGCCATCAGCCCAGAGCCTGACGCGGGGCTCGAACTCACGGACCACGAGATCGTGACCTGGCTGAAGTCGGACGCTTAACCGACTGCGCCACCCAGGCGCCCCAAAAGAGAGGATCTTAAGTAGGTCCCATGCCCAGTGCAGAGCCTGACGTGGGGCTCAATCTCCCAAGTGTAAGATCATGACCTGAGCCAAAATCAAGAGTTGGATGCTTAACTGACTGAGCCACCCAGGTGCCCCTCACTCACCTGTTATTAAAATATAGTCTTCTGGGGTGGAGTCCCACGTTGGGCTCTGCACTGACAGCATGGAACCTGCTGGGGATTCTCTCTCTCCCTCTCTCTCTGCCCCCCACCCCACTTACTCTCGCTCTCTCTCTCTCTCTCTCTCTGTCTCAAAATAAATAAACTTTAAAAGAAATAGAATAAAATTTAGAGTATAGTTTTCCCTTCAATTATGACTGCAGACGTTATTCTTCAGTAGTATAGTAGTGCCTGTGACTTTGTTACCTGTAAAAATCACAGCTATACTTACTTCACCTTGCAGTTGATGCAGATGTTGCAAAATAGTGTTTATAATCATCGCTACTTAACAATACAGGGGTTATTATAGATAACACAAGATTTTGTTGCTGAATGCCTTAATAAAGGACACACAAGAATAAAAGAAAGAAGCACATGTATTCCTATGTCACAAGTTTAAAAAATATATTGTAACCACTGGATTTCACTATAATTGGCTTCCAGGGTAATTCTATATATATTGCATGCACTCAAAAACATTATCCACCCAACGGCCAAGGCATCCATGGTGTGAGAAAGGTTAAGAAGTGTGGCTGCAAAGGACAAGAGAGAAGGGGAAATTTGTACAGTGGAGATGGGAATGTGGAGTCTGGAGAACACTGCTTTTTAGAACAGAGGAGAGGTTTCAGTGTGGCAATACTAAAGGCACAGAGAGGGGACTCTGAGAGCCAAGGTCCCTGGGGAGGCTGGAGCTGTTGGGATGTAGGGCTCAGGTGGAGGGATTAACCACAGGAAGGAAACTTTTCCCACAATAAAAGGGAGGAAAGGATGAGTGTAGATAAAAATAAGTGCTTTAGTGGGGTGGCAGTGGGGGGCAGGAAGTTGAGGGGGCTTCTGACTGATGGCTTCTATTTTCACTGTCAAGTAGGAGTGAAGTTATCTGCTAAGAGTGCGAATGACAGGGGAGATGATAAGGTAGGGAACAGGAGAGGGCTGACAAGGACAAGTAGAGGGACCACCACCAGCCCACCACCAGGTTGTCACGGCAACAGTCTGCGTGGGTGTGCACTGTCTCAGGGCAGTGTTCAGCTGCTCAAGTGTGGGAGTCAGAGGGCAGAAAGTCAGCTAGAGCTGGGGCTGGGGTTTAACCAGGAGAATGGGGTGAAGATTGGGGGAATGCAGGAGGAATGGATCAGCTGGTCCAGGCTGCATGGAGAAGGATGTGAAGCTAGGAAGGGGCTGCTAGCTTGGACTAAAATCAACATCAGGAAGAAGAATGGGGCAAAGGGAATGAGAAGGTGGAGGTACAGGAAGTGGCGGTACAAGAGAGAGCCAGTCAAGTTTAAGGTTAAGGAGCAGTTCACAGGATGGCAAGTGCTGAGGTCTGTCCATTGTGTGGGTGACAAGGAGACAAGTAGTAAAGGGCCTTTGAGGTGAGGAGGTCAAATCCAGTCAGGACCATCCATGTGGATGTAAAAGTTGCCTAGGAGGAAGGTAAAACTTGGAGGGGAAAGTCTGGATGGGAGAGTGATTTGGAAATAGGTAGATCATTGGAACAAGTAGGGGAAGAGTGTGATGGTGGTGACTAACATGTGCCCCAAAGGAGGAGGAGGGCTTTTTTAATAAGGTAAAATAATGATTGTCTTAAAAGGAGATAAAACAATACCTACCCACCATGAAGTGGAGAATGGGGACCCATGCTCCTGCTGTGTAGCCAGGGCTTCAAAAAATAACTAGCTTTTATCAAAGAGACCGGAGAGAATCAGACAGCTGTGGACCAGACCCGATATAGGACAGTGGCTTCCAATCCCACAGGCTAGTCCCCTCCCATGCCCCACCCCAACCGAGAGGCCTATTTGGCTTCATCGCAATAGCAGGGGTGGGGGATCCTGGCATTTGGTACCCAGAGATCAGAGACGCTTAATGTCCTGCAGTGTGCAAGAGAGCCCCACAGGGATGAACTGTCCTGCCCAAAATGCCCATAGTGCACCCCATACACTTTACGGATGAGGAGGCGAGGATTCAGAGAGCTGAGATATGTCCTTAGGTTTTAGAACTTCTGTAGTCTTGATATGATGTTAAGATCTGTGTGTATGTCTGAGGCCACTGTGGTTATTAATGTTGGTTGGCGAATCCAACCCCCTCTCCCTAGTCAATGATGGGTCTACGGTTGCTTCAGTTCTGCCCAGTGGAATGTAAGCAGAAGTCACGGAGCAAGATTCCTGGGAAAACTTTTCCAAAAGGGCAAGTGAAGCTGGAGGCCCCCGTCCCCCTCTGCCCTGCTCCTAGTCTTCTGCTTGGAACTTGGTCCAGCAGTCATCATCAGCACAAAGGCCACATGTGAGTGATGGTGGAACACAAAGAGAGAAAGGCCAGGCGTCCTTGGTGGCTTCCTAATAGATGTCCCAAACGCCGGACTGCCCACCTCTGGACTTACCAAGAGAGAAAAACAAACTATACTATTTGTTTAGGCTACTGATGACTGTTCTGCTAATTGCAGGTGAATGTATTTCTACCTGATAGAGTCATAGGGCCAGTTAGCCACAGTGGATGCTAACCCCACATTTTCCCTCTCTCACACAATCCAATAGTCTTTCCTTGACAGCAGTGGTTCTCAGAGTGTGGTTTCCAGACAAGCAGCGCCATTGCTTGGGAACGTGCTAGAAAGACAGAATTTCTACACTTCTAAGTCAGAAACCCAACAATCTGGTTTAACAAGCCCTCTGGGTGATTCTCACACACCAATTTTGAGAGCCACCGTTCTCCACTTATGCTCCTCCTCAGCATACCTGGAGGCTCGAGAAAACACACCATCTCAGATCCCACCTCAGTTCCACTGAATCAGAATCTGTATTTTTAGGAGATCCTGGGGTTCTCTGTACGTGCATAAAAGCATAAGGAGCACTGCTCTACAACATGCTTAAGTGAGTCTTTTAATTTCTCTTATACAAACCCGAGTGCTAAAAAGTGATATGACTGACCAGGCTGAAACCACGCACTCAGGATCCAGCTTAGTACTTCACATAAAACAAAACAAAACAAAACAAAAAACAAAAAAGAAACAAAAACAACCTAAACATTTAAAAATACATACAGTCCACAATTGAACTTTTTTTTTTTTTTAATGTTTATTTTTGAAAGAGAGCGAGAGAGACAAAGTGTAAGCCAAAGAGGGAGATAGAGGGGCGCCTGGGTGGCTCAGTCGGTTAAGCGTCCGACTTCAGCTCAGGTCACGATCTCGCGGTCCGTGAGTTCGAGCCCCGCGTCGGGCTCTGGGCTGATGGCTCAGAGCCTGGAGTCTGCTTCCGATTCTGTGTCTCCCTCTCTCTCTGCCCCTCCCCCATTCATGCTCTGTCTCTCTCTGTCTCAAAAATAAATAAACGTTAAAAAAAATTAAAAAAAAAAAAAAAAAAAAAACACAAACAAAGAGGGAGATAGAACCCGAAGCAGGCTCTAGGCTCTGAGCTGTTAGCACAGAGCCCAATGTGGGGCTTGAACTCATGAAACATGACATCATGACCTGAGCCGAAGTGGGATGCTTAACCCACTGAGCCACCCATGCGCCCCATGATTGAACTTTCAGAGTTTTGATTTTGGAAGTTTAAAAACTTACAGAAAGCAGCAAGGATCATGTATTTACCCCCTATGTGCTTCACAATTGATTTTAAATGAAAACTTAGGCCAAGTATAAATTTGAGAACATTCTTTTAGGAATCTCTTGAATGCTAAAGTAAGTTTGTGAATGTTGCCAGTGCCTCTGTGAAAGAAATCATACAATGTGTGCGTGTGTGTGTGTGTGTGTCTGTTTTAATACTTATTTATTTATTTTTTGAGAGAGAGAGCATAAGCTGGGGAGGGGAGAGTGACAGAGGGAGACACAGAATCTGAAGCAGGCTCCAAGCTCTGAGCTGTCAGCACACAGAGCCCGACGCAGGGCTCAAACCCATGAACTGTGAGATCATGATTTGAGCTGAAGTTGGTGCTTAGCCGACTGAACCACCCAAGTGCCCCCACACAATGTTTTTCAAATAATTGTTCTTTTTTAAAAACTTTTTAAATGTTTATTTATTTTTGAGAGAGACAGAAACAGAGCATGAGCAGGGGAGGGGCAGAGAGAGAGGGAGACACAGAATCCAAAGCAGGCTCCAGGCCCTGAGCTTTCAGCACAGAGCCTGATGCGGGGCTTAAACCCCTGAAATGCAAGACCATGACCTGAACCGAAGTTGGGTGCTTAACCGACTGAGCCACCCAGGCGCTGCTAAATAATTGATTGTCATAATACCTTTATGCCCATTGGAGAAGGGATGTGGGAAACTTAAGTGATAGGTTTTCTGTCTTTTTTGCATCCTTTTTCATAGCACTTAACTGGAAATGGTGTATTTCGTGATGGCATTTTTCGGATTCCATGACTGTCCTTAGTTCACGTCCATGTTACTCCCAATTGCCACATCCATGCTCACCCTTGGTAATAGCTACAGTGTCAGTCATAAAGTGTATGACCTTAGGCCCTCATTCCAGTCTTCCTCAGAAACACAGTTTGCTAGGGATGCCTGCCTTAAAATGTATTTAACTTAAAAAGAAAAAAAAGTCGATATTCTTTAAACATACTTTCCAGAAAAGTAGCTTTTAGAAAGATAGGAATGTCTCTGCCATTTCCATTATATGTTCTACCTTGTGTCTAGAACAGAGGTTCTGTCTGTTCACTTTGTCGAGACCATGCATT
Organism: Panthera leo; assembly: GCF_018350215.1. Classification (NCBI taxonomy): domain Eukaryota; kingdom Metazoa; phylum Chordata; class Mammalia; order Carnivora; family Felidae; genus Panthera; species Panthera leo. Next base: position 40,877,435 of record NC_056692.1, on the reverse strand, counting down.
GCAGTGTTGATTTATCGGGGGTACAGTGATAGCATCCTAGAGCTGGATGGGATGTGGGGATCATTTATCCCAACCTCGCCCCACAGTATTCACATAGAACGTGATGATGTCCAGGGTGCCTGGATAGCTGAGTCAGTTAAGCATCTATCTGACTCTTGATTTCGGCTCAGCTCAAGATCTCATGGTGTGTGAGTTCAAGCCCCATATTGGGCTCTGTGCTGACAACGTGGAACCTGCTTGGGATTCTCTCTCTCCCTCTCTCTCTGCCCCTTCCCCACTCATGCTCTTGCTCTCTCTCTCTTTCTCTCAAAATAAATAAAAAACATTTTTAAAAATCTCAAAAAAAAAAAAAAAAGAAAGAAAGAAAATGATGATGTCCTACAGCACCGCTAGGAAAGGGAGGGGAAGAGGCAGTTGGCTACACAGAGAGCTGCCTAGAGGCCTCTATCCCTGAGCATACCTCTAGCTCATATAAGGTACCCAATCTATTTCAACATTTAATTTCCTAAATGGGGAAGCAGAGCCTGTGTTTTGTTTTGTTTTAAAAAAATAAATGTTTTTGCATGATCTACAAGTCATAGTATTATTGTGCTCGGTCTGTTTTCCTTTCTTTTATTGTGAACGTTGTAATTTTTTTCTTTTTCTGATAAAATTTTAAAATATTTCCAACATGGTAAGATAGAATATTTCCTACAACTGCTTTAATGTTTATTTATTTTTGAGAGAGAGAGAGAGCGGGGGTGGGGGGGGGCACAGAGGGAGAGGGAGACACAGAATCCGAAGCAGGCTCTAGGCTCTGAGCTGTCAGCACAGAGCCCGACCTGGGGATCGAACTCACGAACGATGAGATCATGGCCTGAGCTGAAGTCTGACGCTTAACCCGCTGAGTCACCCAGACGCCCCTCCTATGACTGCTTTAATGTGTTGTTATAGTTTATAAATTGATCTCTTCAGGTGTCTGGGATTGAGTTATTTTTCCTTTGTTTCTAGAGCTTCCATTGTTTTTGTAGGAGGTTGAAAGTTTTGGTCCATTTTGACTCTATGAATGTTTATTATGCTATCAATGCATCCCTCTAGCTATACCAGGCTGGTGTATTTGGCTAATTAACACTAGTTAGGCACAGCGTAACATACAGAGATGTAGAGTCACTCACTATGTTGTAGACCTAAAACTAATGTAACATAGTGTGTCAACTATATTCATATAAAAAATTTTAAGACTGCAACTGTTTAGGAGGCTATTAAAAATTAACTTTTGACATGGTTTTAGTATCCTGCTCTCTATCTCTGGTTTGTTAAATCAACATGACAAAGTTCTAATAGTTATTTAACAGTCTAATCGCAAATTGGAAGGTCCACCCTTCTGTTCACTTTTAGCAGGTTTCTTTTTTTTCAAGATTTTATTTTTAAATAAACTCTACACCCAATGTGGGGCTTGAACTCATGACCCCAAGATCAAGTCTCATGCTCTATCAACTGAGCCAGGCAGGCACCTCTCACCTTTTAGCACTTTTTATGAATAGTTTTTGTTTGCTTGTTTCAGAGCTCCTGTTCCCTTAATCCTGGCCTGCCTGTCCCTCTGGCTCCTCACCTCTCCAGTTTAATTTGGCTGTTGACCCTGGGCCGGCAGGTCTCAGGCCATCCCTTTCGGTAGGTGTTCAGGGCCTTTCTGTGACTGTTCTGAGCATTCTCGAGTGAAAACTGTCGGGGTCCCTTCCCTGACTTGCCTGATCGCCACCTGTAGACTATCGATAAAAGGAAATCAGCGAGTGTATTTTCTGGATTGATCAAGGCCAAACAGGCTGAAGCAGTCAGTGCTCCTTGGTTAAATCACCCTGTAATCAAATAAGGAGCTGATGAACCAAGGGACCCTGGAAACAACCTGTGTCCACTTCCCTCTGCTATAACACCTCCATGGCTCAGACATGATACATGGCTTACTGTGTTCTTCTGTTAATCACAGGTTGAAGCAAAGTCATTCTCAAACCGTTCTCACGTGTTGGAATCAGAGTAATTTAAATCTTATCTTCCCTAATCTGAGTTGACATCTGTGTGATGTGGTTCCTCCTCCTTGGCATATTTTACAAGCGTTTAAGGGTACAGAAAAAAGATCTTACGCTCTGGTAGCCTTTGCTTTGTTGAGGTAGAGATGCCTTTTTAAAAAATATATTTAATTTATTGTCAAGTTGGCTAACATACAGTGTATACAGTGTCTCTTGGTTTTGGGGGGTAGATTCCTGTGATTCATCGCTTATATACAACAGTCAGTGCTCATCTGCCTTTTCTTGTCTTTTAAGGAAGAAATAAAACTGTCTTGATTTACAGAAGGTAGAAGACATGATTGTACATAGAAAATCCTAAGGAATATATAAAAAGCTATTATAACCAATAATTGAGTTTAGAAAGGTTACAAGATACAGGATCCATACACACAAGTCAATTGCACTTTTTAATTTGAGAAAACTTTTAAACTATTTTTTAATGTGGCAAAATATACATAACATAGAATTTTCCATTTTAATCATTTTTAAGTGTACAGTTTAGTGGCATTAAGTACACTGTATCCACACTGATATACAACCATCAAGATGGCTTCTTAATATATAAAATTTTTTATCACTAAATATATCATATGTATGTATATATGAGTATATATGTGTGTGTCTATATATCTTTGAGTTGAAAGTGGAATGGCAAGGCCTCATGTTTTACCTGCGTTTCTACTTCAAGTTAGAACAAAATCTAAGAACTGAATTCTATGTATAACTAACCTACCAGACAGTTTGCGTGTGGCAGTATCAGGTTCCATGCACTATCTTGGGAAGACAAAAAAAAAACTAATAAATACTTTAATGGGAGAGGACACACTTTATTCTATGTAAAATTACAATATCAAAACATACTTATTGTAGTAAGTATAGAAAATGTAGGTAGGCAGGAAAAAATAAACTAGAAGGATGGATATTATTGATCTTGACCTTTTAGGAATTGGTAACTCTGTTCCCTTCAGTATTTGAGGACTTAAATAATATTAGCTGGTGCATGAGTTAATTATAAGCCACAATTATCAGACTTTTGCTCATACCATCTCAGGGGGACTACTGAGTTTCCGGCAATAACGGGCTAATGGGTTTTATTTCTGGTTTTGTTTGAGAGAAAACTGTATGAGGGATTCATTTTATATATGTCTGGGTTTGGTTTTTCCCTCCTAAATGACGTGTTTGTATATTGTTCATCAGCTGGTTAAGCGTATATATGGCACAAGTGTACCTAATGTCTCTTCTGACCTTTGAATTGGAAGGGATTTAATTTTACCAAGTGTCATTTACACTCCTAGGTGATCATTAGAATTAGATAGTGCAAACTGGCTTCTATTCACTCTGAAAGAGGTATTCATGCCAAGTGGTAAACTGCCAATGGTAAACTCCTTATCTGCCCTAGTGGAAGGCTGGTATTGCACACATTTCCCTGGAGCAGAATATCCAAATGGCTTCTGTGTCCTTTTGGAATGCATCACGATCTTAGAATAGCAGACTCTTTGATTAAGAAGTCCAACTCCCTTATTTGTACAAACCCCTATGCCCCTAATCAGACACAGGTGCTCCCCTCCTAGTTTTCCTCTTGTACCTTGTCCAACCTTTATTACCGCCCTAATCATGCAGCAACATGAGGAGTTATTTACATTAACACATAAACAATAGAGTGAGACATTCTTCGGCCAGACTGTATCTTGCTCATCTTTGTTGTCTTCAGCACTTAGCACAGTGCCTGGAACTTACTAGCTTCTCAATAAATATTTGCTGAGTGAATGAATGATGAAACCAAGGCCCAGGGACAGGAAGTGACCTGCCCAAGATCACAAGTCTAGTTAGTAACGTTCTGAGAGGTAGGTTATGATAACATTTTAATTACATTGCGTTACTTGAAAGCACATAGTGAGAGGCCAGAATTACACTCGTCTTGGAATAAAACTCTGGTGACTGGTTATTCACAGGATTGGAAATTCATGCGACAGCTTCAAGAGTTGACTCTGAGGTCCATCTTGAGAGGTGTTTTTGGTACCTTCAAGTTTTGCTTCTCTTGCTAATAGTCTACCAGTTAGAATGGTGGGTTTGTGTTTGTGGTGCGGAGGAAGCCACCTTGGTTGTCTTTGCCATGATTGGGAAAGGCTAGAATGGGAGAATCCCTTAATCTATGGAAGGGCAGAGAGACCTCTTCCCACTCATTCCCAGGATCTACAGACCCTTGTTTATATTCATGGTCAGTCTTTGTTAGAAATATGTAATCATTTTTGGCAGAAGTTGGGGATGGCTGGTGGCAATCCCACACATGCATGTGTGTGTGCATGTGTGTGTGTGTATGTGCGTGTGTGTGATGAACATTCAGTCTTGTGCCAAGATCAAGGCATTGTTGTTGTTGTTGTTGTTGTTGTTGTTGTTGTTGTAGTTTTTGAGGCAGAAAGGGTTGGAGTATCAGATGAGATATCAGATGAGAATGCTTGGCCTTTGAGGAGGTCAGAGAGACCCAGAAAATGTAGTCTGGCCAGCGGCCGGGTGGCAGTTATCACTGAATTCGGCAGAGTCCAACCTGAAGGTGTGCTCTGGGAAATCTGCTACAGGGAAGCCTCAAGATGCTGACCCTGGATCTTCTGAGTGATGGCTGGAGTGTGCATTGTGCGTGTGTGTGTGTGTGTATGTGTGTGTGTGTGTGTGTGTGTGTGTGTGAGAGAGAGAGAGAGAGAGAGAGAGAAAGAGAGAGAGAAAGGAAATGTAGAGAAGGTATGGCCCAGCTTACCCAGAAGAAGTCCTTTTCATCCACTACTCCTAGGTGACAAGGTGAGCATCAGAGTCACCTGGCTTGTCTAGCTGGCCATGGGGAAACATGTGTAGGTCTGGATTAGACTCATAGGTGGGAGTGTGTTAGTGTGGGCAAGGGGAGGGGCCCATGTCAGTCTCAGAGAGGAGCTGCTGCCTTAGTGGGTTATTATGAGACCTGCTGCCTCAGCTAAGTGGACAGGTGAGGTCACCTGGCTGTACCTCACCGATGAGGTTGACCAACTTTTGTTCCCAAATCCTCTCCAGGCTTTTATGCATATGGGAAACAAGTAGGGAAGAATTAAGCTGAAGCTCCCTCCCTTCTGACTACCTCTCTCTTTAGAAATGCCATCATTTCTTGCCATCAGGAATCGTTAGCATTGGCTTGGGGTCTGAAGGATGGGCTTTATGAGTCAAGAACTTCTTGAAATTGTTTTCAAATCCCTATGGCTATTTCATTCTGGGGAGATTCATAGCAGATTCTCAAAGAGATCCATGAATCAGCAAAGGATAAGAAACCATTGATGTAGGGCACAGCAGAAGGAATGCATGTGTTCATGGGTCCTTGTTGTTCACATGACAGGGATGTAAATGAATGGGGTATGACAGTGTAGTAATAATCCGTTTGGTGGCTCAGGGCCTGTGGATTAGATGTTGTATCACCTGACAATACTAGTTATCCAAAGGCAGGCACACACACACAGGTTAGAGGTAGTGGTCAGAAACTTGCTGAATGAGCAGGGAACAACTTCAGTGCATACAGAGAAATGAATACTATGTGTCCAAAGGAACATAGCTGGTTGGAATAGAATAGTCACTGTGGGGAGATCCCTGAACACAACCGGATACCAGAGCAGACAGAGTATTATTGTGTTCTTAGGATTGATTCAGTTTACAGTCCATAAGAGGGCCGGGTCACAAGGATTTCCAGGGGCCACACTAGACTTCAGTTAAGACTGTTCGCTGGCCCCTTAAGCTGTATTGCCTATGGTTATGTCCTAGAAGCAGAGGTGGTAGTCTGGCCTTCATTAGCCCCTAAACACTATTAGGTTCCTCTCTGCTTCATCCTTTCCACGAACCTCAGGGAACCAGGTGTTTTTTTCATACCATCCCTATGGCTGGTGCTCTGTGTGATTCATTTCCATCCTTGGGGCTCAGGCTGATGGGATACCCAGAATAGTACCTTTTCCAGAACTGGAATCTGAATGGGCAAAGGGAAAGTTTGGGGAAGCAAAATTCCCTCTGAGTTCAGGAATTCTAAACAAGGATGGCCAAAAAGGGAATGGGAATCCTCAGAGAGGACTGCGGGTTTGGGAAAGGAAGATGGATTATTTGCAAATCTTTGGGCAAGATTCGGGGATTTTTGGCCCACAGGTTTCCTTATTGGCCCAGCTGTAGTTTGGTGGTCCCCTGAGGCTCTCACTCCTAACCACCAACTTCCAGCAATCTCCTGACAGTGGCTGTGCTCCTGGAGCAAGGCAAGCTACTGCCAAGTTGTTTTACTTTTTTTAAAATTTTAATGTTTATTTATTATTGAGAAAGAGACAGACAGACAGAGCATGCACAGAGGAGGGGCAGAGACAGAGGGAGACACAGAATCCAAAGCAGGCTCCCAGCTGTCAGCACAGAGCCCTATGCAGGGCTCGAACTCACAAACTTCGAGATCGTGACCTGAGCCAAAGTCGGAAGCTTAACCAACTGAGCCACCCAGGCACCCCTACCACAAAGTTGTTTTAGAGGAACACATCCGGTTGGCAACTTTGTTGTACCCTGTGGATGACCTTCTAGCTGTACTGGTTCTGACTGCTCCCTCTTCCCAGCTTCCTTTGCAGGTCAGGCCTTGAAATTGCCCTATAGCTTCCACTGATTTTATGTTCTGGTACAGCTGTCCACAGATCCAATTCATGATTCGTGACTATTATTTGATCTTGTAGGAAGTAAAATACTTGTCATCGCTAGTTTGTTTCCATTCAGGTGCTAATGGAATATTGTATAATGTATCCATTGGGAATATTTCCAAAGGATCAAATATCAGAAATTCAGCAACATCATGCCATTTGGTTCCTTGATACCATAGCTACTCCCTGTAAGAACGGTAGGATATCTTTTCTTATGTCATGCATAAAAGGAATTGAAAAAATTCATTTCTAAAGTTGCAGAAATGACCTCTCTTCCCACCCTCCCCCCATTTCCCCTCCCTTTGAAAACTGTCTAGAATTAAAGTCGCAATATGCCTGATCTATAGGCCAATGTGGTGAACACATGAATTTATCCTGGGGTACACTATTATCTGATTGTGTGGCAAGTCTTTTATTTATTATTTTTTAAATATTTTATTTTTAAGGGGCGCCTGGGTGGCTCAGTCGGTTAAGCGTTCGACTTCGGCTCAGGTCATGATCTCACGGTTCGTGGGTTCGAGAGCCCTGTATCAGGCTCTGTGCTGACAGCTTGGATCCTAGAGCCTGCTTTGGATTCTGTGTCTCCCTCTCTCTCTGCCCCTCCCCCACTCATTCTCTGTCTCTCTCTCTCTTAAAATAAACATTAAAAAAAAAAGATTTTATTTTTAAGTAATCTCTACACCCAACACGGGGCTCGAATTTACAATCCCAAGATCCAGAGTCACATGCTCTACCAACTGAGCCAGCTGGGTGGCCCCTGTGTGGCAAGTCTTTTAATGTCTTCTTGTTAAAGGAAAGGCAGGGGAGAGAAGCCACATCCTTGACATCATTCTTCATTTGTCCAACAAATGTTTGTTGAACACCTATAATGTGCTAGGACCTGTGGTAGATATCAGGGATACAGAGATAAAAGATGTTGTCCCAGCCCACAAGAAATGCATAGGCAAGTGGGAAAGACAGGGAAGTCAACCATTAATTGAAATATAGTGGGGTATGGGGTACCAGGGTACCTCAGTCGGTTAAGAGTCTGACTTTGGCTCAGGTCATGATCTTGCCATGTGTGAGTTCAAGCCCTCTGGGCTAACAGCTCAGAGCCTGGAGCCTGCCTCAGATTTTGTGTGTCCCTCTCTCTCTGCCTCACCCCTGCTGGCACTCTGTCTCTGTCTCTCTGTCTCTCTATCTCAAAAATAAACATTAGCAAAAAATTTTTAAAGAAATATAGTGGGGGCGCCTGGGTGGCTCAGTCGGTTGAGTGTCCGACTTCAGCTCAGGTCATGATCTCACACTTGGTGGGTTTGAACCCCGCATCGGGCTCTGTGCTGACAGCTTAGAGCCTGGAGCCTGCTTCAAATTCTGTGTCTCCCTCCCTCTCTGTTCCTCCCCCACTCATGCTCTGTCTCTCTCTCTCTCTCTCCTTCAAAAATAAATAAAAACATTAAAAAATATATTTAGGGGCGCCTGGGTGGCGCAGTCGGTTAAGCGTCCGACTTCAGCCAGGTCACGATCTCGCGGTCCGTGAGTTCGAGCCCCGCGTCAGGCTCTGGGCTGATGGCTCGGAGCCTGGAGCCTGTTTCCGATTCTGTGTCTCCCTCTCTCTCTGCCCCTCCCCCATTCATGCTCTGTCTCTCTCTGTCCCAAAAATAAATTAAAAAAAATATATATATATTTAAAGAAATATAGTGGGGTAATTGCTAGGAGGACAGGAACAGAGTGCAGGTATCTCTGAAGAAGGTCACTACTCTCTTCCAGTGGAAAAGCAGTAACCCCTCATTCTTTTACTATTATTTTTAACCATTGTTACCTTTTTATCAGGAAAAAAAAAAAGATTTTCCACGTAGATAAGCGAGTTTCCCAGATAACCAGCTTATCTCCCTAGGTTTCATAACTTAAAACATTTAAAAATTATTTTGGGGGCACTTGGCTGATTTGGTCAGTAGCATGTGACGTTAAATCTCGGGGTTGTGAGTTCGAGCTCCATGTTGGGTGTAGAGATTGATTACTTAAAAGCAAAATCCTAAAAAGAAAAGAAAACACTTTAAAAATTATTTTTGGTGGGAATATTTGTAAAATGCATTCTTTACTCCTTTCTTTTCTTAAGTGGAATACACAGAATGAAATTCAGTCTTTTCTCGTTGACTCAGGCATGGGCATGAACACCAGCCTTTGCTATCTGGCTGAGCTGCCCAAAGACTTCTTTGGAGATATGTTCACCCTTAAGCTAGATGATCCTTCCCTTTTGGCTTTTTGTCGTTTTTCTGTCTCTTTTTTCCTTATGAGGGCAATAGCCCTGGTCCTAACTGCTTTTATTTTAAGGTCCCTAGTACCCCTCTCCTTTCTCCTTGCAAATTTGTGTTGGTCTAGGAATTCATACATCTAAACAGGTTAGATTTTTGTTTAAAATAAGAGTAAGTAGGGATACCTGGGTGACTCCATCAGTTAAGCATCCAACTATTGATTTCAGCTCAGGTCATGATCTTGGGTTTGTGAGATCGAGCCCCACATCAGGCTCTGGGCTGACAGCATGGAGCCTGCTTGAGATTCTCCCCCTCTCTCTCTGCTTCTCTCTCTCTTAAAAGTAAATAAGTAAAATTAAAAAAATAAAATAAGAGTAAGTAGACTATGAGTCAAGACTTGACAGGCTCACCTATAGGTAAAGTACATAATCTTGAGTATGTGAATGTGGCTACCCAGAGCGCCCTCTTTGTAGTTTTCTTTCTGCTTGATATTTACATTCCTTTGGGGGATGTTTTTGAATTCCCAGCATGTGTCAGACACTAGAGATACAGCCATGAACAGGTCAGTCCTTGCCCTCAAGGAGAAAAAAACAAAAGCAAAAACATAAAATAATGAAGTGTGGTGACATTTATGGCAAAGAAAGTACAGGGTGCTGGTGGAACATCTATGGAGAAGCCAGAAATCTTCACTGGAAGTGACACTTGAGTGACCTAGAGATTAAGTAAGGAGCCAGCCAGATGAAGGAAGTGGGGTGAAGAGGAGAGATCCCAGAGGAGGAAACACGTGGAGAAAGCTGGAAAGCCAGAGTGTGAGTGGTTGAAGGACCTGGAGGAAGCCCGAAGTGACTGGAGTGAAGAGAGCCAACGAGAGGTGTGGCGCGGAGAGAGCATCTTCAAGGTGATGAAACAAGCATCATGGCAGATGTCGGAGGAACTACTGTAGTCTCAAGATCGGTCGAAACATTTGATCCCCCAAATTCCCAGTGGGATCTTAAGTTTTATTTGCTTAAGTGCTTTGAGGAAACAAAGAAATGTATTCAGGGGCACCTGGGTGGCTCAGTCAGTTAAGCGTCCGGCTTTGGTTCAGGTCATGATCTTGCGGTTTGTGGGTTCAAGCCCCACATCAGGTTCTGTGCTGACAGCTCAGAGCCTGGAGCCTACTTTGGATTCTGTGTCTCCCTCTCTCTCTGCCCCTCCTCCACTTGTGCTCTGTCTCTCTCTCTCTCAAAAATATATTTTTTTAATTTTTAAAAAAGATATTAAAAAAAGACCTGTATTCATTAAGTTTTTTTTTAAATGTACCCATTTTAATATTGCCTATATTGGCAGAAATTAGTCCTGAGGCAAAAGCTGGTTTAATGTATAACTTTTGGGAATTAGACTTCTCACAAATACTTATTTTTAAACAATAAATCATTTTTAAAATAAAGAACAAGATTATGTTTGGAGGATGTTAGGAAAACAAAAGTTCTTATCTCTTTTCTTTTCTACGTATAGAAATAGGTTTATGAAGTTTAGGCCATGATGTGTAACTGGATGTAACAGCAAATTAATTGATTGTGTAACAAGACTATGCAATTCGCTTATGAGGCACTAGTTCTTAAGTTAGCTACAGGGAAATTGGCCTTTTCTATTATCTTGAATGAATCAGAGTTATATGCAGATTTGAAATTGCCTTTTGATGCTTACTTAACCTTACCTTTGAACCCAAAGCAATCTTTTTTTTTTTTTTCATCCATGCTTAAATTCTTATAAAGGGGCCAGCCTTTATAACTGTGGTAGATTGTTGCACCAATGGCCCTAATGAATTCTGCCTCCCAGTGTTCATGCCCTGGTACAGCTCCCTCCAGAACTGATTCTGGGCTGGGTCTTAAGACTTGTCTTGGCCAATATGTATGATACAAGTGTAGCAGGGCAGTGCTTATGCACTGGGCCTGGCCCTCTTGGAACATCATCCTGGACTGCTATCCAAGGAAGTGGGTTTTCTCCACTGGAGGTTGGGAGGTTGTGAGGAGGAGAGCTGAGCCTCTCTACCCACCACGAATTGCCAGACATATGAATGAGGCCAACTTGGACTTTCCAGCTGTTCCAGCCGTCTGTAATAGACCAAGTGAGCCAGAGGAGACCAGTAAAAGAATTGCCCAATCAATTCACAGAACGTAGAGAAACAGTAAATCAGTGTTCTATGCCTCTGTGTTTCACAGTGAATTTTAGGCAGTAATACATAACGGAAACAATGTCGTTTTACATTGTTCAAGTTTCGCTTTAAAGGCAGGCTAAGATAGAATTACGAACAATGGGTGGGTGTTTTACTTAAATTGCTCTATGGGAGATGGAGAAAATTGTACACTGGAATAGAAGGGAGTATTTCAATCTGCTGGTAAAGTAAACTTTAAGTTAATATGACAAGTTAAAATCCACCAGATCTTTTTCCAATTTGAAACTTGTTGGATCACACTATTATAAGTAAACATTAGGATATATGTTATAAATTCTTCTCAAGAAAGTTTCTCACAAAAGTAATGCATTCTTAGGGCACCTGGTGGGTTCAGTTGGTGGACTGTGTGACTCCTGATCTCAGGGTTGTGAGTTCAAGTCCCACGTTGGATATAAAGATTAAACAAAAAAAAAATCTTTGAAAAATTAATAATAATACATTCTCCCCGAAGAAAAACAGAAACAGCTGAACAAAATTTTAAATAAAATAAAAAATATATCAAGCTTTATCTCACAATCCAAATATCTACTGGTAATCATTTCAGTGTATTTTCTTGTAGCATTTTTTCTGTGCTCCGTTTAATACTTTTTCATATTTAAATCAAGCTGTGGGAGGGGAGGGGAGTGTGGATATTAAAGTGTGGCATGAGACTGTTGAGGGTCTTGAACTGTTGGTACAAATAAGTATCTTGATTACAGCGGTGGTTACGGAAGGTAGACGTAATAAAATACAAATGAGTGAACTCTATATGGCTGGTGAAGCCTGCATGTGCTCTGTGGATTGTACCAGTGTCAATTTCCTGACTTTGATATTGTACTACAGTCATGCAAGTTAACATGGGGGAGACCTGCTGTACATTTCTTTGCACTTTCCTGCCAATCTATCCTTATTTAAAAAAAGAAAATCAGCAGGTAGCTAGAGTCATGCCCTCCATTTCCCTTTTACATGTATTTTATTATATATATAACATATATTTTTTTCATTTAGAAAGAGAAGGTCCAAGTTTCATATCCACATGTCTTTTTAAAAAATGTTTTTAACGTTTATTCATTTTTGAGAGACAGAGCACAAGTGGGGGAGGGGCAGAGAGAGAGGAAGACACAGAATCCGAAGCAGGCTCCAGGCTCCAAGCTGTCAACACAGAGCCTGACACAGGGCTCAAACTCATGACCTGAGGTCATGACCTGAACCGAAGTCAGACACCCAACCTACTGAGCCACCCAGGCGCCCCTCATATCCACAGGTCTTGATTGCTTTCAAAAATGAACCAAAAAAACAAAAAAACAAAAAAAAAAACCTCTCAATATATTTCAGAGTTAACTGTTAAGAAGAGGGTACATATTTTTAAATCTATTATTTGTTGGAACATAATTATTGCCAGAATGCTGATTATTCTATAGAACACAGGGGGTTGTATTTGAGAGGCTCAGAAAGGGAAATTACATGAGAAAGATACAATTATAACGCTAACAAAATACCGTGAAATTATGCATGTGGTGGACTGGAGACGGAAAGAGGAATGGTGCAGTTGAGCTTGGCGAGGAGGCCCCAAGTATGCACGGTCCGGACTGATCTGTGAGGGCTTTGGGGCAGGGAAGACAGAGAGGCAGTCTGCTGAGCAGAGCCGGTCTAGGGCAGCTCAGGACAGGGCAGGGAGGCCATGGTGCCTGAGAACAGAATGATAAAGAGCAGGCCATCAGTGTGGGCAACAGCGTCCAAGAACCCACCTTCAGGAGGGAGCAGGACATGAGCTAGAGTTCTGATATCAGATTCTGCCAAATACTGGTTTGCAGAAAGAGTTAGAGAACAGGAGGGAATAGAAAGCAGGGGGTGGGGGCAGAGTGCAGTGTCATTTTGGGTGAAAAGTCCAGAAGGGGCGGGCTGGTGGCTGTAGCTTCCCAGTTGGCCTTCAGGATTCCCCTTTGTTCAGAGAATAAAGTCCAAACTCTACATAGCATAAAAGGCCCTGCGTGACCTGTCTGGTCTTGGAGTATCAACCTGACCTTGTCCTCTGTTGCTCCCCCAAATGCACCTTCTGGGCCTTTGCAGTTTCCAGAACCCACTGTCCTGTTTCTAGGCCTCCCTGCCCTCTCAGGTTCTTTTCCCTTTGCCTATCATGCTTTTCCTTCTGAATGTCAACACATTAACTGCTTCCCTGCATACAAGGCCTTGCTAGGTTGTCTCTGGGAAGCCTTCTTCATACCTGGGTTGGGTCATAACCCCTTTTCTCTGTCTTTGGCCTTCTGTGAGCCCCAGGTGGGTCCTGGTGGCCTCATTTGCCTGGTGTGAGCTTCCCTTCCCCAGTTGACAGGAAGGGGATGGTTGAGCTGCAGAAGAGAGGTCAAGTCCATCTCATGCTTCCCTGCTAGCCTGGGCCTCAGCACATGTTAGTCCCCCTACCTTCTCTTATGTCTCCACTTGGAAAGCTTCCCTCAGAACTCAAGACCCTGTCAAATGATCGCTCCTCTGTGTGACTCCCACCCTGGCCTCGCATAGCCTTTCATTCTTGCAAACACTCAATAAATATTTACTGAGCACACACTGTTGTGATCCCACTGATGTGTGCTTACCACTTTAGCTGCCACTTTGCTGCATAGATGTCTTAGGCTGTGAATTTTTTGAGATTCACAATCTTAACTTATACACCTAGGTAACCCCCAGTTCCTGGAAAAGGTTCAGGCACACAGCAGACCTTGATAAATTTGTTTTAAGAATGAATATGTTTTATTATAAAGGATATTGGTTTCCAAGAAATTCCTAAATCCTTAAGACCAGAAGGCATATTAAAGGTCACCTCAGGGGCATCTGGGTGGCTCAGTGGGTTAAGTCCGACTTCAGCTCAGGTCATGATCTCGCGGTTTGTGAGTTCAAGCCCCGCGTCGGGCTCTGTGCTGACAGCTCAGAGCCTGGAACCTGCTTCAGATTCTGTGTCTCCCTCTCTCTGTGTTCCTCCCCTGCTCGTGCTCTGTCTCTCAAAAATAAAGATTAAAAAATTTTAAAGAAAAAAAAGGTCACTTCATCCATCTCCTAGGATCTGTCCATTCCAGGCGAGAGTCATCATGTAGAATTTGCTTGACTGCATTCAGTGGAGGGGGACTCATGGTCCATGTGACTGCTCATTCTACCTGAGGACAGCAGCAATCCTGTGGATGTTTTTCCTTCTGTGGAGCTGCAACCTTCCCCTTTGTAGTTCCCTCCACTGGCCCCCTGTCCTGCTTCCAGAATGTCACAAAAGAGCCCCTTCCCTCCTGCGGCTGACAGCCTACCATATATCTGGCAGTTAATGCATCTCTTCCGAAGTTTTATCTTTCCAGGGAGGGAAGGACCACTTCCCAGCTGCGTGACCCTGAGCTTCAGTTTCCTTGTTTGTAAAAATCGGGATAAGACAGTACCTATCTATAGAGTTGTCAAAATTAAATGAGCTCATATATATAATGTGCCTAGAACAGTTCTTGGTGTATATTAAACGCTCAATAATGATTTCAATATTATTTTGTATTATATTTTACATGTAGCACTTAAAATTGGACAACTTATATTTTGAGACATTTAATTAATCAATTAATTATTTATTTATTTTGAGAGAGCAAGGGAGAGGCAGAAAGAGAGGGAGAGAGAGAGTCCCAAGCAGGCTCCACGCTGTCATCACAGAGTCTGATGCTGGGCTCTATCCCGTGAACCATGAGCTCATGACCTGAGCCAAAATCAAGAGTAAGACACTTGGGGCACCTAGGTGGCTCAGTTGATTGAGCAGGCGACTATTGATTTAGGCTCAGGTCATGATCCCAGAGTGGTTGGATCAAGGCCAGCAACGGACTCTGTGCTGGGTGTGGAGCCTGCTTGAGGTTCTCTCTCTCTCTCTCTCTCTCTCTCTGCCCCCCTCTACTCACGCTCTCTCTCTCTCTCAAATAAATAAAATGTTAAAAAAAAAAAAAAAGAAATGCTTAACCAACTTAGTCACTCAGGTTCCCCCAGACATTTAATTTAAAAAACAGAATAACAGGGACACCTGGCCGGCTCAGTCGGCAGAGCATGAGACTACATGAGACTCATAATCTCAGGGTGGTGAGTTCAAGCCCCATGTTGGGCGTGGAGCATACTTAATTTAAAAAAAATCAGAATAATACAATATATGATCACATGCATAAATTATATTATTAACATATGATATATATTTCATATAAGTTAATTATATTATAGACTATATTCCCTACCCCCAATAAAATTGGAAATCCCCTTAGGCATTCACTATGAAGCTTAATGAGCAACTTGGTCTCTATTTTTAATAATTGCTTGCTTAATTAATTAGCAAGTGTCTACTGGACCTTAACTCAGCCCTGATCATTCATATATACTGCTTCAAGATTTTCCGATCATTCTCGGTGGAATTCTTTAATTTAGGGTGACCCACCATCCCAGTTTTCTTAGGACTGAGGGAACGTGGGAGTTTTAGTTAAAACCAAATTTGAGGGGGGTCTTGAGACTCAGAACTTTCAGTGCTAAAACCGGGATGAGTTGGTCACCCTATTAATTCATAACACTTCTTTCCCTGCACCACTGAGTCTCGCGTAGGCGGAGGCTCGGGTGCAGTCAAGGTTCGTCTCCACCTGTAACCCCCGGGCTCCCCCACCCCTGTGGCAGAGGAAGAATTGCTGCTGGAGGTGTGACAGCCATTCATACTGGTTTACAAGAGGTGCCAAAGACCACCCTCATCCACGATGGCCTAGCACGTGGAATTGATGGCCTAGCACATGGAATTCACGAAGCTGCCAAAGCCTTAGACAAGCACCAAGCCCGTCTTTGTTGCATCCAACTGTGATGAGCCTATATGTAGGAGGCTGGTGGAGGCGCTCTGTGCTGAACACTAAATCAACCTAATTAAGGTTGGTGACAACAAGAAACTAGGGGAATGGGTAGGCTTCTGTAAAGTTGACAGAGAGAGAAAAACCCCTAAAGCGGTTGGTTGCAGCTGTGCGGTGGTTAAGGACTATGGCAAAGAGTCTCAGGCCAAGGATGTTATCAGGGAATACTTCAAATGCAAGAAATGAACAAATAAAAAACTTGGTTCTTGTTCCTCAAAAAAAAAATTCATAATGGATTTGAGGGATAGAGAGATGAATTGCCTGCTTCTAGAGTCGATGGCCACGGTCACTACTACAGCAATGCTGGAGAGCTGAGGAGAGTATTTCCAGCTGTGTCTCATGGGGGTGTTAGACCCTGAGTGACAGAGCCTATAGCTTTGCAAGAAACTCAATTTTACCAATTCACGTTGCAGTGATCAGATCCTAGGGAATTTCACTAAAACTTACAAATGATGGATTAGTAAATCAGAACATCAATGTAAAATGTTCCTGTTACTTCCCTAGGGCAGCCCCTTACCTGCTTAAGGTACCCAAGAGGGAATAGAAAGTGAGCAAGTGGTGGAGGTGAGCGTTACTGGAAGGTGTACTGATGTTGGATTTTAGTTGAGTCTCCACCGCAGACAGCCCCTTTCTAGGGGGATGGAGCATGCGTGTGACCAGTGGCGACCACAGATGAGACTTACTGGACTGACTCACCCACCCTGTGGGGCATCTGTGCTTACTGTGAGCTCCCAACCCACTCTTGTGCTCATAACCTCTTCACCTTATCCCGGTACGCTTTTCCAAAGTGACAGTCCTAAGTTCCAGATTCATTTACACCACTCTACTTTTATTATAAAGTGCTTCCTGATATTAGATATATCTGTCCCTGAGTCACATCACATGGGAATTCTGGGAATATTACCGTGAAATGGCTGATTTTCTCTAATTTTGTTTAGTTAAAAAGAGGTTCCTGTTCTGTGCATGAGCCTTCATTCTCTCTCCAGCTTTACTGCAGCTTGTGTCTCATCAGGACAGTTACTTCTGTGGTTTGCAGTCTCTCAGACCACAGGGATTTTTCACCACCAGCACCACCTGCTGCCCTGATTCCCAGAGGCTTTCCTCCCTTTCCACCTGGCCTCTTCGCTGCCCTCTAGTTGACATACTTTGGGGTTTGCCACTGGCCAAGAACCGGGAGGGGCTGCGTTGGTGTGGGGTGATGGGTGATCTGGAAATAGCCTTGGGGGAGGGGCCTGGCTTTGAAGCTGGCATTGAGGTGTGTCTGTGCTCCTAGTGCCTGGCACTCAGCCGTCAGAAGGAGGCAACTTTGCAGATCCAGCTCTTCTTTCCAGGGAGGACCCCCTGCACAGGGTATTTACCCCTCTGGGTTGGTGATAGAAAACTTCTACTCTGGGCTAGCTGGTGCTTCCTCCCCCTGGGGCTCACGCCCTTTAACTGAGTCTGGCAAAGGAAGGCAGGCCCTGGGCTTGTGGCCTGGAGGGGTCTAGCCAACGATTCACATATAGCAGCCTTTTACCTTTGCCAACACGCATGACCCCTACTCAGCATGAGTCACTCATACAGATACCCCAGGTGATGAAAGATTTCTCATCTGGGGCAGGGGTTGTAAAGGGAGAAAGGAGCAAGGCAGGGTGCCCAGTGGTGCAGGGGCCAGAGGTGGAGCCGAGAAGGCACCAGGTGCACGCCGATTTTCCCTGAAGTCACCCTCTCTCTGCTCAGACGACAGGCAGCTGGTTGACACTGACCAGGCTGACTCAGGAGAGGCCTGGCAACTGCAAGTGACAAGCTCATGCTTTGTGGTGGTGACAGGCTTATGGTCTCCCTGCCACCCATCAGGCAGCCCAGAGCCTAGCCTCTGACTGCCCATTCCCTGCCCATCCGTCACTTTTGTTCATAAGGGTTAGGCCGAAGTGTTGCTCACTGTTCATACGTCAAAGCTTTATTAAAGATAAATAGGTTCATGGAAGGAAAAGTGTGTCCTCAGGCCAACAATGAACAAGAAGAAAAAGATCTTAATTTGCCCAAATTAAGAATACCGATTCTGGGTAATCTTCAGCCTCTGTAGGGGCTCACAGTCACCTTCTTGGGCTGGTCCTTCACCTGTATGCTGAGCTCTGCCAGCCCCTAATCCTTCTGATCCACTGGGCTGGCCCTCTGGCTTTGGCCAAGCATGCTGGTGGTGACAGTAATGAGAAGGCAGGCACAGGTCCCCAGCTACCCTGACTTGGGTGATGGGGACACTTAACAGGTATACCTGAAGCAACTTGAGGCTGACAGTCCCTCCAACCCATAGAGACTGCACCTGCCCTGTCTGCACAGGTGTTCAAAGTCCTCACATCCTCTGACAACCATGCACTCATCCAATGGCTCCAAAAGACCTCAGAGATGGGATTCTACACTAACCCAAAAGATACCATAAAAGGCAGGACATGCAATGGTCGGGGATACTGATGCCAGTCAAACCAGGATTGGACTCCAACTCTGTCATTTACCAGGTGGGTGACTTGGTACATTAACCATGGTTAGTCTTAGTTTCCTTGTTTATAAAACAATACTAATAACATCTGTCACTTCATAGAGTTGTCATGAGGATTGAACAAAATAATGTGGAGTACCTAGCAGAGTGTCCACGTGCATGTTTGCTATTATTCCCCAAACCTCACCTTTGGGGTGCATAAGGGCCTAAGAGGGGCCCTGACAATCCACCATGATCTAGGGACAACCTGCTTTGCCCTTTTGATTCTGAACATTTAGGTCACTATATATTTACTACTTCCCTGCAGTTTTCCACAAGAAGTGGGAGGGCTCAGTAGACCACCTGTAAACAGAATTATGGAGCCTTAGTTATGGGCCCACTTCGGGCCCTGCTTATAGTCTAGGCTTTGGGTTTGGTCTCAGGAGTTGATTGTCCTAGACTCCAGCTGCCTGCCCAGTGGCTTTCTTGGACTGGCTCTCTGGCATACCCTGCTTACAAGATTAAAGGCACTTGGATCAACTCTACTGCTTGCCCAGGCCTGGCGGTGGGGGTGGTGACTGCAGGCCTGCTTGCTATGATGATTAGCAGGACACTCTGATGTGGGAACATGAAACTGGCAGATTGGTCACCTGATACAGGGAAGGGTGGGAGGGACCTGGGACCCGGAATGTCAGTAAGAGTAAGGTAATATCTGTTGGCCTTTTTACCCTGGAAAGGCATGTCTCACATGGGTAGACACCACCTATGTTCTCCAAAATGAGGGGGGGAAGGAAAAGCTAGGGGAGACATTTGCTCAGAGTTGAAGAGGCTGGAAATAGGGGGAAGAACAGGCACTACCCCCTTCCCCACATCTACAGGCCTTCAGAAAACCAGTTAACTTCACTTATGTCCAGTGCTTTATTAAACATAGTCTCATCAGAGGAGACAGAAACGTGTCCCCAGGCCAATACAGAGTACGTGCATATGTATTTATGAGGAAGAGATGTGTGAGGTCCCTGATCTGTGCTCTGAGGGGGTGGTCAGTCAGGCGGGGCCTGGGCCAACCAGTAAGGCAGACAAGGTCCTGGTCCTGGGGGACTCACTGCTCCTGGGCGCCCCAGGAGATGTAGTCTGGCCGCGTGGCCGCATGATACTCGTCGATGAGCTGCTGCACAACCTCCCTGGACGTGTCCAGCTCATCAAAGTTCTCCTTGAAGATGTCCTCCTTGCGGAACTGCTCCAGGAAGGCCTCCCGCTTCCGCAGCTTGTCATACTGGCGACAGGTCCGCTCGAAGAGCTTGGTGTGTGCAGAAAGCAGGGGTCACAAAGAACATAGAGTAACAATATGGCCCACAGAGCCAGGGAACCAGTGCTGGGCAATCTGCACATTAAAAGACCTGGAAGCAGGGGCAGCAGGGATGTGGAGAGGTGAGGCCCAACCAGGAAAGTGCGTATGGGAAGACAGGTGCAAACCGTTAAGCCTCACCGAGGAGATGCTGGTGTGGTTGGCCATCATGAGCCCACTGACCCGGTGGGCCGAAGGCAGGTAGGGAGACTTCCTTGATAGGGCCACCTGGATGCTGGCAGGGCCCCAGGGGATGAAGTTGGCCAACTTCCGCTCCCGGATCCTCTGCAGACTCTTGTGGACCTAGCGGGGAGGGGTGGACACAACAGTGGTGGTGGTAGCCTCTCCTCTACCCCTGTGGGTTCCGGGGGTGGCACGAAGGGGCCTCACCTACCTGGGTGGGGTCCACCTCCCCCTGGATGATGTTGAGGATGGCGATGTAGCAATGGTTGGTCTGGCGATCCCGGCCCGTGGACACCATCACGTTCTTGGGCTGCAGCAGCCGCCTCATGACATCCAGGACTGTGGTCTTCCTCACGCTGGCCACCTGAGGGGAGAGCGGGCCACAGGGACCAGGCCAGCACTCAGGGCACGGTCCAATGGCTGATCCCCATCAGACTCAGGCTAGGATGGTGTCTCTGGGAGGCATCTTGAGATTCAGGTGTACACTGAGCCTTGGCTGCAGGACCAGGAATCTTAGCCCTCCTCAGCTCAGCAAGGTCATGCCCCTGTGCGGGAGCATCAGCAGACCCCACGTAGCCCGGGCCCTACAGGGAGCCAGGGGTGTAGGGAAGAGGAGAACAAGTCAGCACGGAGCTGGACAGTCTGTGCCTGTCCCTGAGCACAGAGCCTCTGGGGCTACAAAGAGCGGCTCCTGGAGGGCGCAGCAGGGGGACAGAAAGGCTAGGGCAGGGCCTGCTGGGGCTGCTCCTACCGACTGGTCCGTGGTGAGCGGGGTGTAGCCGGTCATGAGGAAGTGGAGTCGAGGAGTGGGGATGAGCGAGGCGATGAGGCCGATGAGGTCGTTGTTCATGTAGCCAGGGTAGCGCAGGGTGGTGGTGCTGGCTGACATGATGGTGGACACCTGGGGACGGGGGTGCCGGGTCATGGGCCTTGGCCTGGGGCGGGGCCTCCCTTCCCCAGATGGCACTCCAGTAAGGAGGGTTTCCAGTCCAGGAGCAGGGGCTCACCAGCTGGTTGATCTGGGAGAAGGATGGGTTCTGGATGTGCAGGCGGTCTGTGGCAATCCGGTTCAGGGCTGTGTTGTCCAGTACCACCTGGGGGGACAGAAGAGGGTGACAGATTTATGGGGACAGAAAGGACAGGAGCTCTGCCTGAATCTGGGCTCTGAAGCTTAATTTCCTTGGTGCTTCATGGCCAGAAAGACCCATCCAAAAGGCAGTGGCACAAGACTGAGGCACAGAAGGGCTCAAAATAGACTTTTTAAATGTAGGAAAATGATGAAATAGACAAAGGGGTTGGCACTGGAGAATGGCAGAATCCAGGACGCACCACACAGTCTGCATTCTGGGTCAGCCTCTTGAGCGTGAGCAGGGAGTTGTAGGGCTGGACCACCACATCGCTCATCTCGTCCTGGTTGGGAAACACTGAGTAGGTCTGCACCAGCTTCTTGGGGTACCTGGTGGGGTTGAGAGGAGAGGGTCAGGGCAAGAGACTGGAGGCTTGGTAAACATGGGGCTCACAATAGTCAGAAAGCAGTGAAATCTAAATGGCGAAATTGGGGTGGGACACAGGATCAGCAGAGAAAGAAGACTTGACTTTTGGAAGTCTGCAACCCCAAAGGGGGAAGGAACGGCAGAGACAATCTTAGGACCTAGGGTTCTAACTAAACCAGCCATACCCCCTGAACCTTCTTCATCTCTTCATTAGGGCTTAGATTCTAGGCTCTGGATCCAACCACTCAGAGTGTGATCAGGTTCTTGGTTATTTTATCTTCTCTTTCTCACTACAGGAGTTAACAGAAGGGCCTTTTCATTGCTCCAGCAAATAGGAAGGTGTATCTGGAGGGCCTCCCAGTTACTTGGGAAACCAAGTCCTTCCTGCCCCTTAAAACACAGACTTACCTGTCATTCAGTCGTTCTAAGAGGTAGGAGCCCAGGCCAGAGCCTGTCCCCCCAGCAATGGAGTGACACAGCACGAAGCCCTACAGGGGGAAGGTGCAGTCAGTGTCTAGGTACTGGATTTCAGACTGGACCCATCCTACAATTTCTTGGACTCCTATTTTCCCAAGCCCTCTCCTCCACTTCCCTTACCCCACACATACAGCTCAGGAGACTCTGCCTGTGTCCAGCAAAGCCCAGTTGACTTCTGTCCAGTGCAAAGGGTACACGGGTAGGTCTTGTACTTAACAGGTGGCTTCTAAAGGGTGTTGTGAAGCCTTCCCTCTGACAGCTCCCACCAGCATTCCTAAGACACTCACCTCTAGACTGTCACTGCCATCTGCCTCCCGATCTATGATATCAAAAATGTCCTCGTGGATCTTCTCTCCCTGTACAGACATGGGGAGTATCAGAGTGGGACAGGACCATGGGACAAGGACTCTGACCTCAGAATAGCCACCTTAAATTCTCCTTATAGAACATAAAAGTCCTTTTTTGGAGCACAGTGGCCCTGCTTGTTATTTGCACTGAGAGGCAATATAGCGCAGTGGGTATGAGCAGATACTCAACATCCACACTGCTTGGATTCATGTATTAGGTCTAGTTTTATTTAACCAAGTGACTCTGGGAAGGTTACTTTAGGCAGGTTACTCAGTTTCCTCATCTGAATAATGAAGGTGATACAACTCCTCAGTCCCTTATTCAAAATTCTTGGGGCCAGCTATGTTTCAGAATTCAAATATTTCCAATTCTAGAAAGGTAATATGGTACGTATGATGTATGTTAAGTAAAATGCCAGTGGGTATCTGGTGTGTGCTAATCAAATGTATTAATATTTCTGCAATGAAATGTATAAGTAATGACAAGTTAGATAAAAACTATAAAATAGCCTGTCTTCACTGAGATTTTTTTTTTTAAGATTTTATTTTTAAGTAATCTCTACACCCAAAGTAGGGCTTGAACTCACAACCCCAAGATCAAGAGTCACATGCTCTACTGACTGAGCCAGCCAGGTGCCCTAAGATTTGGTTTTGCTACTAAACAAGTTATAAGTCATATTTTGGTTTCAGAGTTTTTTAGAATCTGAAAAAGGAGATAAGAGACTGTGAACCTATAATACCTACCTTTAGGGTTGTTGGGAGGGTTAAGTAAGTTACATGTAAAGCACTTAGTATGACCTGGCACACAGCACTAGCCAAGTGCAGTCTTAACCATATTGACTTAGAAAAAAGAACTCCCCTCGGCCATCTCTCTCTCGCTCTACTACTCCTACATCCTTGATCTGGTTTCTTCTCTCTCTGGCAAGTCATACTGCCTGCCCTCACACAGGAAGGGAGTTGTGGGTTCTGCCAGGGAATAGCAAATGACCTGCGAGAATCCACTGGCCCAGTTGTTGCCAGCCCCTCCTCCATGCTCTGACAGGTAGATGTTCTCTGGGTTGTAGAGCTTGGCATAGGGGGAGTTGAGGATGGAGTGGATCACCCGGGGCTCCAGGTCCAGCAGCACGGCCCTGGGGATGTAGTGCTCATCGTCTGCCTGTCAAGGGGAGACCAGCAGGGTGGTCCAGTCAGCTAAGGCCCAGTCCTCCATCCTCCCAACTCTGGCTCCTGCCTGTCCTCCCTCCTCAAGCCAGCCGCCCTGACTCCTTTGCCCAGAGGGTTTCCTGGTACCAAGCCACTGCCCTTCCCTCAGGCCCCCCGGGGCCACTGTGGGGGCGCGTGGGGGTGGGGGGCTGGCAAAGTCGCTGGGAGCACCTGGTAGAAAAAGACGTCCTTGCGGTCAGTGCCCTCGGTGGCGAACTCCTCCACGATGCCCTCGGGGCTGATACCATGCTCAGCGCACAGTTGTTTCCAGAACTCGAACCCAACTGGTAGGGGGGGAGGGGCGGACGGGCGAGAAAGAGGACGTCTGGGTCTGGGCAGATTCCAACCAGAAACTGGGGGACTGAGCGCTCGCGAGTCTCCCATGTCAGAGGAAAGGGCTGTACGCCAGCGACTGGGAGGGGAGGGCCCCTCAGGGTTGGGCAACTGGACACTGGGTCAGGCATGTCCCGCCTTTGGAAAACTACGATTGTGGGAAGGGCGGATGGAGTCCAGGATCCCGCAGTGAGATCCCATAGAATCTAAGGAACCTGACTAGTGGAGGGGCCGGAGGTTCGCTCACTCTGATTGCCGCACTGGCCCAACTGTAGGGTGATGATTTCCCTCGGCATCGTCGCTCCAGCACCGGTGTTGCAGCCGCTCCCGCCAGCCAAGCCGCGGCTCGCCAGCCGCTAGCTGCACGACGCAGGCGCCAAACAACCCGCTCCGCCCTCGAACTTTCTCCGCTCCAATGAGAACTGAGTTCTGGCGATGGCAGGGCCTCATTCATGTGGCTTCAGTGAAGCAGACTGCGCGTGTGCAGTTCCTGGTCGGGCTCTGCGCCGCAGCGCGGGGCGGGGGACGTACTTTGACGCAGCGTTCTCTTCTCTGGGAGGACGTGAGGTAGGGCTTGTGCGCAGGCGCACTATGGAGGGACGAGGCCTCCCCCGCGGAATCGCGCATCTGCGCAGTCGGTGTTTATTGTGACCGACGGGCCGCGGCCCCGGATGTTGTGGCTCCCGGGGGGGAGATGGCGGAGGCAGAGGGGCTGGCCGCGGCCCCAGGCCCAGCTTCGGGGCCTACTTTGAGGGGTCGCCGCACTATGTCAGGCTCCTGGGAGCGAGACCAGCAGGTTGAGGCGGCGCAGCGGGCCCTGGTGGAGGTGCTGGGGCCTTACGAGCCTCTGCTGAGCCGGGTGCAGGCAGCCCTGGTGTGGGAGCGGCCAGCCAGGAGCGCCCTGTGGTGCCTGGGGCTGAACGCGGCTTTCTGGTGAGAGAACTGGACCCTCGGAAACCCTTCCAGGCGCGAATTCGTCAGGTTTCTCTAGGGCTCTACCTCTCGCCTCTCCTGTTTTCTTCGCTGCCTTGGCTCCTTCCAGTACCTGCCTAATTTTGCCTCACCTCCTTCCAGTCCATTCCTCCTGCAGGCTTTGGCATCGCAGTTCTCCCCAGGGCTTTCCAGTTATCTTCCCTGCTTTACTTCTCCCGCACCCTTGCCCCGCACATCTGGCAGGAGCTTCTGGTAACATCTTGAGCCGCTCGAATCGAGCGAGGACGCCTCATTTTGGCTAGGGAAAGCTGTGTCACTTAAGGCCATCACTTCCCGTCTCTTGTCCGCTCAAATGTGGTTTGAAGACCATTCTCAGAGCTTTGATTTTAGTAGTTGTTATATTGGGGTAGAGGCGTGAGGCGTGAGGTCTTGCAAAAGTATCCAAAGGTGTGATAAGAAAACAAGCTTGAGTGATCTGAATTAGCACGTTAGTTATCCTTTCCCTGCTCGAGGGAGTTTATGAAGTCTGAGCGTCAATGAGAGCCTCCAGAGCTGCAACTTGAAAGAAAATTATAAGCTTTTGAAGAACAGTTATGAAATAGTGGTAAATTTCACCCGTCTCAAAGCCACTTAACGATTGCATCTCCTCCCTGTTCCAAGGAATTAGACATCCTTAGGCACGGTTTATAGGCAAGGAGATTGAGGATGCCTAATAGCGTGTGTGAGTTTTCCTGAGCTGCAGAAGGGAAACTATAAATATGCTTTAAGAGTCTGTGTGCCGTGCTGTGCGAAAATGAAACTGCTGCTTCTCAGTTGTCATCCCCTAAAGAGGACATAGGTCTTCATACGGTCTGCTAAGCATAGTTTGGAATTATTCATAACTAGGAAAGGATTATTCACCAAATTCCAAGGGAACTGAAGTATAGGGGGGCTTCTACAGCTGAATGAAATAAACCTATTCTGGATGAACCTGAAATGAAACAAAGTATGTGTTTCCAAAGAAAATGTGTTTTTGCTAAAAGTACGTTTTCCTGAAATTCTTGGTTTTAGAACCAAAACATTTATTATCCTTTGTCTGAAAGATTTTCAGTGAACTGGAGCAAAATAATGTCAAATTCATTGATAGACACAAGGTTCAGCTATTAAGTTAAGCCTCTCACAGTCTGAAGGGGACTCAGGTTTGAGGTGTCAGAGCAGTCTCTGGCATTAGTTGCTTCCGGAGTCTCTAGCAAACTTGATGATAAAATTTTCCTACAGCATTCTTCATTTATTTTTGGTTGTGCTTCTCTGATCCCCAGGTACCTACTTCCTTCCTTTTCTTTCTTTGGCAGAAATCTTTAAGTGTAGCACCTCAATCAGGAGCATTTCCCAAAATGACGTTTTCTTCCTTTCCCCCACCTCCCCCATCACAACTCCTAACCCCAAGCCATTCAGTCAAAACTTCATTTCCTACATTGAGATTGTACTCCTAGGGGGGAAAAATTGGCCCTTAATAAACCAGTTTGTATCCAAGTGTGATTGGCCAATATATAAAAACTTCATCAAGGTTTATTAATACAAATGAGTTAGCATGTATGTTGTTATTTTTGAGGAGGGGACTTTCCATATGCCCCTTGCCTGAGAGATTTTTTTAAAAATATTTATTCATTTTTTTAGAGAGATGGAGGCCAAGCGTGAGTGAGGGAGGGGTGGAGAGAGGGAGACATAGAATCAGACTCCCAGCTGTCAGCACAGAGCCTGACACGGGGCTCAAACTCATGGCTAGATCAAGACCTGAGCTGAGAACGCTCAACCAACTGAGCCACCCAGGTGCCCTGCTTGAGAGATTTTTGAAGTAGAATGTGGAGTGGAGGTCTGTATTTATAGGGAGCTGCTCTCCTATGTGATTGAGGCACATCTTTGAATGTTACAGTTAACTTTAATTTTCTGGCCCCCAACAGTGTTTGCTTAAGTTTACTAATATTCTATGTTTAGAATCTCACTCAGCTCCCCTTTTTGTAGTCTTGGTCTCTTAAAGCATTGTTGTGATTGGTCTTTGTCTCTGGCATTTCCTGCTAGGTTGCCTACTGAGTATCCAGAACATGGTTACTGTTGTTACATTCCCATCACTCTCTAGGTAGGTACAGAAGAGCTAGAGCAAAATAAAGGTGTGACTCTTGAGACTCTTATACTTTATGGAGAGAGGACTCATCTCCATGAAGGCTGCAGAGTGACTGATAGTGTTAAACCCTCAGAGGCTAAGGTAGTTTGGTATTGGAATTCATAGCATTGTTGTTTTAGGAAATGAGCTTCCTTGGAAGACAATTTGAGGCTCAAAATGAAAGTTAGACTTGACATTCTGGTAGCATCATGTTGTACATGTCAACATGTGTTGACATTTCAGTTAGGAATGTCAAAGACTGTTTAGTTCTTGGACATTATAAATGTTTAGAAAATGTAAGAGGATCATTGGCTCAGGTCACAGAGAAATTGAAAATTTTTTCCCTTGTTTTAAATGATGGTACATCATTAACTGTGGTGTTTTATACATTTTGAAGTATTAGAAGATTGGATAGGAGTACAAAAAATCCAAATTCAGGTAGGTAGTCACTCTTAATTTTCAGTGTTCTGTATTCTCAGTCAAGGTTTTTCTGTACGTGTGAATGTGCCCTCTGACATCTTAATAAAACAAAAACAACAGCAGCGTAAAAGAGATGGATGTAAATGCCTTGCCTCTATAGTATTTCAGGGCTTTTAGTCTTTTTTATTTTTTTCTTCAGTTTTCAGAGCAATTATGGTGATTATATCAGAAATCTTTCAGCCTATGTTGCTTCTGGTTACTGACATGCTATTATCTTTAGGATAATAACAGAAATGTCAGGCCTTCCTTTCCAATAGTTTGTGTTTTCATTAACGTCAGCACCACCTGTAAAGGAGTGATTTGGGGGAAGAATATTGGAGTCAGCCAGAGTGTATCCTGACAGGATCAGAAAAAAACAGGTTGAAGTAACCTGTTGGTTTAACTCAGATCTAGGAGATCAGGGGAGCACTAAGGAGCCCTGGACATGTGTGTGCATTCCAAGCCCTCCCCCTTCTATGAAGAGGCACATGATTCAAGGAGGGCTAGATGGCTTCAGAGCTCCTTTCCAGTCTTTAACATTCTAGGATTCTAGACCGTCTTTCAATTAAGGATATCGATTTAGAGCAGTCACAAGCTGATTCCCTATTGAGATCTGCCTTTACAATGATTTGTCTCAGTTAACCATACCATCTTCTAGGGATATCATGGAATCTATTGTTTTCACGATTAAAAAAATAAAGATGTTCTCTCTCCCCCCAAAAGAATCCAAATACAAAAATGACCGAGTAGTGATTAAAGCAATTCTGATTTAAAAGTTTAGAATATGAATGAAAAATAATAGGGACAGGAAATGGAAGGCAGGGCCCAGTTAAGTAGAGGCATTTGTTCTGTGAGAAAAATTTACACGTCAAATTTCAGATGAAACATACTGAGCAAATGCTTCTCATGCTAGTCTTTGGAGGGTTCTTGTTGCTTTTGGTAGCCAAGGAGACTCCCAGGGGTGCCTTGGCTTACTGTTTTGCCTGTCTTCCGCCATTAGTTTTTATCTGTCCTAATTTTAAGGTTGGGTGCTTTCTGTCCATTAACATAAAGTAGGTGTTTAGCAACTAGCTGGTTTCATTTCTGGTTTTGTGTAAGCAACAACTATCACTAAATTATGTGGGTTGGGTTAATTTTTTTCATACTGATTTACCAGTGACTAGCTCATTAACCAGATGACCACAAGTGCCGTACAATAATGGGCTTTTTGTCCCTATAGGATGGGATGCTTTGTTCTGAAGTGCCAGTGAGACAAGCCTACTCTGTAATAACAAAGAAACCCAGAAATAGTATCTTCTTTGGTTGAAGATAGACATGTGCTCTTTATTTTATTTATGATATAGCAAACTCTAATTCACCTGTACTAATTATGAGGATCCGTGGTATAATTAACCTCAAAGAAAATTGTTTGGTTTTGGAATTTCTCGTGATTTTTCTGGAAACCAGGTTGTTTTTCCAAGGAATATTTTTTATTCAGAGAGATAATTGAATTTTAGCCCCTAATAAAGGGGGTGAAAAGTTTACAAAAGAAAAAAAGTAGAAAATAATGAATCAATGGATATATAACATTTCACTCTCGTTAGTAATTAAAAATTTGAATGTAAATGGCAGTGAGTTACTAATTTCTGCTTATTTTTTTTAATGATAGTATTTAATTCTGGGGAAAGTATGTAAAAGCTGGTATATGATTGATAGCAACATAAATTCAATAATCTTTCTGAAAGGTAATTAGGCAACATGTATTAAGACACCTGAGGGGCATCTGGGTGGCTCAGTCCCATGTCAGGCTCTGTGCTGACAGCTCAGAGCTTGAAGCCTGCTTTGGATTCTGTGTCTCCCTCTCTTTCTGCCCCTCCCCTGCCTATGCGCGCGCGCTCTCTCTCTCTCTCCCTCTCTCCCTCTCCCCCTCCCTCTCCCCCTCCCTCTCCCCCTCCCTCTCCCCCTCCCTCTCCCCCTCCCTCTCCCCCTCCCTCTCCCCCTCCCTCTCCCCCTCCCTCTCCCCCTCTCCCCCTCCCTTTCCCCCTCTCTCTTCCCCTCTCCCCCTCTCCCCCTCCCTCTCCCCCCTCTCACTCCCCCTCTCACTCCCCCTCCCCCTCTCCCCCTCCCCCTCTCCCCCTCCCCCCTCTCTCTCCCCCTCTCCCCCTCCCCCTCTCTCTCCCCCTCTCTCTCCCCCTCTCTCTCCCACTCTCTCTCCCCCTCTCTCCCCCTCTCTCTCCCCCTCTCCCTCCCCCTCTCTCTCCCCCTCTCTCTCCCCCTCTCTCTCCCCCCCTCCCCCCCCCTCTGCCCCTCTTCCTCTCTTTCCCTTTCTCCCCTCCCCCTCTCTCCCTCTGCCCTTCTGCTTGCTTGCTTGCTTGCACGTGCACACACACTCTGTCTCAATAAAAAAAAAAAAAAAAAGAAGAAGTTAATGTCTTTTCAGGGACTGGGGGAAAATGGACAATGATTGTTAACGAGTATGGGTTGTCTTTTGGGTTGATGAAATTGTTCTAAATTAGATAATGGTGATAATTACACAACTCTGAATATATTAAAAACCATTGAGTTAGGGGCGCCTGGGTGGCTCAGTCGGTTGGGCGTCCGACTTCGGCTCCAGTCATGATCTCATGGCTGGCGAGTTTGAGTCTGCATTGGGCTCTGTGCTGGAGCCTGCTTTGGATTCTGTCTCCCTCTTTCTCTGCCCCTCCCCGGCTTGTGCTCTGTCTCTCTCAAATACAAATAAACATTAAAAAAAAAAAATTTAAAAACCTTTGAATTAGACAATTTAAAAGGGCGAATTTTATGGTATACGAAATATCTCAGTAACTCTGTTATTAAAAAATAAAAAAGTCAAGGGGTGCCTGGGTGGCTCAGTCAGTTGAGCATCCAACTCTTTTCTTTGTTTTTTTTTTAAATTTTTTTCTTAACGTTTACTTATTATTGAGAGACAGAGAGACACAGAGCGTGAGCAGGGGAGGGGTAGAGAGAAGGGAGAGACAGAATCTGAAGTAGGCTCCAGGCTCTGAGCTGTCAGCACAGAGCCTGACATGGGGCTCGAACTCCCAAACTATGAGATCATGACCTGAGCTGAAGTCAGTTGCCTAACCAACTGAGCCACCCAGGCGCCCCAAGCATCCAGCTCTTGATTTCTGCTCAGGTCATGATCTCATGGTTTGTGAGATTGAGCCCCACATTGGGCTCTACCCTGACAGTGTGGAGTCTGCTTGGGATCCTCTCTCTTCCTCTCTCTCTGCCCCTCCCCCATTCATGCTCTCTTGCTCTCTCTCAAAAATAACTTTAAAAAAAAGAAGGTAAAAATTTTAAAAAGCATTTCCCAGTATTTCCACTTGAAGTAGTTAATGGAAGTAAGGACAAAAATACATGCTCAGTGATATATAATTCAGCTTTACTTTTTTATATCAAAAATTGGAGACATGTTCAATTAGAGAAAGATTTAACAGACTAATTATATGTATGTATGATATAATCGTTTTTGATGTTTTTCTGGTGATACAAGAAAACTCATCTATGTATTGTTAAATGAAGAAGGAGGTTTTTAAACCAGATATGACATATATTTCCATGGAGTTTTTATATATGAATTTTTTTAAATAGAAGAAAATAGGGGCACCTGGGTAGCTCAGTCGGTTAAGTGTCCAACTTCAGCTTAGGTCATGATCTCACAGTTCACAAGTTTGAACCTCGCATCCAGCTCTGTGCTGACAGCTCAGAGCCTGGAGCCTGTTTCAGATTCTGTGTCTCCCTCTCTCTCTGCTCCTTCCCCACTCGCACTCTGCTTCTCTCTCTCTCAAAAATAAATAAACATTAAAAAAAAATAAAATAAAAATAAATGGAAGAAAATAACCTCTTCACATTTTAGGGCATGTATGTGGATAACGGGTCATTTTAAAAAACTTTGTTATGGAAAAATTTAAACATGCATAAGTAGAATAATATTATGTACTACTACCTACTCAGTTTTAAAATTTTTCGGGGCACCTGGGTGGCTCAGTTGGTTGGGAGTCCGACTTCAGTTCAGGTCATGATCTCATGGTCTGTGAGTTCTCATGGTCTGCTGACAGCTCAGAGCCTGGAGCCTGCTTCAGATTCTGTGTCTCTCTCTCTCTGTCCCTGCCCTGCTCATGCTCTTCCTCTCTCAATCTCAAAAATGAATAAATGTTAAAATTTTTTAAATTTTTCAATTCATGACCAGTTTTGTGTCTTCTGTACCTCAGTTCTTTTTCACCTCTTCCTTTGTTGTTTTAAGGCAATCCCAGGTGTCTTATAATGTAATCTCTTAAGTATTTCAGAATGTGAAAAATCTCTGAAAAATACTTTAAAAAATACCAGTGCCATTATCATATGTAGAAAGTTAATGATTCTAATCAATGTTCAAACTTACAATTTTTTCAAATATTACTTGTGTTTAGGGGAAATTATCTGGCTCAGTCCGTAGAACATGTGACTCTTGATCTCAGAGTGGTGAGTTCAAGCCCCACATTTGGGCTTGAACTTAAAAAAAAAGAAATATTATTATTTTTTAAACTTGGTTAGGACCCAAATGAAGTCCACATATTGTGACTGATGTGTTTTTTATATGTCTTTTACTCTTTGTTCCCTTTCAATCTTTCTTCCTCTGTAATTTGTTGAAGAAAGCAGCAGAGTGGATTTTACTTATTGTATCCCTATGCATATTCCCCTTGTGCTCTGTATTTCCTGTAAATTGGTAGTTGGATCTAGAGGATTGATCAGATTCCGGTTCAAGAATTTTTTTTTTTTTTTGGTAAGACTTTCATAGATGGTGTACTAACTTCATCATATGTGTGCGTGTGTGTGTATGTATAAATGTTTATTTAAAAATTTTTTTAAATTTTTTAACATTTATTTTTGAGAGACAGAGACAGAGCATGAGCTGGAGAGGGGCAGAGAGAGAGGGAGACACAGAATCTGAAGCAGGCTCTAGTCTCTGCGCTGTCAGCACAGAGCCTGACGCGGGGCATGAACTTGCAACCTAGGCCAAAGTCGGATGCTTAATCGGCTGAGCCACCCAGGCACCCGTTTATTCATTTTTGAGAGAGAGAGAGAGAGAGAGAGAGAGAGAGAGAGAGACAGAGAGAGAGCGTGAGTGGGGGAGGGGCAGAGAGTAGGGGAGACACAATCTGAAGCAGGCTCCAGGCTCTGAGCTGTCAGCACAGAGCCGGACACGGGCTGGAATTCACTAGTCGTGAGATCATGACCTGAGACAAAGTTGGACGCTTAACCAACAGAGTCACCCAGATGCCCCTCGTGTTTATTAATTTCTTCTATAATTATCACATTTTCTAAATTTCCTCCAATAAACATGGTTGCTTTTATGAAAAAGAAAAAAACGTATCATTAAGAAAGAATAGATTGTGAGTCCACAGTGGATACAAGGAGTAATGGGCTGTGGGCAATCCCCAAATTGAATAATTTACATGTGAATATTCAGAATTGACTTCATTTGCAGTTGTTTTTGCTAAGTTGGGAAGTTCTCATGCTGATTATAGTTGCTAAGAAATGTTTCACATGTTGTCGTATCAAACTTGTACACTGTTATATCTGCCTGTGAAGTTTTTGGCGTGCATGAAAAGACATTGCAGGACTAAACTAATCCAGGAGAGTCCTCCATATTTTTTATCCATCCTTTATCTGTACTGATCTCAAAAATACTTTCTTCAATTATGTTTTGTCTTTGCACATGGTTGCAGAGTTGTCTTACAGGTGTGCTTCCGGGTTACATCTGTAAAATGATAAGCATTAATGTGACCTCTTTTCACATGGTCCATGTCTTACTCTTTTCTGAACTCTTTTCGAACAAAGCACACTAATCTGAGATTGATACTCCTTTTTTGTTGAGGGATTTAGTGTTGAGGCCTGGAAGGAAAAAAGCACACACTTATCCATATTTTATGTTTGACGGTCAGACTTCTAAGAGAACATTGATGCTAATTATCTATTACCTTGGAGGGGTCAACTGCAGTATATTAAGGTGATATATCCTATTAATTAAGTTTTTATCTGTATGGAAGAAACTATTTTCCCAAGAAATGTTATTTTATTTATACCACACGGAAAAACTTTTCTTTTTCTGAGTTCCTACATTGGCTTGTTCAAGAAAAAGATAAATCTGGTCCTGAAATTAATTTATGGGTCAGGATTAATCTTGTGGAGAAAGATGTTTGGGGTGCCTGGGTGGTTCAGTTAGTTAAGCATCCAACTCTTGATGTTGGCTCAGGTCGTGATCTCATGGGCTCTGTGCTGACA
The DNA here is from genome assembly GCF_018350215.1 of Panthera leo. Taxonomy (NCBI): domain Eukaryota; kingdom Metazoa; phylum Chordata; class Mammalia; order Carnivora; family Felidae; genus Panthera; species Panthera leo. The sequence continues at coordinate 40,843,780 of NC_056692.1, read as the reverse complement.
GTGCAGAGCTTGCTTGGGATTCTCTCTCTCTCTCTCTCTCTCTCTCTCTCTCTCTCTCTGCCTCACCTTCCTTCTCTCATAAATAAACATTAAAAAAATTAAGGGGGAAAAAAAGATGTTCACAGTTTTAGCCTTCATGACCCAAAAAATAAAAAACTTTTTGTAAAACTCGTTACTGTTTCACCTTTATCTACAGGATAAAATCAATATACTTGTCATAAAAGGCTCTTCATGATCTGACTTCTGCCTCTCTCCCCATATTCATCCCCTCCTTGTATTCTATGTGTTTCAGTTATATGAAACAGCTTGTTGTTCCTTAAATATGTCATGCCAGCTGGCTGTTGTCCCTATCTGAATGTCCTTTCCTTCCCCACATCCTTTTGCCCTGTTTTCTTACCACTTACCTTTTTTTTCTTTAAATATTTTATTTTTTAAGTAATCGCTACACCCAGTGTGGGGCTCCAACACACAACCTGAGATCAAGAGTCACACACTCCACCAAGTAAGCCAGCTAGGTACCCCATTCTTACCAATTATCTTAAAAAAATTGTTTTTAATGTTTATTTATATGTGAGAGAGAGAGACAGAGACAGAGTGTGAGCTGGGGAGGGGCAGAGAGAGACAGAGGACAGAATCCCAAGCAGGCTTCAGGCTCTGAGCTGTCAGCACAGAGCCTGACAGGGGGATCGAACTCACAAGTCATGAGATTATGACCTGAGCAGAAGTCGGATGCTTAACTGACTGAGCCACCTATGCACCCCTTTACCAGTTATCTTTTAAATCCCAGCTTAAATGTCCTCTTCTTTGTTATTATCTTGTCATATTACAAGCACACATAGACACATAAATACATTTGAGAGTAAGGTCCATGTCTTACTGTTTTCTGTAACTGGGCTGCTTACCTCTAGGCCTCCACATAAAATGGGCATTCAGTACACGTTTATTGGATTGAGTTGAAGCATAGGTGGGCACTATAACAGGCTACTAAAATAGTTCAGGTTGGGGCGCCTGGGTGGCTCAGTCGGTTAAGTGTCCGACTTCAGCTCAGGTCACGATCTCGCGGTCTGTGAGTTCGAGCCCCGCGTCAGGCTCTGGGCTGATGGCTCAGAACCTGGAGCCTGCTTCTGATTCTGTGTCTCCCTCTCTCTCTGCCCCTCCCCTGTTCATGCTCTGTCTCTCTGTGTCTCAAAAATAAAAAAATTAAAAAAAAAAACACGTTAAAAAAAAAATAAAATAGTTCAGGTCTTGGAGAAACAGTATTTTTACTGCCATCATTTTTGGAAAACCGGTCTGCCTTAGGAGTGCTTAATATCCTATCCCTACCGCAATTTATATATGTGTTAGTAATTATGATCTGGGAAGTGGAGATTGTAGACAGTCTGAAAATTGCCTTCCCAGGGAACCCTTTCAAGAACTCTGGAGAAAATAGTGGTCATGCCATTTCCTCCTATGCTGGCATATAGAAGCAGCAGGACTGGGGAGCAAGAAGTTCTAGAGCCCTTATCCTTGGCCTTGTTAACTTTTCTTGCCGGGGTGATGAACTGGCTTTGGAGAAAAGATTAATGACCTGGGGCAGCTCCAGAGGCTTATTTTTGTTAAGCTGCTTTCATTCTTTAATCTCATATATAATTACAGTGTCCTTTAAGTGGTGGGGTAGAAAAATCGGAATAGGTTATCATTGGTGTCTGGATTTTTCAGTTCTTGGTTCCTCCCATCCTTCATTGTTTGTATAGTTTTAAAAATTACATAACGTGGATTCACGTTTGTTGAATACAAGTACAAAAATGTCTAGAGACAAAAAATTCCTCTGCCAATCCCTGCATATGTATAGGTATTCATAGATACACACAAGATAAAGCTATTTTTTTCTTTAAATATAAGGATTATATTCTTAATATCCTGTGATTATGTCAAGTCATGAGGTCTTGTGTTGAGTTGAGAAGAAAAGAGCTCATTTATAACCAAACCTTGGTCATCCTAACCCTTGTTTGATCAGTTGTTATAAAGCTAATAACACTGCTACATTGTAAAATTGAATAGAGCAATGTGTTTGGCATGTATTTGGTGCCTTGTGTTTTCTTCTTTTTAGCAAGATCAAGTATGGTATTTTTATAGGCAATTAGTATGTTGTTTCTATTACCTACAAACAATCCTGCATGTTTTGTTATTGTTACCACTACATACAGATGAAGAAACCAAGGCTTAAAGAGGTTAAGCTTGTTTATTCAAGGTCACAGGACTAAGCGGGTGTTGAGAGAATTGGACTCCAACCAGTCTGACTGTAAAAGCCATGTCTTACTGCCCGGCCGAACCATCTCTCCAATGCATTCAGCTTCCCTCTTGAAACTGAATGGTTTAGGGGCGCCTGGGTGGCTCAGTCGGTTGAGCATCCGACTTCGGCTCAGGTCGTGATCTCATGGTCCGTGAGTTTGAGCCCCGCGTCGGGCTCTGTGCTGACAGCTCAGAGCCTGGAGCCTATTTCAGATTCTGTGTCTCCCTCTCTCACTCTCTGCGCCTCCCCCACCCATGCTTGCTTGCTCGCTCTCTCTCTCTCTCTCTTTCTCTCTCTCTCTCTGTGAGAAATAAATAAACTTAAAAATTAAAAAAAAAAAAAAGAAACTGAATGGTTTCTCAAACCATCTGTGGTGAGGGCTAGTGGTGGTGTCTTCCCTGATGTGTGGCAAATCATTACTTTTGTAAAGTACAATACAAATCAGTTACTAGAAAAATTAAGTTTAAAAAAGGGACAGAAAATATAAACCCAAAGGTATTCTTAGATTACAAATTACTTGGTCAAACTTCTATAAAAATTTCTAAATGCTTACTTTATTAAAAAAATTTTTTTTAATGTTTATTCATTTTTTGAGAGAGAGAGACAGAGTGTGAGTGGGGGAGGGGCAGAAAGCAAGGGAGACACAGAATCTGAAGCTGGCTCCCGGCTCCCGGCTCCCGGCTCCCGGCTCCCGGCTCCCGGCTCCCGGCTCCCAGCATCCGGCACCTGCCTCTGAGCTGTCAGCACAGAGCCCAATGTGGGGCTTGAACCCGTGAATCATGAGATTATGACCTGGCCGAAGTCGGACGCTCAACCAACTGAGCCACCCAGGTGCCCCTGTAAATGCTTGCTTTAAATTTTGTACTTACTTCCTCACAGACTGCCAGAATCAGTTTGTGGGCCAGCACTGGACTACAGACACTGAAAGGCACTGCTTTATTTTTTTTTTAATTTATTATTATTTTTTTAACATTTATTTATTTTTTGAGACAGAGAGAGACAGAGCATGAATGGGGGACGGTCAGAGAGAGGGAGACACAGAATCTGAAACAGGCTCCAGGCTCTGAGCTTTCAGCACAGAGCCTGACGCGGGGCTCGAACCCATGGACCGTGAGATCATGACCTGAGCTGAAGTCGGCCGCTTAACCGACTGAGCCACCCAGGCGCCCCTGAAAGGCACTGCTTTAGAGTCCTTATGCTGGGGTATAGAAACACTCCTAGAACTAATTTTTTTTATTAAATATCTTATGAAAGATTAAAAAAAATTTTTAGTGTTTATTTTTGAGAGAGAGAGAGAGTGTGTGAGCAGGGGAGGGGCAGAGTGGGGCGGGGCGGGGGGGGGGGGGGGAGACACTGAGACACAGAATCCAAAGCAGGTTCCAGGATCTGAGCTGTCAGCACCGCCTGACGCGGGGCTCGAACTCAAGAGCCATGAGATCATGATGTGAGCTGAAGTCAGACACTTAACTGACTGAGCCACCCAGGCACCCCTGAAAGATTTTAAATGTTAGCATTTATCAATGCATGGTGAATCTTGGTTCTTCTTCTTTTACACCCTTTTCCTTGCCAACCTATATTATTTTGACATAAATCCCAGATTATCACATCATTGTGTTCATAAATATTTTAGTATGTATCTTTAAGAAATAGGGACTCTTTAAAAAAACCTATTTTCCATAAAGTTATCACATCTAAAAAATTAACAATTCCTTAATATCTTCAGGTGTGCTGTAGGTGTTAAGATTTCCCAGATTTTTCATAAATATCTATTTGTGGTTGATTCCTTCAAATAAGGAAGAACTTTTCCTTCATCCTGTTAATATGATATATTTATTGATTTTTATGTGTTGAACCACCCTTGTATTCCTGAAATAAATCTCAGGAATTGGTTATGGTATATAATCTTTTTAATATGCTGCCAAATTCAGTTTGCTAGTATTTTATTGAGGATTTTTGCATGTGTATTCATAAGAGATCTCGGTCTGTAGTTTTCTTGCAGTGTCTTTGGCTTTGGTATTAGAGTAATGTGGTCTCATGAAATCAAGAAATGTTCTCTCTTCAATTTTAAGGAAATGTTTAAGAAGTATTAGTGTTAATTTTGAAGAACTGGCTCTTGGGATGTAGCTTCATTGCTAACTTTCTGTGTGACCTTGACCAAATCATTTTACTTTTTTGGGCCTCAGTTCCTCCGTCTGTAAAAGAATATCTAATTGAATTATATGCTTCTTAATACATCTCTATCAGTTTGTTGCCCTACACTAGGGTCTAATCTGGTAGAAAGGTGTTTGCTTTCATCCTTATAATAACTTGTTATCAGGAATGAATTTCTTCTCCCTGAAATTAATGGAATCACAGACTTATAAGTTGGAAGGAGCTTTAAGAGGTTATTTGACTTAGTCCTCTGCCTTTACAGAAGCAAATTATTACCTCTGCCACATAGGTAAAATAGCTGATGTTCAGAAAGTTTAAGTGATTTTCCCAAGCTATATAACTAGGATTTAAGTCTATTTACTAGATTCTGAAGTATACATGTGGTCCTTTTTGAAAGTAGCTTAATTAGATAATAATCTTGTTTTTCCTTCTCTATAGGTTCTTTGCACTGACATCCCTTCGTCTTGTATTTTTACTTGCGTTCAGCTCAATGATCATTGTGTGTATAGATCAATGGAAGAACAAAATCTGGCCTGAAATAAAAGGTGAGTTCGATAGCATTTAGAACAATCTGAACTGGAAATGATCTTTCATTTAATTTTTACCTTATTTTGGGGGTTAATGGGGGAGTATATAGAACTGGGAATACCTTTTGATGCCTGAATTATTTGCTTTAGGAGACACTTGAAGGGCTGGTGCTCCTTCTGTAGTTTGGTGGAGCTGTACTCCACCCTTCCCATTGTTACTAAGCTCAGGAGACCTGTACCCACCACCTGAGATGTTCTAGCCTTCATTATTGGTCTGAGGAGTAAGTAGTCCTCAAGTTAAAAAAAAAAAAAAAGATTCTCATTGCATACTACATCTTTACTGAGGCAGTATCAGTTTGCCTCTCAGGGATTTCTTTTAACTTGTTTATTTATAAAGCAGTAAGCTAAGTGTTGTGACTTATATATAGTACTCTAAGACATGATTCCTTTTCTCAAAGATTGTACATACATAAACAGAAGACAAATGAAATGACAGTTGTAACAGTACCAAATATGTCACGGTGCAGTATGTGATCAGTATGTTTATTATGTATTTTGGCCCTGGCTCAGGCCTTGAATGAAGCAAGAGATTTGAACAGTTGAATATAAAAGTGTGTTTCTAGAGGGGCCAGAGCTTGATTAGTCTGAGAAACCAGAAGCTGCAAAGCATCTCTGAGAGCAGGGAATTGGTCACTTTCACCCTAATGAAGAGGTCACTGAAAGGAGTACTAGGAAATAAAACTGAAAACATGTTGAGATTAGATTTTACAAGGCTTTTGAGTTAGGCCTAGAAGTTTAGACTTTATCCTATAGCTAGTGGGTGGTCATTGAACATTGTTAAAGCTTATATGCTGAAGTGATATTAAAGCTTAATTTGATAGCATTTTGCAAGCTCACAGAGAAGAAAATGAGGAAGGAGAGAGACCTGATAGGAAACTATGGCAGTATGTGTGAGAAGTAGTCAGAGAAGTATTCATGGAAACAAATGATGGGTGGCTTCAAGAGCTGAGAAGTAGGAAGACACATTAAGACTGGTAAATAGGGGGTTAGAAGAATTAAGGGATAAAAGCCAGCTGCGGGAGTTCAAAGCTAGGAGAATAGGAGAATGGGATTATAGTCAGCGTATACAGTAGCAGCAGGCAGGGGAGTCCGTTGGCGTAGGGGTTGAGAGCGAGGAAAATTGATGTAGGTTTTGGACATGTTAATTTTGAAGTGTTGGCAGGATATTTACACCAAAGTATACAGCTTTTAAATACATTCCCATCCTATTTTGCAGAGACTTTAAGGAGTCATGTAGTTCATTCACCTGTTTTATGGCTGGTGAACGTCAAAAGACTTGACATCGTTCACTATAGTTAATAGGTCTCTTTTTAAAGAGAAAAGACAGATTTCTAGGGTTGGAGTAAATATAATCCGCCTCAGTAACCTGGTGCACCTTGATACGTATGAACAACCAAGACGCACTAGAGGGGTGGGACGGGTCATTTTTTTTCATGTGCACCTTGATTCTCAGTTGTAGAAAGTAGAAGGGGTCCTGATGCTCCATTTGGATCCCCTCACCCGCCCACTGGAGAAATGAGCAGGCATCAGCCATCATCCCCGTGTCTGCAGTTCCCTAACTCTGTCAGTGTAACATAGTGTCTCCTTTTTATTGGCTATTAGCATTTTCTTTTCCTCAAACCTATTAAAACTTGAGCTGTCAGACCAACAGCCTAACATTTTTATGTTTAGTTTTCCCTACCAACTAATGCTGGTGTTTGTTTTAATATTGTAGTGCCAAGACCCGACGCATTAGACAATGAGAGGTATGGAACACTAATTAAATCCCTTTTCGTTGCTCTGATTGATTCTCTTGTTGTAATATTCTGGTTCCATGTTGTTAACTCCATGTTATGGATACAGAGTATAAGCTGAGAACCTAGTCTGTTCCACATAATCATTTTAACAAATCTAAAATTCAGGCAGCAATATGTTGAGATGGCTAGTGTCCTCTGCTATTAAGAAAAGTTTTGAAAAAGAAGTGTTGTAGTGCCCCGTAATCTAACATGCCAGGAAATTAGCTGCATTTTTTAGCCCTACTGTGAAAACTTCGAGGCAACTTACTTCATTTGTCTCCTGGCTTTTATACCAGGTCATTTAGTGTTTTCTGTGACCTCTGGCTTTTTAAAGTTCCTGGTCAGAAAACACATTGGTTCCAGGCATCAGCAAGCCAAAGATTCCTCTTATGTCTTACAGGTCCTGCTTTCATTTCTCAGTTCATTCATCCCATACGTTTGATCCAAGGAATTTCCTCTGCTATGGTTTATTTTGCTTTTGCTTTGTTTATTTTCTCTCTGATGGACACATGCACCATTGCCTCCCCTCAGCAGCAGCAGTGTCAGACTGTGCTTTACTTTTATCCCTGAATTGCAATCACAGTGAATTGCAATGGTCCGAGTGCAGGGAAGATGTTTCTAAGCACAAAGGGCCTTGGAGCTGGTGGCAGGTTTATACACGTGGATTGGGCCGCTTGCTCACAGGGTGGAGCTGTTGGAACAAGCGTGCCCTCCTAGTCTCTAAATTCAAGTTTCAACCTGTGAGACAAGAAGAAAGTCCCACTTCACTTCCAGAGCACCTAGGACTAGCCACTCCCCAGCTCCAATTGAAACCTAGAAGCATCGGCTGCCTACACAGCAAGATGGGGCAGGGGGGGAGTCCCTCAACACCCTCCTTTCACAGCTCCCCCTTCTCTCTCCTATAGCTGGGGCTTTGTGCACCCTCGGTTGCTCAGCGTGCCCGAGCTCTGCCACCACGTAGCTGAAGTCTGGGTTAGTGGGACCATTTTCATAAGGAATCTTTTGCTTTTCAAAAAGCAAAACCCAGGCAAGGTAAGACTTCCCATTTCACTTTCATTTCTGGCTTCTCAGTTCAGTTCATGCTAAACTGAGACAGTCCTGTGATGGCATATCCTCATTCAAGAGAGGAAAGATCCCGACGATTGTGGAGACAAAGGGAAGTTGTAGGAAGGGGTTTCTGACCAGCCACTAGGACTAGGGGAAGAGCTTGACGATTCCTTCTTTGGGTGCTTGCCTCTTAGATTGAGCCATCTTCCTTAGATTGAGCCCCAAGATGGCAAAGAAAGCTTGCTTGTGTGCGTTTTGTGTCATAGTAAACATGTGGTAGGTTGTTGGGTTTTTTAATTTTTTACCTTTTTTGTTTTTTTTAAATTAAAAAAACCCCACCACCAACACTTGCTTTCAGAGAGAATTTTTGGCTAAGCCCATGCAGACCAATTTCCTAGCAGGAGAGGTGCAGCCCTGTTGGGTTAGCCACGGAAAAGGAGTTTGAATAGAATGGACATCCTCCTTTCCATCCCAGACATAATCACTATGGGATGCAACAGTGGCTAGACACAGCTGTGATTCTGACATGCCCACTTATAGGTCATAAAGAATCATTTTAATCACATCTCCACCTATCCCCTGTCCCCACCTCAGTCTCCCTCCATGTAACAGAAACTTAATACTGTTTCCTGACTCCTCCAGTTCTGCTTGCTGAGCTGTGGGATACTGACCTTTTTGGCCGTTTTGGGCCGCTACATCCCTGGGCTCTTGCTGTCCTACTTAATACGTAAGTATGGCACATAACCTTCCCCTGAGCTTACCCTGCTAGCTTTTCCAGCCACAGCTAACTCTAGGTCTAGAAAGAGGACTTTTATATTTTGGTTCTCCAGGAAATGATCTTTTTATATTTTCATAACCTGTTTGGTGTCATGAAAGTATCTTTCTTCTTATCTATAACAGGCTCCCCACACATAAAGTACTTTTCTTACTAAGTCAGCTTTAGAAATCATTGAGGGTTCACTAACCTATGTTGTATTACCAACTATAAAGACTGTCTGTTCCTATTTAGGAGGAAATTTTTAGAGTCCGAATACTGTGTAATAGCAGAACACAATTCTTAGAGGTTTCTCTACTAGATTCTGCTTATTCTGGAGCACTTTTTTTTCTTCTGGAGCACAGTTTTTTAAATTTAGTTACTTCCTGTTGGCCTGAACTCTGTGTGGGGCTGGAAGAACTGAGTAGTTATGGTTGTGGCCAGAAGCTCACATGATTTGTTGTCTAGTTTCTGAGGCATTGTTACCAGTTAGCCTTTTGTATGGCTCAGTGACACCTGTATGCATGTGACCACACTGCCTGGTTCTGTTCTTAATGTATCGTCAGCACACTCTGCTGTGCACAGCCACGTAGGTGGCTGCAGAAGTCTCTGCCCCCCCAAACCCCCTCATGTAGTGGGGGAGCCTAGTAAAGATGGATGACCAGCAGAATGAAACAGAACTGTTTCCCACCGAGTGTCCAGAGGGCACAGTGACAGAAGGACAGTAAGGACTGTTTCGTACAGCCCCTTCTCCACCTTGCCGCTGTTTCCCACTCCTTCTCTCAGTTGTCACTGTCATGATGTGGCCCCTTGCTGTGTACCACCGACTGTGGGATCGAGCATATGTACGGCTGAAGCCAGCTCTGCAGCGGCTAGATTTCAGTGTCCGTGGCTACATGATGTCGAAGCAGAGAGAGAGACAATGTAAGTGTCAAGGGGAGGCTTCTTTCCACTTGGGCAATTTGGGGAAGACAAGGAGAAGCCTGTGAGTCCTCAGAAGTTGGAGAAGTGAGTGAGGTGTGGTTGGTGTGTAGGGGGCGGTGATAGGTAAAAGTAATATTTTATTCTAGGAAGTCTGTGCAGGCTTACCAATTTTCCCACTTAGAATTCCGGACACTCCCATTTTAAACAAATCTGGGGAAAGCTCTTCCAAATTGAATAAAAGTCAGACAGCGAAGATATCCCTAGTGTTTGCTGCTTTTTAGGAAGTACTTTCCTTGTGCCCGAGCACTGTGCTGGCAGCTCTGCATACATGTCTTATTTAACCTTGACAACCTTGAGAAAAGAAATTGAACTTCACAGTTAGTAAATGGCAACCTCTAAGCCAGGCCTCTTTTTACTACTGAAAGCTGCTTTCCAAAGGTGATTCATGCTGCCTGAGAAGCCAGAAGATCCAAGATCCTCCAACACATGAATGACAGTTCCGTGAACTTTTTCCTCCCTCCTGTGGGCTGGTCAGGTTAGATATTTCATTAAGCCCTAGCCTTCAGAGAGCCCTGCACACACAAGGTCATCAAGGCCCAACACCCCCTGGCACAGCCAGCTAAATAGTATCAGTCCTCAAAAGCCTAATTTAACCAAGGTGGAGCATCTCCCTTTGCCCTCTCTAGGACAGCCTCCACTTTCCACCTTGACATCCTGTCTGCCCCTAGCTGATCCTGCGACTTGTTGATCATCTGATCAGAACAAAAGTGTGGAGGGGCTGGTGGAGGAGAGGCAATGGAAGAGAGATCTTTCTCTCCCCAGTTATCAGCTTACCTTGTTACTTAGGCTCAGCAACCCCCACCCTCAGGCATTGTGATGGGGGCTTCAGGATATATTCAGAGGATTCATTCTGTTCTGTTCTGATTTTATGCCTTTGAAGTCCAGGGCGGGTGGGGGTTTCCCCTTAAGGGAAGACGTCAAGGCCTTCTGCTCTTTCCACATAGTGCGCCGCAGAGCCCTACACCCAGAGCGTGCAATGGACAACCACAGTGACAGCGAAGAGGAGCTTGCTGCTTTCTGTCCTCAGGTATCTTGGGTGTGGAAGGCGCACCACTGGCCAGTTAGCCCCCTTTAACTGTATGGCAGCTCATGTTTAGGCAGTGACTAGGTTTTCAAGTTCATTATGGGTGCTTCAAGGCCCCACCCTCCCCTTGCTCCAAAGAACAGTGAGGAGAGAAGCTAGTGTTCTGTTGGGACTGTGTGCATAGATCCTAGTTTGAGCCTGGTGACCAGCACACCCTCTTCCGTGTCTCCTTTTAACCCCTACCATCATGGCAGAACTTCTGGAACTGGCGTGATCATCTTTTAAACAGCCCAGCCCACCTTGTGTTGGGCAATGTATCTTCCTGGCCACCTGTGAAAAGTTATCTCTGGATCAGTTATTTGCTTAAGAGTAAGTGGCTGGTTGACTCCCCACACTACTTTCCTTCGTATGCTCAAGATTGATAAATAAGGGTGTTTTCCTTGGGGGAGCAGCCTAAAAGGGGTAAAGATATTACCTGAAGTCCCTATTGTGCCTGATTGCACTGCTGGTTTTAGGGTAGCCTTTAGGGCTGGCTAATTAGTAGAGCTATAACTGGGGAACTGCACCTTTTCCTAATGGCATTCTCTCTTCAGGCTTGTTGGTCTTTTCTTTCCTAAGCTGGATGATTCTACTGTTGCCAGGGAATTGGCCATCACAGACTCCGAGCACTCGGATGCTGAGGTCTCCTGTACAGACAATGGCACATTCAATCTTTCACGGGGCCAGACACCTCTAACAGAAGGCTCTGAAGGTGAGGGGAACCTTGGACCCAAGTTGATAATGACTCTGACTGTTGCCACTTAGCTTCCCTGGGCAGAAGGGGATACTGCCCCCTCCTCTCTGAGGTGTGGATCAGGTGGCAGAACAGCTTTGGCATATGGCTACAGCCAGAATGGTACTGCTGCTCTCCTTGAAATCCTCCCTTAGTAGCCTCCGGTTTCTAGGCTCATATGGAGCATACTGGAGGAAGGGGAGGGAGTTCTTTGGGCAGTAGAGATCATAGCAGTCTGTAAGTGGAGGGGAAAGGCCAACCAGTGCTCCAGGTTTTGCTTCACCCTGAGAAATACAGGGTAGAAAAATCGGGTTACATGGGGCTGACTTTGTGGGGCTGGGGCACAGGAGTGCCAGGTTGTTGCCGTGTCTCAGACACCCCTCTGTTCTCCCAGACCTAGATGGTCACAGTGATCCAGAAGAATCCTTTGCCAGAGACCTTCCAGACTTCCCTTCCATTAATGTGGATCCCGCTGGCCTGGATGATGAGGACGATACCAGCATTGGGATGCCCAGCTTGATGTACCGTTCCCCACCAGGAGCTGAGGAGCTCCAGAACCCTCCCGCCAGCCAGGACGAGGCTGTACTGCCGGAGCTCCTGCTTGGTGCCCTGCCTGCAGGATCCAACCTCACCAGCAACCTTGCCAGCCTGGTCTCCCAGGGCATGATTCACCTGGCCCTGTCAGGGGCCTCCCAGCCAGGCCCTTCTGGCCCACCTCCCCGGAGAGCAACGAGAGGCTTCCTTCGGGCCCCTAGTTCAGACCTGGACACTGATGCTGAGGGGGATGACTTTGAACTTCTGGACCAGTCAGAGCTGAATCAGCTGGACCCTGCCAGTTCCAGGAGCCACTGAGGCAGAGACTCCTTTTGGGGGTCACTGTGGTTTAGGTTTTTTTTCTCCCTATCCCACTTAAGGTGAAGGGGCAAGGGAAGAACCCAGGTCCCATCCACTGAATTCTATATGTATGCTTGGTGACCTGGCTGAAGCTCAGGCCTGCTGAGAGAGGATACTCGCTCCCCGGCTACCAGCTGGACGCCCATTTCTGAGCTCAATCACTGCAGTGAGAGTGCTCCCCCAGGGGAGGCTTCTCCATCAGAATGGTACTTTTGGGGAACAAAGTAATCAGGGGTATTGGTTTCCCTTTGAGGGGGTGCTGCTGTTTGCTTCTAGGTATGGGTGCTCGGGGGCCCTCAGTGATAGAAGCCACCCTTTCCTTCCTTCCTCCCTTCATCTCCTCCCTGGAGCTCCAAGTCAGGCAGCAGCTGGAAGAGTTACATTGCCATCCTCTTTTGCTAAGCCATGATTTGATTTGTCTTTTTCTAAGCAAATTTTTTGGTTCTGCAGAGCAGGCCTGCTCCCTCTGCCCTAGCCCATCCTCATTTCTTGAGGCTTAACCTCCAGTGCTCCAAAGTAGTGCTTGTGAAATTTAGGAAATGTGAACATGATGTGAGGGTCGGCCTCTTCAACATTACCTTGGGCTGTGGGGTCAGCTGGCTGAGAGGGCGGGTGCCTCTATATCTCATGGTCTCATGGAATCTTCTGAAGCTGCCTGGTTATTTTTGGTGCTGCTAACCCCTGGCTCCATTTGACCATCAGCCTGAGCAACGAGCAAAGCAATACCATACCATATCCATTTCCATGTTCCCGTTCCTTCCCCTGCTCCTCCTTTGGAGAAGCAATAATTGCATGGGGGGTGTCAAAGTAGCACTTTACAAATGGCTCATTGGCATTCACCCCAGGAGCCACCAGCTCTTCTTGCACCAGCTCTTCTTACTCCTGATTCAGTTCCTTTAATAGTTTTATTTTCAGTTGCTTCCCACTTGGCAGGGCCTCTTTTAAGGATGAGCCCAGTTAGCAAGAATGTGTAGTCAGAAACCCCTCTAAGGGGTATCTGTTCTACTGTCATGCTAGAGAAAAACTAAAAATGGCAATTCTAGACCTGTGCCAGACTACAGCCTCTCTCTGCTTCCCCAATCAGAGCTCAGGCCAAACTCTTCTGTCCTCTTGCCCTCTGCATTAACCCTTTGCTGATCCTCAGGGACCACTCCCCCAACACTCCCATACCTGGGCAAGGGATGTTGGACAGAGCCCATTTTCATGTGCTGCAGGTGGGAGTGTGCTAACATGTTTGCTCTTGGTTGATGGACAAGGTAGAGGCCGGGAGTGAAAATTAGGAGTGAGAAGGGAGAAGAGCTAGGTGCCTGTTTCATAGTCACTTGTGTGTGAAGATTCGGGGTAATGGCATCTCCCCACTTTAGGGTTCTCAGACTTTGGACACCTCCTCTCTTCTCAGAGCCCAGATGTCTCACAGGTGAACTCTGATAGGGAAAAACACAGGAGTGTGGGAGAGGAGCGGGTTTTGGTGTGTTTGCATGAGTGTGTGTAGCTTCAGGCCTTGGAAGTTGGCAAAAGGGAGGGAGGAAGGAGAGCAAAATCTTCAGAGGGTGTTTCTTGTACCTGGGGGATCCTGCTCTGAATCTCCTTAGTCCTCCACTGTGAACTGGGGTGGGGATGGACGGGAGGGGGGAGGGAGGGAGTGGTGCTGGGGAATAAATCTTATATGAGAACAATCTTTAAGAGACTGATGTTGAATGGTGTTTTACCCTTGATAGTGTTCTCAGGTGACAACCTTAGAATAGTAAGTCCAGCTGTGAGCGACCCACCTGCCCTGTTTTTCCTTTGTGATGGTCAGAATAATCACCATGGTATGAAGCCACTTCCCCTCCCCTGGAGAGCCTAGACAGTATAACTGGCACTCTTGGTTGGCATCTAGCCAGCAGTTCCATCATTTTTTTTTAATGTTTGTTTATTTTAGAGAGAGAGAGAGAGAGAGAGAGAGAGAGAGAGAAAGCAAGCGGGGGAGGGGCAGAGAGAGAGAGGGAGCCAGAATCCCAAGCAAGCTCTGCACTGTCAGTATGCAGCCCCACCTGCGGCTCAAACCCACGAACCTCAAGATCATGACCTGAGCCGAAATCAAGAGTCGGATGCCCAACCTACTGTGCCACCCAGGCACCCCTCATTTTTAATTCTTAATATTGTTCCTTAGACATGTGAAGACAACTACGTGTTTCAAAGGCTAATGAGAATTTAGGTAACAGAAGGCTGTAAAGATTAACACCATGCTCTTCCTCTGGAGTGTTTGAGCTGCAGGGACAGCTGCTCTTTGGCCTTCGGCTGACCTCAGAAACTAGAAACACTTATTTCAGGCTTTGTCCCATTGGCCACTGTGGGCAGAAGTGGAAAACACCTGCCAGGTGTTGCCATAAGATTGACTCGGCCAACAGGAAACTTTTCTAACAAGCTTTGTGGCTTAACCGTAGCCCCGTCCCAACCCTGCCTTGCCTTGGCGTTCACACCACAGCACGTGTTGAGCGCCCCCTGTGTGCGAGGCCCGGTAACGGGCAATGAAGGATATCGCTATTGTCCTTCCAGAGTTTCTACGCATTTTTGTCTTCCAACCACCCTCCTGTTAGTATCTCTTTTTCCTATTTTACAAATGAGACCGACGAAAAGAGCATCGGGCCGTGGGACAGGGCACGTCCCTGTGAGTAACTGGCTCTGTGATCTTGAGCAAGTCGCTAGCCCAGCGGGAGTTGATCCCAAGTTTTCTCCCCTTTGGAACACCGGCCCAGCTCACGGTGACGAGAGCTCAGCCGCTGCCTCTGGAAGCGGGTCTCGGAACGTGAAGGCGTGATTTACTACGGCCTGCGTCCCGAGGAGCAGGGAGGGAGAAGTCCAGGGCAAGCGCCCCACCTCCGCGGCATGGACCCAGAAGTGCGAGGGACCACACTCGCACCCGGCTCCCGACAGCACTGACCTACGGCGCCCGGGAAGGGTCGCTTCGTTCCTCGCCAAGACTTCCCCTTCCGCCAATCACCGCTTGCGCCCCGCCCTTCCCGTCGCCGGAAGCAGCCGTTGCCCCGAGCAACTGCAACGTCCGGCTTTCCAAGTTGGCGGCGGGGAAGGCCATGAGTAAAGGCCGGGCCGAGGCTGCGGCGGGAGGTAAACGGACCGCGGGCACGGGGGAGACCCGGGCGGGGGCCGGGCGAGGGGTCGGTTGAGTGACCTCCCCCCATGCCCCGTCTCCTCGTAGCCCCCGGGATTCTCCTGAGATACCTGCAGGAGCAGAACCGGCCCTACAGCGCCCAGGACGTGTTCGGGAACCTGCAGCGGGAACATGGACTGGGCAAGGCGGTGAGGACCCTCTCCTGGGACCGCCCCCCTACCCTTGGGGCCCCTCGAATCAGCCTGAAGTGCTGCCCTCTCGAGGCAGCCATTCTAGCCTTGAGCTTCCTAAGGCTGGTCGGCCCTAATTCCCACTGCCTGGGCCCTAAATCATCCCTCTGATTGGTTCTGCCTCTCCCCTCTGCCAGGCGGTGGTGAAGGCGCTGGAGCAGCTGGCCCAGCAAGGCAAAATCAAAGAGAAGATGTACGGCAAGCAGAAGATCTATTTTGCGGACCAGGTGAGGGAAACCTGTGCAGATTATCACCCGTGTGAGACCCCGACATTAGGTGAATCAGTCTCTAGAATGAACTCTGACTTGAGGCATCCCGTGAAACTCAGCTAGCCCACGCCATTAAAAGGGCCCCACACACCCTTTAAATCAAAGTGGGTACTCCCCTTGCTGTGATCCAGACTCAACGAGACTTCCAGATCTGAGATGTACATGATAGATGACAGAAGATCCTGAATTGTTCCTACCAAGGTCCCTTTCCCCTTGGAGGTTTCTTTTTCCCAGTCATCTAGATCAGAACCATCATCTGCCAAATGATTTGCCTTCTGTCCCCACCCCTCCCAACACAGATGACACTAATTTTGTATCTCTAGGCCAGACCACCGCCCGGATGCCTTCCAGACCTTGCAGAATCAATATTGCTGAAGTAGAATGCACATCTCCCCTAAATGGGCTCCTTTTACAGGCTTCTCCCTCAGTCAGAGCCACTCCTCACCCAACTCAGAGACTGGGGAGTCACTCTTACCTCACAGCTTAGGCAGCCAGCAAATCCAGTTGGCTTTCCCCCTTCCTGAATCCACCCTCCCCTTTCTGTCTGCCATTGCTGATTGAGTTCAGGTGCTCCTCATCTATCACGATAGCCTCCTCACAGCTCCTGGCCTCCTCACACATCTTAAACGCTGCAGCCAGAATGGTCTGCGTCAGTACAATCTGGGGCCATTTCCCTACTTGAAACTCCAGCACTCCCTACAACAGGGAGAAATCTACATAGAGACTTGGCTCCAGGCTGCTGCTAGCCTCACCTGTCCCTTCACCAGTACTAGACCATTTAGGTGTATTTTACTCCTGTGTCCTTCCTCTGCCTGGAGTTTTAAAAGCCCTTCTTCCTCTTCTGCGTCTTTGCTCAGCGAACTCTTACTCCAAGGTTCTCCCTCAGGCATCACCTCCAGAAACCTTCCCCGGATTCTCTCCTCGCCTCTTCTTCAGGCACTCACCTCCCTGAGGGATGCTATATTGTGGTGGTCTTTTTACCCATCTCCTCGCTAGACTGCAGCCCTTCCAGGGCTGAGCCCACTTCTCACTCTTCCTCCTTTGCTGAGCACAACCCCCCCCCACCCCAGTATCTAACGTCCAGTAGACCCTGAATACTAGTTTAACTGAACCACACCACCATCAAGACTAACTTTTCTGAAATAGGTTTCATTACATTACTACTCTAATGAAGAGTCCCTAAGGGAGAATTCGGCAGCATTTTTTCTGTAAAGACAATTTTGTGCTTTTGCCGGCCAGATGGCCTCTTGTCATAGCTATACAACTGTCACAGCCACTGAGGGCCGTCATTATAGAGCGGTATGTAAATGATCACATGTAAACGAGTAAACATGTAAATGAGTGGGTGTAACTGTGTTTCCAGAAATTTTTGTTTTCACAACCCCGAATGTGGCAGGATTTGGCGTGCAGGCTGTAGTTTGCTGCCTTCTGCTATAAAGGTTTACTTTGCTTTAATGAAGAGTCCAAACTGCCCAGGCTGGCATTCCTATTCTTTCTAACCTGCTCCCTGACATCACTGACAAGACCACCCCACCCCCCCATCCCGAGCCCCACCACAGTCCTTTGTGGCAGCTGGTCTCTCTCAGGGGAGGGGCCCCTCAGACGTTTACTGGAGTCCCTTCAATACCACCCACCACGACTCTTGACCTGCCCAGGTTCCTCCTACTGTGGAAATGTGTAATTTAGGTATCACTATCTTGGGAAGAATGTTCCTTTACTCTTTTAGCCCAGTGAGTGGTTTTACCACTAAACTAAGATTTCTGCTGTTCAGTATCCTGAAGCTCCTTGAGGACAGGCATCAGGTTTTAACTTTTTTACACCTTTTTGTTTGTTGGGACCAGTACCGAACCGAATGGTGTCTCACAGGGACCCTCCCGCTGTTCTCCCAGGCCCCCTGGAGGGCTGGGGAGCCCCAGGTTCTTGAGTGGATGTGATGTAGCCTGCCCAGATGTGGCCTCACATCACACCCACCCACTTCTGTTTGTCGTCTCACCTCTGGCAGGACCAGTTTGAGATGGTGAGTGACGCTGACCTCCAAGGCCTGGACACCAAAATCGTGGCCCTCACTGCCAAGGTGCAGAGCCTCCAGCAGAGCTGCCGCCACATGGAGGCCGGTAGGACTGGGCGGATGCCGGAAGGGGCCCCTGGCGCGAGGGTCATTCCAGAGGGCAGGAATCCCTAAGTGAATGGTTTGCTGACCGCAATGTCTCGCTGCAGTGGAGAGCTGGGCTGGGCCGCCACAGGCATTATGTTACAAGAAACGTAAACAGCTAATGGCTTTTGAATATAAATGGGCAAGACACGCATTTGCTTTCCCTAACATTATCAGTGTACTGTGCCCACACTCCCTCTGTGCCTGTTTCTTTAACTGGCTACAGGGAACAGTCTGTTCAACCTCACACTTTACCACTGCTTGTAGATGGAAGAGGAAAGACAAGCAGACTAAACTGGTAATTCTGTAAGCCTTAATCTCTGCCGAGCGCAATTTCCAGAATATGGAACTCATTCTGGACCCTGGGTGTAGAACCTAGAGCAAGGTAGGGGCCCAGTCTCCTACCTCAGGGAGCACCCACTGGGAAAGACAAAACCCCATCATCAGGGTAAGAAGCGACCTCAGGGAGATGTGGTTTCAGAGCTGAAGGAGTTAACTAGTGCCCTGACCACACCGGAGATGCAGAAAGAGATCCAGGAGTTGAAGAAGGAATGTGCTGGCTACAGAGAGAGACTGAAGAACATCAAAGCAGCCACCAACCACGTGACTCCAGAAGAGAAAGAGCAGGTGAGTCAGGAGGAAGGGTGGTAGCGGGGCGGTCTGCCTGTGCAGGTCTGGAGTGAGGCCGAGGTTGCCCCCCAGCAGCCCCTGAGAGGCTAGAGCAAGCCATTTCCCTGTGCAGGTGTACAGAGAGAGGCAGAAGTACTGCAAGGAATGGAGGAAGCGGAAGAGGATGGTAAGTGCGTGAGCTCCGCAGCAGGCCCTGGAAAATGGCAGCCACCGGAGAAACTGCTGCCTGAGGTCATGGGTCCGCCAGGCAGTGCCGCCCGTCTGAAAAGGGGTGGTTTTGTTTCTTGTCAGGCAACAGAACTGTCTGATGCGATCCTTGAAGGATACCCCAAGAGCAAGAAGCAGTTCTTTGTAAGTGGTTCTCTCTGTCTCTCCCCTCCTTGCCACCCTGGGGTCTTCGTCCAGGGAGGTCTCGTTTACTGGTCTCCCTGCCCCAGGAGGAAGTTGGGATAGAGACCGATGAAGATTACAACGTGAAGCTCCCAGACCCTTGAGGAGTCCTCTGCAGGATGGGGGAATGGAAGCGACGTCCTGGACTGGCCGCCTCCTTCAGGTTGGCTTCTTTGTTCCTGCTGCTTTCCACCTTTGAGCAGAGCAGCTGGGAGAGGGGCATGAACCAGAATACAGGGCTCAGGGAGTGAGCAAGCCCAGAGTGGATGGTTGTCATGCTCGTTTCATCATCTAGATTCCAATTGCTTGCACTTAAACTTGGAACAACGCTAAAGGAAAGCATTTGGCAATATTTATTGTACTATAATTTGATATAAAAATACTTAATTTCCTCTGGATAACCAAACCTCCCAGATGTCAACCCTGAGGAAGGCTACCGGGTAGAGAGAAGCTAGTATACACAGCATTCGAGGAGCCCAAGGCTTTACCCAGGACTTTTCTGGGCTCTGTACCCCAGGAGGCCTTTAAAGTATCTTCTCTACCCCTTCACACCACTCCCAAGGCCTGGGAGAAACACAAGCAGCACTAAGATGGTGGAGACCCAAGTATGCTCGACAGGATGGCTGGGAGTGATTTGGAGGCCCAGTTCACTTTCAAAAATTGTAACTTTAGCAAAATTGCGATGTTGGTGTTTAGAATATTAAAAAAAAAAAAAAAAAATTAATATGTAGTGCTATGTCACATGTAACTTCTCTGTGCTATGCTCCTGCCTGTGGGGACAGAGGGGGCAGGGGTATGTGGGGGAGGAAGGAGAGGGGATACAGTAGCAAGTGAGGGCAGGAACCCAGTAGCCCTGCCCTGAGCTGGCCAGAAGAGGCCTGATCTCACCTTGGGCTGACCAGGCAGCCCTAGCTGAGGCACAAGGAGGCCTTTCACCCCTCTTGGCTGTGGGAGTATTTCCTCATGTTCCTCCCTTCCCATCCAACTACTGCCAAAATGGCCAAACTTGGGCCAAATGTTGCCCAAGAGACCAAACCAAATGCAAACAGTAGCTTCCCAATATGTGTAATCAGGAGCAAAAATCTGAGGATTAGAAGGGGAGAGACCAGGAGCTCTTATGGGGGGAGGGGGGGTGTCCCCAGAACAGGGTCCCCCCCGCCTCCCGAAGACTTCTACGGAGAAGGGGAAAGACAGTAAGCTCGAGTTCTGTGGTCAGTATAATAAATTAAAGCTTTCACAAAACAAATACCCCAGCCCCAGTGAGGATGAAGGGGTGCTGGGGAACCAAACACCGAGAACCAGCTGACTGGTGTGCAGTGTCGCAGTCCAATCTCATAAGCCCAGTGGCTCCGTGGCCAAGTAGGAGACTCTGGCATCTTGTTGGCTCTTCTGCAGCTTCCAAAACCCAGTCAGTACAGCTGGTTCTTCAATTGGTGCAAGACGCCAATCACAATCTCCCGTAGGGTCTGGCGGGGGCAGCAGAGGAAAACACGAGTGATGCTCAGGTGAGGACAGAGGCTCAGATACCTGCCTAGACCAGTCATGCTCTTTAGAGTACAACAGAAAAAGCCCCTGGGAAACACCGTTTACAGTCGACTCTGAAATGTCCCTGAGACAGGACAGAGAGCGGGATGGAGACATGGACAGCTATGTGGTAAAGCAAATACAAGAAATGGGAATGGTAGCATTTAGGTGGTGGGCACAGGAGTGTCCACTCTTGTGTCGCGGGACACTTAAAGTGGTTCCAGAAAATGTCAGGAAACAAAAAAGTGAGATGCAAGTCAAGCCTCAGAAACTCCATGCAATACCATTAACACACGGCTCCATTACAAATAATCACAAACCCCAGGGAAAACTAGTGGGCCTGGGGGTGGGAGCCAGGAATGTTTCTAGAAATTCCACGTGATTCTGCTATGAGTGATGAGGGCTTACATACTAGGCAGCCATAATGCAAGCTAACAAAGGCCAGAGCGAGGCCTTGCCTGAGTTAAGTGCCCACATCATTCTTGCCAAATGAAACCTTAACAGGAAAATGTGGGCCAGGAAGCAAAGAAGAGAGCCTCCAGAAACCTAAAAGTTGCCACCTTCCCTCTCTGAACAAATTAGGACGGACTTGGGTCACTTGGCCTGAAGGAAGATAGAAAATCCGCACCCCTTGACCACTGCTGCCCCATACCTGAGGCTTACAGTGCTCCTCAATCCAGCTGAAGACACAGGCTGACAGCTCCTGGAAACTGGCCACGGAGATAGAGGCATTGAAGGACTGGAACAGTGAGTCCATGATGCCTTGAAACACATTGAACTTGACTTGGTCAGAGACCTGGTCTTCTCCCTCATGGGGGTTGTCCTGGTGTGCCTTCACAATCTGCTCATAGTTGCTGAAAGCGAGTAGAACAGGGCTAAGGTGCTATAACAGCTCAGGTCACCGTATGTACTCCCCCGGCCCCAGGAAGGGGTTCCCGGAGAGCTGCTGGGACAGAAATGGGTGACCACTCTCTCTACCCCTCGTTAATCCCACAGGCACTTTGAGTATCTGCTAGGTATCAGGGACTGTTGGGGTGCAGAGTCCTACCCCTAAGTGGCCACCTACAGGAATGAGAAGATTATCTGTTCTGTATTATCTGATGTGGCCTTTGAACAAGAGAAAGGTATGAACTGAAGTCAGCTTCAGAGTCCCCTCAGAAGCCCTGGCTCCCCGAGCTCAGCATCCCCCCCTTACACTTTCATGATCTTTAGGGCCGTGACGTCCTTGCGTAGCATGGACACCTCCTCCTCCTGCTTTTTCTTCTCCTTGTGCAAAAACTGGATGTAGTCAATAGCTGCAGTGAGGGTGGGCACAGAGGATGTCTCAGCCAGAAGGACAAGGTTTACTTTGTTTCCCCTTCCTCCCTTTCCCCAACTCTCTCATTATAATCACCCCACCGGGGCCAGGCCGAAAGTGAGTGTAAGTCTCTGGCCTCCTCACAGCACCACTGGCCCCAGCCACTCCCAGTGCTCTCCCTGGCCATACTCTTCTGTAGAACGATGGCTTTGCTGAGCTTTTGGGAGCCAATGGAGAAGTCCTGCTGCTGGCAGGTGGGGACGATGGTCTGGAGGTCATCATAGCCTCTCTGTGGAGACAGGAGGGAAAACAAGGGTTCCTTAACTCCAAGGGATTCAGGCAAACTGGTACAAAACTTTCTGTGAACCGAAGTTCCATGCTCACAAACTCAAAGGGGTAGGGGACTAGAAAAAAGGAGGTGTTCATATCCAGGGACTAGAGCAGCTGCCACCAAGGATGCTGGGGACTGATGAGGGCAGGGTAGATCTGAAATACACAGGGGCCTCCTGCATTGGCTGAGGTACAGGCCTCCCCAGTCACCTTGATGGCGTCTCTCCTCTTCTGCTCAGCCTGAGTATGTGCTCGCCGCCGCCGGTCCTTGTAGGACTCCTTGTAGGACTCCTGGTGGTAATCACTGTCCTCGTCATCTACGCTCAAAGTTGGGGGCAGGAAGAGGTCATTTTGAAGCCCAGTGGGCCCGGCTAACCCACCTTGCCCCAGTGGGGAAGAAAAAACTGGTGCTCAGAGACAGCAAACGGACAGAACCGTCTAATATTCTAGATGAGGTGAAAGATGGTGAGACCCTGTGTCTAACGCTAGGCCTCCAGCACCCCCGTGTGGATGACTGGAGCTTCCTGTCTAGGAAATATACTAAAATGATGGTATATCTGAGCCCCCCCAGGTGGGGGCATGTTGCTGCCTACCTGTATTGGGGACAGAAGAGGCACTGGTGGAACCGATGCTATTAGCTCTGGACACTACACTCCCCTTTCGGGTACTTTCTACAAAAAGCCCTGTAAAAGAGAGGTCCCAATCACTAGGGGGTAGGACAGGAGGACACTGTTAGACCTTCAGACACCTGTGTGTACAATGGCTTCCTGATCCTTAAATGCTGACCTCTCCCTTTCAACCCAAAAGCTACCCACATTGGGTCATCCACTTCCTGCTGTGCCCCACCACAGTGCTCCTGTCTCTGGTGTCTCCACTGCTCCAGGGGCCTGCAATGATACCACCGGTTCACAAAGTGGCATCTAGGCACAACGAGGGTGACAGAATGGCTAGCTCCCACTATTTTCATCATTTCCTTGTTTCAGAGCAGCAGGAATTATACCCTTATGCTTCCTGCCCCTTATGCAGCTCCTCCCTCATTGTCTCAGGGCAGGAACTCCGCTCAGGGACAGTGGACTGTGCTCAGGTGTGGCTGGCAAGACCACGGGAATCCACAGGACTGTGGCAGGAGTGTCACCAGGGAGCTAGAGACTGTGGGAGAGGTACTCACCGGGGTCCAGGCTGTTGTCACTGTAGGCATACTCCACCTGTGACACCAAGCAAAGGAGCTCATCAGACCTCCGCCCGGGGCTGGGCACCTCCTCTCACTCTGAGCGCGTGCACACTCGTACACACACCACACACCCCTACCACACACACCTCTACCCGCCCCAACCCCCCACCCCCACCCCGAGAGCGCAGGCAATTGCAGGATGCACGCGCGTGCGTTCACTTATACACATACACACACACACACACACACACACACACACACACGCGCGCGCGCGCACCTGGGGTGCGCAGGGGTTTGCAGGATTGCCCCGATAGCAGTAAGCAGATAGGCCATAGGAGCACCGCCCCTCCGCCCCCACCCCCTCCCTCCTCCACCGTCCCCCCCCCCGCCCCCCCGCAAGCCCGGTCCCCTCACATTCGTGCACACACGCCTCACTTGTCTCCCCACCTTGGCACGCGCAGGGTGAGGGCTGTCTTCTCTGCAGCCCCGGGGCCCGGAAGGCGGGGGGACCTTTGGGAACTGCAGGGAATCCCCTAGTCTTCGGGACCCCCCACGTGCATGAGCCCGACCCGCCCTCCCCTCGCCGGCGTGCGCGCCCGCGGGGCTTGCCTTGACCCAGGGGTCGTCCGGAGAGGCAACCGGCTCCGTCATCTCCGACCCACCGAACCGGAAACCAGCCAGCGGGCGGGCCCCCTGCCGCGAGGAAGAGGCGAGGCACTTCCACGTGACCCAAACCCACCAACCCACGAACGAGAGGCGGAGGGCGGGGCACGGCCCGCGCATGCGCACCCGGAAAACTCTGGAACCGAGGGTCAGGAGCCTCGGAGACTGGCGTCGGGGCTGACACAGACGTTGTCCTTCCCCTCACTCGCCCACACCGCGACATGACGCACATTCTGTAAAATGGAGTCCCCTCAAAAGGCTCGTCCGAGTAGTATTTCCGAGAGTTGTGTGCACGCGCTGTGCTGGACCCGCGGCTTCCAGGGACTTGTGTCCAACCCCACCCTGCCGGCCCAGCACGGCTGCCAGGTCCGTGAGGCCGGAGGCCCCGCCTGGCTCATGGAAGGCCGGTCCTCCAACACGTAGCCTGGTACCTGGCAGGAGACCAGTGGAAGAAACCCTTTCAAAGAGCCCGTTAGCCCAGTTAAGCCTCTTCACAGATACAGAAACCGAGGAACCTAGAAAGTCTGTAGCTTCTCCCAAAGCAGACAGGTAGTCAGCGATGGGACCAAGGCTGACCTCAATCTGGCTAGCTGCAAAAGCTATGCTCAGAACCACTGCACTCCAGGCTTCCAGCTCAAGGCTTCCAAAGAACGATACCTAGAGGCATTGGGGCAGGACGCAGACATACAGGCAGCACCTGGCAACATTCACCTTTAATTGGTACAAGTTCCAGTGTTTGCCCTGGCCGCAGTGGGCCGAAGGTTTCACAGACACTGTGGGCAAGAGTAGGCACAAAATGCCAGAGGGGCCTGCTCCCCTCTGAGTCGCATCCTCAGCGATGGCCAAACACCAGCAAGCTGGGTAGACTTCCTGTGTCCACCAGGCCCAGCCTTGCCCTTCCCAGTCTGGTTCAGAGTCTCTAGGCCCAAGCTAGGACGAGCACCCAGGCCCCCACTCCTCCTCACCGCTGAATCTCTAGGCAGCTCCAGGGCCACTGTGGCCCCACAGAGAACACATTGTCAGCCATGGGCCTTACGGCGTCTGGGAGATGCGCTTCTGCAAGAGAGCCCAAGCTTTCTCCACCTTTGAGCAGGACAGAGTGTCAGGAGGAAGAGAAGACAGAGTCAGGCAGGCACCCACTGGAAACTCCTTCCCTACAACCCAGCCCTTTCCGGGGCACCAACCTGGCATTGCGTAACATGCGGTTCCCATAAAGTGCTCAGCACCACGTGGCTCTGGTCCACGAGCTGTTGCCCACTCATCTGGCTCTGCAACCGGCTCTGAGCTGCAGCTTCACTCAGGCCATCCCTCTCCACAATGCGTCGTATAGCCTGGGCACGGAGAAGGCATCGGTCAGCCCACTGGCTCAGAGCGGGCTGCGGTGTGCAGTGGGGATGGGGTGAGAGACGGGTCCAGATACCTCAGTCTCAGGGATGACAACGGTCCACACCTCATGCACCATGTTCTGCCAGCCGGCTTCAAGCAGCAGGGCGGCATCAATCACGCACACACGTTTTCCTGCGGGGAGACCCCAGTCACTGCCAGCAGCACACTGCCACTTGCCACCAGAGAGCCGGTGAAGCCTAGTCCCAAGGAAGTGGAGGGTCTGGCTTGGGGTGAGGAAGCTCCTAGGAGGAGAATCTGCTTAATGTCCCCCTTGGCTGCTCCCATCAACTCTCCAACTCACCCTCAGCCACAGCCTGGTTCATCTCCTCTCGAGCCAGTTTTGCGATAATTGGCCACACAATATCCGTGAGTATCTTCAGCTGCTTCTGAGGAGGGGAACAGAGGAAGCAGGCGATTTACCTTCCCTTGGAGACGGAGCCAGCCCGAGAGAGGAGGTGGTGGGGAACAGATGAGTGGAAACGCACTCTGAACCAGACCAGAAAGGTCCATTCGGTCCCAACCTCTGGTTCTAGTAGCAGCTGAGGAGTCCTTGGAGAGAAGCGTGCTTACCTTGTTCCCAAACACCCGGCTGCCTAGGACCTTCCTGTTGATAATGCCATCTTTATGGAGAATATCTGGACGAGAGACACAGGACTGGGCAAGGAGGCCAGGCCATCCCCTCACTTTTCAGGCCACTTCTAGCCCTCCCCAGGCATTACCTGCCCCAAAGGCTTCCACAACAGGCTGGTAGGCAGGACCCCCTGGGGCGTAGGCCCGATGGCCCAGGTGGTCACTGTCGATGACAAACGCCCCCAGGCCCTTAAGCCGCTGAGCTACTGAGCTCTTCCCAGAGCCACTGATGCCCGTCAGTCCAATCACGTAGAGCTGTGTGGGGAGTTCGGGCCTCTTCTGGAGGTAGAGGAGAGGGAACCCCAGTTACTAGGGTCTTCAGACTCATGCTTGAGACTGAAATCTTCAGTCTACTCTCCAGCATTTCCAGCCCACCCAAGCAGAGGAGAGAGAGGACAGGCATACATATGGAGGCCGAAGCAGCTTTCCCAGCATTCGTTGGCGGAAGGTGGAGGAACTGACTTTGTCCTCTTCATTGTCTGTATGGTTTGGGTCCTTCAGCAGCTGGATCTGGTACAAGGCAAGCTCCTCCAGACCCTGAGGTTAAAGAGGAGGGGTGAGGAGAGGGAACGAGGGGCAGGAGGACAAGGACATCTGAGCTGACCCCTTATCCTCCCCAGAGGTAGAGCCTGCCTCCAAGGGCAAGCTGGGAAACAGTTCCTTCTCGCCTCTTCCTCACCACCCCAAGTCCTCTCTTCCCTCCTCTAGGGTCACGGTACTTCCAACAGCCCCCTACGTGGCCTTCCCCAGCCCCATCCACTCCCTCTGCCAGTCTCCCTCAGGGGTTACATTCTCAAGACGGAAGCGGTTGACGGCCATCCCCCCACGATAGGTCTCCTCGCTGACCACCAGGAACTCCAAGGAGGGGTTAGAGCCAGCGGGCCCATAGGGATCCAGCAGGGGGGTGATATCAAAAGTCAAGGAGGGCTTGACGTCCACCAGGAACTCACTCAGATGTTCCACGCGTTCTGTGTAGGGTTGGAGCAGCTCAGGGAGCAATTTGCCTGGGGAAGGAGCCCAGTGAGATCTTTTTACTGGGGAGGAAAGGTACAGTCAAGTTTGGGGAAGACTATCCCTAAGCATCCAATCTCCAGAGGGGGACGGGTGGCAGGAAGAAAGGGCTAAGCTGGGAAGTGCTGTATGTCAGGGGAGCAGTGAAGAGGGGGCAGCCAGCAAGCACGACAGTCATGGCAGGGGCTGGCATGTGTCCAGAGAACGAGCAGTGCCAGGGAGCATCAGAGTCAGATGGAGAATTCCAAGAACCACCCCAACCACGAGTCCCCTCTTGCTGTAGCTCTAACACACTACCTACAACCCACAACCCACTCATCCATTTACTCCCAGGGTCTCAATCTTTAGGGTTCGTGACCTGGAGAACTTCTCAAAAGTACAGATTTCCTTAGTTCCACATTTGGGGAAATTCTGATTTGAGTGGTGAGTAGATCACACACAGAGAAAGCTGCATTTGTTCGTTTAACATAGTTTCCTTAACACCCACTGGGTGCCAGGTGCTGTTACATACGGGAGGGGTGGGAAGTAAAGGATGCCCACCCCCTTCCTCAGTCTTGGCACTGGGGGCAAGGTTAAGGAGTTTTGAGGGTCCTCCCCTGCTCTACTCCAGAGTATCTCTCACTCACTCTTCAACAGGTCTTTGTCCGCTACTCCCACCACAAGCTGCTCCTGGGCCAGGATGCACGCGACACTGAGCAACACCTTGTGGGCATTGTGCAGGCGGTCAAACGTGCCACCCACAGCCCCACGGTGGTAGCCACGCACTGGCTGCTTTGGAGACCTGGCCACGGGAGAGGCTGGCCTGATGGTGGAGGGTAAGGGGACATCCAGGGACTCCACAGACAGCTCTCCGGGCCCATAATCGGGGTATAGCAGCACCGAAGCCAGCTGGGGACAACAACTGTAGCAGCTGGTGGCATAACGCTCTAGCTGTTGTTTGACCGGGTTGTACTGGCTCCCATCCAGTGTCTGGAAGTCAGTCAGCACCACTTCCGGTGGGTGGGCCAGGTTCTGGACTGAGCTGGGAAGGGGAGGGAGAAAGGCGCTCTTGGCTCCTATATTGGTCAGCAGAACTCTGACATCCAGGTGCCTGTGGACGTCGGCGCCAGCGTAGAGGTGCGTGATGAAATCCAGGACCTCAAACGTGGCCTGCACGAGGCTGGACTGGGGCTGGGCCGGGCCCCCCAGGCTCATGCCCGGCTGCAGGTGTACGTAGAGCGTGTGATTCACCAGCCGGGCCGCCGAGGTCAGGATGGGGGCCAGGCGAGGGGCCAGGGAGGCGAGCGGCGTCGTCAGCACCAGGAGGCCCGACCGGAATACGGCCATGCTGCCCAGGCCTGCGGACAGCCAGGAAGACGAGGCGTGGGTGACCGAGGGGTTATGTGGCTGAGGCCGAAGGCAGTCCGGGGCCGTGGGCCCAGGAGAGGGGACCTGGCGCAGGGACGGGGTCTCAGTGCTGATCCAGAGGAACCCGGGGGAGGGCACGGGGCCTCGGGGCTATGCGCTAAGCCCCGGTTTCCACATCTCTCAGACGGAGCGGTGAAGCTGCTGAACTGAATCCAAATCCTGAGCAGGGAAACTGGACAAAAGCCCCTGAGTCATAGGGTTGGGAATCCAGAAATCCTGGGCCCTGCTGCCAGGCTGTACCAGGGTCTTAAAGGAATCAAAGGAGGATACTAGAGGGAAACACTCAGGCTCTGAGCGGTCTTCTACTTACTGAGACCTCTGGGCTTAGGTTCCGCTAGGGCCGCCGCGGAGCCTTACCTGGCTGCGACCCGGAAACAGTAGTTCAACGCCTGCGGCCCCGAGCTACGGAACGGCAGAAAGGCCAAAGTCTTTACCGGGTTCTGCAACCTCGCGAGATTTTGTAAGGAGTAGGGCGGGTCCTGCTGAGGAGGTGGGGCGGAGCTCGGAGGCTGGGGGAGCAGGTGAAGCTATTTATTTCCAGATCTCAACCATTCCCAGGTCAGTTGGTGGAGGGCGAGGCGGACCTGAAAGCCGATTTCACGGATGCCCTTTTGACCCCGACAGCAGAGAATGGCTTCGGCCTGGTTACCCAGGAGATAGCGGCGAAGGCAGAACACACACCTGAGTTTCCTCTTAGTAAGTTATAGGACATAGCACCTGGGTGGCTCAGTCGGTTGAGCGTGGGACTCTTGATTTTGGCTCAGGTCATGATCTCACGGTTTGTGAGTTCAAGCCCCGCATCTGGATCCGTGCTGACAGTGTGGATGGAGCCTGCTTGGGATTCTCTTTCTCCCTCTCTCTCTCTGTCCTTTCCCCACTCGCACTCTGTCTCTCTCTCTCTCTCTCTCAAAATAAATATAAACATTAAAAGAAATAAATTACAGGGACGGAGGTGGGAGCCCCAGGACTCAGAGTCCCTGGAACCCTCCTGGTGCCCATCCACTCCAAGGATACTCTTGTGGGAAGCCACAGGACAACTCTGTCCAAGTCCCCATTTCACAGTTGGGGAAACTGAGGCCCTCTATGTTCCAAGGACATACGAGGAAGTAATGACAGAGGCCTGGTCTTATGGCTCCGTGGGATGCTCTCCACACCACTCAGAACCAGTTTGAGGGAGGGAGGAGGAGGAGGAGAGTTCTGCATGGCAGCTGGGTAGAGTTGCCAGAGGATGGTCTTCAGACAGGAGAGAAGGGGAGGAAGGAGAGAGACCTGGTGTCAAGGGTTTACTGTGAGGCCAATAGGGCTGGAAAGGCTGCAGTCGGTAGTCTCCGTGCAGAGAGGAAACCAGGTTGCCATCAGGAAATATTTCTAGTAAATTGTTCACAGAGATCTCAAGAGGGAGGGAAACCAATCTCCCAAGATTCCAGTATCGTGCTGTGGTTTATTTCCCCAAACTAAGCAAATGCTCATTTTCATAGTTATGTGGAGTTTTTAAAATTCTTTAAGTTTACTTTTTTTTTTTTTTTTTTTTTTGAAAGCGCGAGAGAGCACCAGCGAGGGAGAGGGAGAGAGAGAGAATTCGAGGCAGGCTCTGAGCTGTCAGCTCGAAGCCCCACATGTGGGCTCGAACCCAGGTACCATGAGATCATGACCTGAGCCGAAATCAAGATTCCGACACTTAATTGACTGAGCCACCCAGGTGCCCCCTTTTTTGTATTCTTAAAGAGGTGTCCCAAGGGGCGCCTGGCTGGCTTAACTGATGGAGCATGCGACCCTTGATCTGAGGGTTGTAAGTTAGAATCCCCACGTTGGGTGTAGAGATTACTTAAAAATAAAATCTTAAAAAAGAAAATAAAATCAATAGAGACGTCCCAAAGGTGTATAAGCCTCTGGCCCCACAGAGCCTGGATGTGCCCCTGGAGTCAAGGATTGGAAGAGTTATAGAGCCACAAAGGCGTTGAAGCCAGCTTCAGACAGGAGACAACTTAGGTTGGATTTTAAAGAGAGGACCCCACACGAAGAAGCAAACTGCAGCCTCTCAGGAAATGTCCTGAAACATCTGGGCACAATCTCACAGAGTCACTGTTGGAGATGTGAGTGCCAGCTGACTCTCAAGCTGGCCCTGGGCAATTGAAGGCTGTCCTTAGTATACACTATTCCCACAGCAGTAGCTTTGAGAGAGCAATGTGTCGTCGAGACCATCTGGATGGTATATGTGGCGGAACCTATTTAAGGCCTCTACGTAAACTATTAAGATTCCGGTGGGCAAGTGCAGAGACCCACTTGTCTTGTAGTCGCCCAGGACAAGTCTCATATGTCAGTTCCCTTGCTAATTAAAACCCCCACCTCCCAATCTGGAGTGCTCTGCCTCTTTCTTTGGTCTCTCCTTGGCCTCTGTGTACGGGAGCCAGTTTCAGATTTCACCCAGGGAACTTGTAGGTTGTGAACCAACAGTCACTTTTATTCAGTAAATGTGGATTTAGTGCCTCCCATGATCAGGAATGGTTCTAGGTATAAGGGATCAACCAGTGAACAAAACAAACCAACGAGCTGCCCTGGAGCTTAAGTTCTTATGTGTCTTGGGATAGGGTGGTGAAAGTTATAGATAAATGTGTAACAATAAAGTCAGCAGGTCAGTAAATAAATCTCTGACACATTAGTGGTGATAAGCGCTATGAAGAAAAATGAAACAGGGTAAGGGAACTATAACTGGCGGGGGTGGGGGGGGTGGGGGGGTGGGGCTAGGGAATGCTACTTTAGATAAGGTCGTCTGGGGAAAGACGTGAAGGAAGAGAAGAATCAGAGATTAGGGAAACTGTACCAGATAGAAGAAATAGCCAGTTCAAAGGCCCTGGGGCAGAAAGCCAGTAGGGCTGAATCAGATAATGGTAAGTGATGAAAGATAGGGTCCGAAAGGAAGTGGGGGCCAGATCAAAGAATGTGTTGGAGGTCTTGGAGAAAAGCCTCTGATTTTACTTAGAAAACCACAGGAGGTGTTTTAAGCACAGACATGGAATAACTTTCATTTTTAAAAGATCATTCTGGGGGCGCCTGGGTGGCTCAGTCGGTTAAGCGTCCAACTTCGGCTCAGGTCACGATCTCGCGGTCGGTGGGTTCGAGCCCCGCATCGGGCTCTGTGCTGACAGCTCAGAGCCTGGAGCCTGTTTCCGATTCTGTGTCTCCCTCTCTCTGACCCTCCCCCGTTCATGCTCTGTCTCTCTCTGTCTCAAAAATAAATAAACCTTAAAAAAAAAAAAAAGATCATTCTGGCTGTTCCGTGGAAATTTTATTTGGTGGGCATGGGTCGCATCAAGGCAACCAGTTAGGAAACCACTGCAATAATCCAGGTGCAGTGATGGTAGACCAGAGTGCATAGACCGGAGTGATTTCCAGAGTATTCCAAAATACCTTCCAATCTTTTATAGACTGAAGGTATTTGCTGATGCGTTGGTTGAGGGATGGGCAAGAAGGAAGAGTGGAGTTGTCGGGTACTGAAGTGGGGAAGACTGGGGCAGGAGCAGTGGGAGATCTGGAAATCAGAACTTGCGTTTGGACACATTAAGTTTATTAGAGATCAAGTGGAGCTGTTGAGTAGGAAGTTGATGTGTGTCTGGAATTTGGGGAAGCAATGCAGTTGGAGATATTGGAGACTTTGGTGAGGCTCATGGGTGCATAAACAGTCCTCGAAGTCATGGGACTGCAGGAGACTATTAAGAGTATGAACGTGGGGCGCCTGGGTGGCTCAGTCAGTTAGGCGTCTGACTTTGGCTTAGGTCATGATCTAGTGGTCTGTGAGCTCGAGCCCCACATCGGGCTCTGTGCTGACAGCTCAGAGCCTGGAGCCTGCTTCAGATTCTGTGTCTTCCTCTCACTCTCTCTCCCCCTCAAAAATAAATAAACATTAAAAAAAAAAAAAAAGTATGAATGTAATTGAGACACCTGGCTGGCTCGGTTGGTGGAGTGTGTGATTCCTGATCTTGAGGTTGAGGGTTCGAGCCCCACGTTGGGTACAGAGATTACTTAAAAATAAAATCTTAAGGGCACCTGGGTGGCTCAGTTGGTTAAGCGTCTGACTCTCTATTTAGGCTCAGGTCGTGATCTCACGGTTCCTGAGATCAAGCCCCGATCTCCAAGTCGGGCTCTGTGCTGATAGCAAGGAGCCTGCTTGAGATTCTCTCTCTCTGCCCCTCCCTTACTCACAGGCTCGCTCACTCTCTCTCAAAATAAACATTAAAAAAATTAAATTTAATTAAAAAAATAAAATCTTTAAAAACATTATGAATGTAAATTCATGGAGGGGTCACACTTTGCCTTTCTCATCATTGCATCCCCACCCCAGGGTGCGACCTTGTGAGTGTATGCATACACACACACACACACACACACTCACACTGGGGTGCAAAGGAACAGACTGGGGGACAAGAGCTGGGCTCTGAGAGCAGGTCTCAGAGATTCATGCCATCTTGGCTCTCTCCCCTTCTGGTGGCCTTTCTGGATCCTGAAGGGACAGCAGAACCATATGGGCCATCAGGGCAGGGAGACAGCAGGGATGAGCTGGCTGAGGCACCCTGTCCCAGGAGTAGCCAGCAGTCCAACGCCCAGAGTGGATGGCTACCCGGAGGTAGTGGCAGGTTCAGATGCTGTACCTCCTTCCCCTCCCCCCAGGTTCCAAACAACCCCCCAGCAGTTTCCCCTCTATTCTGGCTTCCCAAGATCTCTGTAGCCATGGCCCTGCCCATTCCAAGTAGTCATTTCCCTCCCTCTCCCCCATCTCTTAGGCACCCCTACCCCTGTCCTCTACCGGCACCCTCCTCATCTAGTACCCTCCCTGTTCACCCCTTCTTCAGCACACTACTTCTCAGGAAGTTAGCAGGAAATTGACCCCACAACCCTGCAAGCCCTTTCTCTGGCTTCTGCCCCTGGCTTCAGGAAAGAGGATAGCCCATTGGGCAGGCCCGCCTGCCCTGGATCCTTAGCTGAACCTCCTGGTGAGTGGCAGCTTCTGGGCTGGTGGTGATCCCGCCAGCTGAGTTCTGTCTAGGGCAGGGGACACGGAGGAGGATGTGTGGAGCTGTAGCCTTATAACTCACTTGGCCTGTTTCTTCTCTACACATCGGGCTTCTGCACACGAACACATAATAGTAACACCACTAAGAGTAGCGGTAATAGCGGTGCCTGCTATTAAAACCTCCTTCCCAGCACTTCCAGGAATTATCTCAACCCTTCATACAACCCATGACATAGGTCTTATACCCATTTTACAGTTAAGAGAACAGACTCAGGATAAGGCCCTTGCCTGAAGTCTCCTGACTAGTGGGGGCCAAATCACAAACGGACTCTCCTCCTTCCCAGGTCCGCCTCACTCTTGCTGCAGACACCCTGCGGGAATCCAGGAATCATTCTCGACCTTGCCCCTCGGTGGGCTAGCTCCTTCCTCTTTCTGGGCCTCGCTTTCCGCGTTGGTATAACCCGGGCTAGCCACGGTCCTTCCAGATCACCCACTCGCTGCACGCGCCGCCTGTCGCACACGTCCCCCTCCACCCACCAGAACCGCGCTCCCCTGGGGTCGCAAAGGAGGGCGCGGCAGACAGCGGCGGGCCAAGCCTTTATTGCAGGGCGGCGGGAGGAGGGCCGAGCGCGGGGCCGCCCAGGTCGGCAGCGGACTCTTCGGCGGGCTCTTCGGCGAACACCGCGCGGTGCATGGCGGCGACGTAGCTGCGGCCGCTGGGGTCGGTGAGACGCATGCGCACCAGGGGCAGGAAGCGCTCCGTGCTGAAGTAGCGCAGCGCGGGGCGCGGGGAGCGCAGCGCGGCGAGGAAGACCTGGGGCGGCGGGAGGAGGCGCTTGGCCGGGGCTGGCCGCCAACCCCCACGCGCCGTCCGTGCTCCCAGGGCCGCGCCCGGCGCCTACCTCGGTCACCTCCTCCGGGTCCTGCGCCGCCTCGTGGAAGATCCGCTCCAAATGGCGCTGGTAGCGGGAGAAGAGGTCGCGGGTCTCGGCGTCCGCGCCGTCCAGCGCTCCGCCCGGGCCGCCCTCCAGCTTCTCCTGGAAGGCGGTGCGCACCGGGCCGCACTCGATGAGGCTCACGCTGCGGGCATTGAGCGGCGGGTGGGCGGGGGCGCAGTAAGCAGCCGGACTAGGCGGGCGGGGCGGGCGGGGCGGGCGGGAAGGGGTCTGCGCGTGGGCCTCGGGAGCGTTTGAAAAGCGGCTTACAGCGGGAAAGGCCCCCCGGAGTGTGAGGGAGACGTGTGTCAGAATTCTAACCTGGCAGGCTCCCTTCAGCTGTGTGACCTTGGGCCAGTCACCTAACCTCTTTGGGCCTCCGTTTCCCAGCTGGGTGGCAGAAGTGAGATAACGAGTGCCAAGTGCCCAGTACTGCGCCTGGCACACAACAAATGTGAGCCGCAGTGGAGAGGGACCAGCGTGAGAGTGGCTCCAACAGGTCAGGGTCCTGGGGTTCCCAAAATCAGGATTCAGAGGGCTCTGGGGGTGGGGCGGTGACTCACTGGACCCCGAAGGGCGGCAGCAGAACCGCCAAACTCTCGCACAGACCTTCGATCGCAAACTTGCTGGCGCAGTAAACGGCGTTGAATGGCAGCCCTTCCAGGGGAGATGAAGCTTTTGGAGGCGCCCGGAGCCCACTGTAGCCCCTGGCACTGTCACCAGGCCCCACCCCTCCCGCTGGCCCTGCCCCATTCCACGCACCCATCAAGCCACCCATGCTCCCCGTCACCAATACGCGTCCCGAGCGGCGGCGCTTCATGTCCGGCAGGAAGGCCTGCAGTGTCCGCACCGTCCCTGCCACGTTCACGTCCAGCACAGACCCGACGGCGCCAGCCTCCTGCACCTCCAGCGGCCCGAGCAGGCCCCGGCCCGCATTACACACTGCGGGAAGAGACGCCGAACCCCACCTGCCTCGCCTTCCTCAGACCCAGCCGGTCCCCTTGTGTTCCTGGGGCCTCAGGACATTTTGGTTTGGACATAGGGTGGGGAAGGCTCCTGCATACGTGCTGCGGGGAGGCTCACCCAGCACATCCACGCGGCCCTCGGTCACGCGTGCCCGGGCAGCGGCCACGGAATCTGCGTCCCTCACGTCCAGCTGCAACATCTCCAGGGAGCCAGGAGGGCACCCTCGGGACTGGGCCGCCTCCCGCAGCGGGCCCTGCGCCCTCAGGTCCCGCAGCGTGGCATACACTGGAGGTTCAGGGAGAAGACAAGGATCTGAATTCCCTGCTTACCCCTACCTGGGTCTCCTTGGGCTAGCGACTGCTCCTTTCTCTCTGTCCCAGCCCCTCATATACCTTTGAATCTCCGGGAGGGGTCGGATGCCAGACGCAGAGCCAGGTGCAGGCCGATGCCGGAGGAGCAGCCCGTGATGAGCACCACAGTGCGGTCCATGGGGAGAGGAGCTCGGAGGGGCGCCGGGAATGCAAGGCTTGGGTCTCTGAGCTCGAGAGCCCCTGCTCTGACCCGCCTAGGGCATGCCCACCCCTTGTTGTGTCTCCAGCATAATCTCAAGGCTGAGCCCTCCCGCCAGTCTGGGGCCTGCTCTCCCCACCCTTTATCTTGGTCAAAGCAGAGCTGAGGCCACTCCTGGGCATACCCCTTCTTCAGCTACTGGCCAGAGGGAGGGCAAAGTTTGCAAGCAGATGTGGGCTCGCCTGTGGGCACTGAGTGCCCTGGGCACCCTTCCCCTGTGTGTGCCTCTGTCCCACAGGGACAACGATAGGTTCCAAAGTTTGCTGCTGAGGGTGTGAAAGTATACATTTTGGGGAGGGCATTATCAGTTCCAAGGTCAGGTGTCAGTATTATGTACAGGGAGGCTGAGGCAAGGGGGCAGAGGGAAATGGCATCCACACCAGTGTCCATGCTGTAGCCGGGAGTCCTCCCAGCCATCTCAGTAGTGACGTTTGGACAGATAGGCCCAGGTGATTCACCAGTTTATTAAGTCGTATCAAAACAGTACTTTGATCCCAAATTTGGAGTGGGGGAGGAGAGCAGCTCACCTCCCTCTGCAGTTGCCAGGCTTGGTCCCCCAGCGGGCCTTGAGTTCCTCTGCCCAGGCCTGGGGCCCTCCTGTGATGCTTGTCTAGCTCCAGGCCCTGGGAACCCGCCCAGGCCCGGAATTCGGGAAGAACGCCGCCCAGGGGGTGGTTAATCGGTCACAAGGAGCCAGCCACCAACCGGGGGTAGTATCTGAGGAAGAGCTTTTTGGCCAGGTCCACAGTGTCACCGTGGGGCTGGCTAGGATACCTTTGTGTGCTGAGGACAAAGGTCTGCTCCAGCTGGAAGGCATTCTGGTCAAACTGGTGCTGTTGGAAGGGAACGCCTCGGACCAGGCTCTCCACCAGCATCTCCATGAAGAGCCGCCAGCGCGGGGTATAGTAGTCAGCCACCAGCCCCGCCAGCTGCTTGTTAGCGTAGTCCAGGATATTGCCCTCGGGCCCCCACAGGGTCAGCTGGTAGCGGCTGTTCTGCTCATAGAAATGGGCCTCGGCCTCACTGACGGCCGCTGCCCGGGCCTGCTCCAGCCAACTGCCCAGCAGGAAGCGGCTGTCACTAGCCAGCACCTTGTCCAGCGAGGGCAGAAGCTCGTAGACCAGGATGCCCGCCGCCCTCAGCAGGGGAACCAGCTCCTTGTTCAGGTAGGCCGTCCTCGCCTCCCCATAGTACAAGCTGACCAGCTCCTGGGCCGCCTGGCGAGTGACGTCCAGCAGGTCGTAGCGGAAGGTGGGGCTAGTGGCCAGGCTGGGAGTGGTTGTTAGCAGCAGCCGCCAGGCCTCAAACACATCTGATCGATTGTACCAGACAGTGGTAGTCATCTTCAGGGACGGCCTCCTGACCAGGGGGCTGCGATTATGCCCACTGCAGGCCTCACCAGAGCAGTTGTAGACACTCCTGAGAAGTAGCCTCCAGGCGGCCTCCGTATTTCCGTGGGAGACCCCATACCGACGGGCCGCAAAACCAGTCACCCAGGCCTCCAAATCTGCCACTGGGTCCTTCCGCCAGCCCAGCTCCGCCATCAGGGCATAGACCACTTCGTTCTGGCCAATACCCTCCGGGGCCATGCCTGTACCTACCATGGTGGAATTGGGGAAGAGGCGGGCAGCGGCAGGACCTCGGTTCACGGCCTCCAGGGCCCCGAACAGACCGTGGTTGCCCCCAAAGTTATGCAGCATGCACCAAATAAAGGGCTGGCCCTGGAAGGAGGCTGTACGGATGTACACAGGCTGGCTCTCAGCAAACAGGTCCAGAACCAAGAGGCGGCCACGGGGTACGGCCCCCAGCACAGCGCTCACCTGGGCAGGCCCCCAGAACTGGGGCTGGTGCTGGAAAAGCCAACCTTGGAGCAGCCACACGGCGTCAGGGTCCACTGTGGTTGGGGCAGGGGTGGAGAGACAGAGAAGAGGGCTGATGAGAGGAGACGGAGCAGGGGAACATTCACCCCATTCTACAGATGAGGAAACAGGTCCAGAGAAGTTAAATGACTCTATCACGGGACACTCCTTCCCGTCACCCCCAGCCCACGGGGCACAGCATCCCACACAGCCTTCCCATCTGGAAGCTCCTCCTCCCAGCTAGAAGCTCCAGGGCAGTGTTGTCCAGCTTTATGAAGCATCAGAATTTCCCAGAAGACTGGCTAAAACGGATTCCTGGGCCCAAGCGCAAGTCATTCTGATTCAGGAGAATCTGCAGACCTGACAGGCTCTGGGGTGACGCTGATGCCGCCAGTCCTGGATCACGCTTGGAGCAGGCGCTCACTCTCAAGGAAGCCGGAGCCAACGGGTTCCCTTCCTGGCTGACACAGCCCACCCACCCCTACCCCCCGGCCATTCCCGACCTGGCCCCTCTCTGCCCCACCCCTGCAAGTGGCAGGAAGGAGCACTGGGTTCACATCTGTGCCCCAGGAGGAGCATCCACCGGCTTTGAACACATCCCCTAACCTCTGGCCCGCGTTACCTACCTCAGCCCGGAGGCAGAGGCCAAACAGAACGTTTTCAATGGCCAGCACTTAGTGACTTTACTCTGGGCCAGGCATCATTCTACTTACGAGGGAGCCTCATTTAAAAATTTTTTTTTAATGTTTATTTATTTTTGAGACAGGGAGAGACAGAGCATGAAAGGGGGAGGGTCAGAGAGAGGGAGACACAGAATTGAAACAGGCTCCGGGCTCTGAGCTGTCAGCACAGGGGCCCGATGCGGGGCTCGAACTCACGGACCGCGAGATCGTGACCTGAGCCGAAGTCGGCGCTCAACCGACTGAGCCACCCAGGCGCCCCACGAGGGAGCCTCATTTTACAGACGAGGCAACTGAGGCACTGGCAGGGAGGAAGTGGCAGCGCCAGGGCTGGAGCAGGCTGTCTGGCTCCAGAGCTCACCTCTCCACCACAGTGTGATTAAATGAGATGGTGTGTGTGTGCAAAAGTACTTGGTAGACCATCAGGTGATGTGAGTCAGTGCGACGGTGTTGTTCCCAGTCTCTTTTCCCACCCCACCGAGCTGTGCCACGCCTCCCCTTCCCACCTCCCCTGGCACCGAACCTGTGACCATGGCCTGGTAGACAGAGGCTGTGGCTGAGGCAAGGTAGGAGGGCTCCGAGGAGGGGGGCTGCATCTCGTTGAAAGTGTCGGCCCCGTAGATGTGGTCCGTGCCAAACTCTTTGGTCAGTTCCCGCAGGAAGAGGCTCCCAATAATAGGGAATAGAGGATCTTCCGGAGCCAGGAGGAAGGAGCAGGAGTAGGAGCAGTTGAAGTGTCCCCAGCTGCCCAGCTGGGTGACATTGACTTGAGGGAACACCCTAGTGGCGGGGGGCAATCCAGACATTTACCGGAGGCTGATGTGGTATCCGCGGCCAGCTCACTAGCTTCTCTGCGGTTCCTGGAACCCATCCCAGTTTCTCCTGCCTCTGTGCCTTTGCACATGCTGTGCCTTGTGGCCGGAGTCCTTTCCTCCTCCCTCCCTGCTTATCTAGCTGGTTATTCCTTTGAGTGTCACCTCATCTGGAAAAGCTTCTGCTGTCTCTCCCCCTCCCATGGGCTGAAACAAGCAACATTCAGCTTTTCAAGATCTGGCCCAGTGCTGAGCCCTGGCTTCCCCGCAGAGGCGGCCCAGACAGAGAAGTGGGCCCATGTGTATTCCTGCCCTTATCCCTGCCCTGTCTCCCCCTGTCAACCTGTCACCCAGCAGGGGCAGAGCACATCACACGCCTTTGTCGCTGCATCCCCAGGACCCAGCACTGAGCCTTGTCTGACAAATGTCTTCTGACTGTATGAATGAGGTTCTGGCCACCCAGGCGGGAGGTGAAGGGGTGGCCAGTAAGGCCAGCAGCATGCACTAAGCCCTGTGACAGTCGTGGGAACCAGGTTGTCATGGGCATGAAGGAGGTGGTAACCAATGCTGAGGGTCCCAGCAAAGCTACCTGAAGGAGGGGAGGTCTCGGCTGGACCTTGAGGAATTTTCCGGTCACAGCAGGGGAAGAGTTGGTAGCACAGAGAAGCAGAAAGGACAGAGAAGACTGGCGCACCCCAAGTGTCACTAAATAAGAGGTGCCACTTGCGAAGGCTGTGCCGAGCCACATATACTTTACAAGTAAGGAAACGGAGGCACAGAGCAGTCATGTAATCTGAGTCCAAGTTCATGTTGCTAGTCGGTAGCAGAGCCAGGAATCAAGCCCACGCCTACATCCAGAGCTTCAGTTTTTATTTTAATTACGTCTTGCAGGGAAGAAGAAATTTCCTCTCTGAGCCGAGCAGGGGGTGGGGGGAGGAACCTTACCTGGTGATAGCCTTGGGGACATGTCCTGCAAATGCAGGTAACACTGGGGTCATGCCGAAGGAGCGCATCCGGTCCAGGATCCGATGCTGGGGACAATGGAGGGGGAGCTGGTAGGCATGGCCCTGAGGGCGTAGGTCCTCACTCCCCCAGGGCACACAGAGTTCCCCTCAAGGCCCAGTTAAGAGCCCTGAGGCTGGCCAAATACCACCCTCCTTGGCCCCTGACTCTCTAGCACTTTCCAATTCTGCCCCCTTTCGTTCTCCGTCCTTTTACCTGTAGGTAAAGCTGTTTGAGGTGCCAGGAGCGGGGCAGGGGGCCACCCCAGGTGTGCAGGTTGCCCATGCGCCCCCAGGCCAGGAAGGCAGGGCCAGTGAAGTACTCATCGATCTCTGACTGGGTCAGGCCCAAGGCCAAGTATACCTGAGGAGGAGGGCGATCCCCACACATGAGTACACACAGATACATTCATCTCCATTCATTGATTCATTCATTTCACAAACATTCATCTCTTCTCTGTGCTGAGCCCTGGAGTTACTAAGACAAAACGTGACCCTTGGCAGGAGCCCAGAGTCCCAGAGAAACAGACCTGTGAACAGGTGAGTTTACTAATCTGTCAGCCTTGTCGCCAGGGTGAGGTGAGGCACAAAGGGGCTCTCCCCAAAATGGGGAAGGGGCCTTAGAAGGCCTCATGGAACGAGGCTGGCTAGAGTGATGGGTGAGGCCAGCTCCACAGGGGCCGAAACGGGGCCCAGTGCAGCCAGAGCCCTCAGGGCCCAGGCACAGAAGCGCCCAGGCTGGGGACAGCCCGAAGGGGACAGGAGCTCCTGAGTGTGACAGCAGCAGGTCTCCGCCAGATTTGCACCTCAGAAAGGACGCGGCTGGAACTCAGGAGCCAGGAGTCCTGTTCAGAGGCTCTTGTGGGGAAGAGGGTCATTCATTCTTGTGTGACTGGGGCCACGAATAAGGATAAAGAGCGCTCCTCTGTGTTTTGGCTCAGAATAGAAGCCTGTTTCCAGAGGGCTGGGGCCACCGTGCACGCCACGGACACTTCTGAAGCCTTTAGTCTGGGTACCAGACGCTGTGCTGTGGGGGAGGCAGGGACACAAGGGGAAGGAGGATGTGGTGGGCACGCACCCGCTGCCAGATGGCCTCCTGGCCGCTCCAGGCCAGTGCCAGGTTGATGCCATTCAGTGCCATCCAGTCCAGCTCCTTCTCCCAGCGGGCCCAGTCCCACCACACGAAGGAGTAGCTGTGCGTGCACACATTCTGATAATAGCGGTACCTGCGGGCAGGGGCATGAGCCGCGGCATGTCCCTGGGGGCAGTGGGGATGTCCCCCACCCCCCCACCCCAGATCTAGCCCAGAGGGGAGGGGTCCCAAATGTAACCCCTCTCCTGCTTCACTCCAGGACCCACCCCAGGTGGAGTTGAGACTCGGTACTGAGGCAGGAGGGAAGGGAGACTCAGGTGACAAGGTGACCAAAGTACAGCCATTTTGGTTTTAGGCTGACCCTTAATCTAAAAGTCAGCAGGTCATAAAAAGAGTCACAAGACCCCACTCCCTCGGGCAGTAAAAGCCACAAAGGCTGGACATTCTTAAAACTGCTCCTTATGGGTAAATCCACAACCCAATCACAACCCTGAAACAATGGAAAAGCTAACCAGCCAATGTAAAGGTTAAAGCCAAAGTGAAAGAGGAAGCCTCTCCCTATATGGATAGCTAATTTAAAAAAACTTATAAATCCCTTCGTTAGAAGCAAAGGGGTGTGTGTGTCGTCCCACTCCTCTGGGAGGAGAGATCCCTACTTTGTGAAGTAGCACCTTTCTTCTTGACTTCCTAAGTCTTTGTCCCTTTCTCTAAACGGCTCGCTCTCGAATCTTCCTCCCAAAAAGCCAAGAACTTTCTTGGCGAGGGTCCTGAGACCCTCCCATTTGGGGCCTCGGACTGTGGGCATCAGTACGGGAGCTTCCTACGTGCCCCCGACCTGTAGCCAGGCAGGTATCTGGGAGAGCACAGCTGACCCTTCTAGAGCCCCCTTCACCGTGTTTAAGTGCTCTATGGCAACACCGGTCCCTATCCTGGAATGGGGGGGCGGGTCTCTCTCCCCACAGTCTAAAGGGGAGACAGATGAGTGAACACACGACCTCCCTGCGGTGGGACAAGCTCCAGAACGGAGGCTGCGAGGGAGTGGATACCATTCCTCTGTGGTGCATCTTCCAACAGAAGGTGGGGAGGGAAATGACTAGCGTTTTTTGGTCACTAATTATGCACCACAAATTCTACCCCCGTCACCGTGCAAATCCTCACAACCAACACTGCGCGGTAGAGGTCATTACTTCCACTTTTCAGATGAGCCAGCCGAGGCTCTGAGAGGCTAAGTGACTTGCTCAAGGACACACACGGCTTTGAGAGGCAGAGCCTCTGGGATCTGAAGCCAGAGCTGTGCCACCCTAAGGCCTGCGCTACGTTCAGTCTCGGTCGCTGCGGTAGCGACCGGGAGAGCGCGCGGTGGGGCGGGGACTCAGCGAGGGGCGGCGCCCCGGGACGGGAGGCAGGTGCCGGCAACCGCGGGGGGGGGGGCGTGGAGCCCGGCGGGCGGGCGGGCCCCGTACCTGTTGGGCGTGGCCTCGGTCAGCTCCTCAGGCACGGCGGGCAGCGGCTCGGGCAGGCGCAGCTGAGAGCCCGACCAGGCCACGTGGCAGCCGCAGAAGTCGCGCAGGTAGCGGTGCAGCCCCGCGGCAGCGGCCACGCCGGTGGAGCCGACCACCCGCACTCGCGCCCCGGCGCCGCCGCCGCTCAGGCGGTAGGTGTCCAGGCCGGACTCGGCCGCCAGGGCGCGCTCCACCGACACCGAGAAGGCGGCCGCCCGCCCGGGCCCCAGCAGCCGGGCCAGCAGCTCCCGCACGGCCGCCGCCTCCCGGGCCTCGTCCCCGGCCGAGCTCCCCGCGGCGGCCAGGAACAGGAAGCCCAAGACCCCAGCCACAGCGGCCCCCATGGTCTGGCGGTCTCAGGCTGGCTGCGGCCCCACCGGGCATCCATTGGGACTCAAGGCTAGGGGCGGGACGACCCGCCGTCCAATCAGCTGCGGGCCTCAGGCCACGTGGCACAGAAGTTAGTGCACCAGGAAGCTCGGGAGAGACCGCGCTTCCGGGTCCCGGACCAGCTCCCGGAGGGTGTCTTCTGACCGGCCGCACGTGGTGCGGGAGCGCGTGATTCCACTGTCATCAAAAGCCCGGGATGTGATCGGCTGCCCTTCACGAGCGCCAAGGCGCCGTTGTATCTGAAGGGCTTTCGCATGCAATTCACTGTCCTTACGTCCGGGCAACTGTCCACAACAGATATTTTTATGTGGGGTTTTATTTTGTAGCAGGCATTGCCACCCTTCTCTGGGGGAGACCTAGAAACCAAACACTCACATAAAGATCTCAATTACAGTTGTGAGGCTGTGAGGAAATACAAAGGTACCCGA
The DNA here is from genome assembly GCF_018350215.1 of Panthera leo. NCBI lineage: Eukaryota > Metazoa > Chordata > Mammalia > Carnivora > Felidae > Panthera > Panthera leo. The sequence continues at coordinate 40,800,074 of NC_056692.1, read as the reverse complement.
CCTAACGCTTCCACACTTGATCTTAGCCAAAAGGCTGAGAAGCGATTAAGCCTAAAGCTTCTAAAAGGAAGTGACATTTAATATGAATTAAATTGGAATTGACTAGGAAAAGAGAAGAGAGAATTTCGGGCAGAGAACATGTATATAGGAAGACTGTGGAAGGGTAAAGAAAGCTGGGCAGATTTGAGGAACTAACTAAAAATTCCAGAAGTTGGAGGAGAAGTGGGTCATGTGAGCCTGGTCTGGCTGTGGTGGGGCAGGGCCTGGTGGGTGAGTTAAGGGCTCTCCATTTGATCCTTAAAGGGTAGCTGCAGCAGGACAGGTCAGGAGTTACCTTCATTTTACATATTGGAAAACTGAAGCCAGAGAAAGGATGTGACTCGGACAAGCTCAGTAACCGATAGGAGAGCATGTCCAGGACTAGAACCCAGACCTCCTAACTCCCAGACTAGCGTTCTTGCCACCGTTCCCAAATGATGCAACTTTTCAGGCTGCCTTCCTGGGCAGGATGGGGTTGGGTGGGGCTATGTGGTGGCAGGTAGAGATGGGGCCTTTAGGAGGACCACACTTTCTGAGAGGATTCTGGGTCCTTTTGGAGGCAGATGTAAGTTTTTCCAGATTGTCAGGCGGGAGTGAAGCAGCTTAGAGAAAGGGGAGGGGTCAGAGGAGAGTTGCCAGCCCAGAGAGAGAATCCAGAGTCTGGACCAGAAGAGAACATGGGAGTCCACTGAGCTTGCCCTTTTCCTCTGCCACCTGCCTGGGCACAGGCACAAGCTGCAGTCCCCCTGCCTTGTTCCCAGCTCAGCCAGCAGCCTCTGCAGGAGGTGCAGCCCTGCTCCCAGTCACTTCCTAGTGTCAGGAGGTTCTCACCCTATCCCAGGGAGCAGCTCCAAAACCAGCCCAGAGAGATGTGCCCTCATGTGGCCCTAGCCTATAGCCCCCCAGGCCCCTGTCCACTACCCCCCAGAACCCACACCCTCCCCCCCCCATTCTCCCTCCAAACATTCCTTGCTCTGGATAAGACTTGTCAGACTCTCCTCCAGCATTTCTAGATCTTAGGGAACACAAGCATTGGGGGAGTTGGGCTGCAGATCGTCAGGATTCAGCGTGCCTCTCTGTGGGGTCTGGGTCCACCTCTCTGTGGGGTCTGGCGGGGGTTGCTGGCAATGGCCAAAGATGAGGGACACCGTCCACATTCAAAGCCTGAGCTCATGGGTGCTGGGCAGGAGCCTCACTGATTATAGTGGACATGTCACACTGTCTCTTTGCTCATCTTCCCCACCAGGCTGGGAACTCTTTGAGGACAGTAGGGGGCTGGATGAAGAAACTACGCTACATCGACTGGATGAAATATCAAGCATTTGCTTGAAAGAAAAAAAAGATGAGGAAAATGTGTGGTGTTGATTCAGGATGTTCTGCAGACTATACATACATAGTTCTATATATAGTTTAATTACAGTGGGTATAGCAAACTCCCATTTGTGTTTTATTTTATTGTTATTTTTTAAACTTTTTTTCAATGTCTATTTTTGAGAAAGAGATCGCAAGCGAGGGAGGGGCGGGGAGGGGGGTACAGAGAATCTGAAACGGGCTCTGTGCTGACAGCAGAGAGCCCAATGTGGGGGCTCTAACCCATGAACTGCAAGATCATGATCTGAGCCGAAGTTGGACACTTAACTGACTGAGCCACCCAGGTGCCCCGCCAACATTTTTGTTTTGTTTTAAAAAAATTTTTTTTACGTTATTTTTGAGAGAGAGAGAGAGAGCAAGTTGGGGAGGGGCAGAGAGAGATGGAGACACAGAATCCAAAGCAGGATCCAGGGTCTGAGCTGTCAGCTCAGAGCCTAACACCGGGCTTGAACCCGGGAACTGTCAGGTTATGACCTGAGCCGAAGTCAGATGCTTAACCGACTGAGCTACCCAGGCACCCCGACTTTTTTTTTAATGTTTATTTATTTTGAGAGAGAGAGAGAAAGTGTGCAAGTGTGAGCGGGGAAGGGGCAGAGGGAGGAGAGAGAGAGAATCCCAAGCAGGCTCCACACGGCCAGTGCAGAGCCCCACATGGGGCTCGATCCCACAGTGAGACCCCAGCCAAACCAAGAGTCTGATGCTAAACTGACCGAGCCACCCAGGCACCCCTATTTTCCCCAACTTTTAGAATCTGAAGGGCAGCTTGATGGCTCAGTTGGTTAAGCATCTGACGTTGGCTCAGGTCAGGATCTCATGGTTTGTGGGTTCGAGCGCCACATTGGGCTCTGTGCTGACAGCTCAGAACCTGGAGCCTGCTTCGGATTCCGTGTCTCTCTCTCTCTTTCTGCCCAACCGTGCTCACAATCTCTCTCAAAAACAGATATTAAAACAAACAAACCCAACTGTTTATTTTCTGTCAACCTTATTTCTTTTTGTTTGCCTTTGTGGAACAGTAGCTCAAGACCACTCCGTGGGTTGTTCCTATCCATTCAGTGGCCTGAGCAGTGGGAGCCGCAAACCAGTCTTTGGTGGTGGCTGGGCGCCCCAGTCTTCGGCAGGGAACTGCTGAGTGGACCCAGAGCGCACCAGCACGCCTGCAGACCAGTCTGCGACTTCCGGTGGAGTAGCCGTGAACTCAGGAGCTTGAGCCGTCCGTTTACCCCGAAAGTCCTCCTTGGTCACAGCCTTTTCAGCAGCGGCCTGCGCTTGCTTTTCCATGTCTTCACGATCTCTGTAGAAGTAGAGACCAAGCATGACGTGGCTCTGGGGAGGCTTCCCGGATCTGGATGGGGAAGGTTCCAGAGCGAAGCGGCCAGCAACAGGGGTGGCCCCTGCAGCACACTTCAGCACGGCTCGCTGGTCAGGACTACTGGACGATGTGACACTGACACCAGCTGGGTTTTCAATGGCAACAACGGCATGAGCTGCCAGTGGAAGTTTCTCTCCCAGGTTCTCTTCGGATTTATGATGGAGATACCATTCGTCCCCTTTCCTTTTGTAGATGTACGGGAAGTCAGGGTGGGTGCCACCTAAGCGGGCTCCTGTTGCAAGAAATTTGAGGACATCCTCCTCCTTCATTTGCGGGACATAAAGGGCTCCGGACATTGTGAAATTTCCCTTTAAGTTACGACAGGAGCGCAAAACAATGCCCGTAGGGACCCCTCCCTGGGTGTCCCGGAAAGCTCCCATTTGTGCTTTAAAAAAACGAAAGGGGCGCCTGGGTGGCTCAGTCGGTTAAGCATTCAACTCTTGATCTCGGCTCAAGTCATGATCTCACAGTTTGTGGGTTTGAGCCCTGTATCGGGCTCTGCACTGACAGTGCGGAACTTGCTTGGGATTCTCCCTCTCTGCCCCTCCCCGCACTTGTACTCCTTCTCTCAAAATAAAATTTTAATAGGTCATGTAAACAGTGGTTGCTGTGGGTGGGGCACTGGGACTCTCAGGGTGGGAGGAGGACTTTTGTAACCGGGACTTTTGTACTGTCTGATCATTTTCCCATGACACATTTTATTTTTCAATTACTGTGCGTGGAACAAGTGAGCTGGGCTCTCCGCTCTCCATCTGTCTCCTCTTTTGTTCTTAGCCAGCCTGACCTTCTGCCTATGCACCCCAGAATACCTCCAGGGTCACTTATCCCTTTCTGCCTAGCTGTCACAGCCAGCAGGATCCCACCTACCTTCCGAGTGAGGAGGAATGGGTCCTTCCTTATCTCGCCACCAGGGGACAGCCCACACCCAGGACATGCCTGGGGAGCTGGGAGAGCAGGCAGGTCATTGAGAATCTGAGTGGAGCTCCGATGTCCCTTCCACACAGGGTTCCTGGGGGCAGAAAGAGGCGCAGTCCCAGTGAAGGACAGGACGGGGAGTAGGATCCTGAAAATGGCTATGGCATTGTCCCCTAGCGCTATAACACCAAGCTGGCCCATAGCCACTCTCTCCCACACTTGTTCCATGACCTCAAGATGAGGAACATTCCCTGAACAAAGCACAGGCTCACTCAGCAGAGGTCTGGGGTCCAGGGATTCCACATGAAGGGGATCAGCATACAGGGCATGTCCCTTAAAAACAGAAGCAATGGATCCATCCTGCTTCCCACCAGTACCTAAGGGCTCCTGGGATTTCCCACACCCTCCATGGCCCAGGTCCTGGTCAGTCCATCTTTAGCTGGCTGGGCGGGAGGCGGCGCAAGACCAGGAGACCCCAGCAGTTCCGCTCAGCCAATGACCTGCCAGCTCAGGTCTTTTCCGCCTGGGCAAGGGACGAATTTCTCCCTGGGGAAGCCCTAGGTCTCCCGCCCCCTGCCCCATTTTATTGATATATACCAGAAAGTTTACCAATTTAAAGCATGCAACTCAGGGGCGCCTGGGTGGCGCAGTCGGTTAAGCGTCCGACTTCAGCCAGGTCACGATCTCGCGGTCTGTGAGTTCGAGCCCCGCGTCAGGCTCTGGGCTGATGGCTTGGAGCCTGGAGCCTGTTTCCGATTCTGTGTCTCCCTCTCTCTCTGCCCCTCCCCCGTTCATGCTCTGTCTCTCTCTGTCCCAAAAATAAATAAAAAACGTTGAAAAAAAAAATTTAAAGCATGCAACTCAATGAGGTTTTTTTTTTTTTTAAAGCAACTTCACAGTTGTGCAACCATCGCTATTGTCTAATTTTACATTGTTATCATTCCCTGCAAGAAAACCTGCACCCCTTAGCTGTCACTCCCATTTTGATCCTGCCCCAGCCCCATCCAGAGCCAGTCCTAGGCTAGCCCATCCACTGTCTGGTGTCTACAGACTTCCCCATTCTGGACATTTCACACAAACGAAATCACCCAATATGTGGTCTTGTGTCTGGCTTCTCAGCGTAACGCTCTTGAGGTTCATCTGTGCTGCAGCCCGTGTCAGTTCTCCGTTCCTTTCGCTGTGGAAGAGTACCTTTTGTATGGACGCACCACCCTCTGTTCGTCCATTCACCAGCTGACGGACATCTGGGTTGTTTCCATCTTGGAGGAATGAACGGTGCCACGATGAACACTTGTGCCCGAGTTTGAGCACATTCTTTTTTTTCCATTTTTCTTGGCTGGAGATGTAGAAACCGAGTTGCTGGGTCGTAGGTTAATTCTGTTTAACATTTTGAGGAACCGCCAGACCGCTTTCTGAAGGAGCTGCACCATTTGCACTTGTAACTGTCCCTTCCCAATTACCGCCTTTCATGGCAGGTTTGATGTGGCAGATCCCCTTGTGGTTGACCCGTGGCTCCCTAATGATGCCGAGTGTCATTCCCCGGGCTCACTGCTTACTCGTGTTTTTCTTCCTAGAAATGCCTTTTCAAATCCTTTCGTTTTTTAAATTAAGGAGTATTTTTTACCTTTTATTTTTTAAGATTTTATTTTAAATTTATTTATATTGAGAGATAGAGAGCGCAAGTGGGGGAGGCGCAGAGAGAGAGGGGGAATCCCAAGCAGGCTCCTTGCTGTCAGCACAGAGCCTGATGCGCAAACTCTCGAATCTGTGAGGTCGTGACCTGAGCCAAAATCACCCAAATCAAGAGTCGGATGCTTAACTAAGCCACCCAGGCACCCCTAAGATTTTATTTTTAAGTAATCTCTACACCCAACGTGGGGCTGGAACTCATGACTCCGAGATCAAGAGTCGCATGCGCTTCCCACTGAGTCAGCCAGGGGCCCCTAATTTTTTTTTAAACCTTTTAAATGAAGGTATTTGTCTTTTTGACTGAACTGTAATTCTAGATACACATCCTTTATTAGATAGGACTTACAGTTTCTCCCAGCGTGAGGGTTGTCGGGGTTCTGTCCCTTAAAGCACAAAAGCTTGTCAGACCAAAGCCCATATCTTCTTTTTATCTGTTTGCTTTCGGGGTCTACGAAAAATCATCGCCTAACTTATGGTCATGAAGACATTTTCCTTTAATCTCCCCTAGGAATTTTAGTTTTAACCCTTACATTTAGGTCTATGACCCACTTTGAGTTAACCTACACACATAGTGCGAGGGCTCCAGGCCAAAGTTGTTCTTTTGCACGTGGATACCCAGTTGTACAAACACTTGTTGCAGACCGTTCTTTCCACACTGTATTGTCTTGGCCCCTGTGTGGAAAATTGATCGGCCATAAACAGGGCTTATTTCTGGACTCTGAATTCAATTCTATGCCATTGATTCCAAATATCTATTCTTAGTAAGCCTCCCTTTTGAGTCAGTAACAGAGCAGAGGCTAAAAAACTCATCCTGGACTGTTCGCACAAGGAGCCAGCGGGGGGTGATGCACCCAAGAGCCTATTCTGGGGCAGGTGGCCTTTCGGGGAAGAGAGGGTTCGAAGATGGGGGTGGGGGAGATAAGGAACACGAAAGGGTGTTCCTGCCCCTGCTCACCCTCCTGGGGCAGCAGTTGTCGGCCCGCTGTCCACGTTCCCGTGCAGCCCTGTCCTGGAGGTCCCAGGAGGCATGGAGAGGGAGGGCGAGCGAGAATGTGGGTGCCTTACATCGCAGTTAGGAGGGAGCCAGCACCCTCCCAGCCCACCCTGCCTGCTGGCTCTTCAGCTGCCTGCCTGCCTGCCTCTGCACCTCACAATCGCCCGCTGCCTGGAGGAACACGACGCTGAGCTTCCACTCACACCAAGGCCAAGGGCATCAGGGCTCAAGATAGCCAGGCTACTGAGTCCTGGAAAGCACACTTGGAGTAGAGGGAGAGGAGGGCAGGCAGATGTCCAGGCTCCCCCTTCCCCCGCTGTCTGGGTGGGTAGTGTGGGAAAGGGGGGTGAGGATGATCCCCTCAAGTCCCTTCCCCACCGAAGGCAGGATCTGCAAAGCTGCTGGGATCGAGGGAGGGGAACGCGCCTGGGAAACCTGAGAGGTGACAATTTCACAAACGGCCCGGCCGGGCCACTGCAGCTGTGGCCTCTGATCACAGGAAAGCAGACACGCTGGAGGAGGGGCAGGGGCGTGCAACACGGGGCACAGGGACAGACAGCCTCCCTGGTAGAGTCAAACACACTTTATTCAGCACGGGAACGTGTGAACAGAAGGGCCTCCGGCAGGGTTCCGGACAAAGAGCTCTGAGGCAAACCCTGCTGTAAACAGAGCAAAGGGCATCATGTAAACCACCAGCCCGGAGGGGAGGGAATCTGCACAAAGTCGGGGCAGGTCACACTGGCCAGCACATGGTGAAGCGGGGGTGGGTGACCCATGCCCAGGAGAGTCGTGAGCAGCTCTAAGTAACTCAGAAAAGCCAGGGTAGGAGGAGGGCAGGGGCCTGGCCAGTTCAGGGGATTATCTCGACCACTGAGGGCCACAGGGTTCGATTTGGCTGAAGCAGCCCGGGCTGCTGTGCCAACACATGATTACAAGGCCCTGAGAGCCATAGCCTGGCATGGGGGGGACAGGAGAGGTGGCCCTTGGGGGTGCTCACCATCGGCCCACAGGGCAAGGCTCTCACAACCAGGGGCACTGTGGCCCTGGCGGTCACCTCCAATCAGCAAACTGTAAATGGCACCGACCTTCCCTGCCCAGGACCCCGCTCCCTTGACTTGGGACCCCAGTGGAAGTGGGGAGGGGCAGTGGAAGGCAGAGCAAGGCAGGTCCGTAGGCAGAACCACCTCTGATGACTACAGTCTTGCCCTCGAGACTCACGATTAGGGGTGGGGAAAGGTTGTGGGGTCTGCACCCAGAAATAGCCTCTGTCTGAACCGTGTGCCCAGAGGGCATGCTTGTGGCAGGGCCCGCACATGGCCTGAGAAGCAGCAGCCAACCACAGCAGGCAGCCAGGACCTCTGTTTGGGTCACTCCCTGCTGTGCTGTTACACCGGGTACAAACAGGAGCAGGGGGAAGGAGGGGATTCTGGGAAGGAGGAGGAGAGGGTGCAGGTTAGGGAGGTAGTGTTGGGTATACCCTGGGACTCTTGGGAGTGACAGGGAGAAGCCATGCACGATGGCACAGCTGGGTCCAGCTAAATTCCCGATTAACAACTGCTCTGAAGGCCAGAGGGATAGGCAGAGAACAGAAGTGCCCTCTTCCTGGACCCGCCCCTGCTAACCCAAGAGTTGGGTATGTTCAAGAGCACCCCTACCCCCAACCAGTGACTAGAGTGGCAGGAACAGGAGGCTCAAAGTCTGAGTGTGGATGTGAAAGGTGCTTCTTCCATGGGCTTTGGGCTCACACGTAAAATGCAAACTTGCTCACCACCAGAGGACAGAGGAGAGGCTGTCTTTGGCTGGACAGAGGCTGGGAGGGCAAGGCTGGTGCCCAGTAGGTGTGAGTGACAGCCAGAGCCCAGCTTCTCTCTAGAAAATCACTATACTACACAGGAAGTTGGTGGCGGTGGGGGACCCAGGGAGGGCTGGATCTATCTAAATGACTCACAGATGGGAGGGTGGCTGGGATGACACAAATGCCCCGATACCCAGGGATCACAACCGACAGGCGAGAGGAGCAGAGCTAACAACTGTGGAGGGACGGGGGGCGGGGGGGGGGGGTGGCCTGTGGTACACAGCCCTCCATGGGGCTCACTCGTCAAACTTCCCTTCCCGAATGTGCTCAAAGGAGAAGGGTAGGAACTTGAAACCGGTTCCGCTGTAGAATTTATTCTGGAACTCGACCCTGGGGAAAGGGAAAAAGAAAGTCGTCATTCCACAAAATCCTTTTGGGATTTCACAGTTGGGCTAGGAAGATGCTCTGATGCTCCTCCCCTCATTTTCCTAGCTGAGCTCAGCCTTCGGCCGCCCACCAAGCCCCAGCCCCCGCCCGCTTCCCACCGTGCACACAGGCCCCACTTCTGCAGCCAGGGCCTGCCCCAAACCTGCCCTGGGCGAGAGTGCAGAACATCTCCGCACTGGTTTGTCCTCAATTCTCGCTCTGTTCTACTAAGCAAGAGTGTTTCTGCAAAACTCTGTCTAGCCATGTGCTAAATGATTGGCTTGGGTCTCTAACGACAACGAAGAAGTGTCCCCTAAACACCCCCCTCCTGGCAGGGGCTCCCAGTAGACCTCTCTGAGAAGCCCCTGGGCGGCAGGAGCTCTGGCAAGCACCCTTGTTTGTTTCTTTTCTTGCTGGAGGAAGGAGAAGGGAGGGCTGTGAGTAAACGCTGGGCGATGGGCGCTTTAGAGGAGGAAATTCCCAGGAAAGGGGGGTGGAAATCAGGAGGGGAAGTCTTCTCCAAGCAATGGCCAAAATATTCTCCAACTACAAAAACATCTGAGAACGAATTCTTCTCCCAGGGGCTGAAAGGAAAAGCAGAGCTTCACCTCCCTTCCCAGGCAGCTCAGGATCCATCCCCAATGGTCTCCCTGGGGCCCCTTCAAACTCTGAGGGGCAGGAAGACCGCGCTCCCGGCAGCAGAGCCAGGCTCAGCCCGTGCTTCCCCCTGCACACTCCCTGGATGGCTGCCCAGCAACCAAATCACCACCAAATATGGGCAGAAAAATGCATGATTCAGAGGAAAAAAAAGCCAAGGAGAGCTGCCCTGAGGAATAGTTTCCACTCAGTGCAGTGTGCCCCTGGGGGCACCAGAGTCCCCACAAGGACAGGCAGAGCTGGGGGCGGGGGCGGGCTTCAGGCAAGGGCTCTGGTGCAGGGCAGGGCTTCATCCTGCCTCCAAACCAGGGGTGGGGGTGGGGGTGGGGTGCCTGCACGTTGGAAGGGCTGTCTGCAGCAGAGGTCCTCAGAGGCCCCGTCAGCCCTGGGGTGCTGGCTGAGAACACTGGAGTTGCCAGCTCCACCCCCTGGGGACAAGAGGTGAACAGAATTTTCTGCGTGGGTGTAAGAACAGGCAGCCTTCTCCTCCCAGCCCCACATTCCACAGGCTGGGCCCAGGTCCCCAAGCCTCCTGGACTCTGGAGAGTTCCCTGGGCCAAGCCCCTCAGGGAAAAAGGATCTGGGGGAGGGGGCTTCAAACTGAAGTCAGTCCCAGGATTCCCGGCAAGAGCGATTCCAAACCAGGATCTGGACTCGTCCCCATATCCTAACACCCAGAGAAGTCCTACAAGCTACAGCTACTCAGGCCTCTGTTGTGGGAATTAGGTCGGTTCCCACTTCTCACCCGCTGCTGCTGGGCCCGAATGCTTCAAATGCTTCGTGCTGGGTAGGCTGTTTGCATATGGGAAGGGCATTTCTGAACAGCTAAAAACAGCCTCACATCCCATTTGCATTCAACAATATGTAGCCAGATGGTGGGTAAGTCACCTTAGGGTCTATGAGGAGATCTCCTGGCTGGCTAATCACACAAACAATTCAAATTCCAAACTGGCCGAATGAAGTAGAAGCGTCAAAAATTTTCAGATGCCCATGGGATCACCATCCTTCTCTTGCCATTCCTCTGTGCGCCTCATCTATCCATGGGGCCCAGTGGGTAGGAAGGGGGGCACGTGTCCAGGGCCATCTTGGGCATCTCGGGGTCAGCTTGACGTCACCTCCCTGCTCAGCCTCGCTCACCCCATCCTCCCAGAACAAAGTTGGAAAGCAATCTCCCTGTCGGGCTCCCCGCCCTCTTCTCCCTCCCAACCAGGGAAATGTGTGCTTCCTGAGAAAGTACAAACACAAAGTTCTTTGCGCTGGGGCCCACAGGGCCCTGCTGGCTGTCCTGCAGGTCCCTCCTATTTTAAGGGTCTGCTATACTACTCAGGGAGCCTCCAGGGCCTCAAGTCACTGAAAAGTACCTCTAGAATTCCACAGTTGGGAGGAGGGCCTCAGGAAGTCGGATGGGTTTCTGTGTCACCCCTTCCAGCTCCAGGACCTGGCAAAGGCCACCCAGTGGCCCAGAAGGGTAAGTGGGAGTCCACAGAGCATTCATTCCTGCTATGTAACAGGAAACCTTGTTTCCTTGAGTGAGGGAAGGAGAAAGGAGTCCTAGGCCTCCTCCCTTTCCTGGCAGGCTTGTGGCTGAAAGGAAGCAGTTTTAGAAAGGATTCTGGGCTGAGCCGCTTCACTGGCCCTTTCTGCCACTCTCTGAGTAGTCCGGGGCCTGGCACACATATCTGTCTGATGGCCCAAATGTCAAGGCAATAATGGCAGCCAGGAACTGTACTTCAGGCGTTCCTACTTCTCCTGGGCCAGCCATTCCTGCAACCATCCCATGGTGTCCTGCTATGGCCCCACTACATTCCTTACAGCAATTTGGTCCCCATTTTCCTTTGGCCTTCAAACAATCTGTGAGTGTGCAAGTGTGCAAATCTATACATATGTGGAATTTGCTAGATAAGAAGGGATTAGGTTCCTGAAGGTAGGCCATGGAGCAACAGTCTTTCTACTAAAGTCAGTTTGGTGTCCACAGTTGCAACTACAAATCATATTCCCTACCTTTGCCTTTTCTGAGAAAGAAAAGACAGCTAATTATAGTAGGCAAAAATAGACGTGTAACACAGAAGGCAACAGAATTAGGTTGGTAAAGTAACCTGTTCATTAATGTTTTCAAATATATCACCCACCACCTAAGGACCCTACATGAATCTCACTAGTGAGATTCTGTTCGTTACCAAAGCAGATGTTGTTTTTCTTGTCCTCACTGAAGACATCTAAACCTGTAAAATGGGTAGCCCTTACATCAGAATCAGCAAACCCCAGCTGACAACCAGGAGTAAAGTGACAGGCTGGAAGATGCCCAGGCCAGACACCAGGAAAAATAGCAGCAATGTCCCTGCAGCCACTTGCAGCAGGACCAGCTGTCCCGTCTCACAAGATGGCCACAACTCAGAATTCCTGCAGTCCTGGTGGACTAGAAGACTTGGGAATCCTTGCAGCACATCCTCATTCGGCCAGAAGGGGGAGCATGAGCACCCGGGTCACTCACCCCCTTTCACTAAGGGCGATTCTCCAAATAAGCCTCCAACGATGGGATTCTGAAAGCTCTATAAAGGAGTTTCGCTGTTTGGTTTTTTTCCTCCTCTATGCGATCCTTCCACTACCCAAACAAACAAACCTACAAGTTTGTTGATGAGCCTGTTCTTGAAAACTACAGGCATTCAGATGTGCCTCCCCCTGGGGTGTCCCCTCTCTCTCAACAGACTTAATGCAGTTTCTTTAGAAGGGACCACAGCCAAGATGCCCTCCCCACAGGGCACCCCACTTTTAAGCAGGGTGGCTGTGACCCACACTTGAACACCAGTTTACGATGTGTCTGGGCACAGTGACAGTCGCTTGGTATATGCATTAATTTCATAATTATCATGGCAACCATGTTACATGGATACCCTCCTCTCTGCATATGAGAGAAACTGAGGTTCAGGGAGGTAAGTGCTCTCCTCAGGGTCACCCAGCCAGATCCAGCAGAGCTGGAATTCAAACCCAGTGGCGCCTAATTCTGAATGAAGTCTGCTCTCTTGTCACTCATCAGGTCTTTGGGCTCACTGGTGAGGACATGAGAAGACACTTTCACCTGAAGGCCACAGGTGAGCCCGAGGAAGAAATAATCCTTCTGGCAACAAAACATGACCTCCCAAGCTGCCTCAGTTCACTCTGGAAAGTAGGCCCAAGCCCAGGTGACCTTCCTTGCCCTGGGGTATGCTCAGCTCACTGCTTAGACGGTTCTGACCCAGCACCTTGACTGCTCCCCAGCCCGCCCAGGGAGGAGGCAACAGGCTCCCCACTTGGGCTGGAATTCAGGTGGGGTAGTGACTGGCCCCTCAAGCTCAGGGCTCAGGAGACAGAGAAGTGACCGGGAAAGGAAGGAAGAAACAGTGAGTCACCACAGGCTGGTTACACAGACATTCCCTCATACCGAGCAGCTGAGGAAGTGTGCTGGGGAGAGAACGCTGATAAGCTGAGAACAGGGTAGTGTGCCAGCAGCCTGAGCCACACAGCGCTCCTAACCTCCTGGTTGGACAGTAAATAAACAACAGCTGGGTGGGGAGGAGGGCGGCAAGGAGGAGAAAAGCCAGCCAGAGAAAGAATATTGACCGACATAGCAGGACGGGTTCTTTAAAAGGAGCTTTTGAGGGAAGGGTAAGTCCCAGCTACGGCCTGTCCTTACATGCCTCCCAGTCCCCTCTGTCATTTACAACAGCAAACAGGAATTTTTTAGGGGGCTCAGCATAACCAAGTCAGGAGAAAAGTCAAAGAAAAGGGGGTTGGGGAAGACGATCCTTGGGTTCAGGTTTGGAAAACTGATGTCACGAAACCTTCCACGCCCTGTCTGAGCTTGAGATCACTAGCACCACACAGACCCGTCTCGTCTGCGGGTTCCTAATGTAGGGCCAGTGAGTTTGTGACCCCTTAAACGGGTAAAACTGCTGTGGGGGATGTTTTTCTAGGGAGAGGGTCCAGAGCTTCCAGAGCTTAAGGTAAGGAAGCCAGATAAAGTACCAGATGCCTAATTTTTAGCATGAATATGTCCCATATCCATGTCCCAATGCAAATTCATTGTGTATCTGAAATTGAAATTTAACTGGGTGTCCCGGAATTTTATTCACTAAATCTGGCAACGCTACCTTGAGGTCACAGGGTCACTGCCTGGACCAGACACCAGCTCTCCTACTCCCTGGGGCTGAGCTGGCTCTCTCTGTGCAGAGCCATTAAGAGCCCACAAACTACATTAAAGAACACAAACAAATCCCAAACCTGTCCTTGTGAAGGTGCTGCTTCAGTGAACTGAGCTCCACATTATGGAACCAGGAATCCCCCTACCTATGTCAACTGCTAGGGGTCTGCCCCAAAGACACTGGCACAATGACAGAACGAGGGGGACAAAACTGGGGTACAGTGTGCTCTAGCACTTTCCTGGACTGCGAATCTACTCCAGAGTTGCTTGCATCGCTCTGAAGACAGGAGAAAGTTTATGCCAAAGGGGGAAAAAAAAAAACAAACCACAACCAAACCAACCAACAACCTCAGTCTTTTAAGCCATACTCAAGAGCAGTGAAGAATGCTAAAGGGAGAAGGAATCTGACAACATCCACCAGAGAATTGTCCCTTGGGGGGCTCTGAAAGGTGAGCTGTGCTTTTGTGGGGACACTTCCTGATGCTCACTCCTGACATAGGTCATCGGGCAGAATGATGTGAATGAAAGCAGACACTTCCTAGCGTCTCTGGATTCTGTACAAGAGTAAAGCCGCCCTCAGTGCAGCCAAGGACACGTCCACAGCCCCCGAACTCGCTGTTCCTCACCAGTGTAACCGCAGCGCGTGGAGGAAGGCCGAAAGGCCCTCCATGATCAGGAGGATGGCCACGGTCAGGGTGGCAAAGGCGGCGAAAATGAAGAACAGCGCCAAACCTCCTGCCAAGCTCTTCACGCTGAGGCCGATGTGGATCACCATGGTCCAAAGCACCTCAGACAGCTCTGGGGAATGGGGAGAGACAGGACATCCGGTTCAGTTTGGCAAGAGGTGCTGCGGGCCTTGGATTCTGCTCCGTCATCCCTCTCCTGAAGTGTCTGCGGCACCGTGGCTTCCTGCAACCTGGGCAGGACCACCGTGCATAGCTAAATCTGGCAAAAGTGCTGGTCCTCCCATCTGGACATCTTTCTCCTGGGACTCAGGAGTCTGAATAATTCCAGCGCCTTTATGTTATTTCCACTCTATTTAAGCTCCGCATCCGAGAGAGTGCCCAGAGAAGGGGAAAACCTAATTTTCAATCTGGGAGAAACACACTCACGTGCATGAGCGAGGCTGAGGGCCCAGAGCCGCAGGTAAGAGGCGGTGTTGGAGATGCAGCCCAGGCAGTACTCGATGGTGTGGATGGCCTGGTGGACCATGGTGTCCCCAAAGTCAAACTGTTCGTGGGAGAAAAACCAGAGAGAAGATATAAGGCTGGGAGGGGATGTGCAGAAAGGACGTGATGGTCACCTGGCACTTTGGGCCTGGGCCCGAGCACTAACAGTTACACGGAACAGGAATCCCAGCGTTGAATTCAGGTGATGTCTTCAGCCGTCCCCAGAAATCCTGCCTGGCTTAGCTCCCCAACTGGATACCCCATTTCCCTTAATACCCTATATTTTAATGACCTACATCTTAATGAGATTCTTCTCTTTACCTTGCTAGGCTATAAGCCCAGGGGTGGAATGTATGCCGAGTTAAGAGCACTCAGAGAAATGGACTGTCTGGACCCAGGACTCTTAGGGCCCTGCTGCTGGGCCTGCTCCAGCCAACTTCCTCTTTATGGCGCCCGAGTGAAGTGCTTTATTCTAACTGAGCCATGAGAGCAGAACGGCCTCTTCCCAGGCTACACTTCAGCCACCGGCCAACAGGCCAGGAGCTGCTGAGGCAAGACTAAGCCTCCACAGCCACTTCACTCATTATTCTGATAACCTATTGGGAACAAGATAACCTCCTTTTTCTTTTGTCACTTCTGAAAAGATTACACAGGGAAATTCTGGCAAAAGTTTCACAAAATCCTACAGTTGACTGAGACCAAACATAACATCTATTGTTTTTTCGTATTTGTTTTTCTCACGCTCCCTTTCTCCCAGCTTTCTTTTCAACATCAAAAATTGTTTCCAGAGTGGGGCACCTGGGTGGCTCAGTCGATTGAGCGTCCGACTTCAGCTCAGGTCATGATCTCATGTTTCTTGAGTTTGAGCCCTGAATCGGGCTCTGTGCTGACAGCTCAGAGCCTGGAGACTGCTTCGTATTCTGTGTGTGTGTGTGTGTGTGTGTGTGTGTCTCTCTCTCTCTGCCCCGACCCCACTCACGCTCTCTCTCTCAAAAATAAACAAATGTTAAAAATAAATAAATAAATTAATTAATTAATTTAAAAAACCCATTTTCAGAGTAAAGGGGTAGGGGTAGAACAAACTTTCAGGAGTTCATTTGTAGGTCCGCTCCAAGCACAGCCAGGGAAGAATTACTGGTATGCTCTAGAAGCATCAGGCATACTTCAGGCCTCTCCTGTGGCCAGGTGGAGCCATCAGCAGCCACCAGAGAGCAGGAGGCGGGCTCTTCCCATGCTCCTCCCATGCAGCCCAGCCTAGAACCCCAGAAGCACAGGGCCTCCCCTTGCCTTCAGGTCAGAGTCTATTTTTTACCAGTTTCTTTCAAGACTCACATGACTCCACTCCCAAAGGACACCAGAAACGTCTTGGGAAATTGCAGGACGAGAGGAGGAGCTGGCTGGTAAAGTGCTAACAGCCCAGGCCCTCAGGGGTATGGTCAGTGGGGAGAGAGGCCAGCTCCAACACACCACCTTTGGGCGACTACCTCAGTTTCCCTCACCTCTGACCATCTACACTCTGAGTATTTCTGGGCTTTTCTTCTGCAGTAGGTTCTTCAAGCCTCCTAGTTACTCTGAAAACTAAGATAATCCTAGTTACCTCAATCCCAACAGCGCCGCTAAGAGCTCTCCCACCACTGTTGGCCATCACCCAGAACCCATGCTCAGAGGCAGGAAGGGTCCTGGCCCTGAGGGGCACTGGTGTCTGCTCCTAAGAGCTCTATGAAAGTAGGAACGGCTTTGACGGCCACCCCTAGGACTCCCAAATGGACGTCTTCATCTTCGTGTTGCCCATTTCCAACTGGCCGTGCCATATCTCTTCCTAGTGCCACCCAGATTGATTAACTGCTCTCCTCTGACCCCACCACGACTTCTACTCCATGTCCCATGTTTGATGGAGTGTCACCACTAGGGCCCCAGGCACCCAAGCCTGGAAGTCCATCTTGAATCCTCACTCACTCTCACTGCCTACACTCATTAAGGCCCTGGGACCTGTAGCTCTTTCTTCCTTAATCTCATTATTGGTCCCTCCCTTTCCAACTCCCTGCAAACGCCTCACTTCACTGGAGGCTTCCCAATTGTTTCACGACTCCTATCAGACTAGCTGGTCTCCATGCCTCCAGACTGTGACCCCTCCCCAATCCACTACCTCCCATAACACCCCCATTAGAGCCACGCACATGTGTTGTGACACTTCCGGCTTCATGGTCCCCTGACGGCTCCTTGTTATCCAAACACTTTACTGCGGCTTGTTTCTGCAACCTCCAGGCTCACCTCTCACTGGTCTCCAACTCCTGGCCCTAAGCTCCAGCCAAGCTATGAACTTGCTTATCCCCCAAATGTGATGGGTCCGCAGGCCCGTGTCTTTAAGATAACTATACACACCGATGGGTCTGCATTCCCATCATCCTCCCAAAGAGACTCCTGCTTGACCAGACTAAGCTTAGCAACAATTTCCTTAGGGAACCATTTCCTGGTCTCCTCTTCTCCACTCCCACCCCAGCACCTGTCAGGTGCCCTCTTTCTGTGTTCCCACAGCATCCTGGGCACACCTCAGTCACACCACCTGTCACCCAGACTGTTTCCTCAATTTGTCTGGGAGTTCCTTGAGGGCAAGGACTATGTTTTTCTTCTCGCAGTTTCTGTATACCAAACAGAGTGCTTGACACATAGAGGGTGAATGAATGAATGGGTGGGATAAAAGAATGAACAGATGGATGGATGGGCAGGATGAATGAACAGATGGATGGGCGGGTGCGTGGGTGCGGTGGATGGATGGGTGGGATGAATACACCTGGTGAGATGACACAATAGGGAGAGGGGCGACTGACCCCTGCTGAATGGTTACAGCCTTTAAAGATTTCCCAGACAATCAACTAGCCTGGCCCTGCTTTGCAACTGGACTGAGTGCTCCCCAGGGAGAGGGGTTGCTGCTTTTAGCAGGCTGGAATAATGGCCTCCATGGGGCAAATGGGTTTTCACAGCCAAGCAAAAAGGGGAAGTTCTAGAAGAACTTCCAGGCTGGATTAAGAAAAAAAAAAAAAGGTTTGAAATCTTTAGGTTAGATAATTTTAACCCGATCTAAATCTGGCTGTGGAGAACTAGACTGCCCACGTGCCTGATAAAATGTCATCATTATTTAGGAAGCCATGGGAAGCTGAACCCCTGAGGGAGCTGAGGGGCCAGAGACTCGGGAGGCTGAATCACAGTCCATCTGGTGTGGATGTCCAACACCCCTGAGGAATGGCTACAAATGAGGACCGTTCTGACAACGGCCATGGCATTGGGTGCTCAACTAGGAAGGCACTTAAAAGAGCAGTATTGCTGGAGGTTGTGTTACTGGGAGAGGGCTGGGCTCCTCACTATCATGGAACACACTCCCAGCCAGCCCTTCCAGGCAGCTCCACCATTGACTGTGAACAGATGAGCAGTCCAAAGGAACCAGAGGCTCCTGGAGGCCAGCAAAAGAGGCTCTCCAGCCTTCAGGAAGATCGAGCACTGCCTGTTTTTTTTGTTTTGTTTTGTTTTATTTTTGTTTTTGTTTTTGTTTTTTCACAGAATCAGCAAAGGTTTTCCCATTCCCATCCCACTGCCCCTTTAGAGAGGACCAGGAGAGCCAGGAAAGGGGAGGGCTCATGGGTCTAGATATTTTAGAGAAAAGTTTTGGGGGAAGATGCAAACAGTGCAGCAAGGCCTTTAAAACACCCAATTCAAAATGTGTGTATTGCTAAATGAATTACTGCCGAGCTCAAAGGCCTTCTACTCCAAATGTGGCCTGAATAGCCAACTTTGTTTCTATTACCTGGTATTAATATGAACTCCTTTCATGCAGCTGGGATTGCTTTTTCTGGGATGTATCGGAGAGGCAAAGCCTCCTCTTGAAAGCTGTCTCCCTCCCACCTGGGTCATAGTGGAGGTACAAGTGACCCCAAGCGAGGGTCCAGCAATTCTCACTTCAAGCATCATCAAGCTGATGAGGACAGTAGGAAGAGGGTGGCTGCATCTCAGACAGGGAGGAAGGGTGAGCTTTACTCACAAGCTCTCAGAGGAGCAAGGAGGAAACAGCTACTCCCAGCAGCAGAGCGACCATACCATACATAACATCACAGGACAGGAAGGCAAAGACCAATGGGATTTGACCCCCAAGGGGGTCACTTCAAGAATGCCAATGCAGACATTACTTGTAGCTCCTTTCAAAGCCATTCTCAGAGGTATTAGATCAGCAAAGTCAACGAAACAAAGACAGAGGTGACCGACATGAGATGCAGTTAATGGAGACGGATGTTCTCAGAACACAGGTTCACGGACTGGTTAGAAATGGCCAGTGAGATGCAGGACACACAGGTGTCACATGTGGCCCCAGGGTTGCGGCAGGGTCAGCAGAGTGATCACAAGGATGGGAAGAGAAGCTCCAGATAAACATGAAGGCAAAGCCAGCTTGTTTCTTACCACTTCGTCCTCGGTAGGCTTGAAAACACAAATTTACACTTAGTGGGAAGCCATGCCACACAAGGTCACGAGTCATAAGCACAAGGTTACTGACTGTTTCTCGGGGAAGACCGTTAATGTTAAATGGGTCTAACGTGCTGGAGGCAGACATGCTCAGCATACAGAGAGCAAAACCAGCAGGATTTAGAGCATGAAGATACATATTTTTTAAAGGCACCCCGACCCTTGCAATTCCTTTTTATACAAATGTCATACACACAGTGGAAGTGGTCAGTTAGACTGAAAAGTTCAGTCACCTGGGTCCTCAACTCCTATTCTATTTGCTTGAAAAAGAACATAACAAGGGGGAAAAAAGAATATAACAAATAGATGACATTCACAAGTTCAGTTCACAGGTTCTGTGGCATGAGGGGTCAAGGCAAGCAGACCGGATTTTAAAAAGCAGCTTGGAGGTGGTGGTTTAAGGAAAAGTCTAATTTGACCTTACTGCTTTTCACCCTCCCTGTAAAAAGTAGGCAAATAACATTTTTCAAAAGCTCAAATAATGTATCTGCCACAGAGAGCAGATTCGTGGGACAAGACTTTAAAAGGACCAGCGATTACAGTTCCAACTGGAACCATTCCTGGAAGGGGCAAGGGATGAAGAGGCTGCCCTAAGGGGCCTGTGTTTCTGGTAATAAGACCTGGGAAGCCGGGGTCTCCGCTGCCCTCGGTCCCCAGGAGCACAGTTAGTAATTGAGATTTGCGCGCAGAATACTGCAGGCAACTCGGAATTCAAGTTCGGACCATGAAGCAAAGCTGCTATGGGGGCTGCCGGTGACACCTAGAGTTCAGAGCAGGCCCACTGGAAAAAGCTGTGGTGCCCGAAGAGGCCCAGAAGGCAGGCTGATCATTAGTATTAGTATTTTCATTTTCTAAGAAGACTGTAGGGAGGCCTCCTATGCAAATAAGCCTAGGGCTGACCCACAGTAGAAGGAGAGGAAGCCCACGCCACTGGATCTTACCTCTTCTGCGTCCTCTGAATGGGTGGAGAGCTGGTCATGCTGAATAATCTCAGCATCCTCCTCTGTCGGTCCGTTGCCCACCCTGATCCCACCAAAGTTGAGAGTTCCCTACACAGATGAACAGAAAGAGTAGAATTTGCCTGGGCTTTAATGTGACATTCTGTGAGTGGGGAAGGGTGATGGTTAGTACATACAAACCTCAGAAAAGCATATATTCTAACAACAAAATCAAAACCCGCTGATCCAACAGGCAAGTAAAAACAAACCACTGTTCCCACCCCAACCAGCACCGCCCCAGCCCCAGCCCCAACTACATTTACCACCTCATTCTGATCAGAGGAAACATGCAGCCTGCTGCACCAAGACTCACCAACCTGGCCTTGGTCAACACTAACTGAGATGACTGCTTGAATGAAAAGCTTAACCTGAACGGACTCTTGCAATGAGTGTAGCTCTATCTGTAAAGTTGTCAGTGGTCTAAGTTTTTCTAGAACTAAAGATCAGACTTTCTAAGAGGGAGTGGAGCCAAATGACATGGTGACCATAACCTGGTCTGATAAACTTTCAACTGGAACCCAAGAGTTCCAGCAACTTCTCCCAGAAGCATACTGGGTTTCTGCCCAGGAACAAAGGACTTCCTAGATCAGGGAAGGGAGAAATCTATATGGACATCAGCCTGCGGCCAGAGAATACTGAGGTCAAAAAAAAAAAAGGAATGAAAAAGTCCCCTTTCCTTCAGTGGAGGATTCTGGAGTGTTACAACAACTCTCTTCCAGGCATGTGGGCAAATGTCAAATGGGTGTTTGCTTGTTTCCCAGGCATGGTGTTCAGCGGGCTCTCCAGAACCAGAATTTCTAAGTCAACCTGACTTGGGAAAGCTTGGGCTTACTGAGACAAAAGGACTCTTTGAGTACAAAACTGGGCAGCACTGGGGTTAAGACAAATACCAATGAGTGCTAACCCGCCAGAGTGAACAGGAGCTAAAGAAACAGGTCCTGGGCCCACTTCTTATGGTTTCTGATCAGGGACCCCAAACGAGGCAAGAGTTCAAAAACTTTTCTCCTGCAAATCGGCCTTCTGGGCAGCAGCACAATGTGCCAACAGATTTGCTCCACTGCCCGGAGGTCCCTACTCGCAGCTTCACCTTTTGGTGTGCAGCTTTTTACTACAGCTGACTGACCACCAGAACTCAGTGCTTGGGCAAATTCTCCTTCTCCTTGAAGCAGGGCTTCTTCCGTGCTGGTCAGGGAGCCAGCTGCATCAGAATCACCTTGAAATTAAATAGAGATTCTCAAATACTACCCCCGGAAATTGTATACTTAGTAGATCTGGGGTGGGGCCCAGAAAATCTATATTTTAAAAAATATTTCCCCACGTACAAACTGTATAAGCATTTTTTATTGTCTACCTTGAAAATTCAAGCACAAAAAAATGCACATACCCTTTGAGACCCCCACCACTGGGAACATCTATGTTTATGAAATGTTATCAAGATATGTGGACAAGGATGTTCCCTGCATTTGTATTTATAATAGCAGAGAATTGGGAACAACCAACACATCCATCATTGACAGTGATTACACAATTTTAGCATATCCAACAGAATGTACTATGGAATACTAGACAACTGTAAAAAAGAGTGAAACACTGTGCCGACAGCTCAGAGCCTGGAGCCTGCTTCCGATTCTGTGTCTCCCTCTCTCTCTGCCCCTTCCCCATTCCTGCTGTCTCTCTCTGTCTCTCAAAAATGAATAAGCGTTAAAAACAAAAAAATTAAAAAAAAAAGAGTGAAACAATCTCCCAGGATACACTAAAAATTTTTAAACTTAACAAATCAAGGGGCAAAAGAGTGCTACAGTTTAAAACACAATTCCTAGTATGTTTTAAACATGTATACATACACATGTACAAATACATATACATATTTATATCAATAGATGATAGCAATATGTTGATATATGCAGAAAAATATTGGAGGCAAAATTCCCCTGCCTTTGAGTAGGAGAAGGAGCCCAGGGACAGGGGCACTTTCACTTTCAGTACTATTTGCATTTTCTAACCTATTGCTTTAATTTTACTTTTTAATGTCAGTGGAGGATTGTCTGGGTCATGGAACTGTGGACTATCTTTATTACTTCTTCTGTTTTAATACTCTAAGAAACAAACGTAAAGGTCACCAGGTGATTCTGATGTGTACTCAGATTCGGGAAGCACCGAGACCCTGGGCACCTCCAGGTCATGCAAACATTACACCTGACAGACCTCAGCAGGTGGACTGGAAGTACAAAAAGGGCACTGGTGACAGGAGAGGACCCCAGCATATCCTGGCACGGGTTACAGGGTTGAGGCAGGCTTCAGGCTTTAAGGATCCTAAAGCAGAAGGTCATTTCTGAAGCTTTTCCCAACCAGCTGACAGAGTGAGGGGCAGACAGGGTAAACCTCTCAGCCAGACACTAGCAAGTGTCCCTTCAGGACACAGGACATGAAAATTACAGGAAGGGGAGATGAGACATACACATCAGCAGAAAAAAGAAAACATTAAACCATAACACACTGCTTACAGACAACCCAAAGGACAAAGAACAGAACAAACACAGATCAGTGATTGTCTCCTCAGCCCTTAGGGTCAAGAATCCAGAGTCCTTGTGAAATGATCATCTTGAAGCTTTCGTGAGGCTCAATAGAACCAGACGTTTCGCAGAAGAACCAGTGGGCTAAGAAGACTCTATGAAGGTGCAGGTTTCCAGACGGGGGACGTTTCACTTGGACAATATCGTAGAAGAGGGTAACAGAGTTAAAAGCACCAAAACGGATGCATCAGAAGCACATCCTAAATATGCTAAGACTAACAGAAAGAAGGGCACGTGAAAAGAATGTCAATAAATGGATAGTATGTGGTTTGTGGACTTAAAACATTTCTCAAAGGAGAGAGTAAATCCCTGTTTGAAAATAATTTTAAACAGTAACATTAAACTATCTTCTGATTGGGGCGCCTGGGTGGCGCAGTCGGTTAAGCGTCCGACTTCAGCCAGGTCACGATCTCACGGTCCGTGAGTTCGAGCCCCGCGTCAGGCTCTGGGCTGATGGCTCGGAGCCTGGAGCCTGTTTCCGATTCTGTGTCTCCCTCTCTCTCTGTCCCTCCCCCGTTCATGCTCTGTCTCTCTCTGTCCCAAAAATAAATAAACGTTGAAAAAAAAAAAAAAAAATTAAAAAAAAAAAAAAAAACAAAACTATCTTCTGATCCAAAATATCAGCCCTTTTAGACTAGTTCTAGAAGGATCACAGCAGTTTTCTAGGTTTAAAATGATCAGAAACACCAAATGAAGGAAAGAGCTATCCATCTAAATATTTCACTTTCTTATAAAGGAGTATGATGCCACTAGATCATAAGAGTACATGTGTGATTACTGCTGGTGAGATTTTTTAAATCTTACTGATTACCTAGAATACACCGGGCTAAGTTGATACTAGCACATTAAAACAGTTTGGTTAAGAGATGTTTTTCGGGAAAAATATTGAAATACTTAACATTCAAAGTGCTGTTGCTGAATCATGAGTTAGTATTTGAAGAAGGAAAGTCGAAACAGATGACTTTGGTTATTGTACCAGATGCAGAAGACACACGAGACACATGGCGGAGTGGAGGTCTCAATGGAACAGCTGAGGACATGAGGGCTTCTGAGTCTCTTACAAAAAAGTAGACATGTATAAGCTCCGACTGGCAGGAGAGTAAGTCATAGCTAAAATGGACCAAATGTCCAAGCATCACTCCGAAGCAGAAGTTTAAAGAGCAGGGAGACTTATTCAAGAATCACAGAAATGTTCTTGCTCCATGCAGAAAAAGCATCTAATACGTGGTCACAAAATACATCCCATTAAGATGATGGGATTCTGAGAGGGTACAACAGCCACTTTCCTCCCATAGACGTGACTGTACTTACAGATTTGAATAGAAACTTAGTAGACAGACCAATGATAAAGATGATATTAGAATCTACTCGTAAGAGGTGGAAGTCTTTTCTATCATTGTCCCAATGAGTGAAAAGGATGGACTTCCCAAGAGCACACATGTCCCATGCTCTCCATATAACTGAAAAGAATTCTGCTGCACTGTTTGCCACCTCTTTACACAAAATGTGATGGTTTGTCAGTTTTAATTCACTCACTGTTGCAGCCGCTGCTGCCTCTAGTCCCTGCTGGCTCGGGGTTGGGCTGACTGGGGCCTCCACAGGCTGCCCTTCCTGATAGTGAATGGAAGAGAAGAGGAAGGGAGAAAGAAACAAAAGAGGGCGGGAGTGAGGCGGGGAGACGAATGGAGGGTACATGGAAGGATGAAGATGGTCAGAAAAGGGAGAAGGAGGGTCTTGTAACTCAGCTGCTCTCCAACAGGAATAATAATCTAACAGCTGTATGAGAGTCATGCAATAAGATCTTTTGGGTTTTATTAGGCAGTGTAATAAGTAATCGTTATTGCATAGCCAGAAATGAAAATTTGGGGTGTGTGTGTGTGTGTGTGTGTGTGTATGTATAGAATTCATAAGCACACATACATTGAGTAAACACAAGTTTATGTGTGGCATTTAAAAAAAAAAAATCTTTTTCCCAGATGTCTCAATTGGTGAAAGTATCATGGTCTCATTTTAAACGAAAATGTCTCAGCGTCAGCCCTGTGGTTGCCCAGGCAAACCACATGAGTGGGTTCACCCACCTGTAGCTCCTGCAGCCCTGATTTGGCTGAGGTTGCATCTAAGCAGGCCCAGACCTGGATTTTGCTGAGCACAGCATGAGCAAAGCATGACCAAGAAAGGCAGAAACTTATGACTTGTTTCCTGTACCTAAGCTACTCAAAGCTGAATCCAGATGTTCGAGCAGCAAATACATGGATTTAAAAAAAAATTTTTTTTTCATCAGGTCCAATGCACATGCTGGAATATGACACAAGTGCGTTTTAAGAGGATGTAGTCTTATGCACAATTCATTATATCTGATGAGGAATTGCCTTGCTCTCAAGGGGAAAAAAAATCTAGTATCTTTCAGCAACAAAAATACACCCACCAAATGCTTCCTCCTCAAATATTGATGGCGAAGGACCAGTGGTTTAAATAGTAGCATCCAAGGTACACACAGTAGCGCGACCACTACCAGGAAACACTGAATTCCTTTCTACAAAGTAAGGACAAGGCACATCACATTAATCAAACATGCAGTTTCCAACGCTAGCACAAATTTCCCCCAAACAGAATTTTCTTACTGATCTATGAATGACACCATCCAGTTTCTCAAACTAATTAGCAGATATTGTGGCAAAGCCCAAGAATTATCTGATAGGATGCTAAGGAGGATGGGCTGAATTTAGGTCTGAAGGTATGGGCTGAACACCAACACCACAGAAAGAGATTTTTAAAGGCTTTTTCAGATATCTGGCTTCCTGGGGCACCTGGGTGGCTCAGTCAGTTGAGTATCTGACTTTGGCTCAGGTCATGATCTCACAGTTCATGAGTTCAAGCCCCGCATCAGGCTCTCTGATGTCAGCACAGAGCCCGCTTTGATCCTCTGTCCCCCTCTCTCTGAGCCTCCCCCACTTGTGCATGCACGCGCTCTCTCTCAAAACTAAACAAACATTAAAAAAGAAACGAAGAGAAATATCTGGCTTCCTGGTTGAGGGAACCACCTAAGCCAGTCTACCTCTGGGTTGACTCACCTGTCCAGAATAAAGCATCGCATTACTAGAGTCACCGTAGGAAAAGAGAAACATGTTTATGAAATGAATCAGAAGGCTTGGCGCCTTCTCAGATGTATGAGCATCATAGGCTGTCCACTTGTAAAATATAAGGATAACCAAGTAGCCAAACAAAGAGGTCATGAAGATTATTTCAGGAATAAATCCAAAGTAGATATTCAGGGGTTTCTTGAAATAGCTAAAAAGAGAGAAAAAAAATGTTAAAGGCAAACAGATCCAGGGACGCCTCGTGGCTCAGTCGGTGGATCATGCGGCTCTTGATCTCAAGGTCGTCCGTTCAAGTTTCACATTGGATATAGAGCTTACTTTTAAAAAAATTAAAATTAAAAACAAAACAGTGAACAGACCCAGGGTCACCCCCAGACCAAATGGAGTACTCACTAGATCTCCTACCTACACTTCCCTCAATTCTGTCTTTATCACTTTAAGAAGCAACAGCCAGATGCACTGAAGGCAACAGAGAGAAGCAGGATTAATTGTGATTTCTAAATTTTTGGACCTTGGACAGTTCCAGTACCACCCCCACCCCCACCCCCCACCACCAAACTTTTCCCATCAGAAAGAGACTGGAAAATATAGTACCTTCTGGGACCAGAGTTTATAATTTTATGTGAGTTACACATCAAGAGAAAAAAAAATAACTCACTCATTTTGATGAAAATGACATAAAGTTTTTCAAAGAGCTTTACTACAATTGTAAATTGTTAAGGGACTAATGCTAATTAAGCCTCATTTAAGAACATGAGATTTTTATAAAAAGCACCTCTTTAATGTAGAATAGGATTCTGAGTTATTAATCCCTCCCCAAAGATGTCATGATTTCTTTAGGCGAAAGCATTATCTAAATTATGCGTGTTCCTGTGACAGAAATACAGCAACTCACGTATGGTTGAAGAGGCTCAGGCTGACTCCAAACATCATGTGAATGATGCCAAGGATAACAGACATCTTCATTTTAAAGGAGTTGAGAAAGGTCAGTTTATTGGTAGCAATGTTCCAGATCTATCACAATCCAAGGAAACAAAAAAGCATTATAAAGAGTTCATGAACGGGACATTATTATGCACCAATATTAAAAAAATTTTTAGTATTTACTTACTTTGAGACAGAGAGAGAGAGTGTGTGCACACATGTGCATACAAGCAGGGGAGGGGCAGAGAGAAGGAGTGGCAGAATCCCAAGCAGGCTCCACACCATCAGCTCAGAGCCCAATGTGGGGCTCGAACTTACAAACCCTGTGATCATGACCTGAGCCAAGATCAAGAGTCGGACGCTTAACCAACTGCGCCACCCATGTGCCCCTCACCAATTTTTTTATTTTTTTTAGTTTTTTAATTAAAAATTTTTTAACATTTATTCATTTTTGAGAGAGAGAGAGAGAGAGAGAGAGAGACCGCACGTGCGTGCGTATGAGTGGGGGAGGGGCAGACAGAGAGGGAGACAGAATCTGAAGCAGGCACCAGGCTCTGAGCTGTCAGCACAGAGCCCGACACGAGGCTTGAACTCACAGAGGGAGAGATCATGAAGTGAGCTGAAGTCGGTCGCTTAACCGACTGAGCCATCCAGGAGCCACCCAATTTTTTTTTTTTAAAGTAAGCTTTATGCCCAAAGTGGGACTTGAAATCATGATCAAGAAAGAGTCATGTGCTCTAACACCTGAGCCAGCCAGGAGCCCTTATTTACCTATTTGAAAGCTTTTTTTAATTATGGAAAATTCTAAGCATAGACTTAAGTAGAGAGTATAACAAATTCCCATTTACCTATGATCCAGCTTGCATACTTTTTTTTTTTTCTTTTTTGAGAGAGAGAGAGAGAGAGCACACACTAGTGGGGAAGAGGGGCAGAGGGAGAGAAACAGAATCTCAAGTAGGCTCCACACTCAATGCAGAGCCCAGCCTAGGGCTTAATCCCATGATCCTGGGATCATGGGACCCAAGCTGAAATCAAGAGTCAGATGCTCAACTGACTGAGCCACCCAGGTGCCCCCCTGAAAAATTACTATTGGTTCAAGGTCAATCTTATTTCATCACACAACCTACTCCCCACTTCCCTATTATTTGGAAGCCAAGTTCAGATATAATTTTATCTGTAAATACTTCAGTACATATCTCTAAAAGGTAAGCACTCGTTTTTATTTTACTTAAAAAATTTTTTTAATGTTTATTTTTGAGAGAGAGACAGAGAGTGAGCGGGTGAGGTACAGAGAGAGAGAGGGACAGAGACAGAATCTGAAGCAGGCTCCAGGCTCCAAGCTGTCAGCACAGAGCCCAACGTGGGGCTTGAACTCACAAACCGCAAGATCACGACCTGAGCAAAGTCGGATGCTTAACCAACTGAGCCACCCAGGTGCCCCGGTAAGCACTCATTATCAAAACATAACCACAATGCTGTTATCACCCCCAAAAACATTAACAATGATTCTTTAATACCATGAAACATACACTCAGTATTTAAATTTCCCTGATTGTGCCCCAATTTTTAAAAATAATTCATTTTAATTCATTTATTCAAAAGTAGGGTACAGATCAGGTCTCTACATTGATTACTGACACAGCTCTTAAATCTCTAATCTATAAATTCTCCTTTCAGCTCTCCTTTTTAATTCCTTACAAAATATTTTAAAGTTGGAACATTTATTTTGTAGATGTTCCCCCAGTCTGTGTTTTACTGATCACGTACCCTTAATGTTGTCATTCCATCTATTTTTAAATATTAGTTGCCTTAAGCTTTGTCACCTAAGGGCCTGGGCATCTGTAATATTTTCCCGTAGTTCTCTGCCTCTACTTGGCCATCAAATCACATTTCCTAAATCACTGACTCTGATGCAGTCACTTCCCTGTGCCCAAACCTACCTCACACCCCCACTGTCTTCTCTACGATAAAGTGTGAACTCAGTAACCTGATAAGCCAGACCTTCCACCAGTGAGCCTGGCGTTTTTTCTGAACGGCCTCCTTGCAAGGAGCTTATCCTCGGTGACTTCTAATCTCAAAACATGTGGCTGGTTCTCTCTCCAGCCCATTTTCCCTGAAATTCAGTTCTACACCTCCAATTGCCTGATGGACATTTTACCTGTGCATCCCACAGGCACATCAAACTCAACACCTACCCTTAAGTGTCAAATGAGATGTACGTAAAACAACATCAACAACAACAACGAAACACTCTGTTAACTACAGAACCCTATATAAATGTTACCTAATATTTTTATTAGACTCTAAGCTACTTGAGGCCAGGAGCTACATCTTACAATTCTGTGTTTCCCCCAGCAAGCACTATGCCTGCAGACAAGGATTCAATAAACATTTGTTAAATGCATGTGTGAAATGTTATCCAACCTCTCCAAGCCTTGGTTTTCTTATCTGCATGATAGGGATAGCAGTATTTCCCTGATAGAATTGTTTGAGGGG
This sequence comes from Panthera leo, assembly GCF_018350215.1. Lineage (NCBI taxonomy): Eukaryota > Metazoa > Chordata > Mammalia > Carnivora > Felidae > Panthera > Panthera leo. Next base: position 40,770,875 of record NC_056692.1, on the reverse strand, counting down.
AGAGCCCTAGTGTCTGTAAACTGATGAATGGGTAAAGAAGATGTGGTATATATAAAATGGAGTATTACTGAGCCATCAAAAAGAATGGAAGCTTGCCATCTGCCATGACATGGCTGGAGCCAGAGAGTATTATGCTAAGTGAAGTAAGTCAGAAAGACAAATATTAGATGATTTCACTTGTATGTGGAATTTAGGAAACAAAACTGATGAACATATGGGAAGGGAAGAAAAAAAGAGAGAGGGAAGCAAACTGTAAGAGCCTCTTAAAGACAGAATAAACTGAAGGTTGATGGAGGGAGGTGGGTGGGGGATGGGCTAGACTGTGATGGGTATTAAAGAGGGCACTTGTTGGGGTGAGCAATGGGTGTTGTAGGTAAGCGATGAATCCTTAAATTCCACTCCTAAACTAATATCACACTACATGTTAACTAACTAGAATTTAATAAAAATTTGGAAGGGAAAAAAAAAGAACCGTTGGAGGGGAAATCAGATATACTAAGGGCAGAGTTCAGTGCTTGGCCCACAGTAAGCATTTCTGTAACATCTGCTCTTATAATAATAAAAATAAATAACTTTGTATTTCCCCACCTATATGCTTTTGTACACACTTCTCACTTATACCAATCTGAAACATTTTTTAAAGGCCAAGTTAATACCCATTTTTTATAAGAAACCTTGATCTTTCTGACCCATAATGATGTGTTTTTCCTCTGGAATGCTGTACTCCTTAAATCATTCTTAAATCTCCCCCCACCCCCCTTTTAAGCACACAATACAAAAGATTTGATCACATTTTATTTGCCTAAGTATTTTTTTTTTTAATTCTGGGATAAGTTTTTTAAGTATATAAAGATAAGAATGGAAATCTAAAACCCATAGGAAAGGACTATTTCTGCTTTGTTAAAATACCTGCTAAACTAAGTTAAACAGAAATAAATTGGGAAGGAGTCTTGAAAATCAATTTTCCCAGGGTCAAAATTATTAGCCATCTCTGAAATAAGTAGTGCAGGAAAAATTATTTGGGTCCCCAAGGCACTTGGGTCTCTTATGGTTTGGAAGTACTCTGGACAAATACACAGAAGACTTTCCAAAAACATGTCAACTGAAGGGGCGCCTGGGGGGCTCAGTAGGTTACGTGTCCGACTCTCGATTTCGGCTCAGGCAATGATCTCACCATTCGTGGGATTGAGCCCCTGCGCTGACAGTGCAGAGCCTGCTTGGGATTCTCTCTCTCCTTCTGTTTCTGTCCCTCTCCTGCTTCCATGTGTGTGCTCTGTCTCTCTCAAAATAAACAAATAAACTTAAAAAAAAAAAAAAAAAACAACCTTCAGCTGAAAACCAAATAACCATTTATCTTCAACTTAATTCTCTCACTTCAAGGTTACAGTTTAAAACTCTGGTGTTAGACATATAGAAAAGAAGTGCTCTTACTGGATCAATGCCAAAAGGGTATGGTCCACCAAAAACTCCAGGAACAGCTGGATTCAACTGTAGAACAGGGTTCCCCCGAAGTGTCTCATCCCTACCATGTTAGAAGAAAAGTTCCATTTGTTTTTATCAAGAGCTGGTAGGGTCCAAAAACTGGTCCTAAAAGAAACTACTACAACTGTCTTGTCTCTTCAATAAAAGAGGAGGGACTAGCATCTGAGAATGAGAAGGGATCAGCAATAACAAAAGAACACAACAAACAAACACACCTATATAACCAAGCAGGGAATTTGGGGAATCTGCTTTTAATTTACAAAAAGAATCAATGTGCCTACATTTATAGTCTCAGTTTCTTGAGAGTACTGAAAGAATCACAAAACACTTCCCAGGCTGGGGCATAAATAAGAGGGGACACTGCATTCTTCTGAAACAGAGACACTGTCAGCCACTTCTGAAAGAAGTAGAAGTTTACCACTTGTCTGGAAGATCAGAGCTGAACAGGAAAGGAATAAGCTTTGACTTTCTTCTTCTTTGCAACTTACGTCCAATTATACAAAGAGAACATTGGCCGTACGCTCCAGGAGGACCCGAAGATATTAAGAGACTTGGAAAAGCAATCATTGTAGATGAGGCCAGTGTAGATGGAAAACACACCCATCAGTAGAATAATGTACCGGCCACTGAACACTGTGCTAAACATCTGGAAAGCAGAAGAAAGAAGTCAATGAAATGTACTCTCGGTGGCTCATGTTGTGACAATACTGAGAATATACTAGACCCTTCTTCTCACACTACTTTACCCCACCCTGGGTCAGAGAGCTTAACGTAAAGGTCAAAATACAATGCTAACAAGAAATTACTTTCACAGCACATGGCCGCTTCAGTGTTAAAATGAATATAACTTCTCTATTCTTGACATGGTCTCTGTAACTTCTCTATAACTTCACGAATAAAAGACTTTCAGATCATAATTTTATAGTGACTGCTTGAGGAATTACAAAGTGTCGGTCCGACGCAGATGTGACAAACATTACCTCATTCTCGTTCTTCTGGGAGAGAAGCCGGCTCTCCCTTAACACCATCCATACAGCAAAGAGGGTCATCAAAATGCCATGGCCAAAGTCCCCAAACATCACAGCAAACAGGAAAGGGAAAGTGATGATGGTATATGGAGCTATAAAGAAACCAAAGGAGGAAAAAGACAAAGTACAGACAACTGTGCCCACCACCAAAAGATCACATTCCTCACCGTACTCTAAGATCTGTACAAGGGGACTTACTCCCAAGCTGTTGGTCAGATGGACTCTCAGGGAAAACCTTCCATGACAGGACCTCACAAAGCAGCTCTGATGGCATCTAGGCCTACTGCTAGCATTTTAAACAAAGAACACAGGAAATGCAAGTTTTGTCCCTAGCCCTGGCAACAGTGTAATTTGTTCTTTGATTCCTTTTCTCTAACTCCTGGGACACTGCTCCTTTGACAGGCCAGCTTTCTTCCCTTGTGCAGCAACCACTTCCCAGCTGAATAAAGCTCTCAGGTACGTGGGAGAAAGCCTGGAACCCAGAGCAAAGTCAGTCCTGTAGAAGACTCCAGCTAAAAACGAATTCCCAGACTCTTGATTTAATAATTAACTCTCCTGGCTTTGCTTTGTGAAATCTGCTTTGTGTCTAAAATGGTCAGTAATTGCTATATTTTCTCTGTCTAACCTGGTATAGGGAAGCCTTTTAAAAATATCAGATATCTCAGAAAAAACTTAAAGTACTTCCTGCAAATGGTGTGCTAGAGAAAGTCAGGTGTTTCATAGTTGGGAGGGCACACAAAAGAATCCAATCCACTGAGCTCATTCCTATAAAACCACCTCTTAAAACAGTGCCACCCAGCAACAAACCTCCCTCTCTGTGTCAAAGTGGGCACGTCTTTACAGGAATGACACTAGAGCTGAGATCTTGACAACACTGTTAGTTTTAAGCCAGTTATTCAAGAACATTTGAAGGGAAGCATTAGAAGAAATAACAAACAAAAAATCAAACCTCTAGAAGATTCAAGCTCTTTTTACCTGGGTTTATCTCTCTGTAAGTCCCGATTCCGTAAGCATCTACTATGTTCTGAAAGCCGTATGTGAACTTGTTCGTTTTGTTATAGGTTGGGGGAGTCTGATTTGTTTGCATCCTGTTCAAGATAGAGGGCACAGTGGAGCCACTGTGTTCCTGGGAAACATTGAGCACACATAGCAAAATTAGATCATCCTGACCATGAACATATTCATCAAAACTCCTCAAGCTGTACATATAAAATACGTGCATTTTATTCTATGTGAGTTGTTTCTCAATCTTCCCATCTTTGGGAGAAACCGGAACTAGGTATAAAATTTACAATGAAAAATTAACATTAAGTCTTGGGAAGAATATCCTTACTGTGAAAAAAATTCAGTTCTAAAATGTGTAACCAAAGAAAATATGGCACTTCCTTGTCTGAAGACAATCATCTGCCTTTCTGAGATTATCGCTGTTCTCTCCTCCTTTTATGGAGAAAGCAGCGAATGTTTTCAAACTCTAACTACTAAGCGGGACTGCCAGAGGTATCCCTCAGAAGTGGTCTGCTGGACAGAAAGAATGGATCAGGAAACAGACATCGTGGTCATGAGCTACCCTGAAGAATCACGGGTATACGACCAAGTCATTTCATCTTTTTTGAACTGCAGTTTCCACATTCAGAAAACCAGGATGTACAAAATGTATGGTTAGGATATAAGAGGAGTACAAGGTGAGTATAGTCAAGAACTCTGAAAGTAAAAATGCCACAAAAATGTAATTAATTCATGTTATTGTTGATGGGAACCTCTTTTCCTGGCTGCATGGTTAGTGGTGCGGGACTCACCGTGCCCCTTCTGAGTGCAAACTGGATGGAGTCGAGGTCGGTGACAGGGCACCAGACCTCGGCGATCAGGCACTTCTGGGTCACGTCTATGTTGCACAGATTCAGGGTGTGGTAGATGGCCTTCATCTTCCGCACCTTGATGAACCAGACACGGATGTTCTTAGCAGCCGCCTGCAGAACCCTCTGGCGGTGATCCTCTGTTTGATTCAGAACCTTTTGGGAGAGAAGGGAACAAGGAGAGATCCTTCTACATACAGAACCAGTCTTAGATCTCAGCATATAAATGGGAAAGAGGCACAGCTTTCTGAGAAGGGCTGCTAGGGATCTATTCTTCTTCAGACTAGAATGGCTTTTTTTGGGCACCTGAGTGACTCAGTCAGTTGAGCGTCAGACTTCAGCTCAGGTCATGATCTTGCGGTTTGTGGGTTCGAGCCCCACGTCAGGCTCTGTGCTCACAGCTCAGAGCCTAGAGCGCTTCAGATTCTGTCTCCCTCTCTTTCTGCTCCTCCCCTGCTTGTGCTCTGTCTCTCTCTCCCTCAAAAAATAAAGAAACATTAAAAAAAAAATAGAATGGCTTTTTTGGGGGGTAAATTATAAGAAATTACAGTTTTAGTTACTAATATTCATTTTCTGTTAGCTTCAATCTGAAGAGAAACCTGAGGAAATTGTTTTTAGCTCTTCTATATTTTATCTTCCCACCAAGTCCACAGCACAATATAGGTCATTGGCTTTTACCTGGATCATTAAAGAGCAATGGCTTTCCATATGGAGTCTCAAACTCAAAGAAGTCAGCATCATCATAGGCCTGGGAGTTGATAAAATCCATACTTAAGAACAGTAAGCTGCAGAATCCCCTGAACAGAAGCCAGCATCAGGGAATGATGGGAAAGAGGCAGGGCTGAGCACCGTTGTCTACCTATGCCAGAAGACACTCCATGCCAGGGAACAAGAGACAGGAGACACTGTGGGGTCAGGAGGACTCATGGCCTTAGAGGGGATTTAGACAGCCACATACCACTGTTATCATGGGGCAGATGAGGCTTTGCCTTTCTGTCAGGCTTCTTGGGGGAAGGGGAGGGAAACATTTTCAGTGCTGATCCTTTGGAAATCAGCACAGGTTTTCCTCAGAGTGATCACGCTGCTGAAACCGAAACCACGGTAGAAGAAAGGGAAGGGACACTTTACATTCCACTGCCTTGGTAATCACCATTTAAGATTTCAATAGCAGAAGAGGGGCTAAGCCAAAGGGCGAGTAACCCATCACTCACACTTCTGTATGGAAACTGACCTTAAATCTCCACATTTCTTTACAGAGGAAAAAGTTATGCACTAGCCATGTTAGCACAAGGCTCCATCATACTCGGCTCATCAAGTCAATTCAGAAAAAAGTAGTAACTACTTTCTGAAGGGCAGTAGGTGGGGACTTCCATACAGGTTTCTAAAAAACCTGCAGGCTAGAGAAACTCTTGTATCACTTAAGAATAAAGGAACAAAGTTATTTTCTCTCCTTCTGGCTGCTGACACTTTTACAATTACCATTCAAACTTCTGGAAGAATGCTAAATAAACGTGTAAGCAATGCCCTATTTGCTTTTCTCTTTCCCCATCCCCCACACCCACATCTCACTCCTTGACAGTCAATCCCTTTTTAAAGTTTCAGTTCATATAGCTGGGTACTTTAAAGATCAAATTCTGGCCATACTGCCAATGCCTTTTAAAAATCTATCCATGAGTCTAGGAGGGGATAAGACAGGCCTAGAACCCAGAACATACTAATTGGCCCACCACCCACCAGCAGCTCTAAAAACTTTCGTCCCTTGGTTAAAGGGGTGAGTGCTTCTCAAAGGAGCCAGCAATAGGTCAAGATGGTGGGTCATACACTATGGGAGTTGGAGGGAAAAAGGACAAAGGGAGTTGAGATGGGAGTTACAGCATCTCTGGTGATTCTGCCTCCACTGGAAAGAACGGTCTTTGGGATTAAGTACAGAGGGCGCCCCTTATCTGTAGGGGACACCATCCAAGACCCCCAGTGGGTGCCTGGAACGGTGAGTAGTACCTAACTCTATAAACAGCATGTTTTTTCTTATACACACATACCCATGATGAAATTTAATTTATAAATTAGGCAATTATATTAGGCAATTGACAATAACTAAAAATAAAAGTGTAACAACATGCTATAATAAAAGTCCTGTAAATGTGATATCTCTAAATATCTTCCTGTACTGTACTCACCCTTTTTATTATGAGGATATGAGAGGAAAAGATGCCTACATGAGCATGAGGAGATGAAGTACGGGGAGTGGTGTTAGGTGTGTGACCAGCATTAGGCTACTACTGACCTTCTGATGTCATCAGAAGGAGGATCATCTGTTTCTGAATCACAGTTGATTTGGGTAACTGAAATCTCAGAAAGCAAACTGGTGGGTGGCAGGGGGACAACTGTATGTGTTAATGTTTCAAGAGGGCAATCATCACAGTCTTTCAACAGAAAACAAAGCTCCAACTGGCCACCCTTTCCTTCCACGTATGCATCAATCATGACTCCTTCCTTAGGACTTTGTGACAACGGAGTGTATAAGCCAACTGGTGATGTGGTAAAAATCTAGCGCAGTCTCTTCTTGGGTACTAGAGTTATACTAGGACCCTTTGCCTAGACTGTGTGATTAAGATCTAAGGTGACCAGAAGGATACACACCAAGCTGTCAAGAGCAGCTGCCTCTGGAGGGGGAGTGTGTGTGACAGCGGAATGGACTTTATGCATACTTCTTTATTACTTGAATTTTTTCTTAACTAAGCATACTTTATTTAATTGTAAAAATACCTCAAACTCATGAAGAGGGAAATTGAATACACTAAGCAACAACAATTTCGGATGGATAGCATTCCTGCCGCATTTAAGGATGATTAATGCTATTTTTAACAGTCATTCCCTGAAACTTTTTCCTAACTCCCAAGGGCACAAGTTACCCATGGACATTTCTTTTTTTTGGTGTCTTGGCTGCTGTAGGTGCCTAACAAACTGTTAGTGTTTCAAGGAAGGAGAATGGTTTTCTATTATAGTATTTCTGATGAGGGAGCATAAAGCAAGCTGACAGGCCGCCAACACCCTCCCCCCAACTCCTAGATGGGATATGTATGATATTCATCCAGCACTCCTGGCTGCCCAAGAACAAAGGAAAGCGGAAAACTAAGGTTAACTGATAGAGACCATAGTCCTGCAGGACCTAAGTCTCCATCACCCTTCCACAGTGATGTGGGAAACAAAGGCAGAAGGAAATGGCAGATAGAACTCAATTTCCTTATAACCTGCAGCCCATTGACAAATACTTGAGGCTGGCAGAATAAAATGTTTCTCCAGGAATTCCTTACTGTCTTAATATTAATGCTTTGCTAGAGGGAAGAACCACCTTAGCTTGACAATAGCTAGGCCTCCACTATCCTGGGAGTCTTCTGTAGCATATGAAAATCTCACTGGAAACTTCCCCTGGACTTTACCTCCTCCAACCCCATAGTATATAACCAGTCTCTCCTCATGGTCCCTGGGCAGCTCTTCCTGCCCATGGGTCCGGTCCCCGTGCTTCAATAAAATCACCTTTTTGCACCAAAGACATCTTCAAGCATTCTTTCTTGGTCGTCGGCTCCAGACCCCATGAACCCCACTATCACCCCAAAAAAACCCTCATCATTTTACACACACCAAAATGCCCTCCAGCCCTCTGTTACCATTTGGAGATCGTCAATCCTGGTATTAACTCCAGAAGCCATTTCCTTCCTCTCCTGTGGTGTCTCAGGACAGGGATAGAGTGAGGCCCGGAACCTGGAACATACAGACACAACCTGACAAACATCGAAGTTTTTTAACCTATCCAATTTAAATAACCTCAGAAAGTAATCTTAATGTACTAGAAGGACCATAACAGGATTAGTTCAGAGTGGTGCCCTGATCATGAATAACTAGGAAGTGTCCTATAGATAGAGCAGTAACATTTGAACAATCTCGACATTCTCTGCAGCTACTAAATTTCCTTAGATTAAAATTATAAAACTCAGTAATACAAATCATATTATAAGTTACTAGAGAAAAATGGCATGGAAAAGAGATCATATAGGCAGAATTTCAGAAAAGTTTACAGGCGCAATGCCTATGGCACACTGCTGGGTACACAAACCCATTGTCCTAGAACAATGCAGCATTTATAAACCATGAGTCCTAATTACTTTTTTTGCAAAGAAAGGAAATTGTGGTTTTGACAGTACTTTTAAAAATGAACTGAGACCATTTCTAATTATTTAAAATAGCCCTAACATTATTAGAAGATATATGTATTGCATTAAGGTAGACTAAAAGGGCTATTGTTTCATTATTCTGTATCCTAAGGCTTAACAGTCAAGGCATTCTGATTGCACCCTCAGGGAGGCACATTTCTCTTACCCTTCACAGATTTTCTTGACTCTGTTTTTCAGCTGATCGCCTTGGAAGAAAATGATGAATACAGATTTGTGCACGTAGTCACCCTGGGCCCCAAACCAGAAACAGAGAATTTAGACTTCTACTCTGGAAGAATATTTCTTGAATAACCTACTTTCTTGGTGATATAGGAACGGGAGTCCTTTAAGGATACGGCAACCCTGCACTCGAACTATTATCCTCAATCCATTTCTTAAGCTCCACTATACGAACATTTGTCCTATAATCCGTAATGCACAAAAAACTTTCTGTATTTGTTTTTAAACTCAACCGTGAGCTGAACACAGATGCTCAGATGATTCTCCTCGTAGCACAATATAGCCCTTATTACCAATTCAACTTCAAACCCTATACTACCTGAGTAAGTACGGAAGAGAGGAGAGGAAGCCATTTCTGCTTATTCCCATGCTTAGAAATTCCCAGATAAAGGGGACTGAGTAACTCTAAGGAACAGAGGTGGGAAGAATGTTGATGTAGAATCTCATGCTTCATACTAAGTTTGATCTAAGGAGCAGGGAGGAAGGCAATCTATTCCAAATACCAAGTTTACACGCAAAGTCTGATGCAAGGACTGCAGGGAAAGATCAGAAAAATAAGCTTAACTAGGTGTTAACTAGTATTGTCTCTGGTTGCCTGTATTTCTCATATTCCTAGAGTTTTAAAAGCAAACAGACTTCAGAAGGATAAAAGGAGATGCGGTGTGAAGACAATGACACTACGTGTCTTAAATTCCTTCATTCTCCAGGAATAAACTGGAGCGCATTCTTTGTGCAGCTGCGCTGCTGTAGCTAGCCAGACCCCCTTTCCTCAATTTGTTGATAATAGTGTTTCTGTTGCCCAGAAACTTGGCTGAAGATTCCTAAGAACAGTTCCACAGGAGGTGTGACTGCAGACTGCAATGTCTCCACAAGCCAAGCACAGGCTTCAGTGAGTCTGTAAAACTGCTCCTCTGGGGGGCTCGCTGTACCCTAAGTGCCACCACCCTCCTGTTTAGGAGGATAAAAGGATGAAAGCCTCAGATTTTCAGCTGCACGACCCACCCACTCTGAGGAGTCACAAATTCAATCTCTCTTCTTAGGTGGGACAAAGAATGGTAATCTAAGAAAATCTAAAAGATCATTTTCAACAGAAAAACCAAGCCCAGGCTTCTAAATAATACCGATACAAAAGGGAAGTACATTTTTTTTTTTTTTTGCAATACATTTAATCTTCCTTGCTTGTGATCCTTGACATCAGGACTCATGATACTTAGTGTAGGCTGATGTTAAGAACTCTGGCCCGTTATGTCAAATGCCAACAGATTCAGCCATTCCTACCCTGCAAAGCACTGGGTGGGGAAGATTATTCTATCTTGCACAATATATTACCCTTAAATTAAGTTTCTAAATCTCCCAACAAACAAGTAGACAAAAAAAAACCTTACCAACTAAAAATTTCATCAACTTATCGAGCTCACAGTTGAGGAACTCTCTCCTTATATGGATATTACCGAACTTGGAACCAGATATCTTGCTTTAATTTTCATAAAGTTGATTTTCTTTTGGTGTCAGATCAGTAACAGAAAGCATATAAAGCTGAGGTTTGGGGCGCCTGGGTGGCTCAGTCGGTTAAGCGTCCGACTTCAGCTCGGGTCATGATCTCACAGTCCATGAGTTCAAGCCCTGTGTCGGGCTCTGTGCTAACAGCTCAGAGCCTAGAGTCTGCTTTGGATTCTGTGTCTCACTCTCTCTCTCTGCCCTTCCCCTGCTCATGCTCTGTCTCTCTCTGTCTCAAAAATAAATAAAAACATTAAAAAAATTTTTTTTTTAAATAAAGCTGAGGTTTAAGATAACTGGAAAAAAACACATTTATAATCCAAATAATACCTACACAAGTGGGGCTTGAAAATGTCCAGGCACGTGTCAGTATACATCATCTGTACACACACGATGGGAATTAAGAGGAAAAGAGCAGTATTTCAAATGTGCAAGTCAAAGCAGGAGTAAACATAAGGGCTCCTCTGTGGGAGTGTCAGATTCAGGTGGTACCATGCAGTGTCACTGCTCTGGGCTCCCTTTACAAGACCTACTCCACGGGACACAATTTCCTAGTCTTACAGTCACAGGATCCTCCAGGGGGTTCTCGATTTCAGCCTGTCGCAGGAACACATTCCCCCGGCACACCCGCCAAAGCATGCGCTCAAAAGTAGGGATGCGCTCCCGGTTAATCACACCAGCCACGAAGCTGTGGGGAGAAGAGGCAGATGGGGAACTCGATTCCATGCCACGGGACAGAGGGCTTTAAGACAAAGAAGGGAAGCGAGAGGAGAGGGGCACGAACGACAAACACAAGGCTAGGCAATGTTACGCCAAAAGGGCTCCCAAAGTCTTATTCCCGGACCCCAGGATAGGGTTGACAGGACAAATCAGGAACTGAATCCAAGTGACTCAGGAACACCTCTCAAGAGGCTCAGAAGAGAACACATCCTGGAAGCAAGTGAACGGGCCAGCCTCACCACTCTTGAACAGCAACAATGAACACGATCGCTGCTCCCCGTCCCCCCCAAAAATGAACTGACCCCACTGACATACGGAGACTTGCAGTAGTACTTACCCAAGTCTTAACGGTGTGCCCCTTCCCATCTCACTCGGCTCCAAGAGGGACGAGGACTCTTCCAACAAGTCTGGATCCGCCATCTGCTGATGATGCAATTCAGCCTGAATTCACAAATCAATTAATATCTAATGAAAATAGTTAGTGGCATGCAGGGAACGAGGAACCGGGAGATAAGTTCAGAAAATAAAGACGAGGGGAAAAAAAAAAAAAAAAAACCACCAAAAGAGAAGACATAGCCACAAAAAGAAGACAAGAATAGGGGAAGAAAACAAAGGAAAGAAACAAGAGGTAAAGAAAGCTTTGTTGCCCCAGTAAAGGCATCTGGGGAAATGGCTTTTGAAATAAGGAATAAAGAAAAAACACTAAATAATGATGACATGTATAAATCTGTTACTTAGGTGGAAACCATTTTTCCTCTGTTTCCCTGAATGAGCCATGAAAGTACCAGGAAATACCTTTGCATACGGATGGAAGCTGCAACGTTTCTTCATTTTCAGCAAGACCAAAGCAGCTCTGAAGATACTCTCAACATCAAATTTCCAGGTAGCTACAAACTAAAATTTTCCCTGTGTGAGAATGTGAAAGATGGAGACTCTCTTTCCAAGGAGAAAAGCAAGGCACCGCCACTGTCCTGAGCACAGTGTGGACTGGAGAAAGGTGGAAGGGGCGTCTCCACGAGACTGGGTTTTCCATGCTCTTCAAAATTCAGAACATGAAAACTTTCAGCATGGCCACTGTAAAAAAAATGCTCCAAGCCATGGGCTTTAAAGAGTATTTCTTTCGGGGCGCCCGGGTGGCTCAGTTGGATGAGTGTCCGACTCTTGATTCAGCTCAAGTCATGATCCCAGAGAGGTGGGATCAAGCTCCGTGTCGGGCTCCATGAGTGTGGAGCCTGCTTAAGATCCTCTCTCTCCCTTTGCCCCTCTCCCCTGCTTGTGTGCTCTCTCTCTCTCTAAAATAAATAGTGATAATAATAAATAGTATTTCTTTCTCCAAAAGAAGCAGCAGCATATTGGCTGGGCAGGCCTGGCCTTGACTGCATCAATAAAGGGAAGAAAAAGTGAAAACCTATCTGAATGCCTTCATTTCTAACCAGGAATCTAGGAATATTAAAAAGTTCATGTTAGGCTATATAGTTTAAGGGTCACTGAGAACATAGCTGAAGCCAGGAATCTAAATCCAGTGAGAAAAAGTAACCAATCATAAGCCAATATAGAACATGTGGGCTAATTTAATTGTTTAGATTTAAAATGATTTCCACCATGACAGTTTATACAATGAAATGAAGGAGAAGAGGGACCTTCTCAGATGGAGGTCTATACTTCCTAGAGTCTCTCTACCCACCACATTCTAACACCTTTTATTCTTATCAATCAGGAAGGTCTGAGAAGCTCTCTAAAAAATAAAGGCCAATCAACTTCTCTACCGCCTGATCTCCTCAACTTTAATATCCACGCACTACTTGTTTGACCAAAGACAAGAAATATGCCAGAAAAATCTTCCTTTTCAAAAGCAGAACTAAACAAAAAAATCAGGAGAATTTTTCTCTATCATCTTCATTCCAAACATTCTATTCCTGTTAACCCTGCGATCAAAAAATTGATCAAGGGAACCTCACTTGGTAAGTCGTAGGAAATGTAAAGTTAAGGGGGGTGGGGGAGGGCTTTAGGATTGAGTATAAATAAACCTGAATATAAACCAAATGATTAGGTTGAGAACCTAAAAAAGAGAAAGCAATTTTCTGGGGAAGTGAAATCTAAAAGTTGATGCAGAATCAACATTCAACTCCCCACCCCCTTCAAAAAAAAGAAAGAAAGAAAAGGTAGGGCAGGCTTTGAGTATGCCAGAGGGCAGAGAAATATTGTCATGATATACAAAAAAGTTTAAGATGAGATAATGGGGGCACAGGTTTCCACTTGCTCTCAAGTGGAAATTTAGGGGGCTTTTTTTGTTTCTGCCTAATATCAGATCAGCTTATTGAAAGCCACAGGCAACTCATTTTAAGGATCTAGATGACTACCTCATTTCAACTGGTTCTTGGGATGTCCCTTGGCAAAAAACAGTGAAACTGACTGCTACACACAAGACTCTGGCCTACTTCCCTACGCGGTTCACAAGGCCTGGCTAAAGTAAACCCAAAAGATCAGACTCAGTGCAAGCCTATGTGCTCTAAAGGGGACAACCGCTATCACAGCAAAAAGTGCTGAGCAACTAGACTCCTCTGAAAACTGCATCTGGGGACTCTGGGCACAAAAAGAACCCAGCGGAATTAAAATTAAATGGAAACTTGTGATGATATTCTAATTAATAATCTCACCACTTCATACTTAAGAATCCTAAATCTTAGAGAGGGGAGTAAAAAAAAAAAAAAAATTTTTTAATAAAATAATTGGGCCTCATGGGGAACTAGGAGGACCAGACCGCTCACTGAGGGCCTTTAAAACAATCTCTAAAACCACACTGTGGGGTACCTAAATCCTATTCTGGGCTCCCTAATAACAATAACAACACTGCCAACGTGCCTTTAAATGACTTGCTATGCTCTCTGGTTTACCCTTTCCCCCAGTCGCAACACTGAAACCATGCCCTGAAAGAGGAAGTGGCAGAATTTCTGAGGCTCCCTGTCTACACTGAAATAGAAATAGCACATCCGGATCCAGCTGCATTAATTACCAAGAGCAAACACTCTTACTTCCATCTCCAGTGAGAGAGAAATCGCATTTCATCACTTCCGGTATTCACCCAAGCCCCAAAGGAGAAGGCAGATGGGAAAGAAAAGTAAAGAAGAGCAGATGGATGGAAGACTCAGGAGGAAAGGAAGGCAGGAACCTGCATGCCATTAACCATTACTTTTCCAGTCTTCTTTATGTTCTCATGGGCTAGGGTGCTTATGGTAAAAGATGCAGAGAGCACTCTTCAGCTCTCACAGTTCTTCATAAGCAAGAAGACTGAGAAAAGGATAATCATTAACAAGTCATTTTAATTGCTCTGGATGAGAAATGGCTAAGTCGAATTTGTAATCATCTTAAATCATAAGAATATCGAATTTACGCTTACTCTTCCCCTTCCAGATGCCTTGCCAATCATGACCGCTATGCCTAAAGACGGAAAGAACCCTTTCCCGATTTGGCCATTTTCTGCTAACTCATTATTATAAATTATTGATCATGTTCACCAAATTATATAAAAAAGAAGGACTCAAAACTGGTTGTATTTTAGGCCATTTGCAAGCTGTGATTTCAGGCATGGAAGAAAATCTCACACAAAAAGTTCCATTTCTGAGATTTGAGGGTCCCATGTTTCTTTTTCTTTTGCATTATTTAACGTGCGCACTCACATGCCCAGATGCACTTACTCTGTGAGGTCTTATCACCTGCCATGGCAGCGACAGCTGAGACTGGTGCTTGGCAATAGCAGGGCAGGCACCATTGAGAGGGACCTGGCTGAACCTCTGAGCCAGTGGCAGGAGCAGGCAAGGCACTGACCGTGCACTCGGAGAGGAAAGGCTGAGTGGCTCTTGCCAGAAGCCTCCCTACACTACGGTGAGGGTGTAGGAACAAGAGGGGTTGAGGACAAGAGCAGTCAAAGAACCTCTTACAGCCCAGGACTTGGGCTCAAAAGTACTCAGAGATTAAAAAAAAAAAAAGAAAGAAAAGAAATGTTTTGCAAATGTTTTGCGTGAATAAAGGGAAAACAACCCACCATGGATTGACTGGGCATGAAGGTCGTAAAGACTTCCAGCCTGCCTTCTCAGCATGGGGGTTTCGTGTTTAGACTTATTACTCACAAAGAACTTATGATTTTAACACTTTGCTTATATTTCCAAGTAATTTCTCTTATTTTGTTTTAATATTTTGTTTTTAATAACATTAATAGTTCAAGTAACAGGGCACCTCGGTGGCTCAGTTGGTTAAGCGTCCAAATGTTCCTCAGGTCGCAATCTCAAGGTTTGTGAATTCGAGCCCAGCATCAGGCTCTCTGATGTCAGTGCGGAGCCCGCTTCGCATCCTCTGTCTCCCTCTCTCTGCCCCTCCCCCACTCGTGTGCATGTGCGCACACTCTCTCTCAAAAAAGAAATAAACATTAAAAAAAAACAGTTCAAGTAACTATTGCTCATAAGGGAGTCCATCTGTCAGTATTTATTCAGAATTTCTCCAGAATGAACTAGACAAAGAAGCCTATTCTATTCCTTAAACTCAGGAGGTTAAGAAAGACATTGTCATACATTGCAGCAACATCCCAGCAATAAACTAAGACTATATCAAAAGGGAAAGGGGGGGCAAAAGAATTAAGCCCCAAATGATGTTAAAAGTACCTGAGCTTCGATTCTGAGGCCAGTTTAAATTGGATCTGTGAGAGAGCAGCTTGGACGCATTTAGGAAAGCACACATCTGTGAGCCTATGGAGACACTGTGCCCTGGGATGTTTTCTGATATGACTAAGTGATACATTCCTTGAGCACAGGGGCCATGCCTTACTCATCTTGTGCCTCACGAAGAGTAGGTGCTCACTAAATGCTCAGTGAATTAGTGAATATAAATACACTGATGTTTAGGCAATGAGCAACTAGAATTCCAGATTATCTGTTCATTAAAACCATGAGACATAAGTGGCCATGCCTGTTGCAAAAGACCTGAAACACTTGGAAAGAGTTAATCACACTGTCCCACAACCTCTAATTCGATGAGATATCAGGGACTGGTGAAAGAAGTCCTCATCAGTCTCAAAATTCTCAACTCAGTGAGCAAGCCGAATATTCACACTAAACCTCTCTTGACATATAGCCAGATTCTGATTCTTGGGATGACCAGGCAATTAAGTTCATATGAGCTTTTTCCCCTTTCCCCAATAGATTTTTTTTAATTAGCATGGCTTCTCTGAGTCCATCTTTAGTTATTGAGGAATGTATCACATCTTCGGCTGACGTTCTCCAGCCCAGGGGTTCACAAACCACTGTCCCTCAGAGTCACCTTGTGAAAACAGACTGCTGGGCCCCACCCTCAGAGTTTCTGATTCACCAAGTCTGAAATCTGGAGTGGGGACTAATGATGTGCATCCTGACAAGTTCCCAGGTGAGGCTCATGCTGCTGGTTAGAGAGCCCCTGCTCCAGTCCTTAAAAGACCAATATTAAAAATGGAACTGAGAATACATCAGATGCTAACTAAAATGGGCCCTCTTTTTTTAAAAAGCTTTGCCAATTTTTTTGTTGTTGTTGAGCAAAGAATATAAAGAACTTTATGGAAGGCACACTAAAGAGTCGCTGGAACAGTAGCAGAAGTGTCCGATATTGCTAATCTGGTGGCAAAGACACCTTACTGTAAAAAAAGAGAATTCTCGGTACCTTAGGCCATCAACAAAGCCAAGTCCAGGCTCAAAGCTAAGACTCCTCTCCACGTTTAATGAGGAGAAGGAATCCTTCTGAAAGTCTTGCTCTAAAGCCTTTCTGTGGGCTCACCTCAGCAAACTGTCATCTGTCATCATCACCTACATTTTTAACCTAGAAACTGACTTAACATTTTTCCCTATAAGGTAGTGTGACTGAGTTTCCATGAAAATCCGGGAATTTCAAAATAGGCATCCTACCAGTTCTATTTCCATAGAACATAACGAGAAACTCTTGAAAAATTAAAGTGTGACTTGTGCTATGTGGATTGTTACAAATGTACTCATGGTAGATAAGCAAACATGGAGAATAAGATAAAAATAAAAATTTGATGATAAAAGTTTTGGAGGTTAAGCCTTTGTTATAATTTCATGTATGACTGAATGTTTCTTGTTGCTTCAACTTTTACCTTAAGTATTTACTTACCTCAAAATATAATGACAAAATTTCAACTATAATATATACAACTACTTTCGGGTTCCTTTCCCCATCTTGTGATGAAAAATTGCAGAAAATGCAAAAGCATACAAAACCATGACTGGCTGTGTACTGCATGAGAAATGGAACATAATCTGACATTCCTTCAACTAAAACAGTGCGAAAATGGTATTGCTTTCAAACTAGCAAATTAAAATAATTTTTGGAATAACAGCATGGCCCACTTGTGCAGGTATAATATCAGCTGCTCAAATACTAAAAGAAACAATAGTCTGACCTCATCGAAAAACTGCTGAGTTTTGCGAAGTATAAATTTTAATTCAGTCAGTTCCAGGAAGTTTCTCTTCAGAGCTTCCTGGTTTGTGTTGATTTCCTTCAGTTCATTTTCAATCTTTTCAAAATTGGCCTACAGAAAAAAAAAATAAATAAATAAATAAAATCAAACTATTAACTCAAACTAAGCTCAATATGCTTGATGTGAAAGACGGATGAATTCATCCATCCCACAGAACTCTTGGCCACCCTGATGGTTCAAACATAATTTTATATCTACCCAGCAAATGTGTGATTTTACCAGGGCAATTTTCTTTATGAAATTTTTTTGCTTAACATCATCTGTCTTTATCTATAGGTTCTATTACACAGTTGAATTTCTCAGGGGACTTTGGATGGAAAAAAATAAATACTGAAAACTCTACTGGTTATTCATTTAGTCTATGAGATGAATAAATTACTAGATAAATTCGTGTTAATCCAATAAGGTTTCGACAAGGCAGTAAACATTTATTTGGTGGCATGATAGTGCTGTATAGTAAGTTTTCACAAGATATTTACAAGCAAGAGACAATGTGGACAAGGACAGCAAGAATTCCTCTACTGTCCACCCACATAGGAAAATAATTTCTGCACTTAAGTAGAAAGAAACTTCTGGCTTCCTCAGAAGAATTGTTTACCTCTAAGTCAATCATGTCCCGGGGGAAGGGCACCTCTGGGTTTTCACCAGTGTCCATAATTGGGATATTAGCTTTTCTTATTTCTTTCTCAACAAATCCTAAAATGACAGAAGCAAAATATTCATGTATAGCACAGGCCTGGAATTGCCAGTATTTGAGAAAAAAAATAAGACCCCAAACCTGGCTAAAAAGAGCTTCATTCCCAGAAAGATACTCTCATATAAAAGAAGCAGAACATGTAAATCCTTTTTTTCTCCACGTTCCTCTTCCTCCACTGCACACTCTATAACAACCGCAGCTACCCCAGAGAGGATTATCATCCCACTACTGTCTTCCTTTCCTCTTTTGATCTTAAAACTGGACCTCATCTGCTTCAGTTCTCCACCCTGTGCAACTACTGCCCCAGAGTATGATGGTTCTGCTTGTAGATACTGTTGTAGGACAGAGTTACAGAACAGGGTGATTCAATAGAATATTTGACATTTAGCAAACTTGTGAGACAGCTCCAGATCAAAAGGGTTTCATTAAACTTGAAAAACAATCAGATCAGTTTTAACAACACAAAAACCCAAAAAGCACGACACGGAATAAGGTCCTAAAATACCAGAAGAGAAAAGTGACAACTAGTAACTTTTTTAGTGCGGGGACCAAATTCACCAATCAGCTAACTAAAAGCTGGCATAGTATAGTAGTGAGATCACGGGTTTCAGAGCCAGAGAGAACAACCTGGATTCAAATACTGGTTCCAGTACAACTGCTTATGTTCCCAGGCAAGTCACTTAACCTCTCTGATCTTTGGTTTCCCCGTTTATTTATTTATTTAATACTTATTTTTTAAGTAATCTCTACACCCCATGTGGGGCTCAAACTCACCACCCTGAGATCAAGAGTCAGATGCTCTACTGACTGAGCCAACCAGGCAGCCTGGCTTCCTAATTTATTAAATGAGGTAATACCCAACTGAAGGAATATTGTGAGGAATGAATGAAATAAAGTTTATGAACTCCCCAACTCTCAACAGTACCCTAATAAATGTGTTAGTTTCTTCCTTCACAAAAAGCTCAAATTAAAAGGTGGTTATATTGATATCTAAAATAGATGGTGGGCGCCTGGGTGGCTCAGTTGGTGGAATGTGCGACTCCTGATCTCAGGGTTGTGGGTTTAAGCCCACACTGCTTAAAAATAAAATCTTTAAAAATTATAATAAATAATATTTTTAAATTAAAAAACATATAAAATAAAATAAAAATAAAATAAAAATAGTGGTCTGAGTCCTGTCTCTCAGAATTCTATAATGCAATAGCTATAGCAGTAGCTGTAAAACCCTTCCCATAAAAAATAACCAATGTGTTCAGCTTGTAATCTTGTCGTCTCAAAGTTTCCATTAAGCACCACCTAGCCCCAATACCATAAAATCTACTTGTACATGAGAAATTCATCTTAATATCAAGATCCCAAGACTATTCCTCCTTTCTTTTTCTCCTGTAGTATTTTCTCGTTTTGTTAAGAGGACTAGCATCTCTAATTTAAGACAAATGACTCGTTATAGGAACATCATACAGGACCAAAATGCACATACGAAGCTTTCGATCCATTTCTTCACATCTTCTAACTTCATTCACAAATTTCCGCTGGAAAACATTCACATCTGGATTTAACTGCAAAATAAGAACACAATACCAAATATTTAAAACAAATTTTTTTAAGGTTTATTTATCTTTGAGAGAGAGAGAGAGAGAGAGAGAGAGCGCGCGCGCACACATGCACGCTAGCGGGGGAGGGGCAGAG
This sequence comes from Panthera leo, assembly GCF_018350215.1. Taxonomy (NCBI): domain Eukaryota; kingdom Metazoa; phylum Chordata; class Mammalia; order Carnivora; family Felidae; genus Panthera; species Panthera leo. The sequence goes on along the minus strand of NC_056692.1, from coordinate 40,750,941 downwards.
AGAGAGGGAGACATAATCTGAAGAAGGCTTCAGGCTCTGAGCTGTCAGCACAGAGCCAAATGTGGGGTTCAAACTCACAAACTGTGAGATCATGCCCTGAGCCTAAGTGGGACACTTAACCAACTGAGCTACCCAGGTGCTCCCCAAATATTTAAATACTGCATCTATTTCCTCTGTGTCACAAGCAACACATTCTGCAAAGTGAAACCTAATTTTGTGTCAGTGTATGATGCAATCATATGATGCAAAAATGGTCTACTGCCCTATATAACCTGCTTCAGGGCCAATCACACCAACTGAAGATAAAAACCCCTCTCTCACTGTGGCACCACATTATTGGAATGGAGGCAAATTAGACAAAGCACCAAGGTACAAGATGGTTCTCCCAGGCCAAAGTCTCAGTGAGCTCCCCCAGCCAAAAACTTGAGCAATGATTTATACCAGAAGCTCTGCCCAGTTTTCCTTCTCTTCCTCCCAATCAGAAGAGACAAAAGGCAAACATCTTTTATTCTTCTGTCCCAGGATCTTCACTTCCTACCAGACAGGCTGGTTTATTCATTCATACATCACAAGTAATTTTCAAAGCAATGTGACAGATATTCTGGGAAATACAAACAAGTTCCTACTTACTAAGAAGCCTGAAATCTAGTAAAGAAAAAAAATACACACAACCAACAAGAGCACGTGATAAATTCCATAAAAGTAATACCAATAAAGAACTATAGCTACTCACTCAACATTTATGGAGCACTATATATACACTACTGTATTAGGCACTGTTATAAGTACAAAAGGATATGTCCAAGCTTTGAGGAGCTATCAGATCCATGGACGAGACAGACACAAACTAATAGATGCAATTTGTTGTGATAAATGCTACTTTAAAAAAGTAAATATTGTTGTCAGTTTCTTATACAATTAAACATATACATAGGTACATCATAACTAAGCATTCCACTACTAGATATTTGTTTAAGACAAATGAAAACATGTCTACAGAGATTCGTACAAGAATGTTTACAGCATGGCATAAGAACAGACACTCAGATCAATGGAACAGAATAACCCAGAAATGGACCCACAACGTATGGCCAACCAATCTTTGACAAAGCAGGAAAGAATATCCGATTGAATAGACAGTATCTTTACCAAGTGGTGCTGGGAAAACTGGACAGCGACATGCAGAAGAATGAACCTGGACCACTTTCTTACACGATACACAAAAATAAACTCAAAATGGATGAAAGACCTAAATGTAAGACAGGAAGCCATCAAAATCCTTGAGGAGAAAGCAGGCAAAAATCTCTTTCATCTTGGCCGCAGAAACTTCTTATTCAACATGTCTCTGGAGGTAAGGGAAACAAAAAGCAAAAATGAACTACTTGGACCTCATCAAAATAAAAAGGTCCTGCACAGCGAAGGAAACAATCAGCAAAACTAAAAGGCAACCGACAGAATGGGAGAAGACATTTGCAAATGACGTATCAGATAAAGGGTTAGTCTCCAAAATCTATAAAGAAGTTATCAAACTCAACACCCCAAAAACACATATTCCAGTGAAGAAATGGGCAAAAGACATGAATAGACATTTCTCCAAAGAAGACATCCAGATGGTCAACCAACACATGAAAAAATGCTCAACATCACTCATCATCAGGGATATACAAATCAAAATCACCATGAGATACCACCTCACACCTGTCAGAATGGCTAACACTAACAACTCAGACAACAACACATGTTGGCAAGGATGAGGAGAAAGAGGATCTCTTTTGCACTGCTGGTGGGAATGCAAACTGGTGCAGCCACTCTGGAAAACAGTATGGAGGTTCCTCAAAAAATTAAAAATAGAACTACCCTATGACCCAGCAATTGCACTACTAGGTATTTATCCAAGGGATACAGGTGTGCTGTTTTAAACAGGCACACGCACCCCCATGTTTTAACAGCTCTATCGATAATAGCCGAAGTATGGAAAGAACCCAAATGTCCACCGATGGATGAATGGATAAAGAAGATGTGGTATACATACACAACGGAATATTACTCTGCAGTCAAAAAGAATGAAATCTTGCCATTTGCAACTATGTGGATGGAACTAGAGGGTATTATGCTAAGCAAAATTAGTCAGAGAAAGACAAATATCACATGACTTCACTCGTATGAAGAATTTAAGATACAAAACAGATAAACATAAGGGAAAGGAAGCAAAAATAATAAACATAGAACAAACAGAGGGTTACTGGAGGGGTTTTGGGAGGGGGGCATTAAGGAATCTACTTCTGAAATCGTTGCACTATATGCTAACTTGGCTGTAAATTTAAAAATAAATAAATTAAAAGAAATAAATAAAACAATTTTCTAGAAAAATATAATTTACCAAGACTGACAAGGAAAAAACAACAACAGAATAAGCCTATAATCAGTAAAGAAATTTCAACAGTTAAAATATATCCATCTAAAAAATATCAGGCCTAGGGGCGCCTGGCTGGTAGTGGAGCGTGGGACTCTTGACCTTGGGGTCATGAGTTCAAGCCCCACATGGAGCATAGAGCTTACTTTAAAAATAAGAAAAATAATAAATAAATAATAAGTAAAAACATCAGGCCTAGAAGGTGTAAAGATGATTTGTACTAATCTTATTTTTTTTTAATTTAATTTAATTTTATTTATTTATTTTTTTAACGTTTATTTATTTTTGAGACAGAGAGAGGACAGAGTATGAACGGGGGAGGGTCAGAGAGAGGGAGACACAGAATCGGAAGCAGGCTCCAGGCTCTGAGCTGTCAGCACAGAGCCCGATGCAGGGCTCGAACTCACGGACCGCGAGATCATGACCTGAGCCGAAGTCGGCCGCTTAACCGACTGCGCCACCCAGGCGCCCCTGTACTAATCTTTTAAAGACTATGGGGCGCCTGGGTGGCGCAGTCGGTTAAGCGTCCGACTTCAGCCAGGTCACGATCTTGCGCGGCCCGTGAGTTCGAGCCCCGCATCAGGCTCTGGGCTGATGGCTCGGAGCCTGGAGCCTGTTTCCGATTCTGTGTCTCCCTCTCTCTCTGCCCCTCCCCCATTCATGCTCTGTCTCTCTCTGTCCCAAAAATAAATAAAAAACGTTGAAAAAAAAATTAAAAAAAAAAAATAAAGACTAGATAAACCCAAATCTTTAGAAAATTATTCCAAAGAGGCAAAATGAAGGAACGCTCCTCAACTAACAAATAAGACCGGCCAGTATAAGCTTGATACAGGGCGAGAATAGTTTGACAAAGGACAAGTACAAGCCGGTATCACTTATCAATACAGTAGTCTCTCCCTTCTTATTTCTAGTTTTAGTTATCTGCAGTCAACTGTGGTCCAGAACCAAGTGATCCTCCTTCTGACATATAGTCAGAAAGTCAACAGTAACCTAACGCTACATGACAACCCCTATGTCATTCATCTCACTTCATCTCGTCACATTGGCATCTCATCATCTCACATCCTCACAAGAAGGGTGAGTACAGTAGAAAAAGATATTTTCAGAGAGACCACATTCACATAACTTTCATTACAGTATAGTTACAATTGTTCTATTTTATTATTGTTGTTAATCTCTTACCTTGTCTAACTGATAAAGTTTATCATGTATATTTGTATAGTAAAAAACAACAACGCACACATACACACACACACACACGGTTTAGTACTATCTGTGGTTTCAGGCACCCATGGTAGGTCTTGGAACGTATCCTCCATAGATAAGGAGGGGGTCTACTGTGTAAGAGAAAAAAATCCTAATACAATATTAGGAAACTGAATCCCCAAATTCTTTTGAAATACACCTCATGAGCGAGTTGACTTTACATAGGCTTGCAAGGATGATTTTACATTAAAAAAAAAAAAACAAAAAAACCCAACAACTATACAATTGCCCAATAAGCATATGAAAAGATGCTCCACATAATTGGCCATGAGGGAAATGCAAATCAAAACCACTGTGAGATACCACTTCATAGCCATTAAGATGGTTATCATAAAAATTTTTTAAATGAAAAATAACAAGTGACAGTGAGGATGTGAAGAAATTGGAACCCTCCTATGTTGCTGCTGGGAACGAAAATGGTGTGGCTGCTGTAAAAAGCAGTCTCCTGGAGGTTCCTCAGAAAACTAAACATAGAATTAACATATGATCCAGCAATTCCACCCTAAGTACACACCCAAAAGAAATAAGCAATCAAACAAATACTTGTACACAAATGCTTACAGTAGCATTACTGACAACAATCAAAAAATGGAAACAACCCCAATATGTTCAAGTGATGAATGAATAAAGAAAAGGCGGTATATGCATACAATGGAATATCATTCAGCCCTAAAAAGGAACAAAGTCCTAATACGTGCTACAATCTTGATGAATCCTGAAAACAATATGCTAAGTGGAAGAATCACGACACAAAAGGCAACGTATTGTATGATTCCAATTATGTATGACGTCCAGAACTGGAGAATCCATAGAGACAGAGATAGATTAGATGGTTGGCCAGGGCTAGGGGAAGGGAGGATGAGGAGTGACTGCTAATGGGTACAGGGCTTTTTTGGGGGGTGATGAAATGTTCTGGTTAGATAGTGATGATGGTTGCACAACCCTGTGAATACACTAAAAACCAATGAATTGTACATTGTAAAATGGTGACTTTTTTTTTTTTTTTTGCCTATCTCAATTAAAAAGATCATAGGCAGCAGAGTCAGACAGTCTGGGGGGGACAGCAGTGCCCAGGTGGCTCAGTTGGTTGAGTGCCTGACTCTTGATTTCGGCTCAGGTCATGATCTCACAGTTTGTGGGCTTGAGCCCCATATCAGGCTCCACACTGACAGGGCAGACCCTGCTTCAGATTCTCTCTCTCCCTCACTCTCTGCCCCTCTCCCAACTTGTGTGCCCCCCCCCCCCCACAAATAAGTAAATAAACTTAAGAAAAAGTAGTCTGAGGGTACAGATCTGTGTGTCTTGGGTAGATATTTTCATCTGTGGCCTGGGGTACTAGTCTATAATATGAGAATGGCAAGTTCCACTATTCAAAAGTAGGTTCTACTTCTCAGAGTTGCTGCGAGGGATGCCTAAAATAATAATGTAAAATGTTCAATATGGCAACAAAAAAATGCAAACTATCATTGTGACTGTAAGTGTTAAACGGCAAGGGATTAAAGAGTAGAGAAGCATGTCAAAGAGAAGAGTGGATGGGGGGACAGATGAGTCACACAAGATTTTGAACAAGTTGAGCGAGGAAAATGTCCCACTCAATCGTCTCTAAAACCCAGAGTGGTGGTATGTTTTGCAGAGAAGATAGGCAACAGCTCTATCTTATACTGAAACCACCCACTTTAAGATGTTGCCCATTTTCAAATGAAAAATAGATACAAAAAAGAAAGTTAAAGATACATGCTGAAGCATGGATGAACCTTGAAAACATGCTAAATGAAAGAAGTCAGTCACAAAAGGCTACATATTATAGGATTCTACTGACATGAAATGTTCACAATAAGCAAATTCACAGAACAGTAGATTAATGGTTTCCAGGGGGTAGAAGTGGAGGAGGGGCATTGGGACGAAAACAGGCAGTGAGTGTTAATGGTGACAGAATTTCTTGTCAGGGTAATGAAAGTTCTAAAACTGACCGTGGTGATGGTTGTAGAACTCTGTGAATATACTAAAAATCACTGAATCATACACTTCGGATGGACAAATTATATCTCAGTAAAGCTGTTTAAAAAAGACAGTAGGAAAAAAATCTGGATATGTAATTTACCAAATTAATAGATTAATGGAAAAAAACATGATAACCTCAACAAATGAAGAAAAAGGCATTCAATAAAATTTTGCAATCATTTGTGGCAATAACTTTAGAAAATCAGAAATTCAAAGGAATCTGAATAATTTAATAGAATTTTCTAAAAACTTAAGAGTAAACATCTTATTTAAATTGTGAAATAATAGGGCACCTGGAGGACTCAGTCAGTTAAGCATCGACTCCTGGTCTCAGCTCAGGCCTTGATCTCGGGGTCATGAGTTCAAGCCCCAAGTTGGGCTCTGTGCTGGGTGTGTAGCCTACTTGAAAATAACAAGTAAATAAAATTGTGAAATATTGGGGTACCTGGCTGGCTCAATTGCAAGGGCATGCAACTCTTGATCTCGGGGTCATTGAGTTTAACCCCACATTGAATGTAAAGATTATAGAAAGAAAGAAAGAAAGAAAGAAAGAAAGAAAGAAAGAAAGAAAGAAAGAAAGAAAGAAAGAAACAACAAACAAACAAACAAACTTAGATTCCCCTTAAAGTCAGGAGCATAGACAAGAATGCCATGTGACACATACATAGCCTTACTTCTTATTAACAAAAACCCCAGGGGCACCTGGGTGGCTAAGTCAGATAAGCATTTGACTCTTGGTTTTGGCTCAGGTCACGATCTCACAGTTCATGGGATCAAGCCCCGCATCAGGCTCCGCACTGAAAATGTAGAATCTGCTTGGGATTCTCTCTCTTCTTCCCTCTGCCCCTCCCTCTCTCTCTCTCAAAATAAATAAATAAATTTAACAAATGTTCATTTAAGGCAGTTACTGCTCAGCTGAAAAGCCTCTTTTCCCAGACTCCCTTACAGCTAGACTATGCCATAATTCTGGTCAACAAAACTTAGGAAACTCTTCTGAGGATTTCTAAGAAAGTTGTTTTTTGGTTGGTTTTTTTTTTTTTTTTTCCTCCTAATAGAAGTACTCCTTTCTCCCTGCACTTCCTTCTTCTTGCCTAGAATATGCATGCAATGCCTGGAGCTTTGGTGGTCCTCTACGAGGACAAAAGCTAAATGCTCCAGGATGGCCAAAAAGAAATATAGGATGATCTTAGGACACTGGTGATAGTGTGAAGCTGGGCCTCATGTTACATGAGAAAGTACATCCCTATCACTTGGGTTTTCAGTTACATATAGCTGAACACAATCCTAACCAGTATTAGTTTGCCGTTACTCTTCTTCTGCCTGTTAGTAAAGGTCTTAAGGTACACGGCAAAATAAGAAAAAAAAGAATAAGGACTTGAAAGGAGGAAACAGCTTACTCTTCAACATTGCAGTAAAAAAGATTATATCAAACATAGCAAAATGTTAACAAGTGGTGAATCGACTGAAGAGTATTCAGCTTTGAAATTTTTAAAAATAAAAATTTAGGGAAAAAATACTAATAAGCAAAAAAGAACAATTTTATGTGTGACCACATATACCATAAACAAAGAGAAAAGACAGGGGTGCCTGGGCGGTTCAGTCAGTTAAGCACCTGACTTCAGCTCAGGTCATGATCTCACGGTCCGTGAGTTCGAGCCCTGTGTTAGGCTCTGCGCTGACAGCTCAGAGCCTGGAGCCTGCTTCAGATTCTGTGTCTCCCTCTCTCTCTGCCCCTCCCCCACTCACACTCTGTTTCTCAAAAATGAATAAATGTTAAAAAAAAATTTTTTTTAAACAAAGGGAAAAGACAAGGCAAATTATCAGTAAAGGATTAGTAAAAGATTAGCTTCCAAAAATACATGAAGAACTTTTACATATTCTGTAAGTTAGTAAGCAGACATTCATGGGAATGAATTCCATTATGTCCAATAACCAGATAAAAAGATACTGAGCGTACTAATCAAGAAAATTCAAATTAAAACAACAAAGATACAGCACTTCACAACACCTAACAGTTAAAGAGGCACAGGATGCTCAGCAATGCCCCTCTTAGTTATAATCCCCAGAGCAGCAACAAGTCCGTGAAATCAATACTCTTTACACAGTAACACTAAAACATCATTTGCCTTTTTCATCCTCACTCATGAATATTCAGTGAAGTTTTCCAGAGGCTCATGGTATACATCACAGCCAGATGACTGCAGAAGCAGATAGGAGAATCCAGCTGCCTTCTATTAATTCAGACATTAAAGAAATTTTCAAAAATATAAAAGCAAAGCAATTCTTTTATTTTGGAAAATATAATTATTTTTAAAAAAAAATACTACTTATGATAACACATATCAGGTTTATTATTGTGAGGTTGTTTTTTTTTAATTTTATTTAAAAAAAAATTTTTTTTTTTTACATTTATTTATTTTTGAGACAGAGAGAGACAGAGCATGAACGGGGGAGGGTCAGAGAGAGGGAGACACAGAATCTGAAACAGGCTCCAGGCTCTGAGCTGTCAGCACAGAGCCCGACGCGGGGCTCGAACTCACGGACCGCGAGATCATGACCTGAGCCGAAGTCGGCCGCTTAACCGACTGAGACACCCAGGCGCCCCTATTATTGTGAGTTTTTAAATAAGTATTTTAAACATATCTTCATTTTAATTTCCAATACAATAAATATTGACAGCTATAACTCATAAAAGCTCTTTAGGATCCTCAATCATGTTTTCAGAGTGTAAAGAGACCTTAGACCAAAAATTTTGAGAACCACTGCCCTGGAGAAACTATCACACATGTATACCGGGAGACATATACAAGAATCTTCCTTGTAACACTGTAATAACAAAGAACTGCAATTACTTAAATGTTCATCAGAAGGAAAAAATTATAAACTGTATATATTCTTACAATAACTATATAGCAATTTTAAGAAATGAACTAATGCTACCTGTAACAGGTGGTCAAATCTCACAAATAATGAATTTCAAAAGCACGGTGCTGAAAGATACATACAATATGCCATGCATACAGTTTTAAAACATGCAAAATCATACTAGCATATATTATTATTTAGCGATACACACATATGTAGCAAGAGTAAAAAATAAAAATACATGGGAATGATAAAAGCAAAACATGGCTGGCTCAAACATGGCTGGCTCAGTCGGGAGAGCATGTGACTCTCAGTCCTGGGATCATGAGTTCAAGCCCCATGTTGGGCATAGACTTACTTAAAAAAAAAAAAAAAAAAAAAAAAAAGGCAAAAATCATTGCAGAGGTTACCTGTAGGGAGGTGGGGAGAGAAATAGCATGCAGGAAGACTACACAGGAGCCTTCAATTACATGAATGTTTATCTCTTAAGTAGACAGTAGAAATGGAGGTATTCATTATGTTATTCCCTATAATTTTTTGTCTGATTGCAATACATCATAAGTAAAATTTAAGAATGCTGAAGAGAGGGGCACAGGGGTGGCTCAGTCGGTTAAACATCCAACTCTGGATTTCAGCTCAGGTCATGATCTCACGGTTCGTGAGTTTGAGCCCCATGTCAGGCTCTGCACTGAAAGCCTGGGATTCTCTCTCCCCCACACTCTCTGCCCCTCCCACCCTCTCTCTCCCTCAAAAAAAAAAAAAAAAAAAAAAAATGCTGAATAGATACAATGGGTGTTAGGAAGGGGGAGACACTATAGGACCAACTTCCTTTGGTTTCAAATTAAGGGTGACTTAGGTTTGATTTAGGTCTCAAATCTAGAAAACTGGAAGACTATCAATACATTAGCTCAAACTTAGGAAGTCAGGATGAAGAAATAGTTTGGGAGAAGGTAAGGTGCTGGGATTTAGACAGGCTACCATGAGAAGTAGAAATGACAAAATTCTTAGAGAGTTGTAAATTTACGGATGGTGTTTGAGAACTGTCAGGGCCAGAGACATAGATTTGGGGCTCAACAAATAAGATGGAAGATTTGAGAATAGATGAGGTCATCAAAAAAGGTGGTAAAGGAAGATGTGGCTATGGACAAGCTTCTCCAGACAGAGCAGAGGAGAGAGCTTGAGGAATAATGACACAGAAAGCCAAGATGGAGAAGATAAGAGAGGTTAGTGGAAGATAACAGTGAGCCCTCAGGATGATAAGAAAAGGAATCAGAATCAGGTAGGAGAACATTCAAAGAGGGAAGGCATAAGAAGGTTCAAAGATAATAAAAAGTATACTATGTCACTGGACTATATTTGTGTAATTTCAGTGTGCCAGTTCCAGGAAGCCAATATTGATTAATCCCACCCCATTCTGACCACTCCTCTGTCACCTATTCATTCCAACAAATGCTGACAGTATCCTGTATGTGGACACAAAGGATACAATGATTGTCTTCAGCATCCTAAGATGACGGTAGAAGACAGAGACTAATCAACTACTAACACTAGTGAATGTAAAACCACAACTACCGTGAATGCTATCAGTGAAAGTACCTGGAGCTTTGAGATGCGTAATTAGGGAACTGTTAACTCCTCTTTCCTTTCAACAGGGTATGTTGTGCCTTCTTCAGCAGACTGCAAGCCCCTTAGGGCATACTTTTTTATACTTAGACTGCTGATTTTCTTTAGATATCTTCTCTAAGTGCTCAGCATAATGCTTCAAAATAATGGATATTTAGTATATGCTTACTTATATATCTGTACGTTGATGCATCAGATTTTGTAATAAACATGTCCTACTGTATGGAAGAGCTATGACATTTTTTAAATAACCTGCCACAGGTGTTAAAGAGGCCAAAAGCAATGTGCAAGCCTTGGTGTGTCCTCTACCCGCATCCCAATCAATTACCTTGAGATTGTGTAGGATTATTTGCAAAGGGGGAGCTAGTAAAATCATGGAAATTTTGGCACAAACATTCTCACCTCTAGAGAGACAACTCGAAATGTACACTCTACCAACAGTAAGCCAGTGCTATAATGTTATTTTTTTTTTAATTTTTTTTTTAACATTTATTTATTTTTGAGACAGAGAGAGACAGAGCATGAACAGGGGAGGGGCAGAGAGAGAGGGAGACACAGAATCTGAAACAGGCTCCAGGCTCTGAGCTGTCAGCACAGAGCCCGATGCGGGGCTCGAACTCACGAACCGTGAGATCATGACCTGAGCCGAAGTCGGACGCCTAACCGACCAAGCCACCCAGGCGCCCCTATAATGTTATTTTTGCAAATAAAACCCAACATTCATCATAAGGTAATTAGCCATGACAAGAAAAAACAGAGTTTAAGGCGTTCAACAAGCAGCCCCACAACTACTTACATCACGAAATTGAACCTTTCCCAGTTCTCCTAATTCACTGACGCAACAATAAGCAGCTTCTGATTGTAGAAAAAGCTGGGCCAGCGTCATCTCCTCACTCCGGAAAAGCTCCCCCATGGTGGCAGAAAGTGCCAGTCAATGGAGTGTATGGATTTCTCTCCAACCTAAAGCAAAAAGAGAAAACCGCATGACCTCAGATATTACCAAGAGGGCTAAGAGCAAACAACACCGCAATAAAGCTCTTTTGTTTTGCATTCCATATCTTCTACCCCTTGCAGACAGATTTTTAACATCCTGCTTAGAAAGATGGAAAGGAGAAATTGCAAAAGACTGTTACTAAATCCTCTCCTGCAGATGAAAAGTCACTTCCTTTGCAGTCAACACCAGGATCAAATGACAATACTTTGGGGCATCTCAATACATAAGAATGTATCCAGGTTAAAAACAGGAACTGGGATTCCCAAACAGCTCTTTAAATACCCTGGACAGGGTATTATGACTCAGTGGCGTTCACACTACACAACCTGTTTTTGGTTTGTGTCAGGAAACAGAAGAGACCTAGATTACCCTCTCATAAAGGATGTCTCCCTTGAAATTAGTTTTCTACCCTCTACTGCCCATTTCTAACTCTCAGAGTCCCAGCACTACCCTAGAGCTAAGGCTACCTTAAAGGGTTTAACCTTCCAACTTCTCAGAAAACACCATTTTCTCCCTAAGGAATCTAAACACATCAGCATTATCTAAAAAAAAAAAGAGAGAGAGAGAGAGAGAAAGGGGCGCCTGGCTGGTTCAGTGGGTACAGCACGTGACTCTTGATCTCAGGGTCATGAGTTTCAAGCCCCAGGTTGGGTGTGGAGCCTACTTAAAAAAAAAAAAAAAAAAAAAAAAAAAAGCCAGCTTGCATATTAAGCTGGATTTCAAGTCCAGCATGACAGGAGTACATTGATAATGACAAAGCAGTTTTTATCAAGCCACAGGGTATAAACTGGCCACCTCCTTAGCTTTCCGTTTCTTATCCCCATCCTTCAAGATTAATTACATTCTTCCATCTGTTAAAGCTTCTCATACATAAGCCAATAAAGATTTCTTTTAGGGCTGTCTTATCCTCGCCCGGTATGAAAGACAATGGCGCTATCAGTGGTCCTGAAACTGCAATTATTTGTTCGCAATCAGCTATTGTAAGGCACAGACTGCACCGTATCTAAACTCAGCACACCATACAGTATTTTTAGTATCACGAAGGCATCCATAATGATAGGTGAAACTGGCATCAAAAGAAGAGCTACTCTGCAAGGCTGGAAGACATTTTGAGAAATTTGAATGACAAAACCTTTGTGCATTTGATGTTCAGGGCACAAAATAACACACTCATATATAAGCAAGGATTTCTCAAGAGATTACGTAGCTTGACTTTAAAATCGTCTATACCTGAGTCACTCAAAACAGCTGTTATCAGCCCTCCCACATCTTCCCCCAAACAAGGAGAGATTCCACAGCCTCTAAAGCCGGTAAAATTATGCCTGATCAGCATAGTTCAGGGGCTGCCAATAATGACAGCCTCCAGAGTTGCCTCCCTGCTTCTGTTCTTTAATGATTACAAGTCTCCCGAGAACATCTCTCCCCCACTAGAGCCAAACAGAAAACCAGGCCAAAGCGATTCAGGGGTGGGACGATGTCACAAAACAAAATATGAAGAAACAGTAATTCTGCACAAGATGAATACAAATAAAGCGCCCGGCGCCCGCCTCATTATTGTCGTCCAGTCCTCGTCTCCTACGAGGTACTCAAATTCACCTGCTTCATTTCCTGTCTACCCAGTGAGAAAGCAGGAATTCTCTGAGCCCAGGCACACCTACCTCCAGAAGTGACGATTAAAAGGGGGGAACCCTCAAATGGGGAGCCCCTTTAAGAAGCCCCCCAAATTCTTCTGCCTACCCAATAACCTTCAGTTCCTCCGCCCCCACCTTAAATGGGGGGGAAGGATCAGGGCCTCCAAAGAGGAGCGAACCTCCAATTCCTCTGCCCACAAGAGGGGCGCCCAAAGAGGGGTGAACCCCATTTCCTCTCAAAGACCTAAGATCCCTGCTAATTCCTTTGACAAGCGAGGAGGCTGTTAGAACGATTTCTTGTGCCCTTCCGGGGCCGCTCCCTGCCGCGCTGTACCTACATCCCCGGCTCACCTTCAGCCGCGGGCCGGGCCGCAGCCAAAGCAGCCGCCCCAGACCAAGCCCGCAGCCTCCGCGGCTCAGGACAGCTGCGCTCGACGTGCGTGCGTCCGCAAAGCCCTGCCCCCGCGTAGCGGCTGGCTCCGCCCCCACGATGACCTCATTGCAGTCAGCCAATGGGGTGGAGCCTCGGCCGGCTGCCGCAGTGCAGAGTCGCGGGGGCGCGGGCAAGACCCGGAGTGCTGACGCCATATTGTGCGCGCGGCCGTGGCACCCGGTCCCGCGGGGCGGAGGTTCCAGTGGGGCCTGCTGGTGCGGGTGCTGGAGGCCCTGAGTCCCCGCGCCCTTCAGAATTCCTTCTCCCTAATACTTACCCTTGAGGCGAAGCTGCCTGCTTTTTTTTTCTTTTCATATCCGAAGAATTCACAGCTTTTTTTCGACAGAAGAAACATAAAGGAAGGGGAGAAATCATTATGAAATGACCAGAAACCTGGAGAGGAGCTTAAAAGCGCTTACAGTCCAGGCTCCTCTACATACACACGCACCCTTTACCCTTAATTTATAGAAGAGAACATGTAAGCCCCGGAGTGAGCAACACCTTGCTCAAGGTGCCAGATCCGTTGCAGAGCCTTGAACAGGGGCTCTTTCACCTAAGTGTGGAAAAGCCCTTTCTAGGAAAGTGCTTGGTTCAGTCCCTCCAGCAAGCGTCCAGGCTCTGTTTTCCTCCAGTTAGTGGGAAAATCCCCATAAGACCATGTGTTGTGACAGTAAATTTTTATCTTGTTCGGCAAGATTCCTGCGGGCCCATTTGACCACTGAAGGGTTTTCTACTCCTCAAAAACCTTAGAAGAATAACTTAAAGTTTGGTTTTTTTAAACGCAAAAGTGGTGCTACCTACTCTTTATAAAAAACGCCTTTCTCAGTACTGATATCGACTCCCTAAGGAGGAGTAGGGATCCCAAATCATTTGTAGAAACCAGAGCTCCATCAGGAAAAACTTGGAAAACCGGTTATTCAGTCTCTGTGGGTGGTGGAACCCTGAGATTGAAGTGTAGTGAAGAAGATACTTCGGGTAAAAACCTAATGCTGATAATTTTGTCCACTTGGCACAGACATCATCAATCCTGCTTTACCAGCCTAAAACTAATAATGAAGGGCAAAAACGGACGTTTTATTTGAATTTCCTATCTCATATTGTGAGTGAAGATATAACTCGACTCCGTTACGATTTAGTTGAGAAGTAGCACCTTGGACAGGTGATCTTCAACATGGTTCTCAATGTGATCTTCCTGTGATCTTCAACGTCCCCTAGCTGTCTCAACTTTCCCGGCAAGGCAGATAGAGACTCACACTTGAAAGCCTGCCAAGTTTTAGAATACTATTACACAATGACTATCATTTCCTTTTTATGAGACTCAAAAAAAGCACCCCCCCCCCTTTTTTTTTAAACCTCAGAGTCAGGTGCTTGCTAACCACAAATTTTTCATACTCCACCTTTAAGACAGGCTTTCATCTGGACTCACCTCAATCCCCTTGAACTCTCTTTTTTCTCATGGTTTCCTTGAAAGTATATCCTCTCAAGTCCCTTTTCTGGCTTCTGTCATCTCCTGCCATCAATCTTTCTCCAGTGTTCTATTCCCTCCATGCTCTCTACCTTGGCAGTCCTGCTTCTTGTCAGGTGTAAATGTCTATGTGTGGAACTCATACCTATTTTTCCATCCACCTCCCTTCTCCTAGGCTCAGAGATGGAATTTCAAGCCGCCTGAATAATGCCATTCAGGCAACAGATGCTTGCCGAAGGCCGAACCCGTGGCGAACGTGGTGCCAGCTGCTGGGGAAAGGAAAAATGGAACAGACACACTTCCTGTCCTAGAGGAGTTCACAGCTCAGTGAGAAAGAAAGTTCCAGTAATTATAGGAGAGAGATGAGTGCAACGATTCATACTTATTATGTGACAAGCATACTTTATTTGAAACAAAATTTTAATGTTTATTTATTTTTGAGAGAGAACAAGTGGGGGAGGGGTGGAGAGAAAGGGACAGAGGATTCAAAGTGGGCTCTGAGCTGACAGCAGCGAGCCTGATGTGGGGCTCAAACTCACAAATCATGAGCCGAAGTCGGACGCTTAACCTACTGAGCCACCCAGGTGCCCCTGCCATTTCATACTTATAGCATTAGGACTCTCTAAGCCCCAGTTTCCTCCTCTGTAAAATGGGGTTAATAATAATACTTACATCACATGGTTATTGTGAGGAATAAAAGGAAGTTAGTACACACTTAGCCCTCAGTCTGCATTCAAAAACTGTTAATTATCATCACCATTACCTTACTGTCGTTGAGATACAAAATACCGTATAATGGACCTGAGAATCTCAGAAAAGATTACATTGAGGAGGTGACATGACAGCAGAGTTTCGAAGGATCAGAGCTCTCACTGAATAAAAAACTGGCCCTTTCCCTGAGATCATTAATCCTACTGATGGCATTATTGTTTTCCTGGCTACCCAGGTTCCAAGCTTAAGCCTTCTCTAATTCCATTCTTTCTTTTTCTCTCCACATTGAGTCAGTTGCTATGTCATGCTAATTGTGTGTCCTGCATTTGTTTCTTGCCTCTACCCACTTACCCTTTTTATTTTCATTGCTGATATCCTAGTAGAGTAGGTCCATTAGCCTCTTTCAGATAACTAAAGCAGGAGCCAATGGGAAGCAGCATGGAGTAGTGTCGCAGAGCACAGGCTTTTGTACCAGCCTGACCTAGGCTTGTATCTCAGTTCCTCCATTCATTCCATCTAGTATCAAATTTAAGAGAAATAAACCTCAGCTCTAACGATTACAAGGTGTGTGAACTTGAGCAATTTGGTTCTTGAGCTTTATTTTCCTCGTTGAAATTCTCATGGACTTGTCTGTGTCTCTTTTAGAAAACACAGTACTTTCTACTTGGCTTTTTTTTTTTCTATCACCAAACTATAAATTCCTTTTCTCCCCTAGCATCGGGCCTACTCATTCAATAGTAAGTACTATTTCTTGAATGAATGAATGACTGAATGACCCTGAAAGAAATGGGGGCCTCCTAATAGAAATTTACTATCAACAAAAAAACACAGGTATCAGACAAAAAAGAATATGATCACCCCCTGCCTCTTTTCTTTATCCCCTTTATTTTATGGATTTCATTACCGGTGGGGAGGAGAGCTTGTAACAGATTCTTCTATTTTTATAACAGAGATATGAGGGACAGCTGAGAAAGGTTCAGAGCAGAAGCTAGAAATCAGAAAAGGTGTTAGGAGTCAGTGCCAACTTTGCAGGATCAAGTTCAGCACAATAGTGCTAATGTTTGTATTCCATTTACAGTTCTCAAAGTTATTCTACATCAAAGCATACCTATGAGGTATAACACTCTTTAAGTTCCATGATGAAGAATACTTTTAAAAATAGCTTTCAGTCATCAAAAATCCATCATTTCTTCAGCAAACATCTACTAAGTGCTTGCTATATACTGGGCATAATGCTGGAAGCTGGAAATGCAAAAATGAGCAAGGAGCCCACAGTCCATCAGAGGAGTCAGACAAACAACTAACTGTAATGTAACATATGTCATATAGCAGAGATTAGAACAAAAGGTTATGGAAACCCAGAGAAGAGAGCTACCATTTGGCCCTATTGGCCGGCCCTAGAGAAGGCTTTAAGAAGACATGACATTCAAGATGGGCATCGAAGGATAGTAGAATTTTGTCCAGAAGAGGAAACAAAGGCTAATGAAATAGAAGAAAAATAATACTAATATTAGACCAAAATCAGATTTTATTTTCATCATAGTAGGCAAATAACACCAACTTAGCCCAAAAATGAAAGAAATACTTTGATCCAGAATAATCAAGCATTTATGTTGATTTTATCTCTGATTACCTGTATGCTTCTGGAGGAAAGAAAGAAGATGAAAGAATCTTCTGGGTTGTGCTCGTCTTTCTGTTGAACAAGTACAGCATATGTCCAACAAGATCAAATATAAAATGCTGTTGATCACACATCCATGGAAAATGTGAGCAATTCTAAATGAAGCTTAGCAAGTAATGCAGTTCTGGGTGTCTTAAACTGAGCTGCCTAGCATTTTTGAAAATGTTTCAATAAAATCTACAAAAATTAGTTCTTCACTACCAAGACAAAACAGACAACAGAGGCAGTGATCTTGCAGAGTCTCAAAAATCTACAAGAATTGTAACTATAGTGGAAGGATTAAAATAAATGCTTTTCTTTTTTTCCCTTTATTTTTTAGTTTGAATGAATGCACCACAATTGTCCAAAGTCCTAGTAGTGAAAGGTCAGCTCATGTTTGTTCATCCAACTTAAATTCCTATATGGGGCTTACAGGAGAGTATTAAAGTTAAGCCAAGTGTTTTGAAATACATATTTACTCAGTGTCTCTCCTTTCCATATGCTTCCTGTATTAGTTTCCTGGGGCTGCTGTACAAATTAGCACAAACTGAGTGGTATAAATAACAGAAATTTATTCTCTCACAGTCCTGGAGACTGGAAGGCTGAAACCATGATATTTCTGAAGGCTCTAGAGAAGAATCCTTCATTCTCTCTTCCTAGTTTGTAGTCATTGCCTGCCATCCTCAGCAGTCCTTGACTTGTAGGTGCATCCCTACTGTCGTTCCCTCTATCTTCACACGGCATTCTGCTCTGTGTGTCAGTATCTAGATTCAAATCCCCCCCCCCTTTTTTTTGAGAAAGAGAGCGCGAGTGGGAGAGAGGGGCAGAGGGAGAGAGTGAATCCCAAGCAGGTTCCATGCTCAGCAAGGACCCAGACACTGGGCTGCATTCCATGACCCTGGGATCATGACCTGAGCTGAAATCAAGAGTCTGATGCTCAATTGACCAAGCCACCCAGGCACCTCTAAATTTCTCTCTTCTTATGATACCAGCTATTGGATCAGGGTCCACCTTAATCCTCTACGACCTCATTGTAACTTGATTATATCTGCAAACATGCTCTTTCCAAATAAGGTCACATTCACAGATTCTGAGTGAACATGAGTTTTGGGGGATTACAGTTCAACCTAGTACACTTTGCTTACCAATCTTGGGAAGAAAATTTTCGTCTGTGTAATTTTCCAACTCTTCACCTGCAAGTAGTTGGCAGCAAACAGGAAAATTGTGATTTAAAATTTTACTTTCTGGGAATGCAAGCTGGTGCAGCCACTCTGGAAAACAGTATGGAGGTTCCTCAAAAAACTAAAAATACGATCCAGCAATTGCACTACTAGGTATTTATCCAAGGGATACAGGTGTGCTGTTTCGAAGGGACACATGCACCCCCATTTTTATAGCAGCACTATCAACAACAGCCAAAGTATGGAAAGAGCCCGAATGTCCATCGATGGATGAATGGATAAAGAAGGTGTGGTATATATATATGTATATATACATATATATATATATATACAATGGAGTATTACTCGGCAATCGAAAAGAATGAAATCTTGCCATTTGCAACTACATAGATGGAACTGGAGGCTACTATGCTAAGTGAAATTAGTCAGTCAGAGAAAGACAAATACCATAGGACTTCACTCATATGAGGACTTTAGGAGACAAAACAGATGAACATAAGGGAAGGGAAACAAAAATAATATAAAAACAGGGAAAGGGACAAAGCATAAGAGACTTATAAATATGGAGAACAAACAGAGGGTTACTGGAGGGGTTGTGGGAGGGGGAATGGGCTAAATGGGTAAGGGGCATTAAGGAATCTACTCCTGAAATCATTGTTGCACTCTATGCTAACTAATTTGGATGTAAATTAAAAAAAATAATAAATTAAAAAATTAAAAATTAAAAAAAATGTTTACTTTCATGGGGCGCTTGGGTGGCTCAGTTGGTTAAGCATCCGACTGCAGTTCAGGTCATGATCTCGTGGTTCATGAGTTCGAGACCCTCATTGGGCTCCTTGCTGGTAGCGCAGATCCTGCTTAGGATTCTAGCTCTCTCCTCTCTCTGCTCCTCCTCTGCTTGCACTTTCTCTCTGTCAAAATAAATAAATAAAAACTTTAAAAATAAAAAAAAGGAATTTGAGTTGTTTAAAAACATAAAATAAAATTTTACTCTCACTTCTCTGCATCCTCTGAGATGTTACTCAGTTTAATGATGGTTTTGTGTCTAGTAAAATGATTTTTTTGTTTTTCCCTTTTGTGTAAAAATGAACTCTAGTTCTTTTTTTTTTAATTTTTTAGCATTTATTCATTTTTGAGAGAGAGAGAGAGACACACACAGAGTGCAAGCGGGGGAGGGGCAGAGAGAGAGGGAGACAGAATCCCAAGCAGGCTCCAGGCTCTGAGCTGTCAGCACAGAACCAGATGCAAGACTTGAACTCATGAACTGTGAGATCATGACCTGAGCCGAAGCTGGACGATTAACTGACTGAGCCACCCAGGCACCCCAAAATGAACTCTAGTTCTTAAACTATTCTACCATGGAACTCATTTTAAACCAATTTCATGTATGTATGTATGTATGTATGTATGTATGTATGTATGTATGTATTTAAAGTAAGCTCTGTTCCCAACATGGGGCTCATGACCCCAAGATCAAGAGTTGCATGCTTCATCGACCAAGTCAGCCAGGCGCCCCAGGAACTGATTTTAGTGTTGAATGAGAGAATTCCCCTGCCACAACCTTTAGATGACTTATAATCTACCTTCGACCATCATTCTTGAAATACTGATTAGCAGTGTGTTTCCATAGAAGTGGTCCCTTTTGCCGTTTCACCCTTTGTTCCCCAAAATAACACGCTGCTTTTGCTTTCAAAGCCTCTCAATGTTTAAGATAAAAGTCTTTTGGTAAAAAGTAAAAATCTCTTCATAATAGATTTTGAGGCTTCCTTTGAAGCTCAAAGAAATGTCAGCTTCCTTTAGCTTTGCTAGTGATTACATCCACAAGGAGATATGAATGAGCCTGAGGCATGTGACATTTTATGTAACCCTCAAGACTCTTGTGACCAACACATGGGGCAAGGAACCTTTTAACTTTGAAAGTTAAGAATGTCATGGAAAAAAGCTCTTGATGAAATGAAATTTACAGAGAAAGACAAACACCATATAATTTCACTATATGTGGAATCTAAAAAACAAACAAATAAACAATTGAAAAGCAGAAACAGAACCATAAATACAGAGAACTGATGGCTTCCAGAGAAGACGGGGGTGGGGAGAATGCACGACAATGAGTGAAGGGGAGTAAGAGACAGAAGATTCCAGTTATAGAATAAATAAGTCATGAGAATAAAAGGTACAGCATAGGGAATATAGTCAATGATATTATAATAGCATTTTATCGTGACAGATGGTAGCTACACTTTGGTGAGAAGAGCATAACATATAGAGTTGTTGAATCACTATGTTGTACACCTGAAACTAATGCAACATTGTGTGTCAACTATTCTTCATTTAAAAAAATTTGGGGCGGGGGGGATGGTGCATGGATGTTTCAGTTGGTTTAGCGTCTGACTTGGCCTCAGGTCATGATCTCGCAGTTCATGGGTTCGAGCTATATTTATAAAATATATTTATTTTATATTTATAAAAGCTATATTTATATAGCTTTTTTATATAGCTTTATATATATTTTTTTATATTTATAAAAGCTATATTTATAAAATAAATAACATTTAAAATAAAAATTAAATTTAAATTTAAAATTAAAATAAATTTAAATTTATTTTAAAATTTTTAATGTTTTATTTTATTTTTTTTTTAATTTTTTTTTTAACGTTTATTTATTTTTCAGACAGAGAGAGACACAGCATGAATGGGGGAGGGGCAGAGAGAGAGGGAAACACAGAATCGGAAGCAGGCTCCAGGCTCTGAGCCATCAGCCCAGAGCCCGACGCGGGGCTCGAACCCGTGGACCGCGAGATCATGACCTGAGCCGAAGTCGGACGCTTAACCGACTGAGCCACCCAGGCGCCCCATGTTTTATTTTATTTTTAAGGAGAGAGAGAGAGAGAGAGAGAGAGAGAGAGAGACAGAGACAGAGCGCAGGCGGGGGAGGGGCAGAGAAACAGGGAGAAACAGAATCTGAAGCAGGCTCCAGGCTCTGAGCTGTCAGCACAGAGCCTGATGTGAGGATCGAACTCACGAACCGTGAGATATGACCTGAGCCAAAGTCGGACGCTTAACCAACTGAGCCACCCAGGCACCCCCCCCCCCCACCCCCCCTTGAGCCCCTATTTTTGTTACAAGTTTCTTTTTGCTTGGAGGTTTCGAGATTATGAATACAGGTGAACAATTATTTCTATTAAAAAATAAAATATACTTGGGGGGTGTTTGGCTGGCTCAATTGGTGGAGCATGCAACTCTTGATCTTGGGGTTGTGAGTTCAAGCCTACACATTGGGTGTAGAAATTACTGAAATATAAATTTTTTTAAAAATACACGTGTGCACACAAATACACACACACACACACACACACACACACACACTTTGGAACCTTAAAATTTTCTGGCAATATGTATATCTATTGACAACAAGAGACTTGAGTAAAAACCTGTGAGGTAAGTGGATTTTATTTCATTATTATCTGTTTTAGTCTCTCCAACCAATGTGAGGGTCAAACTCATGATGTGGAAATTAAGAATTGTGTGTTCTACCAACTGAGCCAGCCAAGCACCCCAAGGTGAGTGAATTTTAGAAGCTTTCTAGTCTTTAAATGTTTGGTAGATTTCTTCACTAAAACCACTTGGACCTGGAGATTTCCTTTTTTAATTAAATTATATTATATTTTAAATTATAAATTAAATTTCTTTAATAGTTCTAGAGCTATCCAAACTATTTGCTATTGGGTAAGTTGTGGTAATTGGTGCTTTTCAAGACATTGAAATGTGGAATGTTTATTTAGTCTCAAAATATCACCCTACAACATAACTTGCGTATGACAAAGAGGAAAAGAGTAACTTCACACAGGAAAAGTCCGATAGACACCACCTCACCACTGATCAAGGTTAACATCTCTAGCAATGGTCAGATCAAAACCATGTATCACCTGATTGAAGATGATGAGAAGACAGCATTCCCATGGTGCTATTCCTGCCCAAGATAAATATCCTAAATCCATCATGAGGAGACATCAGACAAGCCCGAATCAAGCAACATTCTACATAATAACTGTGGGGTAATCTTCAGAAAGGTCAAAAGGTCAAAGTTATGAAAGTCAAGGGAAAAATGAGGAACTGTGCCCCTAATTGAAGGAGACTGAGGAGATGTGACAACAACATTCCAAGTGTGATCTCAGATTGGATCATTGAGCTATAAAGAACATTATTGGGACAAATGATGAAATCTGATAGGCTGCTGAGAATCAGATGGTGAAATGTATCAAAGTTAATTGCCTGATTTTGATGGTTGTACTCTGGTTATGTATCAGAATGCAGAAAATGCATACTAAGGTATTTGGGTGATTAAGACATCAAGTTGTCAACTTATTCTCAAATGGGTCAAAAAAAATTTTTTTTGTACTTAAAAAAAACCTTTCTGTAAATTTTAAATAATTTAAAAATGTTGTAAATGAAACTTTTTTCCGGATAGCCTCTTGTCATTTTGATCACTCTTTTACTCTAGAACTCCTAAACATTGATGGATATATCTCATATACATTTGCATTGGATATCATCTACTTATTTGGGAATCTTTCTACTTCTTGAATGTTTATTTCCTCAATGAGATTATTGGGTTTTTTTTAAATTTTTTTTAATGTTTATTTACTTTTGAGAGTGAGAGACAGAATGTGAGCAGGGGAGGGGCAGAGAGACACAGAAACAGAATTGGAAGCAGATTCCAGGTTCTGAGCTGTCAGCACAGAGCCCGATGCGAACTGTGAGAACTCACGAACTGTGAGATTGTGACTCAAGCCAAAGTTGGACGCTTAACCGAGTGAGCCACCCAGGTGCCACTCAATGAGATTATTAAGCCGCCAAAGGACATATATTATGCTTCTATTTCCTTTGCATACCCTTATAGTATCACATAGCTGCTCTTAATAACCACTTGAAAATGCTAAATGTTTTGGAACACGAATTATCTGAATGGTTGAATTGCTTCTTTCAATATAAGCCCATTGAAAAACTTTAAATCATCTCTCTTAAGTCATATGATGGATCCAGGAACCAAATCTGTGCTGACTGCTCTTTCACACCAATCAGTGGCCTGTGGGATTCATGGAAATATGTGTCTTGGAAAAATGAGTCACTCCACCAACGCACAGCTGGACTCTCACACCCAGAGCACAATGAAAATGTGGAAATCTGAGTGAAACACAAGGAATCTATGTCGGAACAAGAGTTCACATTCTTCCTGCTCTGTTACATTGTGAAATGGAAACATGGTTTCCTGGGAAAAGGGCCAGATTTCACAAATTAAATGGCTTTGCTTAAATGTGCACAGCTGCTAAACACTTACCGTACTTATTGAGTGTCTTGTTTTGAAGATCTGCTCTTGATTCCAACTGGAAAGTTGAAAGGAAGCAGTCGGGGAGGTCTTCTTGTGTGCCACAGAATGGGTTTAACAGAAAGTTGTCTTGAATATCATCAGTTCTTGACTGGTTCAAGTGCATGATAGGGAAAAGTGTTATGCACATTTTTTGCCACCAATGATATGTCAACTTTGCATATGCACATGCAACTCTGACATGTCCCTTTACATATATGAACACATTTCATCCTCAAAACAGCCTTCGTATTTTTTATTATGGGAAAGTTCAAATGTAGGCAAAAGTAGAGAGAATAATATAATGAGTCTCTATGCACCTATCACCTTGCTTGAACAATGATTAACACATGGCCAACCTGCTTGTATCTGTATGCTTATCCACTCCCCTCAGACTTATTTTGAATCATATCCTAGATGTAATATCATTTCATCTCATCTGTAAATAATTCAGTATGTATCTCTTAATTCTAAAGATTATTTTTATTTTTATTTATTTATTTTAAAGTAATCTCTACATCCAACATGGGGCTCAAACCCACAACCCTCAAATCAAAAGTCTCATACTCCACTGACTGAGCCAACCAGGCACTCCCAAGGATTATTTTTTTAATTAATTTTTTTTAACGTTTATTTATTTTTGAGACAGAGAGAGACAGAGCATGAACGGGGGAGGGGCAGAGAGAGAGGCAGACTCAGAATCGGAAGCAGGCTCCAGGCTCTGAGCCATCAGCCCAGAGCCCGATGCGGGGGTTGAACCCATGGACCGTGAGATCGTGACCTGAGCTGAAGTCGGACGCTCAACAGACTGAGCCACCCAGGCACCCCCCAAGGATTATTTTTAAAGTATAACCATAATGCAAGTATCACACTTTAAAATTTATTAATAATTCCTTGATGTCAGCAAATATCAATATTCAAATTCCCCCAACTGTCTCATAAACCTTTTTGTTTTGTTTTGCCTACAATTTGTTTGATTGAATCGGGATCTACATAAGATCCAATACATTGTAATTGGTTGACTGGCTTTTCCTTTTTTTTTTTTTTTCCCCCTTTTTAAGTAAACTCTTTACCCAACGTGGGGCTTAGGT
The DNA here is from genome assembly GCF_018350215.1 of Panthera leo. Taxonomy (NCBI): domain Eukaryota; kingdom Metazoa; phylum Chordata; class Mammalia; order Carnivora; family Felidae; genus Panthera; species Panthera leo. The sequence goes on along the minus strand of NC_056692.1, from coordinate 40,726,242 downwards.
GTTGTTAGACTGATACAACAATTATAGAGTTCCCCATTCATTTCCATGTCAGAGTTTTAGCAGGCATTAATGATCATTATCTAGATCGTTATTTTACTAGAGGTTACAAAATGGTGACATTTCATCGCTCCACCTTCATTTATGAGCTGAAATTATTCTATAAATAAGTTCTTTTTTTTTTTTTTAATGTAAGCTCTACACCCAATATGAGGCTTGAACTCATGACCCCAAGAGCAAGAGTTGCATGCTTTATTGACTGAGCCACTACTAAGAATTTTCCCTCACCAAATATTTGGTAACTCTGAGGTACAATTCAAACAGAAAAGGCAGGATAAATGCTTATTTCTCTTTATTTCAAGTTTTTAGTAGAATAATTAGTTGGTTCTCTAGTATTTTCCAAGGTGATTCCCAAGGAGTTTTTTGTTTGTTTAGCATCATTATGATCTCATGAATTTAAACATATTTGATGTGTATTACCTGAAACCAAACAACTGGAAAAGTAAATTAACAATGCTTTTCTTTTTTTTTAACTTTTTAAAATGTTTTTTTAATTTATTTTTGAGACAGAGAGAGACAGAGCATGAGCAGGGGAGGGGCAGAGAGAGAGGGAGACACAGAATCCAAAGCAGGCTCCAGGCTCCGAGCTGTCAGCACAGAGCCCAACGTGGGGCTTGAACTCACGGACTGTGAGATCATGACCTGAGCTGAAGTCGGATGCTCAACCGACTGAGCCACCCAGGTGCCCCAACAATGTTTTTCTATGCATACTTTGCTACTTATATAAAGAAAGAGATCAATTACAAATATATAAACCAACATAAAGAATTTCTTCTTATTTTGAGAGAGAGAGAGTACGGGGGAGGGGCAGAGAGAGGGAGAGAGAGAATCCCAAGTAGGCTCTGCAATGTCAGTATGGAGCTTGATCTGGAGCTTGAACTCATGAACTGTGAGATCCTGATCTGAGCTGAAATCAAGACTCGGACTCATGGGAATGCAAGCTGGTGCAGCCACTCTGGAAAACAGTATGGAGGTTCCTCAAAAAATTAAAAATAGAACTACCCTATGACCCGGCAATTGCACTACTAGGTATTTATCCAAGGGATAAGGGTGTGCTGTTTCGAAGGGACACATGCACCCCCATTTTTATAGCAGCACTATCAACAACAGCCAAAGTATGGAAAGAGCCCGAATGTCCATCGATGGATGAATGGATAAAGAAGATGTGGTATACATATACAATGGAGTATTACTCGGCAATCAAAAAGAATGAAATCTTGCCATTTGCAACTACATGGATGGAACTGGAGGGTATTATGCTAAGTGAAATTCGTCAGAGAAAGACAAATACCATATGACTTCACTCATATGAGGACTTTAAGAGACAAAACAGATGAACATAAGGGAAGGGAAATAAAAATAATATAAAAACAGGAGGGGGAGACAGCATTAGAGACTCATAAATATGGAGAACAAACAGAGGGTTATGGGAGGGGGTGTGGGAGGGGTGATGGGCTAAATGGGTAAGGGGCATTAAGGAATCTACTCCTGAAGTCATTGTTGTACTATATGCTAACTAATTTGGATGTAAATAAAAAAAAGAAAATTAAAAAAAAAAAAAAAGAAAATATCAGCTTCCCTCAAAGCTATGTCAGGATGTCTACTAAAGATTTCATGGGACAATATCCAGATGCTAACTCATAGGTATCATGAAAATAAAAAATGATTTCATTTCCACTAGAGATGGGGCTTAAACAGTTCAATTATCTTAGAAAACTATTCCATCAAAACATTCGAAGATGAAAATAAGACCTGGTGTTAAAATCTATGATTACCATTAAAGGGTAATTAAAATATTACCAGGGATTCAGCAAGTATTTCAGGATAAGGATGCTTAAATCTTCTCGATCAATCTATTTTTAGATGTGCTTCCAGGTCTATATTCCTTTTTATATATTCAATAAATAATTTTTAAGAAAAAAAAAAAAGACTCAGACTCGTAACCAACTGAGCCAGCCAGGCACCCCCTGAATTGTACACTTTAAATAGGTGAATTATGCAATGTGAATTGTACCTCAATAAAGCTGGTTTGTTTTTTTGTTTTGTTTTGTTTTTACTTTTTTTTTGGAGCAGTTTAAAAACTGTGTTTTTTTAAAGAAAAAAATGAAAGGAAGAAAAAATAGCAAATGGGACAAGACACAAGTTAATGAACAAAATCTCACAAGGGTCAGGAGGGAGAGTTGCAAGGACAAACTGGTCAGTGGTGCTAAATGCTGCAGGGTTCAAATAAAATTAGAAAAGGAGAGGTAATAGGTAGAATATGGAGTTCATTAGTGACTTTTAAGTGCTCTTGTAGTAGAGAGGAAGCCATACTTTTGGATAAATAGCAAAAGTTTAAGAACTGAATTGGGGGTGAGGGATCTGTAGCAGCAGTTCTAGAAAACAATGAAATTTGAACAGTAGAAAACAGATGGACCCACACTTGAGGAGACAGGAAGGTAAAACCAATTAAGACTGCAGTTTTTGTTTGTTTGTGTGTTTTTGTTTTTTATTTTTAGGATAAGAGACCAGTGCATGATGAAGGCAGAGAAGGAGGAGAGGTTTTAGGGCATTTCCACTAATTTATTTTCTTGATGTTTATTAGGCCGCATCACTGCTTCCCTGAGACTAAAAACTCTCCCCCCACAGCAAATTTGCCGTGTCCTTTCAATGGTTTCTCGCACTAAACTATGCATAAATTAGCACTTAAAAATAATTTTGACTGTTTTCTGGCTCAGGAAAGCTACCCTATACATTAATGTTTGAAGGAGAAGAAAGGAAGGAATTTTTGAGGCAGAGAAACATACAAATACTATAGGCATTTTTTGTTTATGTCAGAGGGACAAGAATAGTGCCTATAAATCCTGGGAGAAAAACATCGCTGCTGTCTGTGGCAGCTGCGAGCCAGCTCCTGAAGACACATTCATCCCAACCACTTATTATTAACAAAACATACTGTCTACCCAGGATCGCTCCCAGGAGGGATCCAAAACTGAATGGAACATACTGCACACTGTGCCCCTCACACCTTACTGGATCTCCGTAAGTATATACTCATAAGACCTATGGCAGCACCACAGTAAGAGATGAACAATGCCTGGTTATCTCTCGCCCCAGCCCCACACTTTCACAATAAGCGTAGTTGCTGCAGGGTGAGGTGGGGAGGGTGTACCCTTTCTCCTTTCCACCTACAGACTCTCCCCTCTGTGAACCTCTCCCCCCTCTCCTAGAAAGTGGTGGCAATACTCCTTGAACTGCTGGAGCATTTTCCACTTTGTATAAGAAATTATTTATGCATATATCGCCCTTGTTACACTTTGAGCTTCTCAACAGGAAGGACTGGGCTTTATTAAATCTCCTTAAAGTCCCCAGTCTGGTAGCTGGCTCATGTGAAGTGAGCTTTCTGAACAAATGAATGGATGGAGGAATATGACAGAGCTCTGTGAGATTACAGTGGCTGACGTGGTTGTTATCCCCGTGTTCTTTTTCTGGGCCAAAGGGTTGTTTGTTTCCATCTCCCCATCCCTTTTACAGACTGCCTCAGCAGCTGAAAGTACACAATGGAACAGCATGCCTTTCAGCAAGTAGAGACAGCAGTGGAAAATGCAAAGCATCAACCCTGAATGCAAGCGATGGCATACTGAACACAATTGCAAATGAAGAGAAAGTGATTATTTTCACTGAAATGGAGTGAAGCCCTCTGGTAAGGCTCTTCTTGGGCTCCATTTGTTGGGATCAGGATTGATAAAGCCAATGCAAGAAGGCTCAGCACGCCCCCTGTTGGATTTAGCTGACATCTAGTAGGAAGAAGAGCAGAGAAACTTGTTGATGCACACGTTTCTTGGAGGTAGGAATGCAGGGGTAGGGCCCTTTCTGCAAAATTCTCTGTTAAGGCATCAGATGAGTCAGAGATGTATTCACTGGACTATCCCGGGACATAATTTGACTCATCCACAAACACTGACATTCCTTTTTGAAGAACAGAAATATTTTCCTAATGTGAAAGCCAGAATGGCATGGACTTAATTCCTTTTAGCAAGCATACAACCACAAAATCAACCACTAAAACTCCTCTTCAGTGTCTCCCTCATCTGCTGTAAGGTTTAAGTCGTAATGTCTGAATCTTCTTTGATACAGAATTGGCTAAATTAGTACATCCATACATTGGAAAACAAGTCAGTTCTACACGCTACATGGAACAATCTTCCAGGTATGTTATTAACTGAAAAAAGCAAAGTGCTGAGCATACATATGTAGCAGTATATTTAAATATGTATTTCTATAGAAGGTTCCACAAGAAAATAGTAACAGTTTGTATCTTGGGAGAGAAATTAGTTGTGCAGACAAGAGTAGAAAGAAAAGTTCTTTTCACTCCATTTCTTTGTGTCCTATTCAAAATATGTATCTTGTATGTCACCTGTGAAAATAATCTAACCATTTAAAAAAAAATAAGAAACTAGGCCACTAGGCTGGCTCAGTCGGAAGAGCATGTAACTCGGGGTTGTGAGTTCAAGTCCCACATTGGGGGGTAGAGATTACTTAAAAAAAATAAGAACCTTATGAAGGGCTATAAGGTTTTCTACTGTCACTCTTCTTTTTTCTAGAAGTCTTATCAATCCTCAACAGAAGCAACTTAAACTGCTATAATATTTTCTCTTAAATTCTAAAATAAATTGGTAATCTGTCAGTTCTTGCAGATATATATCTGCTAGTCATTGGGGCTATCTTGGACTGTCCCAGATACACTGAACTCTTCAGCTCCTTTCTGGCTTGGTGGGTTCTCTGAATGGATTGTTGTGGTCTAAGGCCCCACTGGGCAGTTTTTCACTCTTCCTAATGATAATGCATGCCAGACTAGAAGTGACCTTTTGCCAAGGCCATCATCTATCCAGCTGGGGAAACCCAAGCTTGGTTTCCTAACCAGGGAAAAGGTTTGTAGCTTTTCTGGGGGAAAGAGGGCTGGTGTCACTCCAGGGAACTCATGGTCCAGTGCTGTGCTGGAGAGCAAAATGGGGGAGCACGGGCAGCCTCTTTTTCTCTAGACTTCTGAGTCCTCCTTGGTTCTGGTCCTTGGTACCCATCACGGTTGAAAATATATCTGTAGTCAATACTCAGGACTGCGTGCTCAAAACCAGCATGCATGGGTGGCCATGTCTGCCTATCCCTGTCTCAAAGAAAGGTAGAGTGTTAAGGTAGAAAAAGCAAGAGAGGAGTCCAGGGGCCTGATTAGAGCACCAAGCACCAAGCCAAGGCTAACCTGTGGGTACTTCTGGCAAGTCACTTGCCCTCTCTAGGCCCTCGTGTTCCTGTCTGTCAAATGAGGAGGTGGGATTTGATGATCTCTCTTATTGCTAAGGGCCAGTCTCTGGATCAGAGAGGTAGATAAACTCCTAGGTCCTGCTCTCTGAAGTTAATGTCAGCTAGGCCTCTGGCAGGGAGAAACACAGGAAAAGGTGATTATTTTTAATATTTGTTTATTTGGGGGAGGGGAGGCAGAGAGAGCAGGACAGAGGATCCAAAGCAGGCTCGGAGCTGACAGCAGAGAGACAAATGCAAAGCTCAAATCCATAAACCATGAGATCATGACCTGAGCCAAGGTCCCATGCTCAACCCACTGAGCCACCCAGGTGCCCCGGAAAAGTGGTTTTTAAAGAGAGTGAGAGGTTGGTAAAAGGCTTTACTTCCTATTTTACTGTCCATCTCACTCCTACTCTGTTAGGAACTTCACAGCCCCTCACCAACTAATCTAAGTTCTCCCTTCCCCAAACCACCCCTCAAGCTTTTATTATTATTATTTTTTAAGATTTTATTTTTAGGTAATTCCTACACCCAAAGTGGGTCTTGAACTCACAATCCCAAGATCAAGAGTTCCATGCTTTACTGACTGAGCCAGCCAGACACCCCAGAACCCTTCAAACTTTTAGAACACTGGGTGGTAACTTGGTCGTGGGGGAGGTATTGGCACCTTGGAAAATACTGTGAAAGCCATGGATTTTTTTCCCTCTCAAAAACTGTGCACAGGCAAATACTATATTCTCCACACGATTTTAGGATCTCAAGTTCTATTTGACTCCCCGCTCTAGAACTTCAAAGGCTGAGGTGGGTTTGTGGGTAAGCAAAAAAAAAAAAAAAAAAAAAAAAAAAAAAAAAAAATCGGGAGGGAAAAGGAGAGGCCCACTCTAGGACCTGTTTCCCTTTCCAGCTCACATTCCTCCGCCCCAGTCCCGCTGCGCGGCCTCCGCTGGCAGCCGAGGCCCTAGTCTCCGCTCCAACTATTCCAACCATCCTGGGAAGGGTGGGGCGCTCGGCTCTTGGGTCCCCCTCGGTCGCCCCCCTTCCCCACCATCGGTCTCCCCTTCTGCCCCGGTCCCTCCCTTTCTGGGGTGGGGCCAGCCAATGGGCGACGAGATTCCGGGGTTTGGCCCGGGAGCCCGGGAGCTCACCGATTCCCCGCCCCACAGTTCTGGCCACCGTCCCGGTGCGCACGGACGTGGCTCGAGTTTCCTCGGCTCTCCGCTCTTTCTCGCTTTTCCCCCTCCCGCTCTTCTTCCTCTCCTGGGCTCGGGCTCCAGCTCCAGCTCCACCCGGCCGGCCCCGCACGGCTCCGGGTAGTCATGGAGGACACCCAGCTCCATATCATCGAGCAGCCGCTTCCCGGGTACCCCGAAGTCGGGGACCCGGGGTCCTCCCCTACGGGGGCGCCAGCGGCGGAGGAGACGTCAGGGGCCGGCTCCGAGGAGCTGATCAAGTCAGACCAGGTGAACGGCGTGCTGGTGCTGAGCCTTCTGGACAAAATCATTGGCGCCGTCGACCAGATCCAGCTGACCCAAGCCCAGTTGGAGGAACGGCAGGCGGAGATGGAGGGCGCCGTGCAGAGCATCCAGGGCGAGTTGAGCAAGCTGGGCAAGGCACACGCCACCACCAGCAACACCGTGAGCAAGTTGCTGGAGAAGGTGCGCAAGGTCAGCGTCAACGTGAAGACCGTGCGCGGCAGCCTGGAGCGCCAGGCAGGCCAGATCAAGAAGCTGGAGGTCAACGAGGCGGAGCTGCTTCGGCGCCGCAACTTTAAAGTCATGATCTACCAGGTGAGCTGGCGGGAAGGACCGCGCCCGGCCCAGCGTCTCCAGGGCTTGGGGTGGGGGGACCTGCCCGCGGTGCTGAGCTCCCGCCAGCCTGGCCTGGCCCGGAGGACCCACCCTCCTTCCGGCGAGCGCCGCTAGAGAGGGGTGGGGTGGGTGGCGGATTTCTGTGGGGCGCGGAGGGGCGCGCTGTGCACCCCGTGCCTGATCACCTAACCCCCTCCTTCGGGTGACAAACTCGCAACCTAGTTAGGGGGCTGGACTCGGGGACGCTCCCCATCACAGACCGCTCCCAGCTCGGCTCTGTCAAGTCTACCTACTTGGCGGAGGTTTTGGGAAAAGCCAGGGGTCCCTGGCGGCCGGTGGGCCCGCTGTAAACGGACACTGGCAGCGCGGCCCGGGTTTGGGGCCTCCGGCGCTGTTCGCCCGATATAGCGGGTGATTCAGGGCTCAGGCACGCACCGGCGGGGGCTGCGCCAGGCGAGGGACGCGACCGCCAGCACACGCCCCCGGACCCCGCGCCCTCGCGTGGGCCTCGGCTACCGCCGCGTCCCCTCGCTGCGATCTGCCCCTGGCCCTCCCGGCACTTTCAGGACCTTGAGGATGCTGGCAGCGCGCCCGAACCCTTTGCCGGATGGAAGCAGGCGCGAGGGGAGGGGGAGCGGGGTGCGTTGTGAGAAGTGCAAGAGGGCCCCGGCCGGTCCCGCAATCTAGGCGCGGAGAATCACCCCGCTTGCCTCCCTGACCGCCTAGCAGCGGGCAGACTTGCGGGAGGAGGCTGGCGCGCCCCAGGCCCCGCCCAGGCCGCTTGTTGCTTCCTATGCACCTCTCCTGGTTTCTCCCGCCCTGTTAAAAATGTGGTTTTTTTTTTTTGTTTTTTTTTTTAATCATAACCCCAAATAAACCTGGAAATTTCAGTGTTGCTGGTCCTCTCCGCTTATCTCTCCCCGATCCCATTAGAAGTGGGTCTGAGCTAAGGGCTTGGTGATCTTTGGTGGGGTGGGAATGTGCCCAGTGTCGCCTGCTCTGCTTCCTGCAGGCCTGGTTGCTGTTCCCACCCCAAGGAGGTGAGACCAAGGGGGTGAAGGGGTTAGTCTATGCTCCCTCTGCCCCTTCCTCTCCCTACAGAAGGAATGTAAGGAAAAGGAAGGCTAGATTTCCCACACCCCCTAGGAGAGAAAACCTGTCAGGGATCTGTGGTTTCACTGACTGCACCAGGGCCTGGTCAGCCAGGTTCTGAGTAAACCTCTGGGATTCAGTGAGGTCCTTGCCTTGGTCTCTCTAGGAGGAGCTAAGAGAGATGCAGTGTTTGAGACCAGTAGACACAGGGAGAACGGCGAACTGGCACCTGAGGAGGTGGTGTTGGGACAGAGACAGAAGTGGTACTCTCCCCCTCCTTCGAATGCCCAGGGACTCCTCCCAAGTGGCTCAAGAAGTGAGCCCCCCTCCCCCAATATAGCACCATCTCGTAGAAAATGTTTGTCTAGAGCTGTTTCCACTTACTCTAACTGCTCCAAGGAATGTGTGTGTGAAAGATTCTTAAAAGAGATCGGATTAGCACTGGGGGGGGGGGGGGGGGGGACTAAGGAAAGAACACCCAGGGGTCCGGGACAGCCAGCCAGCTCTTTTCTCCAGAGCCTTGTGTGCTAGAAAGTTGCCACGAAGGGCTTGGATAGGTTACCCTCCTCACTCTAAATATCTCAGACCGCAGAACCTGGAAAAGTTCTCGGCCTTGAGGTAAACCTGTCAAAGGTTGAGATGCTGAGAGAAGGGCGGGTACTGAGGAGAAAAACTCCTGTGCAGGGGCCAGTGGCATCGTCATGACTCCCTTTAGCAGCTGGCAGGGTTCTATACACCTTGTGTCTGTGGGGGTGGGGGAAGGGGGTCTAATCACAGGGTGGCTTTGACTGCATCTGAACTAAACCAGGGCCAGTGGGAGGCAGAAGGCTGAGGTAGAAAGAATGGCACAAGCCGGGGACCTAAGCCCCCAAACCACAGGAGAGATAACTAAGAAATAACATGGTTCTAACCTGGAGAGGAGCTCAGAGGTAAGGAAAAGATTCCAGCAACAGGGGTGGGGCTTCCCTGAAACAGCACTTTCCTGAGCTGCAGAGCAGATGTCCCAGGTAGGGGTGAGGGTGTAGGGTACTGTGCTGCTAAAGGAAAAGCATAGGCTGCTCCTCCCTGAGTCTGGATGCCTGGGAAGAGAATGAGGTAAAAATAGCTTTGCGCCTTGGCAGACCTAATAGGGAAGACTGGGGGCGGCGGCATTTATGGTAGTCAGGCTGAGGGGTAGGATGCTTGAGTGGCCAAGCTGAGACAGAGGCTTGGAGAAAGGCCTGGGAGAGTGTGAGTTCTCCAGAGTGGCGACAGGGGAGGGGATGCTGTATTCCCCACTGCAGATGTAGGAGGTGATGATGTGGCACTGGGGGCAGGGTGGAGGGGAGAATGAAAGGAGGGAGAAGGCCCCCGCTGTGGGATCAGGTCATCTGGCCGCCTATATTTTCTTTCTGGGGGATAAAGAAAGGAATGACTTATGTGGCTTCACCCCATATTCAAGGAACTGCTAGGCGCAATGAGTTCATAGGTTAAGTTTATGTTTGATCCCCCCACCCCGCCACCATGAAATTCAGCACCCTCCATCCCAGGATATCAGAGCCTCCACCCTGAACCCACTTCTGAGTCATTACTGTCCTCTGGCATTTCCCTATCTCCCTAACAAAAACTAGCAGTTTGGCATCCCTTCCTATCAGGTGACACCTGGCTAGGCAACAGCCAGTGAATGCAAAGAGCAAATTCTACCAGTGGCTAGGGGTCAGCGGACTGAGAACTAACTACTGGGAAGATCAGGCAGATTGTGGGCACACCACAAACAGGAGGGGTAGTGATCATTAAAGAACCAACTCTTCCTGACAATGATTTGGATACTATTAGTGTTTAGAGCACAGAAAAGGGGGCTAAAATGGAAAGAAATTTTCTGGAGCAGTTTTGATGGGACAGTGACCTACACATGGACCCATCAGACCTACTCCAAGGGCTTGAGGATAGAACCAGGAAGCACTTAAGGGATTAAAGGCTCATGGGCTTTAAAGGCGAGGGCACCAAGGCTGGAATGAGGGCTTGTTGGCTTTTCCTCCCAAATCCTAACCTAACTTCTAGCTTCTTCCTGGACTTGAAGCAAATCAGGGCTCCCTCGATCCAGAAGAACTCATAAGCTTTGTCCCCAAATATTCTAATGTGGGGCTCTTGTCCCTCTCATCCCTCTAAGCCTAGTGGCCACGGAAAGAGTGCTTACCACATCCTTCCTCAAAAAAGCGGAGTTTTTCCTGGTCACTGGCTCCAAAGCAGGAGGGTATTTTGGGAAGCATTCCTAAGACCAAAGGAAAATAATTCTCCTCCCTCTGTTTTTTTCCCTTTCTTTTCTTTCTCTCTCTCTCTCTCTCTTTTTTTTTTTAGTAAGTAAAATGTGACTATTGTAAAGGTCAAAATCAAAAAGGGATGCAATGGCACAGAGTAAGCAACTGATAGAAATGAGAGGATACTGTTGCTAGGCAACCTACCTCAGAGATGAGGGGTGGTTTGTTCCATTTTATTGAACCATACTATTGTGAATATTTCATTATTCTGTCATTACAGACTTTTAAGCTGGAAGATACTTCAGGGATCATCAATTTCTGCTCTTTCATTTTGTAGCTGGGGAAGTGGAGGCCCAGAGAGGGGAAGTCACTTGCCTACTGTCGCTGAAGTTAGTGAGGGTCAAAGCGGGGGCAAGAATCCAAGTGTACCCCTTATTCTGCTATATTCTCTATTCCCCAATTCCTCCTTCCATTCCTGGGCTCTGCAGCAGAAGTCAGGGTGCAGGTTATTCCAACAGAGGATTAGTTCTGGCTCCTTCATTCTGTAAGGGAGATAGCTGCAGGGTTCTGGCACTCAGGCTACTGTGTGTGTGTGTAGACCGACATGTGCACACATATGCAATACTGGCTAAGAGTGGCTAAGGTTGGTGGCCATTAGCTGCTCAGCCTCATAGTGCCGAAGTAGAGGCAATGACCAATGACAGTGACCCAATGACAGTGGGAGGGGAGGGGTGCAGAGGACAAGGCGTGGAGCTCCCTGGCCAGTATGGGGGTGTCCCCTGGCATGGACTCTGCATCTAGTTATGACAGGACCAAGCTGGCTTTCTCCTTGGCCTCCCTGTCACTTGCCCCTTCTCCTTGTACTCCACAGGGTGGGCTGGCATCTGCTGCTTTGTGTTTTTGTGGCTGTAGGCCCCTACCCTGTCACTGGAGTCTGGTGATGCCCCTAACTGTCCCTCTCCCTGACTTCTGATGGTCCAAAGCAAGAGTGGCAGCTCAGCCCCTCAGAAGGGAGAATAGGCGCTAACACTAGGTCCCCAGGATGTAGGACCTACATAGGTTCCCACCTGTCATAAAAATAGCTTGGTTTTTTTCCTGATTTCTCTGTGCATTTTAGGCTTTGATATCCCAGGCGTGGGGAGGGGGAGGGGTGGCAAGGGAGGCAAGAGGTGGGGATGTGGCCAAAGGGAAATAGCCAGAACATCCCTCTTCCAAGCCCCTCCCTCTCCTTATCCAGGGTGGCACCCAGTGCCCACCCTGCCCCAGGGGAATAACAAGAACTGGGATCAGCAGCATAGGACTCTGAAGACAGTGGAGTTGTTCCCCTACTCGCCTTCTTTTTCACTCATCAGAGCCTCCACAGCTAGAGTCAATAACTGGCCTCTTAGAAGACTCCTTTTCCACCCCCAGCAGCCTCTTACCCCCTCACACCAGCCTTCAATAACATCATCCTAAGACCACAGCTGGGTAGGGATAGAAGGTAGGAGGCCAAGGATAGGACTGGGGAAGATTCTAGAGGGAGGGAGAGAGGCGTCTGTTTAAATTGTGTTTATTAATCATGGGCTTGAGTGTGTCCCACTTTCAACCCCAGGGCCCTTGTGATGAAGCATTTAAAATGTGGTTCCTTTCCATCCTAATACATGTTGTACTCCCCTCCCCCTACTCACTAGCTCCAACTCCGCATGCCCACTAAGGTCTCTTTCTCTCAACCCCATCCGCACCCATCTCAAGCCCCATTTAAACCCCTTTTCCTCATCTTAGCCCAAGAAGAAGCTGAAAGCACCCTCTGACCCGGCCACACCCAAGATCGTGCCTTTTGACCTTCTGCCTGAGACTGAGCCCTTTGATCTGAAGCCTGAGACAGTGCCTGAACTCCCACCCTTTGACCAGACGCCTAGGACACTACCCTATTACCCAGAGCCTGTGCCTCTGCCCACCCCAGAGGAGCCAGCAGCCGGTGGGGGCACTTAGGGTCTCCGGGGTGATGTGGGCATGGGGGGTCACTCCAGTCCACCATCAGCTCACTGCCTAGCAGTGGTCAGTGTCTGGATGGCAGGCCTCTTCCAAGCATGGGTGGGTGGCGGGCATTGTGAAAACGCTCTCGCATTATGCAGAGTTCAGGGGAATGTGTTGTGTGCAATGGGGTGGGAGGTGAAGGGACGGGGCCCTCCCCTACCTCTTGGTTTCTGTCTTAATAGCAGACACTCCAAACACCATCCTTGAGCTGCATCCAGTGTTGCCCTGCATGAAATTGCATGAAACTGTGCCATGGCATCTGATTCTCCTTCCCACTCCCCTTCTGACTCCTCCTCTGGGACAGGCCAGCTTGGCTCAAAGCTTCTCTGGAGAGGGCCCTCATGAGGCCCAGGCCTGGGGTCTGTTCTGTGCCCTGTCCACCCCCTCCCTGTAGCTGAGGAAAACATTTACACTGATTTTTTCCATTTTTTTTTAGAAAATGTTTTGCAAAGGGATCCCTTATGTTTGCCAGATCCTGCCTTGGGCGGGGCACCCAAAAGCTGCCAACTCCGAGAGGCCGGATGGAGGGGCATTTTAGCTGCCTCTGGCTTGGATCCTTTGGCTTCCCTATAGCACAAGAGTGTTTCCTCAACTTTTTCTTTCTTTCTTCTTCTTTTTTTTCCTCCCATAACCATCCTTCTAAGGAGTCTTTTTAGACGTTCTTTTCCCCCAGTCTCCTCCTCCACGAAATCTTAATACTACAGATATGCTATGTATCTGTGTATGCACCGGGACTCTGAGCACTACAAACTATTGCACTAAAATCCCCCCTCCCCTCAATAATCCATTTCCACCCTCTTGGGGGCAATATTACCCCTGTTGAGAATCCTGCTCTAACAGAAAGGACCCTTTGCCTTTGGTTTCTCTCACCCCTTGTCTCAGCAATCTAAAGTAATGATCCTGAGTTTTTACAACTTTCCCTCTCTTCCACCTCTCCCCAAGTCTAGTACCCTCTTCTAACTTAGTCTCTGAGCAGATCCTAGGTCTCTGAATTAACTCTCCAAAGTCGTCTTCTCTGGCCATTCCTGGGCAGAAGTTGGGGACAGAGCTCTAAGCTAAGAAAGGCTCCTGGGGCGCTTGGCTGGCTCAGTCAGTAGAGGATGTGACTCTTGATTTTGGGGTTGTGAGTTCAAGCCCCACGCTGAGTGTAAAGCTTACTTAAAAAAAAAAAAATTTTTTTTTTTTAAGAAAGAAAAAAGAAAGGCTCCTACTTATATCCATATGACATTGTCCCCTTTTCCCTGACAAATGTGAATGCCTGGATCAGGCACATAATAGGTGCTTGATTAAATTGTAATCATATTACAGTCTTCTTCCTAAGCCAGAGGATCTTCAGTTTATACAGCAGGGTTGGGGAGAGGAGTAGAAGGGGCGGGGAGCCTCCCTGGGGCTCCTGAAACTCACCCTGGACTGGTGCCTTCCTGGGTTGGAGAGCTATGTGTGCTTGGTGGGGGGCAAAGGGATCTATGCATGCTTTTGCTCAGACCTGGTCATTAAAGGTAACTCTGGAAACCAATCCTGTTGGGAGTGGTGGTTTTGTTTAATAAAAACGTGAAAACAGAACACACAGAGACCTCCCCCCCTGCCTGAGGCCCTTCCTTTGGTGAAGGAGCTCTGCCAGGGAAGTAGGGGTGGGACAAGGATGCCTGGCCAGTGTGTGGCCCAGGGTGAGGGGAGGTGCTTTGGAATTGTGTTGGTAGTTGTTGTAGCAACAGGCAGGCTGGGTGGGCCCAAGACAGCACTCCAAGGCTGTGAGTCATAGGGGAAACCTGGCTTGGAAAGGGGGAGAAAAGAGAAAATCCATTAATGGAGGAGAAAAGCTGAAGTCATGGTGGTATACCCTTTCCAGAGCCAGTCTACTGGACACTGTCCAGGGACTTAGGTTGAGTTGTTTCTTCCCCCACCCCAGGGACGTTCCACCAAGAAGGCAGCTCCTCCGGTGTAAACCATCACTCTGGAGGAGACCTACAATGAATGGGGTTATTATATTCCCACATACGTTTCTGGACTGGGGGAGACACCTCCAAATCCAAGAATAAACCTCCTTTCACTGGGAATACTCCCTGATGTTATATTTGAGACTTTTCATCAGAAACAAGGAAGATGGAATTGGTTACAAGAAGCCTGCAACGCTGTCCCTAGCCCTGTTCACTTCCAAGTTCAGCTGGCAAACACCTTTAATCTAGGAAGCCAGAGGCCAGGAAAACCAGTCAGCTCAGCCTTTAGGGGGTGGGGAGGGACAGGAGTGGGTGTGGGAGGGGGGTATCAGGGATGCTAGGAGTGGGGCAGGGAAACAATGTTGATTTGTTTTCCAGCAGCTGGGACTGTTTCCTGATTATTCCCCGCCCATCACCCTAATCCTTCCCTACCCCATCCACATTGTCTGAGCTTAGTGAAAGGCGGGGTTCTCCACTACCCTTTGGTGGAGCGTGTGTGGGGTTTTAGACAGGCTTGCGAAGGAGAGATCAGAGCTGAAATGTTTTTGATAGTGGAGCTGCAGGTAAATGCTGGGTGGAGAGGGATGAAGAGGTAGCCTGGAGTTTCGATCATGGAGAGTCGTAGAATGGTGTGTAAAAGAGAGGACTCAAATAGCAGGCAGAGAGACATGACTGTAAAGAGGACACCCAAAGGGTACAACTGCAAATGAGAAGGAATGTGAAGACAGGTTGGGACACCCTTATACTGAGATCAAGGAAAACACCCTTCAATGCCTCTGTGAATGATAAGAGGCAGAGGGATGGACAGAATGACTACACCAAGCCAGCTATGGCAGGTGGAGACTACAAGTCCCAGCATGCCCTGAGCCCAGATCACCTTGCCTGCTGGGAGGTGTAGTTGAGTAATGAGAGCTTGAGGTGGCTTGATGCCCAGCACTGCTGTGCCCAGTTTGGGAGAAGAGGTGGAGCTAGCTTTCTGTCTTTGTCCTTGCTAATGCTATTGACAGGGAGGGAAGGAAGTTGGGAGGGGGTGTTCCTAGTTTTCAGTGTAAACCAGGAAACTCTGGCGGGGATGTGGATGGGAGGGAAGAGGAAAGAGGTTGGGGGCTGGGGAAGGAATTTCTGTAGCAGGTGGCTCTGAGATACCAAGTGGCGTGTGTGTGTGTGCGTGTGTGTGTGTGTGTTATGAGAGGGGTCAACTCATGTTGCCTCATTTTTCTCAGATGGGATTTCCTTACAATTCTGGGAAACAATCTTCAGAAAACCCTTTGCAAAACGACTGTCTCTCATTCCTTCATCTGAAGTCCCTAAAAAGAGTCTGGGCCAAAGAGATCTGGGTTTATGTTTATGTTCTGGGTTGTGCCCTCTTTCCCTTTCTATAATCAGCCTCCCCTACCTTCTTGTGGGGGATGATCCTGGGATTCTGAAATGTTGGCCCAGAGTCAAGACCTTGGAAAATCTTCCCAGAATGGAAAACAGTGTTGGTGCTAGGTACTCCCAGGGGAAGAGGGAAGAACTGGCTCTGAACTCCAGATCTCAAGGAATCTGGGACCACTACCCTATTCCTGTCTCCTTGAGCTCCAGTCTGGGGGAAAAAGACACAAGAATGGAAAAAGTAATGCTTCCCTTCCATTCTAAGGCTGGGAAGTCAGAACCATTAATGTCCATGTTGGGGAGAAAACATGCTCTTGGCTGCCAGCCAGCCAGCTTCCTCCTCTTTCCTCCTTCAATTTCTACAATGGGGGGGCGGGGGAAGGGGGGGAATGACCACTGCTGGAGCAAATCAGTATGTGGAGGTCAAGGGTGGGGAGCATGAGCGCAGCACAGCTCTCCTTCCCTACAACTGGTTCTGAAATTATCTGAGGCCTGGGAAACGCACTCCCTTTATCTTGCCTTCAAGCTACCCTACCTGGGGGTCACCTGACACTGGCTGTGAACTCACCCCCTCCTACCTCCACCCCTCAACCGCGTCCCAAACCCCTTTGCGTTTTGGCTTGGCTAGAGCAGTGTGGGACTCCGTGCGCCAGAGGGCGCTCTGCCCATTCCCAAAGTTAAAAGTTGTGTTCCCTGGGACGCAATTGGTAAGGAGTGGTTTTCCTATAAGGTGGGGGGATGTAGGGCATAGGACAGGGTTGGAGGGCTGCAGAGATAATCAGCCCCAGCGCAATAACACTACAAGCCAATCTCTGACCGGAAGCTCGGTTCCCTCCTCGCCCTGTCTGCATAGTTAACATTCATTCAACACATTTTATTGGACACCGACACAGTGTGTCCAGCTCAGGGTCGAGGCTCTGGGGTTACACCGACGAAGGAGTCAGGCCGATTTCACGGCTACCAGGCACTCCACAGGAGCACCCCCACCCTGCCTCCGGTTCGTCCAGTGTCCCCCACGTCCCTGCCCAACCCTCCGCTCTGCCCCTCACCTCTCCGCTCCGCTCTCCTTTTAGGATGAAGTGAAACTGCCGGCCAAGGTGAGCATCAGCAAGTCGCTGAAAGAAGCGGAGGCGCTGCCCGAGAAGGAGGGCGACGAGCTGGGCGAAGGCGAGCGGCCCGAGGAGGACGCGGCGGCGCTCGAGCTGTCCTCCGACGAGGCGGTGGAGGTGGAGGAGGTCATCGAGGAGTCGCGCGCCGAGCGCATCAAGCGCAGCGGCCTGCGGCGCGTGGACGACTTCAAGAAGGCCTTCTCCAAGGAGAAGATGGAGAAGACCAAGGTGCGCACCCGCGAAAACCTGGAGAAGACCCGCCTCAAGACCAAGGAGAACCTGGAGAAGACGCGGCACACGCTGGAGAAGCGCATGAACAAGCTGGGCACGCGCCTCGTCCCCGCCGAGCGACGCGAGAAGCTCAAGACCTCGCGAGACAAGCTGCGCAAGTCCTTCACGCCCGACCACGTGGTCTACGCGCGCTCCAAGACGGCGGTGTACAAGGTGCCGCCCTTCACCTTCCACGTCAAGAAGATCCGCGAGGGCGAGGTGGAGGTGCTGAAGGCCACCGAGATGGTGGAGGTGGGTGCCGATGACGACGAGGGAGGAGCGGAGCGCGGCGAGGCGACCGACCTGCTGCGCGGGAGCAGCCCCGACGTGCACACGCTGCTGGAGATCACCGAGGAGTCGGACGCCGTGCTGGTGGACAAGAGCGACAGCGACTGAGCGGACGCGGGGCTCTGCCCAGGAGGCCGCGCCACCCCGCCCCGCCTCTCCCTGCCCCCTCCCCACGCCTTTCCTCTCCCGCCCCCCCCCGCCCCCCCCCCGCCCCCCGCCCGGAACTTTCTCTATCGCATTCTCTTTCGGCCCCAAACGGGCTGAGATGTTTCTAAATTGACAACGCCGCCCCTCAAGGTGCACCCCTCCAAGTCTTAAAGCTGTTAAGATGGGAGAGGGAGGCAGCCTCCTCTACGAACAGCCCCAATTTGGGCATAGTCTGGGTGGGAATGGAGAGGGGGAGTGATCCGTGTCCTGGTCGTCCAAGTCAGGGATCTTAAAGGAAATTGCTGTCATTTCCATGGTTGCCCCACCACCCCCCCTTTGGGGTAGGCTGCCTTCCCCCTAACCTCCACCTCACACTCACAGCCAACTGCTGTCATTCCTGCTCACTGAGCTCTTTTTTTCTCATCCTGATCCCTGGAGACTTCAAAGCCAAAGTTACCATAAAAGGAAAGAGTGAATCTCAAAGAGGACCCTTGCCCACACGGAAGCCCCATACTGGAAGGACTTAAAAGCAGCTTTTGGGAGAACCTGGGGCAGTGGGGGAAGAAGGCAGAGTGAGCTGTGATTCTGGAAAGAGAGTCTAGCACAGGTGGTATCTGTAAAGCATCCCAACAAGGAAGCCTGGAGCTAAGTACCACCCTGGGGAAGGAGGGCGCTGGTGTGGAGAACACTTACATGTTTATGCATCCGCAGCAGCAGCACATGGCTATGGTTTTAGGAAGGAGAATGGGAAATAGTAGAAAGTGGAAATGGGTGAAGAGAGGAGAATTCTCTTCATTAGCAGCCTGAGAAACACAGGACGAGAATCCCATCTTAGAGGGGTTCTCAGAGGACAGCAGGACAATTTTCAGAATAAGGAGGGAGGACAGTTATGAGAAAGCAATGATCCAAAGGGAAGAGAGAGGGAAGCCTCACCTTTGTCCCTTAACTGAGATGTGAATGGCGGTGCCCCTTGTGGCAGCCCATGTCTCAAAGTCCAGAAAAGGAGGGTCCCAGAAGGGGGCAGCACCAGACTGTGGAGAGCTGGGAGTTAGGAGGGAGGCAGCCAGGAAAAGAGAGCAAGGTGCAAACCGCCAGGGCACCAAGCTGAGAGCTGGAGGGGGGAAGGGGAGGAGAGTGTATGGAGCAACCCAGCCTTGGCTCACTCCTGGCAGTTTCTTCTCAAGATCCTTCCCTAGAGCTAGTATCGGAGCTGCAAAACTTGTCAAGCCCTCCTTACCCTTGTGGGTGCCTCTCCTGGATCGGTGGTGGTGACAGGGATGCTACTTCCAGTCCGAAAGCCTGATTTCTGTAGTCCACTGACAGGTTCTTCTCTGGACACTTCAGTACTCCCTGTTCCTCCCCAGTAAAGGTGGCTTGTCAGAAGGTAGGACAACTCCCTTCCCCCTCAAGCACAGCCCAGAGAGAGCTGAGGGCTTCCTTCTCCCCCACCTCCTCTGCCTCCTCTTCCCTGCTCTGCTTTTTAGAATTGCAGCTAATTGTTTTAAGGGGTGGAGGGAGGGAGCCTGGGGACACAACTTTTTTTTTTACAATACAAAGCTTTGCTTCTCTCCCCTCGTTTTCTTGGTTCCCTTCTCTCTTCTGGATGGTTGGAGACTCTTCAGCTGAGGGAGGATGGGGATTGTGGGACAAGGTCCCTTGGTGCTGATGGGCTGAGGGGCCTGAGTTGTGGGCAGATACAGTTTCCTGTGGGCTCTGGGGAGCCTGTCATGTTGCTGTGTCCTGGTGAGCAGCCCGACCAATAAACCTGCTTTTCTAAAAGGATCTGCGTTGGATTATATTCTCTGAAGGCAGTTACATAGGCTCAGTTGCAGAGGACAGGAGGGGGCCAGGGAGGGGAAAAGGGAGACGACTGTTGGTATAAAGTTATTTATTTATTTATCTGTTTAGGTGGAGGCGGGGGAGGGAGAAAGAATCCCAAGGAGGCTCTGCACTGTCAGTGCAGAGCAAGACGCGGGGCTTGAGCTCACCAACGTGAGATAGTGACCTGAGCCAAAATCAAGAGGTGGATGCTTAGCTGACTGTGCCACCCAGGTGGCCCACAGACAATTGGTTTAAACCTGCCTCATTTGCCTGGGTGGGGAGTGGGAGTGAAGTATTACCATCATCCCTGTTTTTAGAGATGAAGAAACACAGGGTGACTCATCTAAAGTCAAGTACCTGGTAAAGTCAAGTCCTCGGTAAGTGGCAGAGCTGGGATTATAAACCAGGTAGCCTGGTTCCACAGTCTGACTGATAAGAATCTATAACCCTGTACTGTCTAGATCCACTTCCCTGATGTCAAGGCATTAGCCCTCCAGACACACTCAGTTACTCTACTCAGTTTGAGCTTCCTCCCAAATGTACATTTCCAGATCATAGGCCTAGAGGAGGCAGTTTGGGGAGGAGAAAAATCAGAGGCCCTGACTCAGAAGGCTGAATGTCCTAGAGAAAGGATTCCAGTCCGTGTTATATGTGCCAGTCATAGTCACACAGCATATTTAATTCTCCCCAAAATCCTGGGATGGGCACCGATTTCACTGTGCAGCCTCTCTTTCCCATGAGCAAGCAGCCTGCTCTACCTTGTCCACAAGTTATGGGTTTCCTAGAGCAATGGACTCAAATCATCACATGGGTTCTGCCCGCATCAGAATCACCCTAATGAAAATACCGTCATTCCTGGGGCTCCAACCCAGCCTTCTGCCACTACCTCAAACAAGCTGGGTCCTTCCTCATGAGCCATGCATTTGACTCCCCTGCCCCTGCCCCCAGCAACAAGCACAGTGGAGTCTGGAGTTCTAAATCTCCCAGAAAGGGTTGGCTTCCCACCAAAAGAAATGAAAACTGATGCTGAAAAGTCAGAGCACGGGAGCCTGGAAACTTCCCTCCTGCCAGGAGAGGGTCCTTCTTCCTCTGGGATCCAGATGTACAGCTGTGAGAAGCAGGGAATGATGTCAGGACCCCAGCTATGGAATAATAAGGACAAGGGAAACCAGAAAAGCCCTGGGATAGTGGGGCCATCATTTACTTCTCCTACCTACAGTAAAGCACCTGACACACACAAACCCCTTTCCTTCTAGAAGCCATGCCCCTCACTGGTCCACCAGCAGCAGAATGACTCGGCTGTACCTTCCCTACCCAGTGTTATTCCAGGCACCACTTTGTTAAGAGTCCTAATTCTCTGAACAGCCACATTTCTGCTGGCTCCTGCTCCATGGCATTCCTTCTTTACATAACAGTGTGGGGCCGAAACTTCCTTGAATCAGAATTTACTCCTTTTCCTCTTCTCTTGCTGCTGAGGGGAGGAGGAGGGCTGGTTTCAGGCACTGATGAGAGAGTCAACTGCCTACCAATCGGATTTTATGGAATTCCAAGGTCCCACAGCTACAAAGCCCTTTTTCCACCAACCAGTCATGAACTTGCCCACCCATCATTAGCAGTATTTCCATGGGTTAGAAGCAGACAATAAACTAGGGGTATTGTCTCTCGAAGGATCCCATCAAATGTGACCCAGGATCAAAGGAAGTTCCTGTACAGTCTCAGATTGAGTTATGGGGTCTCTAAATGGTACCTTCAAAGTCCTATTCCAAAGAGGTAACTTTTCACTGGGGTCAGAAGGAAACAGCTGTAGTCAGTCTTAGACTGGTCCAGACCTTCATCTGCTCCCACCCAGAGTATTTGAAATGACTTTAGATTCTCTTTCCAGGGCGCCTGGGTGGCTCAGTCAGTTGATCTTCTGACTCTTGATTTTTGGCTCAGGTCATTATCCCAGGGTGGTGGGATTGAGCCCACATCATGCTCCACTCTGAGTGTGGAGTCTGCTTAAGAATCTCTCTCCCTCTGCCCCTCTTCCCTGCTTATGCATGCACTCTCTCTCTCTCAAATAATAATTTAAAAATAGATTATTTTTCCAATCCATTCTCCACACTACTGCCAGACAGAGATAGAATAAGTAAAGATAGAGGAATACATATTTTTCCCTTTATTTTAGAGACAGAGAGAGAAAGAGCAGGGGAGAGGGGCAGGGGAGAGAGAGAGAAAGAGAGAGAGAGAATCTTAAGCAGGCTTCATGTTCAGCACAGAGACTGATGCTGGGCTCAATTCCATGAGACTGGGATCATGACCTAAACCAAAACCAAGAGTCGGATGCTCAAAAAACTGAGCCACCCAGGCACTCCAAGAAATATATATATATACATATATACATATATATATATATGTATATATGTATATATTTGTATATATAAAAATACACATATACATTTTTTAACATTTATTTATTTTTGAGAGAGACAGAGTGCAAACCAGGGAGGGGCATAGAGGGAGATAGAATCCAAAGCAGGTTCCAGGCTCTGAGGTGTCAGCATGGAGCCCAATTCGGGGCACAGACTGAGAGAGAGGGAGAGAGAGAGGGAGAGAGAGAGGGAAGCAGGGTTCACCCGAGGTAGGGCTGAAGCTCACCTGATGCGGGACTCGAACTCATGAATCATGAGATGATGACCTGGGCCAAAGTCAGATACTTAACAACCGAGCCACCCAGGTGCCCTGTTTTGTTTTGTTTTGTTTTTTAAGTTTATTTTTATTTATTTTGAGAGATAGAGAGAGAGAGAGCAAGCAGAGCGGGCAGAGAAAGAGGGAGACAGAATCCCAAGCAGGCTCTGCACTGTCAGCACAGAGCCCGATATGGGGCTCAAATTCACAAACGGTGAGATCACGGCCTGACTTGAAACCAGCAGTCAGACGTTTAACTGACTGAACCACCCAGGTGCCCCTCCACTGTGTTTGTTTTATTAATAATCAGATTTTCCCCATGTGCTGGTAAAGATAGTCATCAATAACTTCAGGCTTGTGGCTTAACAGCTAAACAACCCTAGTTAAGAGGGTTTCTTTCCAAATCCTTCTGGCCAGAATCACAGATATGATGTCCATTGGCCCTGTTAGGTCATAGATCCAAACCACTGTGCCTCTGACCAAATCTAGGGTATGTATCACTTCTAGAACCGTGGAATAGAGAGTGAGAAAGGCTGATTTCCCAAATGAAAATTGGGTTGCTGTTATCGACAGACAGGGGAGAGGATGATAGGCCGACAAAACAACAGATGTTCTTTCCCAGTGATCTGTTTGTGATACTGTGCTAGGAGCCAAGAACTAAAAAAAACAACACATCTAGCTCTTGATTTTAAAGGGTTTGCAATTAGTGGGAAAGGCAGATGTACAAAAGAGCTCAAAGAGATGACTGTAAGAGAGGTAAAGCAAAATGCAATGGCAATACACTGGCAAGGGATTAATCCTGCTTGGGGAATATGGGGACATTTAAAGTAGGAAGGTGGCTTCTAAGCTGCTATCCTAAAAATGGGTAGGATTTCAAATAGATGTTGCTAGAGAGCTGAGACAATATTTTAGATGATTTTTGTGTCACCAGAGCCTAACAGTGTCTCAAATACAATCACAGTGGTTAATGGTTCTTTAGTTGAAAATATAAGAAAAAAAAGACATTGGCCAAATGGGAGAAAGGAGCTTACGTTGGAAGGCTGCCAAGATACCCTGTGGACTCCAAGGAATCACTGAATGGCTAAGTTAGGAAGAATAGGCATCAGGGCATCTCCAGGGACTTCTGAGAGGGAGTTGATGGATAGCCTTCTCTAACATGCTGACATTAATGGAACTCCACTCTAAGGGCTCCCAGGTTCTATGCCTCTCAGTTTCAAATTCCAGATTCCTGGCAAAGAAAATCTGATTAAGGCAATTAACATCCGTGTTCATCCTGGATTTAATAATCTATGGCCAGGAGGAAAGGATCATGTAATACAGACGTGGCTGAAAGGACCCATTTCAGTATATGATTGCAAGCGGGGAGAGGAGCAAGCCCCAGGAAAGGAGGACTTGTTGAGAGCCAGGCAGGACCCAAGAGATAGCCATTAACATTGTAGGTACTCAGAAAGTGGTAATTAAGTGAAAGCAGTGATGTGGGACAGGGAAAGTTCTCCAGGCAAAGGGAACAGTGTGCGGAAAGGCAAAGAGGGCAGGAAAGCAGAAGGCATAACCAAAGAACAGTTAATAGAATTATGGAATGTTGGAACTGTAAGAGGTTTTGTTTTATAGATGAGGCAACAGTAAGAATCATTTTACAGAGGAAGTTTCTGCAGACCCAGGAGATAAAGTAATTTATCTGCACCTAATAAGACTCAGCACAAAAGAGTTGTCAGAAGAGAGGTGTTCCTTTGAGGTGCTAGGAATAGATGAGTTTGCCAAGGGAGGGGGGTCAGAGGGAGAAAAGGATGGAATTTAGAATTAAAAGCAGGAGTGCTGGGTGGCTCAGGCGGTTAAGCGTCCAGCTCTTGATTTCGTCTCAGGTCATGATCTCACGGTTCATGGGTTCAAGCCCTGTGTAGGGCTCCGCACTAACAGCATGGTGACTGGTTGGGTTTCTCTCCCCCTCTCTCTGCCCCTCCCACGCTTTCTCTCTCTCTCTCTTACAATAAGTAAATACATTTAAAAAAAAGTTAAAGGCAGAAGTGCCCAACCTTAGGAGTCATGGGGATGGTGGGGTGGGGGCAGCAAAGTGGACCATGGATGGTCAGAGAGGGAAAAGGACATCTTTCTGGGTAAGGCACTTCCATAAACATTATCTCAGGTAATTCTGATGGGTATTGGATGCTCCTCTGCTCAGAAAAGTCCCTGCCCTTTTCTTCCAGGGCTGTGTCTCTGCTGGGTGACCAGGACCCCTGCCCCTGTTCACAGCTGCCTTGTCAAGATGGATATCTGGTCCTTTCTGGGCCAATGAAATCCTCTATGCCATCAACTTAGAATTTTGAACCAACAGCCACAGAGACTGAACATTTTCAGCAGCAGCCTCAGGTCATAATAAAGGAAAGGTAGAACTTTAGTGAGATGTTCTACAAAAACCCTCTCTGGTGAGGTTCCTGAAATTGCTCTTCCCAAGGTGTGGCTGTTCAACTCTTTATTGAAATTTGGGAGCCATCTCAATTTCTTTCTGATAAGTCTCTCCAATTTTGTGATTTTTTATTTTGCGTAAGATAGTAATAGCTAACATAAATTGAAGGGGTGCAGTGAGCCGGATGCTATATTGAATGCTTTGCTTGTTACCTCATCTAATCGTCATAACAACCTATGAGGGAGATGCTCTCATAGTTCCTATTTCATTGATGAGGATACTCATCAACTTCTCTAATGAGTCTCAGAGAGGTTAAACAGCCCGCCCAGGGGCACATTGCTGCATAGGTGGGGTGCCCAAGCAGTGGACCCTGCCAGGATCTGGGTTTTACCTGCCATGCTTCACAGTTAACTTGAGAGTATCTTCCAATCAAAAACATTTTATTCTTTTATTTAAAAATATTTTATTTTTTTCTGAAGTGATCTCTACACCCAATGTGGGGCTCAAACCCACAACCCCGAGATCAAGAGTCGCATGCTCCACCAACTGAGCGAGCCAGGAGCCCCATCAAAAACATCTTAATGCAAACTAACCAAGGTCAGAATCATGTTCTCTATTTGAAGATGTGGGTGCTGAGGCTCAGAGAGGGTAAGGAACGTGCCCAGGGCTCCACAGTTTATTCTGTGTCAAAGCCATGATTCAAACCCAGTGTGTCTCACTTTAGCTCCATTAGCTTTCTAGTTAATGCAATGGCTTCTATGGACTGCTGCAATGGTCAAGGGAGGAAAATATGTCGAGGAGACAGGAGGGGAAATGGTTGATAGTACCACATTCTGTAGCAAAGTTAAATAAAATGACAAAAAGAAGACATTAGCTTTGAGTAAGAGGAGATTCTTGGTGGCCCTCAAGAGCACAGTCCTATGGAGAAAGAGGGCAGAAGCCACTTTGGTAGCACAAGCAGGGGTGGGGACATGGGGAACATGATGGGAAAGAGGGATAACTTGAGGGTCAAGATAGGAAAGAAGGATTATCTTCAGAGACAGAAGTGAAGAATAAGTGGAGAAGGTCAGGAGGCAGAGGGGAATTAATAAAACTCAGAGAGGGGAAGAGTGGGACCAAGAGCACTTCCATTTGTTCAGTAAGTCTTTATTGAGCACCTAGTATATGCCCAGCACTGAGGAGGCAAGGGAGCAGCAAACAGGTAAGATCTGTTTTCCTGGAACTGACAGATAAGAGACTGTATACAGGTAAATAAAATGAAGAGTATGATAAGAGTTCCACAGGAAATAGCACATAGTGATTAACACGCTGGGAGCAACTGTAGGTGGGAGTAGTTAGACAAGGCTTCTCTAAGCAAGTGAGACCAGTAGGGTGAGGAGGAACTAGTTGTGCCAAAGCTGGAGAAGGAACAAGAATGGGATGTGCAAAGGCCCTGAGGTGGGAAATGGACTAGCTGGAATTTAGTGGGCAGGAGGCACGTTGGTGGGATAGGCAGGGCCTTGACAGGAATGAGAAAAAGCAGAACTCCTTTATCCTAAATCCTATGGGAAGCCACTGAAGGGACAGAATGACATGAATGATGTTTTAAGCAGCACAGGGAAAGAGCTTAGCCTTGAAAATATTGAGGAGGGAGGACTGTTCTTCAGACAGGAGGAAAGAGAGATGCTCTTTTCTCTTATTTGAGTGAGGGGGAGTTGGGCAGTCCTGGTGAGCCCTTCTGTTGCCGAGCCCCATGGGGGTCCTATCACATACACAGATTGCCCCGTGCCTCCTTTGGTCACTGCAGTGACTCGCCACCCATTTACCACCCCCGAGATTCTTGTCTAAATCTCTTCTTTGCCATGTCTTCTTCTTGATTTAGAGTTCAACTGCTAATTCCTCCAGGGAAGAGGGAGTAAATAAAGTTTCTAGAACTTTACAAAGTCTGATCAGTCTCAGTTCCTGGTCTAGCTTATAGTTCCTGAGTCTCTCTGAAGAGATCAATGGAAACTTATCCTCCCTACCCATCGCTATGTAACAAACCACCCAAAAACTTACTGGCTTAAAACAACAACAACATTTATTTTGCTTATGAATTTGTAATCTGTGTAAGGTTCAGTAAAGATGACTCACCTCTGCTTCACTTGGCCTCTGTTGGGGTGGCTTGAAAGATGGGGGGCTGGAATCATCTGGAGGCTGCTTCCATTCATGGCTGATGCCTGCTGTCGGCTGGGCCTTAGCTAGACTGTTGGCCAGAACACCTTCATGTGGCCTCTACGCGTAGCCTGGGCTTCCTCACAACACTTCCAAGGGCGAGTGTCCCAGGGAAAGCGTCAGGTGAAAGCTATATCGTGTTTTATGGCCTAAACTCAGAAGTCACGCAGCATCATTTCCACTGTGTTCTATTTATTAGAAGTAAGTTACTGAGGGGGTGGAAGCAGGCTCTTCCTTTAAATGGGAGAAGTATCAAGGAATTTGCAGACGTGTTTATAAACCACCATATGCTTGAACGAGCTGGGGCTGGGACTCTGCTTTTATTCATTTGTTGGGTGGAGGGTGGGAGCCTCACTTTTGCTCTCCTTTAAACTCTTCCTTGGGGATCCAGGAGGAGGGTTAAGCCTGGGGATATAGTCAAGGAAGAGCAGCTATTCACGTTCTTGAATCAGACTCATGTAGATTTCAATCCTGTCTCTGCCATTTACCAGCTTGATGTTTTTGGGTAAGTCACTTCACCTTGGGTAAGCCTCATCTTCTTAATCTGTAAAATCACAGTATCCTCCTCATGGGGTCATTATAAGGATTGAGTTAATAGATGGGTTACATAATACATGTTCAGAGCAGTGGCTAGTTCATAGTAAATACTCCGTGGCTAGCTATTACTGATATGATTATTCAAAATATGTTTATTAATATTTCATTCATGCTTCGGTGAGTTCTAGCCCAGAACTGGGCTAGATGCTAGCTGCTGGAATTATGAAAATGAGCACGAAGGGGGTTCAAGCTTCTAGGAACCTACAGCTCAGGGGGGATATGTTTGTTTTGTTTTTGTTTTTGTTTTTGTTTTTGTTTTTGTTTTTAAGAAATCTCTACACCCAACATGGGGTTTGAACCCATGACCTCGAGATCAAGCGTTGCACACTCATGGACTGAGCCAGCCAGGCACCCTTGGGATATGTTTTAAGCATGTAGGCAGAGTCCGGGCTTTGGAGTCAGCCAGACCTGGTTCTCATTCTGAGTTTGTCCATAGTTTCTAGCTGTGGGACTTTGGACCAGTCTTTCACTTTCTCAGCCATAGTTTTCTCAGTTGAAAATGAGAATTACAAAAGTACCTGCCTCACTGGGGTTCTGGTGAGGATCAAATACAATAATCTACATAAAAAGCTTAGCATAATTCTTGGAACATGGTAATTACTTAATACATGTTAATTATTAATTTTGTGTATCAGGAAGTAGGCTAATGAAGTACAAGGTGAAAAATGCTGTACTAAATGGGGCATACAACCTGTTAAAGGAGTCCAGAAGAAGAGATTAACTTTGCCAGGAAGAATCTCGGAAAGCCCTGAAGAGGTAATGTTGGAACTGCACTTTGAAGAGTTTCCCGGTTGTGAATGAGGAAAGAAAAAGTATTCCAGGAGGAGGGAAGCAGATCTACAAAAGCGTGAGGTAACAGAAGGTGTTGACATGTTTGGAGGAAGGTGATAAATTCAGTGTGGGAGTTTAAGGTGTTGTTATGGAGGGAAGGAGGCTGGAAAAGAAAGTTCAGGTCAAAGCATTGGCTTACGTGGGAGAAACTGCCATCTGTAAGCTGGGGGTATTCCGTAGAGGGTGGAGAAAAGCCAGTGGCTGGGCTGGAGAGAGGTTTTATAGGTGGAACAGATAGGCTTAGGGGTAGATTTTATGTGTGCATGTGGGGGAGGGCAATGAGGGAAACAATGGCCATCTGCTGAGGAGTCAGGGGAAGAGGCCAGGGTTTGAGTGGGTGGAACAAAGCTGTGGGATGGGGAGTCCAAAAACCTGGCTCCAAACCCACCTGGTATACCTCTGAGTATCTCTGTGACCTTGAGAACATCACACTGTTTTGTCCTTAGTTTCCTATTGGTAAATAATATGGCTTCTTCTATTTGCTACACATAATTATTGTGAAAAAGAAGAGAAGTAATGAGTCCGTAGGTGCTTTGTATGCAGTAAATAATGCAACAAATATCAGACCCATCAGTCAACTGCATGGAATAGTACAGCTAAAGCAGAGTTTAGGTGAGATGGAAGGTAAGGGTATCTGTTCTGTGGTGAAATAAACACAGTGATTGGTAACACACACAAACATGCACATCAGATAAATTCAGTAATTTCCATACTGGGCTGGGTCTACAGGAGGGCAATGGGTAACTCAATTCCACCATCAGCAACTTTACCACTTGTGTGTGTAGATGTTCTCACCTCTCACTTGGATTATTTAAGGTGGTCCTAAGATCCAAATCGGGAGTCTTTGGCTGGGCTTCAGGTATCTGGGCAGCCATCAGAATTTGTGCGTAAAAGTCATGCTGTGTATTTTGGGGGCTAGAATCCATAGTCTCCAGCAGACTCTCAGAAGGATCTGTAATGCTCCCCCCCTCCCCAAAGGTTAAGAGTCATTGACTTTCTCATCAGAAATTAAGAATAACCATTCTTGGGGTGAAGAACTGGTAGCAGAAGGCAACAGATGTTCATTTTTAATTTTTGAATTTCCTGAACTGTATGATTTTTTTGAACCATGAACATGTTTCATTAAAACACGAAATGAAAAGTTTCACTGAAGAAAACTTATGGGGGGTTATCTTATCTCGATGGTGCCATAACCATCTTTCATCTTTATACCTTTTTGTATTAAACACAATAAGTACGAATATTAATAGCTGTGATTTTAAAAAATCCTGATAGGGGAGTCTGGGTGGCTCAGTCAGTTAAGCATCCTACTTCGGCTCATGTCATGATCTCACAGCTGGTGAGTTCAAGCCCCGCATCGGGCTCTGTGCTGACAGCTCAGAGCCTGGAGCCTGCTTCAGATTCTGTCTCCTTCTCTCTCTGCCCCTTCCTTGCTTGCGCTCTCTCTCTCAAAAATAAATGAACACTAAAAAAAAAAAATTTTTTTTAAGGAAAAAACCCTGATAGTGACAGCACGTGCGCATGGGCGCACACACACACACACACACACACACACACACACCCCATTCCATTATGCAAAGTACATCCCCTATTTTGTAAGATAAAATGTCTGTATTTCCTATAAACTACTGGCTTCGATGCAGTAAAACTTGGATTTGAAATAGACGGGACGAAAAAGAAAAAGGCAATTTCAAGTATTTCAGCTCGGACCCATAAAAATAATGTGTACATGTGTCAATCCTCTTATGCACTGTCGTCTGCCTTCTTGTGAACCCGCCAATGTGCGAGCCGTTGGCGTTTGATGCTTGAAGCGGCGGAACGGAGGACAGGGTTAAATCCACTACCCTCTCCCCACGCACTCTAGTAATTACTCTATTTCCACGTCATGTTTCCGGGTGTGTGTGTCCCGACTCACGCAGAAACTGAAGTTCAAAGCAGGCGGGAGTCACCCATGTTCTTTTTGCAGTCCCCAGAAACCCAGTTCAGGCGTTGGGCCCCCTGAGGATCTGGCGATACCTGGGGATTGTCTAACTGGTTGATTCCCACGTGGTAAGTGGCTCGCAACCTCGCCCCCACGTGGAGGCAAGAGCTGGGAAAAGGGAGAGCGGGCAGAAGAGAGCCGCATCAGGGGCATTTAAAGTGTCCTGACGTCACGCACTGCCAGGAACTCAGCTGAGTTTTCAGCAGGACATTCCGGTCATTTTCCCTCCCTCCCCCCGGGTTTCTGTGCCCAAGGCCGCTGCTCCCTCTCCGCTGTAGCGGAGGGAGGAGCACTAAGCGCTCGGAACAGCCAGCACTGGGGCGTTCCCAGTCTACTCTTGGCTCCGCCCTTCCCCCCAGAGGCTCTCCTCATTGGTTAGCGGGTGGGGCTTCGGGTGTACTGTACTTGCACCAGTGCCTCTGGGTGGCCGGGAAAACTGGCCGTCTCATGAATTATGCAGAAGCGGCGTGTCTGTGCCAGGCTGGGGCTAGGCGGGGATTGGTTGGAGAGGCTGTAATTCAGCGGTTTCCGGAGCTGCGGCGGCGTAGACGGGGAGGGGGAGTTTGGGGTTCCGACGTCGCCGCGGAGCGAGCAAGCCCGAACCGGATCCTTGACGAGCACCCCTACTCGGCGCTGTCTCTCCACGTCTGCTAGGAGAGGCCCGGCGGCCTGAGTGAGCCTCGCGACCCACATTCCGGCGCAAGCGCAGCCCCGGCCTATCGGGCCTGAGCCCGAGAAACAGGTGAAGGGGGTGAAGGGTGGGGCCGCCCCCCCGACGGCCCCCAGGTCTGGGGATCCCGGAGGGCGCCAGAGGGGCCGGGAGCCTCTGCAGTGTTTGGGGGAGTTGTGGATGCGAACTTCAGTGGGGCGGGGGGGAAATACGTGGAGATTCGAGGGTCGCTCAGAAGGGACAACTCCCGGGATGACAGGAGCGGGCCTCTGAAAGGACAGGGGGCGCTGGGAGGAAGTTTCGTTCTTTGGAGAAAGGGCTGACGCCGAGGAAGAGAGAATGGGCTCGAGGGGAGAACAGTGGGGCGAGGGCACTCTAGGGTGGGGGTGGCAGAAGTGAGGGACAGCCCCCCGACTTCCTGCTCCCTGGGGCTCTGGGGACGTTCCGGCCACAGGAGCAACTGTCACGCCTGCAGAGATCACGGGCGGGGGCGGGGGGGCTGTTGGAAAGAGCTTTCTCCCCGCTCCCCAGCGCGCCCGGTGGCTCCCAGCTGAGCCAATTCCTCGGCCTTGCCCTGTTCCCTCTCCTCTGGGAACCAGCTGTACCCCTCTAGAGGTACAAATAGGTGTCTTCCCCCCACGGCCCCGCTGGCTGTGGGTAAGATTATTGCATAAGAATCAAGTTTCCTGTAGGGAAATTGACAGTCTTGTACTCTTTTTAAATTCCCTCCCGTTTTTTTTTCTAGGTTAAACCCTGCTTCCCTCCTCCCCTTCTAAAAACAAAGTCCCTATCAAGCCAGTTCTAGAAAGAAATAAACCTCTTTCCTTCTTGACATTGTTCTTTTATAAACACCTGGTAAACTTGGCCAGAAGATAAATAATTGAGCCCTTGCGTTTACTGGATTGTGGTGTTGCTTAATTGCATAGGACAGAATGAACCAATCGAGAGTGGGAGTTTTCTGTCTTAGAGCCAAGATCTTGGGTAAACGCAGAGGGAAACAAAGACAGGCTGGACTTGGCAAAGCCATGTGTGCAAACTTTACCTGCGATTGGGAGGTGTGGTTGGGCTTAAGTTAGCAAAATTCAAACCATCATCCAAGTTGCTTTTTCCATGTTTAGCGTACATCTCTCTGTGTTATATCAAGTGGGTGTATGGTATTGACACACTTTTTTTTAAATTAAAAATGTGCATAATGTATACCTGCTGGTTTTTATCATGTGTGCATCTGCAGGCTATGTCCTGGGTATGGGTTGTAACTTTTTGGCTTGGCTGTGCTGGTAAACCATTGGTTTGAATAAATCAGAACTATAAATCATCTCAGTCTTTTATATGTGGATTTAGACTGTGTTATGACTTGATTCAGCCAAGTTTCTGTTTTATTTTATATTAAATATGTCTGTGTTCCCTGAGTCAACACATTTATTTCCTTGTTACATGTGCCAGACTGGAATACTAGCAGAATTTTTGCTCAGACATTTGCATAGTGGGATGGGAGAAAGAAGTCTGGAATACAAAAAAAAAAAAAAAATGTGGTAGATATTGGAGGGTTGATCTTAAAGTCACTATATTTGTTAGCATATCCGGCACAGGGAACCACCAGCAAATTCATGAATCTTCTATTTCTGCATATAGTACTTTTGGGGAGAGTACTTAGAACTATCCACAGCTATGACTTGCCATACAAGGGGTAGGTTGTTCACATGACATTAATCTCATTTTATAGATAAGGAAACTGAGGCTAAAGGAACAAGGTGGGTGCCCAAGGCAGCAGAGTGCCATAGTGGTAGAACTTGTCCTTAAGTATATTTTGTATTATTTTGATTATCTATGTTAAGTATTAGGTCTTTTTTGTTTTATTGCACCCCTATGTTTATTGCAGCACTATTTATAATAGCCAAGATACGGGAAGCAGCCCGTGTCCAGTGACAGGTGAACTGACAAGATGTGTTACAGTTGTACACAATGGAATATCAGTCAACCATAAAAGAGAAAGTATTAGGTCTTAATTTATAGTGATTGTAGTCCCTGCTGGGAAAAGTGTCACTGAAATGCTAACATATATCTGGACAGGGAAATACCACTAATAGGCTATAAGACTCCAAGGGAGATAGCCAACAAACAGGTGGAAAAAGAAGTACAAGTAGGTTTTGTTTAGGTTATTTTTCCGTCTGCTGCATCTGAGTCTG
This sequence comes from Panthera leo, assembly GCF_018350215.1. NCBI lineage: Eukaryota > Metazoa > Chordata > Mammalia > Carnivora > Felidae > Panthera > Panthera leo. The sequence continues at coordinate 40,693,280 of NC_056692.1, read as the reverse complement.
ACTTGGGAAGTAACTTTTTAGTTAGCATAATTATCATCAGAATTTAGCTATTTGCTAATGGAAAGAGATACTTATTTAGGCAAGTTTGTAGGTAAAGGATAGTGGTGACCTAAAATGCCATTTGATCCAGAGTGCCTTGTGGCTTGATCAGTGATCATTTGTGTCTCCAGAAAGTTGCTTTCTCCCCCTCCCTGCCTCTGCCTGTCTTGACTTTCAGATATGAGATGGGGCAGAGGTAGTGCATTCCAGATGCTGAGTCTATAGCACCTTTTTACCTTATAGTTTCCTCAGAGGTGGTGTACAGATTCACCAGATATTTACTTTTTGCAATGCAAAGTTGCTATGAAGAATCAGAGGCTTTGTTCACAGAACTTGCAGTCCGCTGAGGGGATGTGATAATGCTTTATCCAGACAGTGCAGCATGTCCTCAAAGAGCTGGTGAGACATTAAGCCTGTACTGTCCAACAAGGTAGCTATTATATATTTAAAAAAATGTGTGTATATATATGTGTGTGTGTGTGTATACATATATATATATGGCACAGCTAGAGAATATTTCCATTATCTTGGAAAGTTCTATTAGACAGTGCTGCACTAAGCACTACAGGTCTTCAGAGGAAGGAAAGATTATGAGGCCTGGAGTGGTCTGGGAAGTCTTCTTGCCAAAGGAGAGATTTGATCTGGGTCCCAAATAATGGTTGGAATTTGATAGGGATAAAGAATTTCGGGTGAGGAGGTATGGTGATACAACACCAACAAAATCCTGATAGATGAGTGAGGTAAGTAGGGGAGGAGTGTCTACTCACCAGAGGCCTTGAATGCCAGACCATGGAAGTTGTTTTTGTCCTTTTAAAGATTTTTGAGGCCAGCTATTGGTGTTTAATTGTGGAGTGCCTACTACGTGTCAAGCACGTGCCTGGCATTGGTTAATTTGTACAAAGTGTATCAGCGCACACGGCTTCTGCCCCGGGGGAGCTGTCGTTGGGCCTGACCTTATAAATTGGGCCAGCTCCCAAAGAGAGGTGTTCTGACTTACCAGATTCATGTTCTTCAGTGCAGAAGTGTCTTTTAGGGTTTTTAATTGGCTGCAAATGACCATTCACATTTTATGTCTTCCATAAGGCATAAAACATTCCATATAATGTCCATAAGACATTCCATATTTACTATACAATTTTACTGTAACTTTTAAGTCATTCATAAAAACCGCCAGAAGAACACTTAGGGACATCCCCAGATCTTGAAGAAGTCCTGGTGTCCTGGAGCAGCCTTGGTGAAGTCCAGCAGGATGACATCGCTGGGTTGTTTCAGTCTTTGTTGGTTAGGATGAAAAGAACGAATCTCATGGTTACACGTCTGTCAGTACGAACCTTGGCTTGCTAGGGCACACTTTAGGATGGTCAGATGGGACTTTAGTGGTCCGCTGTTTGAAAAGTCTCTAGTTTTTAAAAGGAATAGCATATGGAAGAATGAATTTCTGTTCTGCTCAGTTCTCATTTATCATGTTAGGATTACTGCAGATCTTAGGTGAGATTGGCAAACGATTCTGTTTTATTTTAATTAATTTATTATCGGCAAGTATTTTATATTGAGAGCCAATTATTGTGCCAGGCGGCATCCAAGGGTAATGAAATACAGTTTCACAGAACTGGAGGTGTTGTGTGGACCAGGGTGTGTGCTGCTTCAGTGTGGACTCAGGGCAGGGGAGACGGCAGGGTAGTGGTTCAAGGCTCGTGCTCTGGAGCCAAACAGGTCTGGGATCAGATCCCGGACCTGCTACATCCTAGTCAGAACCTGAGTCTCAGTGGTCTTAGGTGTAAAAGTAGAGAACAGTGCCTATCTCCCGGGCCTGTTGAAGATTCGATGAGATAATGTAGGTAAAATGCTTAGCGTAATGCTTGGCACGTTGTAAGAACTCCATAAATCTTTTTTTTTTCCCTCTTTTTTTAAAGTAATCTCTATGCCCAGCATGGTGCTTGAACTCACCACCCTGAGATCAAGAGTTTCCTGCTCTACCAACTGAGCCAGCCAGGTGCCCCAGGAACTCCATAAATCTAAGTCCTTATTAAATGTCCCGGAAGAGAGATTAATTCTCTTCAGGGATGAGAAAAAGGCTCTATCACAGAGGGGCTCTGTCAGGTTGGAATACCTATGAATAGGGTTTTGTAGGATGAATAGGAATTCTCCTGACAAAGTTGAGTAATGAACAGTTGTATTCAAGGCCAGGGAACGAGAATGGGCAGAAGCTTAAAACAGCATAGGGTGTCCAGGGAGCTACGAGTGGAAGTTATTAATGTAGGAGGACAGAACAGAGGGGAAAGGAAGCTGTTACCCCTTTTCTTCTGTTCATTATTGGGTTCATGTTTCATTAAACTAAATTGTTTTGTCCTGCTTACAAAAGAACAGTATGCTATTATAAGCAATTTAAATTTGTAGAAAAATAAACTATGTGTATTTTATATATATCCTGTTAATAGTTTGGTCTGTATTTCTCCCGGTTTTTTCTTTTTCTACTTACCAGTATATCTTGGACATACTTATTGCAAATTTCTTTTTAATCACCTAATGAAAGAACAATAAGGAAGGCAATCTGCCCCCCCCCCACTCCCAGTACAATAAGTAAAAACGCATCATGTGGCTTTTCTGTCTGCTACACCCATCCATAAGAATAAGTGTCTTTTCTAATCACTGAACTTTTACCTGACCTTTGATTTTTCAACTACATTGGGCAAGGAACTTCTATTTTGAGCAGTCCTAAGGTAACTGTTCTTATAAGCGTAGAAATGCTTGGGCTGTGTGTTTAAGGGTTTCGTGGTCCAAAGTTGCTATAGGAGGTGATAGAATGGGCTACGAGGTCAGACTCCTTGGGCTTCAATCCCAAATCCAGCACCTCTTAGACTATGGGTCAGTTGCTTTAACTTCTGTGGGCTTCAGTTTCTCTAGCCATAAAATACAGATACCAGGTTCCATTGTAGAGCAGTTGTGAGGATTAAGTAAGATAATGTATAGAAAGTACTTTGCACAGTGCCTGGCAGATAGCTAAAATGTGAGTGCTAATAATTAATATTATTAAAAACTGCAGTATCTACCTACAAAGTCGGGCAAGTTATGATTCATGGTAGCCATTAATAACCCAAAGGAAAGAAGGAGTAATTAGGAGATTCTAAGCTAATAGGAAAGAAACTAAATGAATAGGGACCAGGGGGATTTACATTGTGGTGGAGGAGATGGAGTCTGTCACGTAAAAGGAATAGGCAAACTGTAAATTTCTGTTTACACGAATGCCCCTGTGATAGGTCTCTTTGAGTCTTCCAAAGCCTATGATTGTGGTCCATTTATTTTAAGTAATACTCAACACATTAAAAATGTATTACCACTTAGGAATTTTAACAGTCCCTTGGAGTTCTTCCTAACACCAAAAGTACAGATAATGTTGAAGGTTTGAGGGGTAGAGGAGTCGGACAAGGAAGGTGGGGCAGCCCACGGTTTGGGGGTGTGGCGGCATCCCAAGTGGAATGAATGATCTGTCTGAGGCTGGGAGGTGATTTGTCCCTTCGCGTGCATGTGTGTGCGTGTGTGTGTGTGTGTGTGCGCAAACGTAGTGTATGTGTGTGAGTGCGTGTGTTTTCACGGGAGGAGTAGAGCTTTGTTTTCTTGTAACTTTCCTTTGCAAACGCATCTGTATTCAGAATAGCCTTGCGGTTAAGAAGAACCACTCAGCTTCTCCTTGAAACTGGTTTTCTCACACTAGCTCTCCAGTTTGGGATCCGAGAAGTCAGGAAAGAAAGGCCGCCCCGTTGCTTCTGGCCCGAATGTGGGGCAGGAGGAAGCCAGCAGAGCTTGAAAGAGAAAGTAAACTTTCTGGTAAATAAATGGCTTCCCTATTGTGGAGGAGGAGCACAAATTATTAGGGGGATATTTGGGTAGTTTTTGTAGAAGCCGTTTCTGAAAACTGATTTAGATTAGCGAAGGTGAGCTCAATTTAGGAAAACCCTGCCCGGTCTGGTGTTAACCACCTGTTTTCCCGCTTTGTCGATTGATTTTATTAGTTTTTGGTATCCTGACCTCCTGACCACTCATTCTGGTTATGAGAAATGGAGGATTTGAGTCTGAACTTGAGCACCTGCTTAGGTGAAATCTTCCTAAAATGCATGTTTTTTTCACATCTTTTCTAATGTTAATTTTGTTTTTGCTGTTTAGCAAACACTTTTTCTGACCAAACGGAAAGCATTACACTTTCCTTTGTTCTCCCTTTTTCTCCCCACCAGTGTAATCCTCAAACCCCAAAGCCCAGATGTTAGCCGAGTAATTACCTCTCCGGTAAACCAAACAAAGTGCAATATTGCATCAGGTTAGCATTAAAATAGTCGGCCTTTGAATTTTTTTTCTACTTGTGGTTTAGACACGATAAATATTTAATCTGATTTTGTCTGACAAATCAGTTTTGTATTTGGGCCCCGTTTTATCAATATGTTTAGGGAAAGTGAATTTATTGGAACTTTAACCCAAATAAAGCATAGTTAGGGTGGTAACTGTCTTATGGATAGGGGCAGGTGGAATAATTGAAGCATTCTGAAGCCATATCAATATTTATTCTTAATTCTGTGTGTTATTGTCCTTTTGTGTTTAAGTGCATAAATAAGGGTGGACTGTAAGTGGTTAGAAGCACGTGGGACACTTTAGGGTCCTAATAACTGTGTTGGAGAATACTGGGTTCATGGAGCCATCTAAAATCCCTGCTTCCCGGTGTACCACTGTGGTGCCACATGTCGATAGTGGGGGAGGATGTGCCTGTTGGGGGACAGGAGGTTTATGGGAACTCTGTATTTTCTGCTCAGTTTTGCTTTGAATAAAATTGCTCAAAAAAGTAAAGCTTATTAATTAATTTTTATTTATTTATTTATTTTTTAATTTTTTAATGCTTCTTTATTATGAGGGAGAGAGAGACAGTGTTGCAAGCAGGGGAGGGGCAGAGAGAGAGGGAGATACAGAATCGGAAGAAGGCTCCAGGCTCCGAGCTGTCAGCACAGAGCCCGATGCGGGGCTCAAACTCAACAACCGCAAGATCATGACCTGAGCTGAAGTCGAACCCTTAACCGACTGAGCCACCCCAGGTGCCCCAGAGCTTATTAATTAAAAAAAAATCCTGTTTCTGCAGAAATATCCCAAGGATCAGAAGTGCCCTCTATACAGCTGTGTGATGCCGTAGACTCCTGCCTCAGTTTACCCTAAGATTTACAATGAGTACCATTCTTATATACCCAGTGAGAATATCTTCCAAGCAAGGGAGAATGAGGCTGCAGGTGGGGCAGAGAGAAGACCCACACACCATCCAATCTGTGGATTTAACCACTTCCCCTTTCCCTAGGAAAGATGAATGCTAGTCTTAACCACAGATTTGCAGCAAGAATATATCAGTCTTGTTTTTCGGTGCCCAGACTGCAGGTTTCTTTATGGTAAAAACAATATTTTAGGGAAAAAAAAGTTTAATCAGTACGAAAAGGTTTGTAGTTAGTGGAGTTTTCTTTTCACCTTATCCTCTGAAATCTCTTTCCCAGGGACAGCTAGTTACCCACGTCGAATTTTTCCACAGTAGCACATTATACACATAACTCTGTTTCTTACTTTTTGTCACTTTATCAAACACTCCATATGAATGTGTTTATGTCTGCCTCATGTTTTTAAGACCTGCATAGTAGTATTCAGGCTGTGGATGTCATAATTTATTTAGTTTTTTTTTTTTTATTTTTAAGGACAGTCTGCCCCTCAACATGGGACTCAAACTTAGGACACCAAGATCAAAAGTCACATGCTTTACAGGCTGAGCCAGCCAGGTGCCTCCCCCTCCTTTTTAAAATATTTTTTTATTTTAATAATTTGTTTAATCTAATGATAGTCATAGATTGCAAAATATAAAGACAGAAAACCATATTGTGGGGGCACCTGGGTGGCTCAGTTGGTTAAGCATCTGACTTCGGCTCTGGTCATGATCTCATGGTTCCTGAGTTCGACCCCCATATTGGGCTGTCTGCTCTCAGCACAGAGCCCATTTCAGATCCTGTCTCCCTCTCTCTCTGCCCCTCATCTGTTTACACACACACTCTCTCTCTCGCTCAAAAATAAATAAACATATAAAAAAAGAAAAAACAATATTGTAAATATCCTCATATTTGTCTTCAGGCACATATGAATAAATCTGTACATCTGTACTTTAAATGTTTTAATCATCGTACGCATTCTGTTTAGAAATGTAGCTTTTCTGTTAACAGAATGCACATTCTTCTTCTGAAGCATTAATTCTATCTAGGGAGAAGCCTAGCTGTGTCACTAAATGAAACTCCAGTCTGTCACTTGGGCAGATAGGAATATTGCAACTCCCCCACCCTCACGTGGTGCCTGCTGCCCACTCAATTTTTTTGAAAGCGTGTTGTTCATATACCTGTGATGCCAGAGCCCAGCTTCCATTAATTTCTACCACGCCAGGCCTAAAACACAACACTCTTTTGTGTCCTTGGGGAAATGGGGACAGGAGCCGTTTTTTTATTTTTTGTATTGTTCCCTTGCAGGAGCTGCTCATTGATGTTTTTGTTTGAGTTGTCTATAGGGGCACTTCTCAGAGTGTGGTCCACAGATCTCCCGGGGGGCGCCCGGCGGGCGATGGTGGGGGGGGTGTCTTTGAGTTCAATTTCAAAGCCATTTACATAATGTTATTTGTGCCTTTTATTTAGTTGGCATTTACACTAGTTATTGTACTTAGTGTGCTCTCAGAAAGAAAAACTGACTTCACTTAAGAATGTCCATGATACAACAGTAAACAATATTAATTTCATTATCTTTCAACTGTGGAGAATGTGCCTTTTTGATACTCTCTGATGAAATGGGAGGCATATATAAAGAACACTTCTGCTGGGTAAGGAAGTATGATGGTTGTCTTAAGGAAGAGCTCTTGTGGAAACATTTCAATTACAGTCTCCAACTAGCTGCTTTTTTCATTTTTTCTTTGAAAGAATGACAGACCAACTGGGATATTGTTAGACATTTTCTCAAAAAAGAAAGAAAAGAAGCTGTCTCTTCAAGGAAAACAACCGATAATGTTTGTTGCCAATGACAAAGTTTAAGCTTTTGAGTGAAAATCAGAATTTGAGAAAATTTGCAAGAAAAATTGTGAGTTTGACGGCTTTCCCATATTAATGAATGTAATTTTTTTATGGTAAAACAAATGTGGCTTTTTAATAGTTTTATTATAATGAAATGTGTTGACATCTGGAAAGTCTATGTGTCTCTGAAATAGTGTTTTCCAAATGATTAATGCAGTACATTACTAAATCATGCTTGGGAAAACATTCTATTCAAAATGCAGGATAGACCAATGGATCTCAATGCAGCTGAGTATGAAAAGTTCATTGAAATCCAACAGAATGCAATCCACATTGCATCGAATCTTTAAGAAACTACCGTTTGCTGGGGCACATGGGTGGGCTCAGTTGGTTAAGCATCCAACTTTGGCTCAGATCATGATCTTGCTTCATGAGTTCAAGCCCTGCGTCAGGCTCTGCTGACAGCTCAGAGCCTGGAGCCTGCTTCAGATTCTGTCTCCCTCTCTCTCTGCCCCTCCCCTGCTTATGCTCTGTCTCTCCCTCTCCCCAAAATAAATAAACATTAAAAAGAAGGAAAGAAAGAAAGGTTTCTTGTTGGGGCACCTGAGTGGCTCGGCTGGTTGAGCGTCTAACTTTGGCTCAAGTTTGTATGATCTCACAGTTCATGGGTTCAAGCCCCAAGTTGGGCTTTGCATTGATAGGGCGGAGCCTGCTACTGGTTATCTGCCTTCCTCTCTCTCTGCCCCTCCCCTGCTAGCCTGTGCTCCTCGTTCTCTCTCTCTCTCTCTCTCTCTCTCTCAAAAATAAGTATACGTTAAAAAAAAAAAAAAAGAAAAGAAACTACACTTATTGAATTTGGGTGTGGTGTTAAGGAATATCCAAAATTATCTGAAAAGGCTATTAAGATACTCTCCTCCCTCTTCCAACTAGCGTGACGTCACATTTTCTTCATGTGCTTCAAAGCAACATACTGCAGGGGCGCCTGGGTGGCGCAGTCGGTTAAGCGTCCGACTTCAGCCAGGTCACGATCTCGCGGTCTGTGAGTTCGAGCCCCGCGTCAGGCTCTGGGCTGATGGCTCAGAGCCTGGAGCCTGTTTCAGATTCTGTGTCTCCCTCTCTCTCTGCCCCTCCCCCGTTCATACTCTGTCTCTCTCTGTCCCAAAAATAAATAAAAAACGTTGAAAAAAAAAAAAAAAAAAGCAACATACTGCAGCCGATCGCATGCAATAGCAGATATGAGAATCCATCTGTCTTCTATTAAGCCAGGCATTAGAGAAATTTCCAAAACTTTTACAGTGTCACTCTTTCCACTAATTTTTGTTGTTGTTGTGTTGGAAAATAAAGTTATTTTTCATAGAAATGTTACTTATGTTAACATAGGTTTATTATTTTTAAAATGAGTTAATAAATATTTTTTAAATTTCTGTTTTAATTTCAAATACATAAATACAGATAGGTGCAACCTTTGGGGTCCTTATTTTTAAGGATATAAAGGGGTCCTGAGAGCAAAAAGTTTGAAAACTGCTGGTCTAAAGATTTTAGCACAAGAACCCCCACCGTACTTGTTGTAAAAAAGAAAAAGAAGACTCTATGATTTTGCCCCAGGGAGTCTGATTTACTAGATCTAAGGTCATTTTAACAGGCAGTCAGATATTCTGATGCAGGTGGTCCTTAGTTTGAGAAAGGCCGATAAGCTGTAAAGTCTTCTTTCAGATTGGTGAAGTCATGTTTACAGGGTTTAGAAATCGTTGTTGTTTTAGAGAGAAAGATAAACGATAGAACTGTAGTTTACTAAGAAAAAAAAAAGATTTCTTTCTTTCTCTCTTTTTATTTGTTTCTCTTCTTAAAGATTTTAAGTAATCTGTACACCCCATCCCCAAATCAAGAGTCCCATACTCTTGGTGCCTGGCTGGCTCAGTGGGAGGAGCATACCACCCTGGTTGTGAGTTTGAGCCCCATGCTGGGTATAGAGATTACATACATATATACATAAACAAACAAACAAACAACAAACTTAAAAAAAGAGTCAACACGCTTCACCAGTTGAGCTATCCAGGTGCCCCTGGAGATTTCTTTTAATTCTGTTTACTCCTCTTGGTATTTATGGACCTTAATATTAATCAGTGGTGGATTATGGTTACCGAAAGAATCATGACCTTTACCAGATTAATGTTTAGTCTTGTTTTACTGATGGACTATATATATTAAGACAGTTTCTGGCTGCTTTAATTATTTTCAGACATGTCTTTATAATAAATTTCAGACGTATCTGTTTCAGATGTGTCTTTATAATGAAGTTAACTTTGATTTATTGCATGTAATGTAAATAAAATTCTCATGTTCCTTTCTTGTAATTGTTTGTATAACCAATTAGAGGAGGAATTTTCGTGTCAGAGATCACATAGTAGAGATAAGACTTAGATAATTTGATTCCACTAGCCTGGGAATTTGAAGACTCCCAAGTTTGTGTTCTGCTTGTATAATTATCTTTGTGGTCACTTAACATTTCTGTCCTTATCTGTAAAATGGGAACAAAGTCTACTTGACAGGATTGTTACATTATCTTAGCCACCTCCGGGTTCTCTTTGGCTGAACGATTGACTGGAAAATCCAACCTGAATTCATGCTTCAGGTCAGGTTCTGCATGGGTGTGATGATCTATCCATCCATCCATCCATCCATCCATCCATCCCTGTGTGGTTTTTAGAATTTAGATCATAAACTGCCCCCGATGCAGTGATGTTTCTAAATTCTTCATTTTTTCTTTCTCTTTTTAAACCATGTCCACTACCTCACATTGTTGAATTATAATTTCATGAGTAATTGAGCCTTTTCATAACCTCTTATGTGGATGCGATAAGATCATCTTTTCTGAGTGCTTACATCATGCAAAACTATGATGTACATGAGGTGACTTATTTTTCCAAGTACATTATTCATTTTTGAGAAGACTGAATAGAAAATTTTTATTTATGGGGAGATAGCTCATATTCTATCTTGAATATAATTTAAACTTTGTGGGCCAGATTTTCTTAAAAAAATTTTTTTTGATGTTTATTTTTGAAAGAGAGAGAGAAAGAGAGCGCACAAGCAGGGGAGGGGCAGAGAGAGAGGGAGCAAAGGATCCGAAGAGGGCTCTGTGCTGACAGCAGACAGCCCGATGTGGAGCTCGAACTCAACGAACTGAGAGATCATGGCCCGAGTCGAAGTCAGACGCTTAACTGAGCCACCTAGGCACCCCCATGGGTCAGATTTATCTTTAAAAATATTTTTCATAAAGCTCAACTCATACATTTTATTTTATTTTGTTTTTTATTTTTTCTTTAAAATTATTATTTTTTTTTAATTCTTAGCGTTTATTTATTTTTGAGGGAGAGACAGAGTGTGAGTGAGGGAAGAGCAGAAAGAGAGGGAGACACAGAATCTGAAGCAGGTTCCAGGTTCTGAGCTGTCAGCACAGAGCCTGACATGGGGCTTGAACTCACAAACCATGAGATCATGACCTGAGCCAAAGTCGGACGCTTAACCAACTGAGCCACCCAGGTGTCCCATAAGATTTTTTATTTTTAAGTGTAAGTAATTTCTACAGCCAACGTGGGGCTCAAACTTATAACCCTGAGACCAAGAGTTGCATGCTTCACTGACTGAGCTAACCAGGCGCCCCATCAACTCATACATTTTTGTTTGTTTGTTTTATTTATTTTGAGAGAGAGAGTACAAGCGTGTACTCAGGGGAGGGCCAGAGAGAGTGGGAGAGAGAGAATCCCAAGCAATCTCTGCGTTAATTTAGTGCAGAGCCCAGTGTGGGGCTTGATCTCATGAACCATGAGATTATGACCTGAGCCAAAACCGAAAGAGGGACGCTTAACTGACTGACCCACCCAGGCTTCCCAACTCAGACATTTTAAAAATTAATAGACTATATATATATATACTATATACTATATATATATATATATGCGTATATTATATATATATATGCATATATTTTTTAGAGCCATTTTAGGTTTATAGAAAAATAGAGCAGAAAGTACAGAGTTCCCATATACCCTCTCCTCTCTCCCCCCCAGAGATTCTTCAGTTATGAACATCCTGCATTAGTGTGCTGTACATTTGTTACTATTGATGAGCCAGTATATATATGTTTTTAAATACAATTTTTTAAAGTTCATTTATTTTTAAGAGAGAGAGAGAGAGAGACAGAGAGAGACAGAGCATGAGTGGGGGAGGGGCAGAGAGAGAGGGAGACACAGAATCTGAAGCAGTCCCCAGGCTCTGAGCTGTCAGCACAGAGCCTGACGTGGGGCTTGAACTCATGAACCGTGAGATTGTGACCCTGGCCGAAGTCAGACACTTAACTGACTGAGCCACCCAGGTGCCCCAATCTCTATACCATATATGGGGCTTGAACTCACAACCCCAAGATCAAGAGTCCCAAGCTCCACTGACTGAGCCAGCCAGGTGCCCCTTGAGCCAATATTGATACATTATTAACCGAAGCCTACAGTTAACATTAGACTTCACTTTGTTACACATTCTGTGGATTTTGACAAATGGATGAAGACTTGTATCCTCCATTACAGTGTCACATAAAGTAATCTCACTGCCCAAAAAATCCCGTGCTCTCAAACTGTCTCATCCCTCTCCCAAACCATTGGCAGCCAGATCGTTTTTACTGTCTCCATAGTTTTGTCTTTTCCAGAATACCATATAGATGGAATTAGACAGTGTGTACCAATTTCAGAGTGCCTTCCTTCGCTTAGCAACACTCCCTATCTTTTTGTGGCTTGATAGTCTCGTTTCTTTGTATTGCTGATTAATACTCCATTGTCTCTGTGTACCACAGTTTGTTTATCCACTCACCTATTGAAGGACATCTTGATTGATTCCAAGTTTGGGCAATTATGAATAAAGCTGCTATAAATATTCATGTGCAGGTTTTTGTGTAGATACACATTTTCAGCTAATTTGGTTAAATACCAAGGATCACGATTGCTAGATCATATGTTAAGAGTATGTTTAGTTTTATAAGAAACCGCTAAACTATCTTCCTAAGTGTCTGTACCATTTTGCATTCTTGCCAACAATGAATGAGCATTTGCTGTTCTCAGTATTTTGGATTCCGACCATTTTTTTTTTTTAAGTTTTTTCAGTTTTTTATTTATTTTTGAGAGAGAGAGAAAGAGAGCTAGTGAGCGCAGGCACGAGCACAAGCAAGGGAGGGGCAGAGAGAAGGAGAGACAATCCCAAGCAGGCTCCACACCATCAGCCCAGAGCCCGATGCGGGGCTCGAACTCACAAACTGTGAGATCATGACCTGAGCTGAGATCAAGAGTTGGATGCTTAACTTACTGCACCACCCAGGTGCCCCAGATTTTGACCATTCTAATAAGGGTATAGTGGTATCATTGTTTTAATTTGCAGTTCCCTATGGGTGTATGATGAAGAGCATCTTTTCATATGCATATTTGCCATGGGTATTTCTTTGGTGAGATGCCTGTTCAGATCTTTTGCCCATTTTTAAGTTGGGTTGTTTTTTTGAGAGAGTTTTAAGAGTTCTATGTATATTTTGGATGTATTTAATTTTTCTTCCTTAAAACGTTTTTAACTGGCATAAATATCTCTTCTGGAATTCAAGCTCATACAGAAACAAATTCGGGGATGCTTATGGTTAGTGTACTGAGGACAATGAAATGAAGTACTTGCCTCCCTCCTCCCCCTAAATTTAATTTTCAGAACCTCCTGGGTCTAGGGCTGGCCAGAGGGCCATAGTCCAGAGTACAGATTTAAATACTGATCTTTATGGTTAGAGTAATCTCTCTGCTGTTACGTGTAATACGTTGGATAGTGTTGATTCCTTCTTAAGACCTGAACATTTCTGACCCTAGGTAGATTGGAATAGTGGAGAAATTCTGGAGATTTCTAAATCTCTTGAGGGAAAATAATCACTATCTCTAGGGGTCATTCTTCTTGAGCCCTTTTAAATTACTTATTGGGATGCCTGTGTGGCTCAGTTGGTTGAGCGTCTGACTTCGGTTCAGGTTATGATCTCATGGTTTGTGAGTTCAAGCCCCACGTCAGGCTCTGTGCTGACAGTTCACAGCCTGGAGCCTGCTTTGGATCCCGTGTCTCTCTCTCTCTCTGCCCCTCCCCTGCTCATGCTCTGTCTCTCTCTCTCTCAAACATAAATAAAAACATTTAAAAAATTAAAAAAATTACTTTGTGTGTGTCAGATTAAGTGACAAAAGTGAAAAAATAGTCTTCCAGTGGGACTTTTCTTTTAGGAAGAAAAGTAACAAGAGTGGGTTCAGTACCTTTGTGATCCTGATGAATTTGTCTTGGGGTTCAGAAACATTAACCTAATTGATGGAAAGACTAGGTATGGTGGACTGGAGTATTACCAGAGACTTCTGCAGTACCACATTGGATGGGTTCTGTCACCATTTTGCTCACCCTTTTAGTGATATTGGACACAAGTGAACACCTTTTTTCTTTAGTTTTTTTAAAATGTTTATTCTTGAGAGACAGAGACATGGCACGAATGGGGGAGGGGCAGAGAGAGAGGCAGACACAGAATCCGCAGCAGGCTCCAGGCTCTGAGCTGTCAGCACAGAGCCCGACGCGGGGCTGGAACTCACGAGCTGTGAGATCATGATCTGAGCCGAAGTCGGACACCGACTGGGTGGCCGACTGAGCCACCCAGGCGCCCCAAATAACCTTTTTTCTTTAAACACTGTGGGGGTGCCTGGGTGGCTGAGTTGGTTGAGCAGCTGCCCATATTTCTCAAATGTCTAAATGTATCTCTCTCTCTCTCCCTCTCTCTCTCTCCCCCTCTCTCTCCCTCTCCCTCCCTCTGCCCCTCTCCCCTGCTCTCTCTCTCTCTCTCTCACGAAACGAAATGAAATGAAATGGCTTCTGTGACAGCCTATTCCTCTGGTTTTTCTTTGTCTCACTGGGCTTTCCCAGCTTCCTTTCCTGGTTCATCCTCTACCTGAACACTCATGTTTGAAGGACCTCAGGCCTCCGTCTGGGGCTTTCTTTTCCTTCCTTCTTCTATATTCTGTCCCCAGGTTATCTCATCCATTATTTTGGCTTTAAACATCATCTCCATTCTGATGATTACCAGGGGTGTACTCCCAACCTGGGCCTCTCCAGACTCCCGATCCCTGTGTCCTGCTGCCTACCTGACATTTCCCCTCAGACAGCTTGGTGTTGTCTCCCGTGCATCTTGCCTAAAACACAACTCTTTTTTTTTTTTTTTCAATGTTTTTTATTTTATTTTTTTTTTAATTTTTGGGACAGAGAGAGACAGAGCATGAACGGGGGAGGGGCAGAGAGAGAGGGAGACATAGAATCGGAAACAGGCTCCAGGCTCCGAGCCATCAGCCCAGAGCCTGATGCGGGGCTCGAACTCACAGACCGCGAGATCGTGACCTGGCTGAAGTCGGACGCTTAACCGACTGCGCCACCCAGGCGCCCCTAAAACACAACTCTTAAAGTTTCTTGTCACAAGCTTGTGCTGTTCTCCCCACTCAGTTTTCCCCAGTCGAAGTAAATGGCATCATCATGTACCCCATTGTGCAAACCCCAAATCTGGGAATCTCTTTCATTTCCCTGTTTCCTCATACCCCTGCTTCTCTTCAAGTCATCTGCAAATCCTGTCAGTGTTACCTCTGAAGTTTTCTTAAATTCCTGTTCTTCTCTCATCCTGACTTCTGTTCCAGCTCTGTGGTAGACTGGGTACCCTGAAAACCCTGTTGTGCAAAACACCAAGAAATGCTGGATAAACTGAGCGTTCAAAAAAAACTGGGGAAACCTACAGAGGCAAAAAGCAAATGGAACCTTACCAAAAAAAGGGAGAAGACAGCTGCTTAACATGGGGTTGGGAGTGTGGCATTTATCTATGTCTTTACCAAGGATTTTTAGTTTAAAGGCCACTCTGGGCAGGAGACCAGGCCTTTGGTCTTGGTGAGGAGTTGGAGCAGCCAAGTCTCCTAAGGGATGCCTGGGTGGCTCAGTTGGTTAAGCCGCACTTCGGCTCAGGTCATGATCTCACGGTTCATGGTTCGGGAGTTCGAGCACTGCATGGAGCTCTGTGCTGACAACTCAGAGTCTGGAGCCTGCTTCGGATTCTGTCTCCCTCTCCACCTGCCCCTCCCCCGCGTGCACTCTGTCTCTCAAAAATAAATAAACATTAAAAAAAAAAAAAAAGAATTCCTATGCATACGCCTGCCATTTTAACATTTGAATTTACACTGTCTTTTTGGTCCTGGAAACTCCAAGCTAAGGTTTTAACATCAAGAGGTCTGTTTTCCTTTAGAAGCCAGGACAAATAGTTACTTCCTCCAAGATGCCTTCCCTGACTATCTAGAGCATGCCAGCCTGACCCCAGTCACTCACTATCCTGTCATCTTATTGCTCTTATCACAAGTGGTAATTACTTCCTTATTTACTTGTCTGTCTTCCTCCATCTCAAGGAGGGCAGAGACCTGTTTCGTTCGTCACTCCAT
The DNA here is from genome assembly GCF_018350215.1 of Panthera leo. NCBI lineage: Eukaryota > Metazoa > Chordata > Mammalia > Carnivora > Felidae > Panthera > Panthera leo. The sequence goes on along the minus strand of NC_056692.1, from coordinate 40,677,673 downwards.
ACCTGGCTCTTGGTTCCTGACTGGTGTGTTTTTCTTTTCTGAATGAACAGATGGATGAATGAGTGAAGTAAGGAGGTTGCTTCCGAGGGACAATGAAAGGATGGTACCTAAATTTTATTTTATCTTGGCATTAAGCATTTCACTTGAAAACAGAATTATGATTCTTACCCAAAAATGCATATCAATAATTTAGAAATTGAAGACGTTGACTTACATCGCAAACAACAGTCCTCTGTCCCACTCCTCCTTACTTCTAAGCAGAGTGCTTCCCAGATTGCCACTTTCCAAGTATTGGGCTTTTTCTGCTCATATTTACTTTCGTGCTTTTCAGTAATGTGCTTACACTGCCGTTTTTGACCTATCAAAATTTTAGATACTGTTTAACTTCCTGTCGTCATTGGTGAGGATGTATTTCTTTCACCACCACTGTTCCTTCCCATCCCTTATAGTAGAGTGGTCATAAGTTTTAATCCACTTGGGCTAAACTGCCAACGATGTGTATTATTTTGACTAAATATTGCTCACTGGTAAGCCAAGCAGCGTATTATGATTGCGTTTCCTTTCATATACAAATATTTGTTTTTTTTCCTGGAGTTAATATTTTTATTTTTAAAACTTGCTTAGTTTTCTTTATATCTACTGCCAACTTCCCCAAAACGCTCTGGCAGGTTTCTCAAATGCCTGGCAGTTTACTTCGAATGCTTAAACACACTGGCCATCTAGTCTTTATTTTCTTGGCAATCACCCCCACCCCCATCCCTGTCCTGCTACAGTCAGGGTCTCCTATGTTGGATTCCCTTTTTCCCAGATCCCCTGTCTTCTTCATTTGCTGAAGCACACATTCCAGTAACATGCTATCAAGAAAAGGTGTGTGGAAAGTCAGTTTTTTGAGTACCTGAGTTATCTGAAATAGCTTTTATTTTTCTTCACACTTGAATGATTATTCAGGCGTCACATCATTTGCTCATCATTCTGAAGGCCTTGTTGGCTCAGTTGGCTTTGAATCTTTCAGTGTTTGTGCCGAAAGTCGATGCTGTTCTGATTTCTGATCTTCTCCAAGAGACCCGGTTCTTTTCTCTGGAAGCTTGTATAACTTATTTATTTCCTGTGTTGAAATCTCACTGGATGTGCCTTAGTGTGGGTCAGTTTTCATTCATTGGACTGGGTAGTAGATGGGCCCCTTTCCATCTGGAAAGGGAAATTCTTATTCTTTCTTTTGATAATTCCTGCCTTACCATTTTTCCCTTCTCTTTTTCTGGGAATCCTCTTGGTCAGATATTGGATCATCAGAGTTTTGTTTTGTCTCCCCTCTGCTTCTGTATTCCATCTTTTTTGTTTTAGAGTATCTTCTAGGATGTTTCCTTGGCTCTATCTTTCAAGCCATCTACTTAATTTTCAGTTTGGCTGTCAATGTCAAATGTCAAATGTCCCATGTTGGACTTAGAGCTTACTTGAAACAAAAAGTGTAGTACTTTTTAGTTCTCAGTTCAAGTTGAATGGTCTTATGTGCTTGTCGAGCTTCACTGTGGAGTGATTGGGGAAAGCCCTGGCTACCGGGATTCTGGGACCTGATGTATGTAGCTTCTCACCTAATCTCTGTTGTTTTAGTTCAGTGAACGTCTCGCCCTCATCTGTGTCTGGTGTCCCCAGGTCTGTACTTGGCTTTCTCCAGACAGTAAGTACTCTGTCTCTTGCTGGGTTCAGAGAGAGGTAATTATTTGGGGGAGTTTCAATAATACAGATTTTTCAACGAGTTCTCTTATTTTCAGCTAAACGTTTCATCCCTGCCATCAACCATACCTACCCTCTCCAACTTTGAACTTTTGGGGGGTCATACAGTGTACCTCTGGTTAGAAATCCCTTCTGCAGGCACTTACTATTTAGTTTTCTCAGCTGTTGTAGGTCAGTGATCATGTCTCCACTTTCTGGATTCCAGAACTTTATTGATAGCTTTTGTCCACTGTTACGTCATTTCCCATTCTTTGTCCTTGTGGGTTTATACCCACTGCCCCTGCTTTACTACCACTTTCGTGAGGTTTTGGATCATGGTGAACCAAGAGACCTATGTCATGTTCTCTGGAGCACTTGTGTGTTTGCACATGCTAATTCCCAGTGCTGAGACTGGTTACCCCTTCCTCTCTAGCGTTACCATTTCTCCTGGAGAGACTCTATACCTTGTAAAGTATCTGCCTTCTCATGTCCATTTACATGTAATTTCCATTTACATGTAATTATCTTGTTACATGTCTGCTCTTCTTTCAAAACCATATCTTCTTTGACGGTACGGACCAGATTGTACAGCTCCCACGAGCACTATCTGCCTTGTTTTAGAGTTGTGTGGCCCCCGACGTTGTACATTCCTCTTGCTCTGCTGCGGACTATGAATTCTCCAGTTTTCTGTCCCTCGTGGCTTGGCAGAGGCACTCAAGTGTTTAGTGAACCAGTGACACCTTTACATGTGTCCTCTTACATGTCACAGATGGGCCAGAAAACCTGTGAGATGGTATAATATATACCAGGGTGACCATAGTTAATAATACTGTATTGTATTATTAAGAGAATAGATCTTAAACGTTCTCATCTCAAGAAAAAAACATTAGCTGAGCTTCTGGTGGTCATTTCACAATATCAAACCATTAGTTGGTGCACCTAAAAGTAACATGATGTGATGTGTCAACTATATCTCAGTAACACTGAGCAACAAGGAAAGAAAACCTCTGAGAAATGATGCATTTTGTTTCTGTGCATTTTTCTCTGGTGAGGTCACATTTATGTGGTCAACTTTTTTTTTTTTTTTTTTAAGGCCAAAAACAAAATACCTCTTCAAGAGAATAACAACTATGACCCTCATTTTCTGCCTGGGTAGATGATTTTCTCTTTGCAGTCAGTCGTCTTTTCCTCTCTAACCACATTTTTTCCAGTTATAAAGCTTAAGGCTCGATCCACTCCTTGCCTCTTAAGTCATAGTGTGGTGGAAAGAACCGGAAACTAAGTCAAGAGGCTGCCCGCCGGATTTTGTTCCCGACGCTCACGTCAATGGTCTGTTTCCATGTCTGTAAAGTGAGCAGGTTGGATTTTATATATTTTAAGAGCTCTTGAACAACAATAGCAGAAATGTTTTTTTGTTACTGAGCTGGAGCCCAAGTGTCTTGAGGGCAAAGCATTGAAGAGCAGACAATTGATTTACTGTGTAAAGCAGTTTACTATGACTCTAGGTTGGGTCTTAGACCTTTTACTTTGGGAATATCTCAAAATAAACTTACTCATCCAAGTGGTTTTCTGTTTTCTGAGATGCCTTATTTCAGTGTCTGTAAGTCAATATTAAGTTAGGCTGTAATTTCCTAGATTCCCAGATAACTACCAACAGGCACGTGCCATGAAATATACCCTCTTTAAAAAAAATTTTTTTTAACGTTTTATTTATTTTTGAGACAGAGAGAGACAGAGCATGAACGGGGGAGGGGCAGAGAGAGAGGGAGACACAGAATCGGAAGCAGGCTCCAGGCTCTGAGCCATCAGCCCAGAGCCCGACGCGGGGCTCGAACTCACGGACCGCGAGATCGTGACCTGAGCCAAAGTCGGACGCCCAACCGACTGAGCCACCCAGGCGCCCCGAAATATACCCTCTTTTAGATGATATCAGGGTGCTAAAGTCTCATTATTGCATTCAAGGAGAAATGACTATATCAGTTTAACTTTATTATATTTTATTTTTTTAAGGTTTTTTTCAAATTTTATTTTATTTTTGTTTCCTTAAGTAATCTCTAAGACCAACACAGGGCTTGAACTCACAATCCCGAGATCAAAGAGTCCCATGTTCCACCAACCGAGCCAGCCAGGTGTCCCTAGCTTTGTATTTCAAAAATTTTTCTTCTGAGGCTTATGTTTTAATATAAGCTCTTCTCTTGGGAAATTTTGTCATTTGTTTGTCTCTTCTGGTAAATCTGCATGAATCATTGCACCTATTAGCTCATGCTGAAGGAAGACCAGTGTATGTTCTTCCATGAAGTTCATTAGCTTTTTAAGGCATTTCAGTCTTCTCTGTGCTAGAAGAATGTTGCAGATTAAAAAAAAACACACACACACACACACTTATATAATTTTCATTCATTTAGTCAACAAATGTTTGAACATCCTGTAGGTACTGGGGAAGTAGCAGTGAGCAAAAGAGAGTCTTTGCTCTTGTGCAGCTTACATCCCCTAGCAGGCGGTGGCGGAAGGAGATAAAAAACAAATCCGTGGTATGTTGGCGGCTGTCGAGTACCGTGAAGAAAAACTCAGCCGGCGTAGATGTGCTCTCTTCCATGGAGTGGTGTGAAGGGATATTTTGTGCAGAGGTGTGAGTGATGTCAGAGAGCGAGCCACACAGTAGTCCAGGGAAAGAGCTTTCCAGGCAGGCATGGTATGTTCCAGAAGGAGAAAGGGGACCAGTGTGGGCAAAGGGGAGAGCAGTGGGAAAGGAGGTCAGAGAGGCCTTCAGGAGCAAAATGGGTTGTCTGGTGGGCTGAGGTAGGGGTTTGGATTTTTTTCTGAGTGGGCTTTGAACAGAAGAATGGAATGATAGGACTTCTCTCTTGAAAGGATCTGTAATGTGGAGATTAGACTGCGGAGGGACAAGGGTGAGCACACCAAGACCAGTTAGGAATGTAGCACATGGTGGCAGCGAGGTAGGAGGTGGGCTAGGTGAGAAGCGACACTGGCTCAGATTAAGATTGTAGCAGCAGAGGAGATGGTGAGAGATGCTCACATTTCTAGATACATTCTGAAAGTAGAGCCAACAGGATTTGTTAATGGATTGGATGTTGGAAGGAAGAGGAAGAGGAGAGAGGTTGGAATCAAGGCTTCTTTTCTTTTTCTTTTTTTTTTTTAAATGTTTATTATTTATTTTGAGAGAGAAAGAGAGAGCACAGGACAGGCAGTGAGAGAGAGAGAGAGAGAGAGAGAGAGAGAGAGAGAGAGAATCCGAAGCAGGCTCCACACTAGTGGTGTAGAGCCCGATGCAGGGCTCGAACTCGCAAACTGTGAGATCATGACCTGAGCTGAAACCAAGAGTCAGATGCTTAACCGACTGAGCCACCCAGGCGCCCCCAGGCTTATTTTCAAGGTTTGTGGCCTGAGCCCATGCAAAAATGGAGTTGTCATTTGCGAAAATGGGGAAGTTGGCCGGGAGAGGTCTTTAATGAGGAGGTTGGTTTGGGGTGCTCTTTAGATATCCAAGTGGAGATGCTGAATAGGCAGTCAGGTATAAGACTGGAGCTCGTGAGAGAGGATAGGGCTGGGGATGTAAACTTGGGGATTGTCAATTTGTAGATGGAGACTGAGTGCACAGAGAGAGAAGGGGTTTACTATTAAACTAGTTTTAACAGTGAAGCCTTTTCCTTTAACACTGCAAATTCTTTGCCTTGTAAATATGGAGAAAAAACTGAGGGCTACTGGAGGGGTTGGGGGAGGAGGGATGGGCTAAATGGGTAAGGGGCACTAAGGAGTCTACTGCTGAAATCATTGTTGCACTATATGCTAATTTGGATATAAATTATATATTTTAAAAAATTAGAATAAAAAAACCTGCAAACTCTTTCTCATGGAAGATAGACTCCGTAAACATGGATTCTATCACTGTGTTAGTAAAGATGTTGCTGTAGTTATCAAATGCAATAACCCCCTTCAGATTCAGTGGCACAAAGCCCCGACCGTTTTGTTACGTCCACGGATGCCGTGGGCAGAAATTCAGATAGGCACAGCAGGGGTGGCTGTCTTTGCTGCACAGTGTCTGGGCCCACAGCTGCCTTGAACGTCCAGGGCAGCCATCGTCCGGAGGCTGCTTCACCCACAGATCTGATGCCCAGGCTGGGATGAATCAAAGGCTCATCTCAGCTGGGACTGCAGACCAAATGCCTTCACGTGGCCTCTCCTGCCTTGGGCTTCTCACAGGGTGTTGGCTGGGTTCTGGGGAACGAGCCTTCTAAGAGAATCGGACGGAAGGCTTGGAAGTTGCATATCGACACTTCTGTTGTACTCTGTTGGTTGGAGCAGTCGTGGCCTTGGCCAGATTCAAGGGGAGGGGACAAAGACCCCTTGTCTCAATTGGAGGAGTATTAAAGAAGTTAGGGCCGTGTTTTATAACCACCACAAATGCCCTTTGAATTTGAGGTTCTGCCCTAAACCACAGTAACTTTGAAGGAAGGAGTTCCAACGCAGGATCCATGGATGTGTGTTGTCAGCCCCAGTTGTGCATTGCTGCGTACTTAGTGACCAGGATTACCTTAATATCTCTTTAGGGGAAGTGGCCTGAATAAACTTGGGAAAAGGTTCTTGCTTCTCTCCAGTAAGTAGTGAGCTATATTATGGGTCTGTGATACCGAGATTCAGAAATTTAAGCTCCCTTTCTCTGGTTTATTTCAATTTCCTGTCTTTGAAGAATATTAATAACTTACATAGCATTCCAGATCAGTGGATGCTTTTCTGACTTTGTAACTGGGGCTTTATCCAAAGATACAATACCCACAGGCTTCTAGCAGCCTCTTGCTCTTCTTCTCCCTTCAGTTGCCCTCAAGCCTGGAAAGTTTGACATGACACTTTGCTTGCCCAATCCAGTTGTTTCTCAAGGACTATGTTCTTTCTGTTTTAAAGAGTTGGCAAAGGGCTCCTGGCTGGCTCAGTCGGTAGAGCATCCAACTCTTGATCTCGGGGTTTTGAGTTCAAGCCCCACATTGGGCGTGGAGCCTACTTTATTTTTTTAAATTTTTTTTTTTTTTCAACGTTTTTTATTTATTTTTGGGACAGAGAGAGACAGAGCATGAACAGGGGAGGGGCAGAGAGAGGGAGACACAGAATCAGAAACAGGCTCCAGGCTCCGAGCCATCAGCCCAGAGCCTGACGCGGGGCTCGAACTCACGGACCGCGAGATCGTGACCTGGCTGAAGTCGGACGCTTAACCGACTGCGCCACCCAGGCGCCCCCGTGGAGCCTACTTTAAATAAAATATATAATAGGGGCACCTGGGCGGCTCAGTTGGTTAAGCGTCCGGCTTCAGCTCAGGTCATGATCTCATGGTTCGTGGGTTCGAGCCCAGCATCGGGCTCTGTGCTGACAGCTCAGAGCCTGGACTCTACTTCAGATTCTGTGTCTCCCTCTCCCTCTTCCCTTCCCCACTCATGCTCGCTCTCTCTCTCTCTCTCTCTCTCTCAAAAATAAAACATTCAAAAACTTTTTTTAAAAAAATAAAAATGAAAATTGGGGTGCCTGACTGGCTCAGTCAGTAAAGCACGCGACTTTTGATCTTGAGGTTGGTTGGCCTGGCCCTCAGAATAACTCTTCCTAGATGCAGTGTCCTCGCCTGGGAGAATCTGGCTGATTCAACAGAGGGATAATATCCCCGCGGTTTATTCGTTCGGTGCGTGTTTTTGGAGTACCTGTCACGAGCCGGGCACTGTGCTGGATGCTGGGGGGTGAGGGGGAGAACACGCTACCGGGCAGCAGCCAAGGCTCTTCCTGCTCTCGTGGAGCTGGCATCCAGCGGTGGTGGTTACGCGTCCGTTATGGAGTCCTGGTGTTCGGGTCCCCGGCGGTGGCAGGGACAGAAGGAGGGTCCGGTGGGGGGTGAGGGGCGTCTTGGTGTTTTTGAGCAGCTAAAAGAAGAGCAGAGCGAGCGCCGGGAGCTCAGCCGGCAGGCTGGTGGCAGCCGAGACAAGAAAGACAGGGCTCACCAGGCCATCGGTCACATTAATAACACAGACACTTAACATGTTGTGCCAGCTGTGTCTTAAGTGCTTCTTCACATTGAGTCATTTAGTCCTTACGGTGATCCTGTGACGTCCTGTTGTCTGTCCTTTCTCACAGGTGAGGAAACTGAAGCACAGGGAGGCTAACTGGCTGCCACTTGCTCCCACACACCTAAGTGGGGGCACCTGGATCCGTGCCGGAAGCACAACGCTGGTCTGCTTTGATTTTACAGATTTTGTTTTTCGGCCCAAGAACAATGCAAAGTCATCAGAGGGATTTAACGTAGGGGAGTATTCAGATCAAATGTGGAAAATGGACTGGTGGCAAGCAAGCACATGCAGGGAGACAGTCAGACGCTCTCATCATGGCCCATGTGTGTTTTGGCTCTGAGCTTTCTGGCTGATTTTCTTTTCCCTTCCTGACTCCTTTTCTGGGCGGGGAATGGGAGAGTTTGTGCGTCAGAGTACAAGCCCCAGACCCTTTCTGTTAAATAGCAATGTGCTACTTCCCCCAAAGCATTTATTCTTGGGTTGCAGCAATCTTAATGTCTTGAGGGGATGGAGCCTGATTGTAATTTACAGACCGAATAGTCTTTGGAGGCCACCCAGCCCCGCGGCTCTCCCAGCGTCAGAGTTACTGCTGCGACATTTCTCAGGGTGAACATTTAGCCTGCATTTGAACACCAAAGGCCGCGGGAACCCGGGAGGTTGTCCCTTACTCCTCCCTTTGTCTGGGTCACCTTTGCCCTTGAGACAGTCACCAAGCCCCCTCCCACCTCCCTCTTTAATATCTCTGGAAGACGTCCACCTCAAAACAGCTTTGAGGCTGCTGCCCCGGTTCAAGCCACTGCCAAATCTCACCTTGATTATGGCAGCCTGAGGGATCTTTCTGAAATATAAATCAAATTGTCACCAGTCTGCCTAAAACTTTTCAGACTTCCTTTTTGCCCCTGGACAAGGGTTCATATTTCTTCAACCTCATCTCATGCCATAGGCTTTATACAGTCACTGCAGTGTTCTGCTTCATTACAACTGCCTGGATCCCAGGCCTGGAGATTATTATTCAGTACATCCGGAGTAAAGGCCAGCATCTGGCTTCTGAAAGCCGGTCAGGTGATTCCAGAGTTGAACCCTGATCCCTGCTCTCATTCCAGGGTTCTCAAAGTGGCCACACGTTAGCATCATCCGAGAGATGTTAAATAGCAAAACGTGGATCCCTGCCTCAGGGATTCCACTTTGACAAATCTGGTTTGATTTCCCAGGCACCTCTACTTTCAAAGAAAAAAAAAAATTGCTCTTGTAATTCTGATCTGCAGCCAGGGTAGGGAACCTCTGTTGGCAGAGGGCATACTCCAGAGGGCAGGATCTGGGGTAGGTGTTAACGAGGAAGCAGATTGGTTCTGAAGTGTTTCACCCTTTCACGTACGGATCTCCACGTATCAAAGAGCCAAACTTCTGTAATTGTCTTACCCTCTTAGAACCCCACTTCCTGTTCCCCAAGTCTTCTTACTGGGCAAAACATTCAAGTTCTCGGACTCCCCACACTGATTGCCTGCTCTGAATGTGCTTGTGTTTTAGTGCACCGTTTAAATTGTGATGTAATTAGAGATTCATTCTAGATGTGGGCCACTTACAATGGGACGGATAGATTCTTTCATTCAAACACTGTATATGCCTGTTTAAAATACCATAAGATGGGGGTACCTGGCTGGCTCAGTTGGTAGATCATGTGACTCCTGATCTCAGGGTTTTGAGTTCAAGTGTGGATTAGGGTTCCAGCTCTGTGCCATGACTACCTGTATGACCTTGGGTAAATCACTTAAAATTCTGTACCTAGTTTCCTCCTCTATAAAATGGGGGTACAAATATATCTAGGTCGCAGAGTTGTCGTGAGGATGAAATGAGTAAATAAATAGATGGCAAGTGCTTAAAACAGTGCCTGGAACATAGGTAGTGCCATATAAATTTAGTGATAGTCATTGGTTATTTGGCCTGCTCTTAAACCAAGGTTCTTACTTTCCATCTTTTTCTTTCATTTGGATATCACATAGTTGTTTTCACCTTTGGTCTTTTTAGGACCTGGAGCTATCCTTAGGTGAACTATGTAAGGAGATAACTTGATCAAAGAACCACGGGACCCTCCTGTCTTTCTTTTCTCCTGTTACATACTTACTCTAAATCACAGTGCTACAAACTCCCTCCCTCAGCATAGGACACAAAGACCCATTAAAATGCACGCATTTGACATGGCAGGGTAAACTGACTTTATTATTTAACGTGGCTAATCTGATACATTAATCTGTTCCCCGGGGCATTGAGGAAGTGGATTTAACATAAGAAGTACCCATGAAAGGAATGTTGTGGGAGGAAGGAAAAAGCCAGCACTACTGTGCCCCCAGCAACGCATGGGGGACACGCTTTAAAGCCATTGTTACTTATTTGTTTTTCTTTTTTTTTTTTTTAACTTTTATAACAGTCTTCCCAAAGAGCGGTCCTTCCCCATTTTACTGAAGAAAAAGCCTGTTCAGTAGTCAAGTAACGTCTTGAAAAGAAATAGCTGATAAAATGGCAGGCAGGGTTTGCACCCAGGCCCATCCAGTGTCAGAGCCTCCCGTTGTGCTTGACCTCACACCACCCTGCCTCGGAGGAGTCTGTCTGGTTGGGGGAGTGGAAGTGTCACCAAGTGACGCACACATTTGGTCTGTTTTGTGGTTTTTATCCAGAGCTCAGACCTGTGATCAGGCAGCCTCAACCATAAACTGAGTACTGAGTAATTGATGAAGCTTGTCTAATTGTGTTACTTTCAGTTTAGAGGGAATTAGGTTTATATTGTTGCGCCTTTCATCTGAGATATTTGTGATCAAATATGGTGCCGATCCCAAATCAAGTATGGAGAATACGTCCATTTTTTAAAAATTCTTTGACACTGGGGCACCTGGGTGGCACGTTTGGTTGAGCTTCTGACTCTTGGTTTCGGCTCAGATCATGATCTGGAGGTTCATGGGTTCAAGCCCTGTGTTTGGCTCCATGCTGCCAGCATGGAGCCTGCTTGGGATTCTCTCTCTCTGACCCTTCCTTGCTTGTGCTGTCTTTGTCTTTCAAAATAGATAAATAACCTTAAAAAAAAAAAAAAAAAAAAAAAAAAAAAAAGAGGGGCGCCTGGGTGGCTCAGTCGGTTGAGCGACTGACTTTGGCCCAGGCAATGATCTCACGGTTTGTGAGTTCGAGCCTCGCATCGGGGTCTGTGCTGACCGCTTGGAGCCTGGAGCCTACTTCGGATTCTGTGTCTCCCTGTCTCTCTGCCCCTCCCCCGCTTATGCTCTGTCTCTCTCTGTCTCAGAAATAAATAGAAACATCAAAAAAAAAAAAAAAAAAGAAATTCCTTGACACTTACTAGATCTGAAATAACTGGAGACCTTGTTAATTCATAGTTCTCGGAATCCTTTTGTCAAAGATGACTGGTAGATATAGGGCAGCTGGGTGGCTCAGTCGGTTGAGCGTCTGACTGTGGCTCAGGTCATGATCTCACAGTCTGTGAGTTCGAGCCCCACGTCAGGCTCTGTGCTGAGAGCTTAGAGCCTAGAGCCTGCTTCAGATTCTGTGTCTCCCTCTCTCTCTGCCCCTGTCCTGCTCATGCTCTCTCTCTCTCTCTCTCAAAAATAAATATTAAAAAAAATTTTTAATAAAAAAAATTGTCCTTGTTCTCACTTTTCTGAGCTCTACTCCCCAGTAATTTAGTACTTCTTCTATATACTCAAATTTGTCACGTTAGTAGGGAACTATAATTCACGTTCTTTTAGATCTCAGTGTCCATTTTTACAAGGAAGAGTTGGTTTCTGACTTTAAAGCAAATCCTATTATTTGTAACTAAATATATTTGAATATTACAATAGGTGTAGTTGGATTGGGCACTCAGCTGTTAATATTTTGTCTTTTAAGGAAATTAAAATTAGATTTATATATAAACTTATTGTAAAGGCAAACACTTGATCTTCTACCTTATAAAGGTACTATTTGGATTTGTAAGCAACGATATTATATATTTACTATACAAGCATACTTATTTTGAATTATCTTTTTCTAATTTGAAATTCCAGAGTCTTAATGTCTAAGGTAATTATGAATAGTTAAATTACAAATGGTTAAATAGGTAAAGCTGTAATATTAAAAAAAAAAGTTTAACATTTATTTATTTTTGAGAGACAGAGAGACAGAGTGTGACCAGGGGAAGGGCAGAGAGAGAGGGAGACACAGAATCCGAAGCAGGCTCCAGGCTCTGAGCTGTCAGCACAGAGCCCGATGCAAGGCTTGAACCCACAAATGGGGAGAACATGACCTGAGCCGAAGTTGAACGCTTAAATGACTGAGCCACCCACGCACCCTAAAGTTGTAATATTTAAATGTAGGCTCTGTGGGGTGCCTGGGTGTCTCAGCTGGTTGAGTGTCTGACTCTAGATTTTGGGCTCAGGTCATGATATCGCAGTTGTGAGATTGAGCCCTTTGTCAGTCTCTGTGCTAAGCATGGAGCCTGCTTGGGATTCTCTCTCTCTCTGTCTCTCTCTCTCTGTCTCTCTCTGTCCCTCCCTCCCTCCCTCTCACTCTCCCTCCCTCCCTCCCTCTCTCCCTCCCTCTTTCCCTCTCCCCCTTCCCTCCCCCTCCCTCTTCCCCTCCCCTTCCCTTTTTCCCTCTCTCCCTCTGCCCCCTCCCCCACTCACATGCGCGCTCTCTCTCTCTCTCTATATATATATATATATAAAAATTTTAAAAAATTAAAAGTGAATATAAAGCTGTAAAATTACAATGGTCCTAATGTTTTAAGATTTATTTTTAAGTAATCTCCAGCCCAATGTGGGGCTCGAATTTACAACCTCGAGATCAAGAGTTGCATGCTCCACCGACTAAGCCAGCTAGGTACCCCTTATATTTTAATTAATTAGTTAATTAATTAATTTTCAAAGTAGGCTTCATGCCCAGTGTGGAGTCTAATGCAGGGCTTAAACTGATGACCCTGAGATCAAGATCTGAGCTGAGATCAAGAGTTGGATATTTAACTTACTGAGCCACCTAGGCACCCCACCCCTAATATTTTAGAAGAGAGAAAATATATACACACTCTGAGTAGGTTAAAAGGTATTACATGAACATGTCAACTGTAGTTCTGGAGAGTGGGATGGTAGGATATGGGTGATTTTATCTTTTTTTTTTCCCCTTAAGTTTTTTTTTTTTTTTTTAATGCTTATTTTATTTATTTTAGAGAGGGAGAGGGAGAGAGAATCCCAAGCAGGCTCTGCACTGTCAGTGTGGAGCCCGACACAGGGCTTAAACCCACGAACCATGAGATCATGACCTGAACCCAAACCCAAGAGTTGGATGAGCCACCCAGGTGCCCCTGGGTGATTTTATCTGTTGGATTTCTGTTACTTTATACTTTGGTTGCCTTAGTCACTGGCCTTTTCTAACAGCAAAGAGGATGTTAGAATAGGCAACCAATAAAATATGTCTATGCTCTATTTATAATATAGGTATTTCGAACATAGATTGTGGCTAACACCCAAAGGAGAGTCTTGTGACACATTGCAAGGTGGAACAGAAATTATCTTTAGATCACTTTCTGTTTTGGATTGTTGTATGCCCCTGGCTTTTGTCTCTCTCCTCACTTTGGCCCCTCACTCCACTGCCCCTGTCATAAACGCACTGGCGCATGGATGTGAAGTGCAAATCTGAATTTAAAATGAAGTTTTATATAGTGATGTAATGAATCCCTTTCGTAAGCAGTCCTGATTTGTGTTTCTCAACACATCTCTTGGTTTCCTTAGAATGCAGTACATAAATGAGAACTGTGACTTTGGATAAACTTTTTAGTGATCTTTACAGTAATAAGTTCCCCATTAGACAATAGCTGTTTGCTTTATGACTTGTTGGTAAGTTATCCCCAAGGGGTTGAGAAATTCCTGTTTTGAAAAGTCCGGAAAGTCTTTGGTGACTTACTGTTTCATTTTTATTTTTCTTTTCTCTAAAGTTGTAGAGAACACGATCACACTGAGGTTCCCCTCCTATGCTGGCACCTCCTGTCTGCTAACCTAAACTTAGCACTTACACCTTGAGAGAACGACGCCCGATGTCATGCCCTAAGCCAGCCCCTGTATGGAATGAACTCATTTCTCTCCTGTGCACCCAGAATGATACTTGGCATTCAAATTGTGCAAATCATTTTCTGTGTGTCCTGCTGTTCAGTGAAAGTGGTTATTAAATCACAGGCTTCCCCCTATTCTGCAGATGAGAAATCCTTTAGTTAGACCTTACATGGAGCTCTTTAGATTAATTTGTGATTTGAAAAACCAGAACTGAGATTGTGAAATAAAGTAGGCTCTTGTAAAACTTTTTCCAGTAAAACAGTTGCCACAAGCTAGTTGGCAATGGTTTTCATAGACAATCTGGCTAGTGATCTCTTAAGGATATGCAATTCTTCTGAAGAGCATGTGGGCTGATTGCCCTGTAGCTGCTGTTAATGAAATAGGGTTTGTAGCTAAGCAGCCTGTAAGGAGATCAGCACTATTTGACTCTTTGCCCATGTTCTCCTTAAAAATACTACCTGCTCTCTGCCTTCAATTTACACTGATTAAAAAAAAAAATAGGATAGCTATTACGATATTACCTAGAGTGACTAGACTAAGAAGTAGAGCATAACGTCAGTCATTTTTGCTTTAATTTTATGGGAAAAAACTAGTAACTGGTTTCTGGTCTAAGTAATGACATAATTATTGTACTACTTAACTATATCCCATTTGTGTTGTCTCCCCACTAAAACCAAAACCTCAACAACAAAAACCCCTCTGAGTTGTGGACTTGAAATGAATTGGGCAATTTTCAAGAACTTGTAATTTTTTTTAATGGTTTGAAAATGCAGACATTCATGTGTGACCTCAACATTCATCTCTAATTGAGCAGGTGTGATGGGATGTTGCTTTGTGGCTCTAACATGGAACATCAGGAAATAGACTGTGATGGCTCTACATTTGTATCCAAGATAAGCAATTAAATAATCAGTCTATTTTTTATCAATTTATAACACTGAATTTTATAAAAAGTGAGTGTCTAGGGGTCCCTGGCTGGCTCAGTCTGTAGGGCAGGCACCTCTTGATCTCAGGGTTGGGAGTTCAAGTCTCACATTGGGATAGAGTGTACTTAAAAAAAAAAAAAAAAAAAGTCTATTTCTTTAAATCCTTTATTAGGAAAACTATAGCTTTTTGGTTACACAAGAGCAGCAGTATCCAATAAAAATAGAATGCAAGTCACATAAGTAATGTTAAATTTTCTTTTTAATTAAAAATTTTTTTTAATGTTTATTTATTTTTGAGAGAGAGACAGAACATGAGCGGGGGAGGGGCAGAGAGAGAGGGAGACAGAATCTGAAGCAGGCTCCAGGCTCTGAGCTGTCAGCACAGAGCCTGGTGCGGGGCTCGAACTCACAAACTGTGAGATCGTGACCTGAGACGAAGTCGGCCGCTTAACAGACTGAGCCACCCAGGTGCCCCTGTAATGTTAAATTTTCTAGTAGCCACATTAGAAGTAGAAAGATTTAGTGAAATTAATTTTAATAATATATTTCATTTAACCCAGTACATCCAAGATATTATCATTTCAACATTAGTGAGATATTTTACATTCTTTTTTTTTTTTGTATTAAGTCTTCAAAACCCACTGTACATTTTACACTTACAGTATATCTCAGTTTGAACTAGCCACATTTTGAGTGCTCACTAGCCACATGTGGCTAGTGGCCACCATATTGAATTAATGTAAATCTAGAGTTTCAACACATTTGTGTGCAGTAGACTCTACATAAATTGACATATTATACAGATTTCTATGCAGATCACATCCTGAGAAACATAAGGCAGATCTTGACACTTTTAGTTCTGAGGCAGATTTTAACTCGGCCCTAATGTGAATATTGTAAGAGAATTCTAATGGCCTTTGATTTCTTATTGAGGGTAACACACGCCACGGTTATAGTGCCTCAGCTACCCCTTTCATTCCAGCCAGTGTTTGGTATACATGTACCACTGCCCAAGCAGCATCTGTCCTGTGGCAGGTTGGTCTTGGGGGTGGCAAGGAGAGGGGCAACCGCAAAGGCATGGTAGATGAACGTGTTTGGGAGGTTCCTAAGAGGATAGAAGACATTGTTTAGAAAAAAAAAAATTCCCAAGCACCCAGGAAACTTACTTAATTCCCCTCTAATGCTGTTGGAAAATTGAATTTATTTGTGGAAATGTATTGGTCTGATTGGGGCAAATATCTCATTCTGAAATTCTCATCTCTTTGCTTTATTGAATTTTTTCATCAGTGGAATTTAAGCCCTTGGTACATGAGGAGGGAAATACCTCAGGTCTGTGCTATAAGTGTAAATTACACACCGGATTTAGAGAAGTCAGTACCAGAGGAAGAATATAAAGTATCTCATTAATTTTTGTGCAGTTATATGTTGAAGTGATAACATTTTATACTCTATGTAGATAGATATGTATGTCTATGTATATCTATGTAGATATATATACCTATGTATATATATCTACATAGATATGTATATATATACTATATATTTTAAGTGTTTTTAATTTTATTATTTATTATTTTTTTAAGTAAGCCTGTGCCCCACGCGAGGCTTGAACTCACAAGCCTGAGATCAAGAGTTTCATGCTCTCGTGGGGCGCCTGGGTGGCTCAGCTGGTTAAGTGTCCAGCTTCAGCTCAGGTCATGATCTCACTCTCTGTGAGTCTGAGCCCCACATTGGTCTCTGTGCTGACAGCTCAGAGCCTGGAGCCTGCTTCGGATTCCATGTCTCTCCCTCTCTTTGCCCCTCCCCCACTTGCGTTCTCTCTCTCAAAAAAAAAAAAATAACTAAACAATTTAAAAAATTTTAATTTACTTGTTTCTTTTTAGTTTTTTAATATGGCTACTAGAAAACCCAAGATTCTGTATGTGGCTTGCATTACATCTCTTTTGGATGGTGTTCCTTAGATTGTTCATTGTTCAGTATAAAAGACCACTGCGGGGGGCGCCTGGGTGGCTCAGTCAGTTAAGCGGCCGACTTCGGCTCGAGTCATGATCTCAAGGTCCGTGAGTTCGAGCCCCACGTCGGTCTCTGTGCTGACAGCTCAGAGCCTGGAGCCTGTTTCGGATTCTGTGTCTCCCTCTCTCTGACCCTCCCCCGTCATGCTCTGTCTCTCTTTGTCTCAAAAATAAATAAACGTTAAAAAAAAAAAAAAAAAAAAGACCACTGGGAAGGTCCTGCCTGTGCTTTCTTGAATGTATGCTTGAGAGCTTGACAGTTGATGGCACCTTTGGGATCCTGCACCCTGGCAGTAGCAGGCAGGTTATTCTGTGTGTGTTCCCACAAAAGTGGGAAGGAACCTGCAGCACAGGCCTCTTAGTTTCTGTACAAAAACCTGATCCTGAATCACTTAGCTACCATTATACTTGCCGCTTGGGGAACAGAAGACCTATTGGTTTTTTGTTTTGTTTTGTTTTGTTTTAATTTTTATTTTTGAGAGAGACAGAGGCAGAATGCAGGTGGGTTAGGGGCAGAGAGAGAGGGAGGCACAGAATCCGAAGCAGGCTCCAGGCTCCGAGCTGTCAGCACAGAGCCCGACGCGGGGCTCGAACCCACGAGCTGTGAGATCGGGACCTGAGCCGAAGTTGGACGCTCAACCAAGTGAACCACCCAGGCACCCCAAGACCTGTTGGTTTTGTTACCAGTTTGCTCTGTAATTTTTATGATTTTTTAAATATTTATTTGTTTATTTATGTTTATTTTTGAGAGAGAGAGAGAATGAGAGTGAGTGGGGGAGGGGCAGAGAGAGAGAGAGGGAGGGAGGGAGGGAGGGAGACACAGACAGGATCCAAGATGGGCTCTGCACTAATAGCACAGAGCCCAATGTGGGACTTAAACTCACAAACCATGAGGTTATGACCTGAGCCAAAGTTGGATGCTTAACTGACTGGGCCACTCAGGTGCCCTGACTCCGTAATTTTTATGAAAGGGGCAGTTATAAGGGTGCTTCTTCATGCCTCCTCTGAGAAATAAATAAAGAACTCTGGATAAGTGTACATGTTTGTGTGCCTTCAGTCTTTCATTAAATGTTCTCACAATCCCAGAGAACCATCTCAGTATACTTTGATCTGTACATATGTCACTCTTTGGCTATTACTCGTAGTCATTTTTACAACCTCTTAAGACTGCTTGGTCTGTACTGATGTTTCCATGGCACGCCTGGGTGGCTCAGTTGGTTGAGTGTCCAGCTCTTGATTTTGGCTCAAGTCATGATCTTATGGTTGTTGCATAGAGCCCTTGTCCAGCTCTGCACTAGGCATGGAGGCTGCTTAAGATTCTGTCTTTCCCCCTCCCTCTGCCCCAGTACCTGCTTTCGTGCTCTCTCTCTCTCTCAAAAAAAAAAAAAAAAGGGGGGGGGGGCGCCTGGGTGGCTCAGTTGGTTAAGCGTCCGACTTCGGCTCAGGTCATGATCTCACAGTCCATGAGCTTGAGCCCCGCGTCAGGCTCTGTGCTCAGAGCCTGGAGCCTGCTTTGGATTCTGTGTCTCCCTCTCTCTCTGCCCCTCCCCTGCTCATGCTCTGTCTTACTCTGACTCAAAAATGAATACAAACATTAAAAATTTTTTGGAAAAAAAAAATGATATTTCCGTGACCCAAGCTATTCAGAAAGAGGACTAAAGGTGGTTAGCCAGGCTGGTTTCTCATACCTGAGCATTTCCCTGGTGTATTCATGAGCTTGTATGCCTGGGGACAAAACTTGTATGCCTGATATTTAGCATCTCTTCTTTCTCATCCCGGAATGAGAACTTTCAAAACAAAATTACTTTTCATTGAGTGGGAGAATCCCAGGCAGGTCCTTGCTTATACTTTTAAACCTGTATTCCTTGAGTTTTGCTCTCCGTCCTCCCTGAGCAGCCACATCCCGCATTTTGGTTTTAGTTTAGGTTTGGTGTACATTCCTTCCAGTTCACCCAGTGAAAAGGGGGGATTGGGTGGAAAGGAAGGAGCTAACATCTGTTCAGCATCTGTTGTGTGCCAGGCACTGGGCTGGGTTCTTTGGAATTATCTCAACAACCATGAGAAATAGAAATTATGATCTCTTCCTCTGATGAGGAAGTGGAAACCTGGAAGTTATGTAATTTTTCAGCTTCACATACTTCTGGTAGATAATGGATTCTGGAACTTGGCAGAGGCCATGCTGACCTTGACATCCTAGCCAATAAGAAGTTGCGACGTGGTTCCAGAGTTAGAGACTGTGAATGTGTACGTATTGTTGTACACGGGGAGAACCACCCAGGATCCTTTCCAAAGCATCTTTTATTCCTAAGCGCAGATCTGATGCCTGTGTTGGGTAGGTGGGGTGTTTCTAGATTATTGACTCCTACTTGGGCTTGCAGTGACCATATGAACACTTTGGTTTACAGCTGGGACCCCTGACTCCCGCAGGATGGCCCAATGGAATCAGCTACAGCAGCTCGACACACGGTACCTGGAGCAGCTTCATCAGCTGTACAGTGACAGCTTCCCGATGGAGCTGCGGCAGTTTCTGGCCCCTTGGATTGAGAGTCAAGATTGGTAAGTCCTTCCTGAGAAACTCCCCAAATTGTCAGGTTTTGGTTTGAGTCAAGAGACGTAACGTGCTGTAGCTTCATTCTGTGCTAACTATTTCATCAAAAAACTTAGGGGTGTAGGTGGTGGGGTGAAAGAGATCAGGAGATAAAGAGGTACTCTCGGTCTTGTAAAAACGTTTTCTGTATTAGAAGTGTGTGCGGGCAACTGTCTCTTGGCACATTGAAGCAACCTGCCTGGTGGTGGATGTTTTGAAGGCTGATTTGGATCTCATTGACTTGGTGAGATCCTCTGTGTGTTCTGACACTCCAGGCATGTGCTACAAATATTTTTTATCTCAATGAAAGTTCTGGCATGGGTAGAGATTCGGGCCCATAATTCTGATTCCCTTTTAGTTATAGGAAGAGACACAGATAAGAGAAATAGACTCTTTCATAGAGGAGATAATGGCACAGAATTCCAATGACCGTTTCCTTCATTTTAATGTGTTCAGATCTACCTATTAATTTTCATTTCATTCCGGCCTGTGACCTAGTTTTTCTAGAGTTTGGTGAGGGGCCAGGGAGATGATGCAGAGAGGATGGAGATAGACCATGCCAGCATGGGATTGCTTATTAGCTACTACTAATCTGACCTCAGAGCTAAGAATTTAAAAGCACAACAGCGTATCTGTCCACTTCACCTGAATATTTTTATTATAAGTATAGACTCTGACAGTGGCTACTGGGATCTGGAATAATTGTTAATAATCATTGAATTCATAATATTTCTTGTTGCTCAGCAAGGTGAATCTAAGTGATGAGTGGGTTAAAGCATCGGGTTTGCCTTGTTTTCTACCCTCCTTGATGGTTTCTATGCGTGTGCATGCGCATGTGTGTGTGTAGGTTTCAGAATCATTCTATATCCTTCTTCTTTTTCCTAGGGCATATGCGGCCAGCAAAGAATCACATGCTACTTTGGTGTTTCATAATCTCTTGGGTGAGATCGACCAGCAGTACAGCCGTTTCCTACAGGAATCGAATGTTCTCTATCAGCACAATCTGCGAAGAATCAAGCAGTTCCTTCAGGTGTGATGAGAAACTTGACCCCGCAGAGTAGGGTGTTCACTTTCTGTCCAGGGAGTATTTCTTTTCTCATTTGGCTAAGTATTGAGATCCTATCTTGTACTTTCAATCAAAGGAGAAGCTAGTAGCCCTTTCTCAAACCTCCGTATACCCACCCTTGAGCATCTTTATCTGAAATCCGCTTCTTTTGTCTGTTGAGGTAATGCTAGGATTGTTATGTTAATTATATTGTGTTAGCATGTTAATAACATGATCAGTAACTAGTGGTTTCATAGGAAGATGAGTTATTTTTATTTTTTAATTTTTATTCATTTTTTAAGAAACTTTAAAAAATGTTTATTTTTGAGAGAGAGAGAGAGAGCGCACAAGCAGGGGAGGGACAGAGAGAGACACACACAGGATCTGAAGCAGGCTCCAGGCTCTGAGCTGTCAGCATAGAGCCTGGTACAGGGCTTGAACCCACGAACCGTGAGATCATGACCTGAGCCGAAGTCGGATGCTCAACCGACTGAGCCACCCAGGTGCTCCAGTGACTTATTTTTAAATGTTAAATGTTTGACCATAACTGGATACTCTTAGACAAAGTCTGTTGCCTTTGACCAGGATAACATACTGTCCAAAGACTCAGACTAACATGTCTTCAGTCACAGGTGTACAGCTCGTGACGATCTTTTTCCTGTTTGCCCCTTCATCTCCCACTGGTGGGGGTCAGGCTCTGAGGCCCTCGTTTTATTGTTTCATATAGTAGATGTAATGCTCATCAATCTATGAGGAAGTTAGCTTTAAGTTAGCAAAGTTGGATCCGCATTTCCTTAGTCTGCTGCTACTACTTTTCATTCTCTCTCTCCCACCTACAGAGCAGGTATCTGGAGAAGCCAATGGAGATTGCCCGAATTGTGGCCCGGTGCCTGTGGGAAGAGTCCCGCCTGCTCCAGACTGCGGCCACTGCAGCCCAGGTGAGCCGTGGGAAGAAACAAAGCACTATTGAAGATGTGCTTTCCTTCTGACGTTCAAAGATGTGCTTGCTCTTACCCAGTTGTTAGGGCGTGCACCGACCTCCATGGTAGAAGTGGGTGTTTTGGTGTTTTTTCTTCTATCCAATGAAAAGAATTCATTTTTTTTTTCTTGAGTATATAATGCACTCTCCTTTAAAAAAAATTTTTTTTTTTAACATTACACAATGGTACAGGGAAGAAAGTTTTACAAAAATCTGCAGTGTCACTCCCTTCCTTTATTATCTCTTCCCAGGAAACCAACATTAATAGTGTGGTATATATGGTTTCATACCTTTCTCCAGACTCATATAGATTACAGAAAATACACACACACACACACACACACACACACACACACACATCATATTTAAATGGGTTTACTTCTCTGCCTCTTGCTTTTTTCATTTAATATTATGTCATATAAATCCTTCTAAGTCCAGTACTGTAAAGCTAACTCATTTTCTTTATTTGCTCTATAATATTCTGTGGTATAGATTTGCTATACTTTATTCAATTATTCTTTCGTTGACATTTGCTTCATCCTGGTTTTTTTCCCCCCATTATAAACACTACTGCAATGTCTCCCTATACAACTTTATGTTTGCACTTTGATTTCTCTATGATAAATTTCCAGGCATGGAATTGCTGGGTCAAAGGGTGTATATATTTTAGTTTTATAGATCTAGATTCCCTTCTCTAAAGACTGTACCAGTTCACATTTGCACGAGTGGGGTATGATAAGGTACTGTTCCTGGGTGCCACCTTGGATATTATTTGAGACTGAATCATTCAGGTTCATGTGCATTTCTCTTTTGTGCTTAAGTTTGAGAATATCCTCACTAGAGCTAGAGATGTGGTTAGCCTAGGGGATAGAGAGAACATGACACTAACTTCCACTGGGAAACAGTTCCATGCCACTGGCCCCATCACTTCTGTTGTTATATGACAGACATATCACTTATATTGATATATGATAGACATATCTATCTAGAACATCTAATATATTATCTATGTAGAATATCTAAAATATCTGTAACATCCAATCTATTATGTGTGTATGTGTGGATATATCTTACTGTGTTGTGCTAGTTATCATGACCCCTTGGTTTAGAGGACGTTGTGGCCTGGGAGAAACAGAAAAATCAAACAATTTTATAATGCAATAAAATGTAAAATTAAAATATACTAAAAAAGAAGAACAAAACTTAAATAGATCAGTGACCATAAATATATATTGAAAAAAACTTTTAAAAAACTGTACACTCCCTTTCCCACCAA
The DNA here is from genome assembly GCF_018350215.1 of Panthera leo. Lineage (NCBI taxonomy): Eukaryota > Metazoa > Chordata > Mammalia > Carnivora > Felidae > Panthera > Panthera leo. The sequence goes on along the minus strand of NC_056692.1, from coordinate 40,654,993 downwards.
AAAAAGCCAATAGGCCCGATGGTTTAAAAGTTTTATTTTAACGGACTTTCATGGTATGGATTGTTCTGTTATCATTCAAACTCTTCCAAAGTCTAGAAAGAAAAGAGATGTTTCCAACTTATTTTATGAGGCTGGAATAATCCTAATATCAAAACCCAAAAAAGACAGTGTAAGTAAAGAAAATGATCACGATTTTGGTATCCTAGTTAGTGTACCAACCATGGCTTATATTCTAGGAGTGCAAGGATGGCTCAACATTAGGAATTCTATTAATGTAATTCACTAAATTAGTAAGATAAAGAAGAAAAACCCTCATTTTTGTTAGACAACAAATGTAGTGTCCATTCTAGATAAGAAGTAAGAAACTTTCTTAACACAGTAAATAAAATTTGTCAGAACTTTCTTAACACAATAAAGAATATTTGTCAGAAACCAAACAGAACAGTATGCACATGATGGAACACTAAACTATTCTCATTAAAAGCAGTTACAAGATTGAGGATGCCTCTTGCCATTAATGTTTTTCTGAAGGATTCAGCCAATACAGTAAGACAGAAAAAGGAATGAGGGCATAAATGTTGGAAAGCTAGAGACAAAATTGTCATTATTTATAGATGGATAGGGCTTCCTACAAGATCCAAGGGAGATAATTAAAAAGAAACAAAAAACAAAAAACAAAAACACCACTATTGGAGGGGCACCTGGGTGGTTCAGTCAGTTAAGTGTCTGACTCTTGATTTTGGCTTGGGTCATGATCCCACGGTACCTGGGTTCGAGCCCTGCATACACCTCTATGCTGACAGGAGCCTGCTTGCAATTCTCCCTCCTTCTGCCTCTCCCCCTCCCCTGCTCACGCTCTTTCTCTCTCTCTCTCAAAATAAATAAGCTAAGAAAAAAAAAAAGAAAAACTATTGGAACTAACAAGAGTTTAGGAAGATGAATGCATTCAGGATAAATATTTTAAGAATTTTATCTAATTTTATTTATTTATTTATTTATTTATTTATTTATTTATTTATAATTTTTATTTTATATTTTTGAGAGAGATAGAGTGCGGGGGAGGAGCAGAGAGAGAGGGAGACACAGAATCTGAAGCAGGCTCCAGGCTCTGAGCTGTCAGCACAGAGCCCAGCATGGGGCTCAAACCCACGAACTGTGACATCATGAGCTGAGCTGAAGTTGGATGCTCAACTGACTGAGCCACCCAGGAATCCCTATTTATTTCTTTCTGAGAGAAAGAGAGAGAATCCCATGAGGTTCAGAGAGAGAAGGAGAGAGAAGGAGAAGAGAGTCAGAGCCCGGAGCGGGGCTAGAGCTCACCCGATGTGGGGCTCAAACTCATGAACCGTGAGATCATGACCTGAGCCAAAAGCAAGAGTCAGACGTTCAACCGACTGAGCCAGCCAGGTGCCCCACCATCGTAACCATTTTTAAGTGTATAGGTCAGTAGTGTTAAGTTCAATAACATTATTGTGCAACCTGTCTTCAGAATGCTTTTCATCTTGCAAAAGTAAAATTCTGTACCCATTAAACAGTAGCTCTTTTTCATTCCCCTTTTATTCTAGTCACTGGCAACCACCATTCTACTTTCTGTCTCTGTGAATTTGACTACTCTGGGGACCTTATTAGAAGTGGAATCATAACACTGTTTGTATTTTTGTGACTGGTTTATTTCGCTTACCGTAATTCCTCACAGTTTATCCTTGTTATATCACATGTCAGAATTTCCTTCCTTTCTTTTTTTTTTTTTTTTTTTCAACGTTTTTTATTTATTTTTGGGACAGAGAGAGACAGAGCATGAACGGGGGAGGGGCAGAGAGAGAGGGAGACACAGAATCGGAAACAGGCTCCAGGCTCCGAGCCATCAGCCCAGAGCCTGACGCGGGGCTCGAACTCACAGACCGCGAGATCGTGACCTGGCTGAAGTCGGACGCTCAACCGGCTGCGCCACCCAGGCGCCCCTTTTTTTTTTTTTTTTTTTTTTTTTAATTTTTTTTTTTCAACGTTTTTTATTTATTTTTGGGACAGAGAGAGAATTTCCTTCCTTTCAAAGACTAAATAATGTTCCACTGTATGTATACCCCATTTTGTTTATCCATTTGTCTGTTGAGGGACACTTGGGTGACATCCACCTTTTGACTCTTGTGAATAATGCCGTTATGAACATAAGTGTACCATTTTTTTCTCTTACAAGACAAAGATGTAGCAGGAACATAGAAGAAAGGACATCTAAGTGTAACTGAGGGAGTCAGGGAAGGTATCACGGAGAGAGAGATTGTGTTTGAGCCAAGACGTAAGGCTGATTACATGTGCACCAGGCTGATGAGGAGAGAGCCCTCCAGGCAGAGAGAAGATCGTGTTCAGACAGGGAAACCTTAACGTGTGTATTCTTGGGAGGAGTGCGGAAAATTCAGCATCTGGTTGGATAAGGAATGATCAGCTAGTCAAGGGCCATATTGTGAACATCTCTTTAGTCATGCCCAACAGCTGGGCTTTGGAAGAGCAGTTTGCTGCAAGGGTCCTGTGGCCAGACTGCCTGGGTTTGAGCCCCATAGCTATGCCACTTGCTGTGGAGCCTCAGGCAATGGGGGTGTTCCTCTAGTAGGAATGACTATAGTTCCTACTTCATGGAGCTAAATTAATTCATGCCTGTAAAATGCTTAGAACGGTGCCTGACACATGTGAAATGAGCATTAACTGCTTTCTGCTGCTGCCGTCACAATCACTGTCACCATCATGATCACTGTCACCACTCCTGTAAGAAACGGGAACCCACGGAAGAACTTTAAGCGGAAACTGCTGTGCTCCGATATGGGTGAAAGGGTAACTGATAACACTCACTGTTCGAGACACTGGAGATAGGGAGGTTGTCCAGGCATCACTAGAGCTTTCTGTTGGGGAGAACCTTTATGTTTGCATCCTGTCCCATAAGATAAAAATATTCGATTTAAGCCAATTTGGGTAGAGGCTCCAACTTTATTTATCATGAGAGGTAGGTGCCCTAAGGATGTTCCCAATCTTAGAGATCAGGCGTTGGCAAACTATGCCCGTGGCTCAAATCCAGCCTGCCATGCCTGATTTTGCAAACGAAATTTTGGGGAACACAGCCACACCCATTTATGTATGCCTTGTCCGTGGTTGTCTTCATGCTGCGGTGACAAGGCTGAGTATTTACAACAGAGCCTGTATGACCCACAAAGCCAAAAATATTTACCACCTGGCCTTTTTAGAAAAAGTTGCAGCCCTTGATCTAGAACTACAAGTTGGATATTTGAGGCTTCAGCCCAGGCCCTACTGTTATTTTCTCTGTTGTCATCATCTGGCATGTTTTGAAGTGTCTCTTATGGGTAAAGCACCAGGAGATAGGAAGACGAGTAGATGTGATCCCTGCTAATCATTGCTCTCAGTCTAGTTGGGATTGAAAGTATACAGACAGTCAAAGTGAGAGAAACACAGAGGAAGATGTGAGTAATCTTGCCTACCATAGTTGAATAAGGTTTTACAGGAGAGCAAATGGTGGCACTGAGTTTGAAGGTGAATAAGTTCAGGTGTGCTTGTGCAGAAGCACATGTCAGGCAGAGCAGACAGTGTGTGGGGAGGTAGAGTGTGAAAAACATGCTGTATGTGGGGAAGAGTGGGTAGTTTGGGGTGATCGACAGGGAGGGAAGGCTGAGCTTGTTACCAGATTATGTGAAACGTCTGTCTGTGCTGGGCTGAGATGATATACCTGGAGCCAGTGGTTTTTACAAGGGTACTCGAGGCGGGCTTCTGTGGGTGGTAATCAATCACATCCTTTCCCCTTTAAGTGCAATGGCAATTTAGAAATAGACGTGGCAGTCAAACACAGACTAAAATATCTGCTGTGCTGTTGGTCAAATGAGACTGGAAAACATAGTTTGGGCAGGTAACCATGAGGGATTTCAGATGCCTGCCCCTGTGTTAGATGTTGGGATGGAGAGATTGGGTTTGCAGAGCAGTATACATCCATGTGGAGTTTCAGAGACCATAGACTAATACCCACTTAACACTGAGAGATAGATCTTTAGAACCACTTCTAGAAACCAGGCCCTCGCTCCTGCCCTGGGGGTGCCCCAGGAAGGCAGAGGTGGAGGAGAGAGGCACCAGCTAACATGCTGGGTTCTTCGAAGATCTGTGAGTGCAGAGTGTTTCTCTTAATCTCACCGATCAGATGAGTCACTCCCCCTATGAAGAGAATAAATAGGGGTGGAGGTTGCCTTCCCTAAACTTCTCAGGGAAGTTTGTGTTCTCTGGACTTGGATGGGGGCCGTGGGAGAGGGAGAGAATGGATCCCTCTAGAACTGGCATGTTTGGATCACTTTTGAAGACTCCTGGTAGCAGTATAGAGAACAGATTAGAAGTCAGAGAGATCAGTAGTTGGGGCTTGACATGAGCCAGCGGCACAAATAGAGATCTGTTTGCAAGATTACAGAACCTAAAGCCAGGAGAATCCGGTGACTCAGTGTGAAGTCTGTCTTTGAGAATTTCTGCTTTGAAAAACTGGGTCTATAATGTCTTTCCTAGACTCTCAATTCCGTTCTGTTGATGGATTCCTCAGTCCTATGCCAGCACAGACTGTCTTGATCACTGCAGCTTTTATGTGGTCTTTTAAAAAATTTTTAATTTATTCGTCTTAAGTAATCTCTACACCCAACATGGGGCTCAAATTCACCACCCTGAGATCAAGTGCTACACGCTCCTTTGACTGAGCCAGCCAGGAGCCCGGATTTTCTATTACTTTGATAGAATTTACCATGTTTATATTCCAGGGGCTCTCCGACCTTTTCAAGGCACCACCCTTCCCTTCTCCCCTGAGGTATTCTCTCTTCATGTAGCATTTTGCCTCGGGAACAGTGGTTTTTTATTATCCCGCAAAAACGTGTCGGGCACCACCTACACTAAATGGGCATCGAAAATCTGCTGTCATAATTGTTCTGAATTTTTTAACATACGTTACCTAGGATGAAGTTTTTGCAGGTAGGGACCATGTCTTAGCTCAACATGTGGTCTCCTAGGGCGACACAGAGTGGCTTTTTAGTGTGGCCTGGGGCAAAAAAAGGCCAGGACATGGGCAAAACTACGGGAGAGCCTCCTGGGCACCGTGCTGATGATGCCCGGCACGCTGCCTCTGTTTCCCTTCCCCTCACGGCGGCAGCAGCACCTCGGCCAGACGGGAAGGGTGTGGGTGGGATGGAGACTGGACAGAGGTGCTTTTTTTTCCCCCATGTTTCCTGCATTCACACGGGTGTTCGCTCTCTTATTTGGCAGCAAGGGGGCCAGGCCAACCACCCCACGGCCGCCGTGGTGACGGAGAAGCAGCAGATGCTGGAGCAGCACCTGCAAGATGTTCGGAAGCGAGTACAGGTGAAGCAAGTCGTGGGCAGGAAGCCTTTCCTTGGGGACATTGCCTGTGGGTCCTGCGTGTGTCTCTGTTGAGGTTTTGGCTTCATTTTAATTCTCAGAAACTTTCTTTTCCCTCTTCCCCCGGGAAAATCTTTTTTTTTTTTTTTTTTTTTTTTTTACTTCTATTTTTCTTTTTTGTTGTGTCTTAAACAGGACCTAGAACAGAAAATGAAAGTCGTAGAGAATCTCCAGGATGACTTTGACTTCAACTATAAAACCCTCAAGAGTCAAGGAGGCAAGTGACTATTAGAGACGTTAAAATCTGCTGTAGAAAGTGAGTTACTTGAGTTTCAGGACTTCTGTGTCTGGCGTCCCATTCAGACTTTGCGGCAGGGGCGGGGGCGGGCGTTGGCACACGGGGGTGGGGGGGTGGGGGGTGGGGGTAACCGGTGCCTCCGGGAGCCAGGTGTGAAGCGTGCCAGTATCCCGTCAGGTCAAGGAGGTTTTCCTTCATCCGCAGACATGCAGGATCTGAATGGAAACAACCAGTCCGTGACCAGGCAGAAGATGCAGCAGCTGGAACAGATGCTCACGGCGCTGGACCAGATGCGGCGCGTAAGAGCATCCCCCTCACCTGCGCGGCCGCCACGCCTTGTGGCAGACCTTGGCTGGTTTCTGATAAGCTCCTTTTCTGGAAGTGACTAAAGAGTGTGGTTAGAGACGGTCTGAGGAAATGTTTTCTGACTTTGTTTGGGTTTCCAACCAGAGCATCGTGAGTGAGTTGGCGGGGCTGTTGTCAGCCATGGAGTATGTGCAGAAGACGCTCACGGACGAAGAGCTGGCTGACTGGAAGAGGCGGCAGCAGATTGCGTGCATCGGGGGCCCGCCCAACATCTGCCTCGACCGCCTAGAAAACTGGTAAGAGGTGAAAGAGACGTGTTCCCTTTCTTTCTAGAAAGCTGTGCTGAAATCCTGATCGTAACTGCAGGCCTCCGGGGTTGGTGCTCCGTCTCCAAGGTGGAGACTTTTTTATATTCAAATCGAGTCTGAGAGTCTAAAGAGTTTCACCTTTTTGGACACCTTTTTTTTTTTTTTTTAATTTTTTAAATGTTTATTTTTTTGAGAGACAGAGACAGAGTGTGAGCAGGGGAGAGACAGAGAGAGAGAGGGAGACACAGAATCCGAAGCAGGCTCCAGGCTCTGAGCTGTCAGCGCAGAGCCCAATGTGGGGCTTGAACTCACGTGAGATCGTGACCTGAGCCTAAGTCGGATGCTTAACTGACTGAGCCACCCAGGCACCCCTCGACACCTTTTTGATAAAAATGTGTTTATGTTACTATATTTTAAGTATATATATATATATATATATATATATATATATATATATATATATATATTTTTTTTTTTTTAATTTATTTTCAAGTTAGTTAACATACAGTGTAGTATTGGCTTCAGGAGTAGAACCCAGTGATTCGTCTCTTACATATAAGCATGTTTTATTTAATAGCTTAAATAAAGCTTTTGGTGTAACTATGTGGCACAGACTAAAGTTTGAGTTTTAGTTATTTTAATAATCTAAAATAATACATGCTCTTTATAAAGGAAAAAAATTCAAATACAAAAAATTAATAGAAAGAGGAAAAGTCTTTTAAAAAACCAATCATTCAGAGGTACCTATAGTTAAAATTTCAATGACCATTCCTCTGGACGTTTGTTATCGTACATATATATGTAAACAGAGTCATCATCTACATTTTCTTTCTTTTTTTTTTAATGTTTTTATTGATTTTTGAGACAGAAAGAGACAAAGCATGAGCAGGGTAGGGGCAGAGAGAGGGGGAGACACAGAATCTGAAGCGGGCTCCAGGCTCTAAGCTGTCAGCATAGAGCCCGATGCAGAGCTCGAACTCACAAACTGTGAGATCATGACCTGAGCCAAAGTCAGACGCTTAACTGACTGAACCACCCAGGCACCCGTCTTTTTTTTTAATTTTGGTTATCTTTTTTAAATTTTTAAATTAAAAAAAATTTTTTTAAGTATATTTATTTATTTTGAGAGGGAGAGGGAAAGAGAGAGAGAGAGAGAGAGGAAGAGAGAGAATCCCGAGCAGGTTCCACACCATCAGCACAGAGCCCTATGTGGGGCTTGATCTCACAAACTGTGAGAACACAACTTGAGCTGAAATCAAGAGTCAGACACTCAACCAGCTGAGCCACCCAGGCGCCCCTTGGTTACCTTTTTTTTTTTTAATGTTTGTTTATTTATTTTGAGATGGTTGCAGAGAGAGAGGTAGAGAGGGAATCCCACGCAGGCTCTGTGCTGTCAGCACAGAGTCCGACACAGGACTCAGTCTCATGAACGCTGAGATCATGACCCAAGCCAAGATAAAAAGTCAGACGCTTAACTCACTGAGCCACCCAGGCGCCCCAGTGGGATCATTCTTTATCTGCTCTTTTGCTTTCATTCATGCAGCAGGTCTTGGTGAATATCCCTGATGTGCAAGGCCCAACAGTGAACATGATGCACCAGCTTAAATTATGAGAAACTTGGCATAAAGGGGAACCACCAGACACGTAGAGCATGAAATTGGAAATTTAGGATAGCTCTGCCTGAGAAAGCCTGTTTGTTCATATCCTCACTAACCCTGAGTTTTGTCAACTTACTGAAAGCTGTTTTAAGTGCTTTCTGATCAGGGAACCAAAAAGCTTGAGTTCTGGAAATAGGAGAATGGAAGTGCCAGAAGAGAGTCAGGGAGCCCAGAAATCCCAGCAGCTGCCCTGTTCCTTACCCCCGCCCCCAACCCTAAAATCTTTTACTTTCTCTCTTTGAGGTCTTTTAGTCTTTATTAATCATGTAGTTCAACCCCTTCTTTCATGCAAGGGGACATCGAGGTCCGCATGGTGAAGGGACCTGGCCAGGATTGCTCAGACATTGAGCGGCAGAACGAGCTCAAACCCATCTTCTTGGGCCACCTAATTGTCAGCCTTTCCCCAGTCCCCACATTTTGGTCCAAAGACAGGTTAGGATGAAGACAGTGGCAAATTTCATATTTCCCATTCTCCATTGCTGGGTTCTAATGCTTGTTACCTCCTGATGATAACTCTGTTCATGCTTCTTAGGGGTATGTTTTAACACTTCTTCCTTATGCCTAGCTCCCTCTCTGAAATGTTAAATTTGAGGAAGGTATTATTTAAAGTAATAATAATAAAGAAATTCCCTTTTGCTTATTTTCGTTTTTATTTTTTTAACATTTTTTTTAATGTTAGTTACTTTTGAGAGAGAGACAGAGAGAGAGAGAGACAGAGCACAAGCAAGGAAGGGGCAGAGAGAGAGGGAGACACAATCCAAAGCAGGCTCCAGGCTCTGAGCTGTCAGCACAGAGCCCGACACGGGCTCAAACTCATAAACCATGACCTGAGCCAAAGTCAGACGCTCAACAGACTGAGCCATCCAGGCGTCCCTATTTTATTTTTCAGTAAGCTCTATGCCCAACGTGGGGCTTGAACTCAGGGCTTGACCCGGAGATCAGCTGTCACGTGCTCTGCCGCCTGAGCCAGCCAGGCTCCCCCCACCCACCGCCGCTTTTTCTTATTTAATGCCAATGATTTATGCTATGTATATTTTACCACAATAAAAAAAAAAAATGACCCTTTCTTATTTTAGGGGACTGCACGGTGGTGGGATTCCCTTCCCCTTCTCTAACTCTCACCTGTGCCGCACTCAGGTGACTGGTAGCTTTCTTATTTTATTGGCAGGATAACCTCATTAGCGGAATCTCAACTTCAGACCCGCCAACAAATTAAGAAACTGGAGGAGTTGCAGCAAAAAGTGTCCTACAAAGGGGATCCCATTGTACAGCACCGGCCAATGCTGGAGGAGAGGATTGTGGAGCTGTTTAGAAACTTAATGAAAAGGTAACTTAGAATTCTTTCTCTCATCACTGCCCCTCCCCCGCCACATACACCTCCTTCACTTTGGAGGCACAGGGCAAAGACTGTTTCACCAGGAAGCTTATGGACTGCCGTCCTTCCCTGTGCCTTTCAGTGCCTTTGTGGTTGAGCGGCAGCCCTGCATGCCCATGCATCCCGACCGGCCATTGGTCATCAAGACTGGCGTCCAGTTCACTACCAAAGTCAGGTGGGCCCTGTCCTTCCTCTTCTGGTAGATACATCATTGAGGGATGCTCTTAGGATGAAAGAGAGTTGGTGGCCAGGGTTGTTCTTTCCAGGCATCACAGGCGATGGTATGGTGGGTATGGAATTTGTTGGCATAATATCAACTTGCCCTTTGACTCTTCTGTCAGAAGTTAAGGAACGGTTACCTCTTTTCGAGGTTACGTGGGCATCTTCCTGAAATTTCGAGCCCACGGTCTTAGTTCGTTGTGTCTCCTTCTGCCCTGCGAGGGAGGCAAAATAATGCTGGTTATTTTCTGTTCTCTGAGCCTACTTTTCCCTGAGGATTTTAAGGGAAAGAGAAAGGCTTAGTGATCTAGAAGCTAAGAGGTAATTAGAGCAGGTGGGTGGTGAGCCTGGAGGGTGGGGTGTGACTTTCACACCCAAGTCAGAACAGGTGCTTTGGGGTTTGCCCTTCCGTAGTGAAATTTCCCTCTTCAGAAGCTTGGTGTATGGCGTTAGGTTTCAGGTTTAATAGAAGGAATACCTGCTGCAGAGCACGTATTCCCGTAATATTTCTCATGAAATGGCTTTTATTATCCTTTGCTGAATCTCTCACAACCTTGTCCAAGTTCGGATTTCTTAGGCTTTCTTTCAGGACCTCTTGACCTGAAGGGGTGATACTCAACATAAGGTCAAAGACGGCACTAAGCAGGAAGAGGGATTTGGGATTGTGCTTCATTCACCTTTTAGAAATAAAGCGTTGTGAATTTTATATTCCTTCAAGTAGACGTTGCTGGGGGAGCCTACTGACTTTTCTTTGAAACTGATTTTTTTTTTTCCTTTACTCAGAAACTTTTTTTTTCCCCTCTTTTTTGAAATAGATTGCTGGTCAAATTCCCTGAGTTAAATTATCAGCTTAAAATTAAAGTGTGCATTGACAAGTAAGTACTCCGTATCTTTGCTCTTTTTTTCTCTTTTTTTCAAATGAGAGACAGAGAAATGAGAACTTTAACAGATACCATGTGAACTTAGAGACTATTTCCATTCAAGGAGCTTCATTTATTGAACAAAAATTGTCAGAAGCCTTGCCCTGACCAAAACCACAAAGCTAGTGGTACAGATATGAGTTTCAATTGCTATTGTGACTCTGGGTCCCTCTTTTTCTTTAATTTTTTACTTGTAAGTGTAATTTATGCATATAAATTATGCATAAATTATGTCATATAAAACCCTGACTATATGGGGAAAAGTTGATGGTTTTTATTGTTCCACACTTCACCACGCAATGGAATACATCCTTTTCTTTGTTGTTTTTTTTTTTTTTTTTTAATGTTTGTTTATTTTTGAGAGAGAGACAGAATGTGAGCAGGGGAAGGGCAGGGAGGGAGACAGAATCCGAAGCTGGCTCCAGGTTCTAAGCTGTCAGCACAGAGCCTGACGTGGGGATCGAACGAACCCGTGACCCGCGAGATCATGACCTAAGCCAAAGTCAGATGTTTAACCAATTGAGTCACCCAGGCACCCCTCGGGTACATACTTTTCAAAATTTGGCAATACCTTTCAAAAATTAAAATGCACATATACTTTGAAGAGGTTTGAAAAAGGAAAATGCATCCTTAATTTTTGGTGACGTAATTATTTATCTGGAAATCATGAAGAGAGTGAACTGGAAAGTAATTACTAATGAAATAAGGGACTTGAGGAAGGTGGTAGTCTTTTTTTTTTTTTTTTTTTTTTTTACATTTATTTATTTTTGAGAGATAGAGACAGAGCACAAGTGGGGGAGGGGCAGAGAGACAAGGAGACGCAGAATCAGAAACAGGCTCCAGGTTCTGAGCTGTCAGCACAGGGGCTCGACGTGAGGCCCAGACTCACAAGCCATGATAGGACCTGAGCTGAAGTCGGACGCTTAACCAACTGAGCCACCCAGGCGCCCAGGAAGGTGGTAGTCTTAATAAAAATAAACAAAAATTAATAACTTCAACCACATATTAGCATAATCTCACAATAAGCAACAAAAGTAAAAAATATATTGTGATAAACGTAACAGAAATGTGTAAGATCTATTTGAAGAAAATTATGAAATTTTATGAGGAGGGGATATTGTAAAAAGTGATAAGACAGATCATATTCCTGGATTGTGGATTTTTATCATAAAGATGTTAATTCTTCTCAGTTAACATGGCACCAAGCAAAATGTGAGTAGAATTTTTTAAACCTTTGACTTGCTTTTCAAGTTGTATCTTAGATGAGAAAAATAAGCAAAGAAAGGTTTTTTAAATTTTTTTTTAACGTTTATTTTTGAGAGAGAGAGAGACAGAGTGCAAGTGGGGGGAGGGGCAGAGAGAGAAGGAGCTAATCCAAAGCAGGCTCCATAGCACAGAGCCCAATGCGGGGCTCGAACTCAGGAACTGTGAGATCATGACCTGAGCCGAAGTCAGACACTTGACTGATTGAGGCACCCAGGTGCCCCTGTTTTTTGTTTGTTTTTTTTTTTTAAAGGATGTATTTGGGGGCATCTGGGTGGCTTAATAGGTTAAACATCAGACTCTTGGTTTTGGCTCAGGTCATGATCTCACAGTTCGTAAAATGGAGCCCAGCATAGAGCTTTGCGCTGGGTGTGGAGCCTGCTTAGGATTCTCTCTCCCCCTCTCTCTGCCCTTTCCCCATTCACGTATGTGTGCGCTCTTTCTCTCTCTCAAAATAAATAAATAAACTTAAAAAAACAAATATTTATAAACATAAATAAAGAAAATAAAAAAGGGGTGTGTTATTTTTAATTATGATAAAAAAATTTAATATATAAAATTTACCTTCTTGATTATTTTTTTTAATTTTTTTTAATGTTTATTTATTTTTGAGACAGAGAGAGACACAGCATGAGCAGGGAAGGGGCAGAGAGAGAGAGGGAGACACAGAATGTGAAGCAGGCTCCAGGCTCTGAGCTGTCAGCACAGAGCCCGACGCGGGGCTCGAACTCATGAACCGTGAGATCATGACCTGAGCCAAAGTCGGACGCTTAACCGACTGAGCCACCCAGGCGCCCCACCTTCTTGATTATTTTTAAGTGTATGGCGTTGTGTATATTCACACTGCTGTGCAGCAGATTTCCGGAACTACTTCCTTGTGCGACATGGAAACTTTACATGCGTTGAACAACAAATCCCCATTTCCCTATCCTCCTAGCCCCGGGCAACCACCATTTTACTTTCAAAAACATTTTTTTAGTGACTAAAAATAATGGGAAGCTGCCTTGCCAGACGTTAAAATGTATCACAGAGTTTCAGTTACTAAATGTGTGTGTTACTAGGGCAGGAACAAACTAATCATGGCAGCAAAATCTTGAGTCCAGAAATGGGCTTCAAGTTTATATAAATAATTAATATACGTTAAAAATGACATGTCAAATCAGTTAGTAAAGGATGGAGTATTCAGGAAGTAGTTTTGGGACAACCTGATATTGGGGGCAGGGGGGATTTGAATGAGAAATTAGAGTTTTATGTTTCGCTGTCCATCGGATGTATTTATATGTTTCAGCTAATGTATCTTAAAAGCATAGGTGAACGTATAACATAATGATGGCAAAATGGCAAAATGGTACAACCATTCTGGGAAAAGAGCTTGGCAGTTTCCTACAAAGTTAAACATGTACCTACCCTATAAGCCTACCATTCCACTCTTCAGTATTAACCCAAGAGAAACGAAAGCATATGTGCACGCAAAGGGCTGTACGTAAATGTCCATTAACAGGCGAGTGAATAGACACCTTGCGGCATATATGTAAGTAGCTTGCGCTGACCGATTGCTCCACTGTTGCTTCGTAATTTGTGGTCTGTCCATAAATGAAATATCACTTCCCAATAAAGAGGAATGAACGTTGATACCAGCCACACATGAGAAATCTCAAAATAATTACACTGAGTGAAGGAAGCCAGACCAAGAGAAAAGAATACATACTTCATTCGTATAGAATTCTAGAAATACAAATGCACCTATAGTGACTGAAAGCAGACCAGTGATTGCCTGGGGACAAAGGTGGGGTGGAGTGTGGGATTGGGAAATGGATTACAAATGGGCTTGGGGAAACTTTGGGGACGTTGGGTGTGTTCATCACCTTGTTTGGGCTGATGATTTCATAGGTGTGTGTAGTATATATAGGTGTGTGTCAAATCTTATCCAAATACATTTTCAATAGTGTACTTTATTATTCATCAATTACATGTGAAAGCTGTGACGCAAAAAAAAGTTTAAAAAAAAAAAGGCTATATAGGTTAAACATGAGAGAGAATTTCCTGGTAACATGGACTCTTAAGTTATAAACTGTGATATATGGGGGGGCGCCTGGGTGTCTCAGTCGGTTGAGTGTCCAACTTCGGCTCAGGTCATGATCTCACCACTCCTGAGTTCGAGCCCCGCGTTGGACTCTGCTGACAGCTCAGCGCAGAGTCTGAAGCCTGCTTCAGATTCTGTGTCTCCCTCTCTCTCTCTGCTCCTCCTCTGCTCATGCTGTGTGTGTGTGTATGTCTCAAAAAGTAAATAAACATTAATAAAAAATTCTTTTTAACCTGTGATATATGGAAAGATATCTTCTGAATGGTTTAAAATTTGACCAATTTTAATCTGTAAACCGACACGAAATACTCTATTTAATAAATAGTAGCTATATTCATGAATATGTAGCAATGGAGAAGTACTTTTAAAAGAGTACTAAAATAATAGGGGCACCTGGGTGCCTCAGTCAGTTGAACGTCCAACTCATGGTCATGGGATCAAGTCTCACGTTGGGCTTTTCACTGAGTGTGGAGCCTGCTTGGTATTCTCTCTCTCTCTCTACCCCTTTGCCCCTCTTCCCCGCTTACTCGCTCTCACTCTCGCTCTTTCTCAAAAAAAAAAAAAAAAAAAAAAAACACTTTAAAAAGTAATAAAATAATAAGAAAGGAAAAGACTGAGAAATGTGACTATATAAAAAGCTGTATGTTTGGGGTGCCTGGGTGGCTCAGTCGGTTAAGCGTCCAACTTCAGCTCAGGTCACGATCTCACGGTTCGTGAGTTCGAGCCCCGTGTCGGGCTCTGGGCTGATGGCTCAGAGCCTGGAGCCTGCTTCCGATTCTGTGTCTCCCTCTCTCTCTGCCCCTCCCCCGTTCATGCTCTGTCTCTGTCTCTGTCTCAAAAATAAATAAACGTTAAAAAAAAAAAAAAAAGGCTCAATATTTAAAAAAAAAAAAAAAAAAAAAGCTGTATGTTCAAACACATAGAGCTGAAAGACCGGACAGGCTAGGAAGATTGTTTCCAGCTAATATGAAATGGGACGATTTGAGTTACAGGGAGTAGTAAACCTTTACAGAAAACCCAGTGTGGCTTAAATAATAAGGAAATTTGCAGCCCAGTATAACTGGAAATGCAGAGTTAGGGCAAGTTCCTGACAGTGAGATCAGTGACTCACTTATGTCATCCTGGACCCAGAATCTTCCGTGTGCCTTCCCCGCCATCATAAGTATCACTGGCTTTGTGAGGTTCCCTTCTGAGTTGCAGTATAAGTAAGGTCATATGCTTCCTTGCTCATGTTCAGTTGAAGCTATGGAAAATAAATCCAGCCCATGTTGTAATTCCTTCCCAGTCTGAGACAGCGTAGGTCATGTCCTCGCCCTGGGACCACCACACCGTGGAGTGCTATGTTCTGATGTACTTAATGAACAATCAGGATCCCCTGGAGGCGGGGACTGGAAGGATACCTGAGCAGATGCAAGGGTCTATTGGGAGGGGGAAATTGATATTGGGCAGGCTTGTACAGGGTTGTCGTATTTCACGTACAAAATGTAATTGAATCGTTTACAGAAATTCCCAGGAGAACAGTGGTTTTTTTCCAGCAGAGTACATTACGGATAGAGTAGACTTTTCGAAGAAACGGGGCCAGTCTTATTAACACCAGTTTATATTCTTAACAGAGACTCCGGGGATGTTGCGGCTCTCAGAGGGTGAGTTCAGCCTAAAGGCTTCCTTTTGATCTGTTTAATCTGACTTTGTCCTCTGGCTGCTCCATCACCTGTGTGGTTGGTTTTTCTCCTGTGATTCAGATCCCGGAAATTTAACATTCTGGGCACAAACACGAAAGTGATGAACATGGAAGAGTCCAACAACGGCAGCCTCTCTGCAGAATTCAAACATCTGGTACATGGAGAAGCCTGGGTCCCCTTCTCCAAGGGCACCTGGCGGAGGGAGAGGGGGGGTGGGGGTGGGGGGGAGCCTCACGTGACCCAGGTGCTCTCTGCTTTTCCTACAGACCCTGAGAGAGCAAAGATGTGGTAACGGGGGCCGAGCCAATTGTGATGTAAGTTTTTTGGGGGACGAAACCAACTGGGAGGGTTTTCTTTAATGGGGAGGGAAAAAGAGCCTTCTTATTGGCCTGAATTAGAGACTCCAACCTGTGGTTAAACTGTAGTCATTTGGAAAAGTCACCATGTGTCAAAAATGACATGGTCAGAAGTCACTCTGCCTTGGAGTTCTCTGGCTTGGAGCATTTTCTTGATTGTCCTGGGAGTTGGCTCATCTTTAAGGAGGGGTGGAAAGTCCCTGGCTGACTTACCCACACCCATTTAGTGGAAAAGAAGCTTCCACCTTGCCTGGGGCTTTCCAAATTCCCCTTCCAACTCCTGCCAGCTGAGACTGCCTGGCTTCATTTTTGGTGTCCTCATTTTCTCACTGAGGTGGGATAGAAGGTTGTAATAAATCTGAATTAAAAATTTAAGAAAAAGAATAAAACCTGTTCCCCTTATTTCTATTATTCTCTTCCTCCATTTGATTCAGATTACGGGATTCTCAGTGTCAAGAATAAACTTAAATAAAACAGGCAAATGTGACCAAAACTAGTTTTTAATCATTTAAAAAGATTGTGATAGTCTATTCTTTTTCTGGTATTTGTGCCCTGCCCATTCTTTCCTCTTCTCTAAAATGTAGCAGGCCTTTAGCGAGAAAAAGTGCATTTATGATGCTTCACTGTAAAGAGTGAAGGAGTCTATATACAACAACATAGAAAAATGTATGTGGCATATTTGTTTAGAAAAGCAAGATGCAGGGTGCCTGGCTGGCTCAGTCGGTAAAGTGTGTGACTCTTGATCTCAAGGTTGTGAGTTCAAGCCCCATGTTGGGCATAGAGCATACTTAAAAAAAAAAGAAAGAACAAGCAAGATGCAAAATAATTCGAGTAGAATATTAGCATATTTGTTTAAAAAGTGTACTATACTGTTTTTGTTCTATTCACATATGCAATACAAAATTCTCCAGGTGGGGAGGTGGGGTGCCTGGTTGGCTCTGTCAGTTAAGCTTCTGACTCTTGATTTTGGCTCAGGTAATGATCTCACAGTTTGTGCGTTCAAGTCCCACGTTGGCGCAGAGCCTGCCTGGGATTCTTGGTCTCTCTCTCTCTGCCTTTCCCCCACTCACAAGTGTGACTCCTCTTCCCCCCCCAAAATAAAGAAATAAACTTTATTTTATTTATTTTTTAATGTTTCTTTTTGAGAGAGAGAGAGCTCACGCGTGTGTACGCGCGCAAGTGAGGGAGGGACAGGGAGAGAGAGAGGGAGACAGAATCTGAAGTGGGCTCCAGGCTCTGAGCTGTCAACACAGAATTCAACTTGGGGCTCAAACTCATGAACCATGAGATCATGACCTGAGCCGAAGTCAGATGCTTAACCCACTAAGCCACCGGTTGCCCCAATAAATAAACTTAAAAAAAACAACAACATTCTCGAGGAATGTATACCAAACAATGCTTATGTATTTATTTTGCTGTTAGTATCTAAGATTATGCTGTCTCTGTAATATTTGCATTCTAAAGTTGATTTATTATTTTTTTTAAGTTTATTTATTTTAAGGGAGAGAGAGAATGCCAAGCAGGCTCTGCACTGTCAGCACAGAGCCCGACACAGAGCTTGAATTCACGAACTGTAAGATCATGACCTGAGTCAAAATCAAGAGTCGGGATGCTTAAGCGACTGAGCCACCCAGGCGCCCTGTGATATTTGCATTTTAAACTGAACATATGTTATTTCTATAGTTAGGAAAAAGATAGTGTTTGAAAAACGAATTGAAATTGTGTCTCTGAGAATTCATTGAGAAGTCTTACCGAAAATAAGGTTGCCATATTGCTGGTGGCAGTATAAATTGTCACTTCAGAAAACAACTGGACATAATAAAAAAATGAACGTACTCTACAAACCAGCAGTGCCACTCCCAGGATTTAACAATAGAGAAATCTTTGCACATGTGCACCAGGGGACATGTGCAAAATGTCACAGCAGCCTGATTGTAAACCCTAAATATAACCCAGATACCATCGTTGCTAGAGTAGATAAAGGATTCGTGGTAGAGTCATATGATGGAATGCTCTAGAGCTGTGAAAATGAACAACAGCAAATTCATACAACCCCATGGATGCAAAAAGCGAGTCCTAAAGAATATATAGGGTACGGTTTGTGTAAGGTTCACAGACCTCTAAAACTGAACACTGCATACAGTATTTAGAGAGATAAATACAGTAAAACCCTAAAGGAAAACTGGGAAGCGATAAACCCAAAAGACAAAATAACGGTTACATCTGAGGGAGGAGGGACCAGGGAAGGGCATGGGGAAGGGCATCCTGAGCATCTCCGTGGTGATGATCTTTTCCTTAAACTGGGTAGTGGGTACAGATGTTCATTGTTTTGATTTTCTGTGCACCTTACCCATTTGGTAAATAACCTATTGGGTCTATAGTATTGTAATAAAACCAGTAAAAGATGAGGTTGAAGATCGTAGCACTGAAGAGGGCGTGTTCTCAGTGTTGTGTCCCTGCTGTGTCCATGGCCTCCCGGTGGATCACCCTTCTTGGTGCAATGAGGCTGTGGCATTCACTCTCCTCAGCTATGGCTGTTAGTATCCAAGGCCATTCTCTCTGAGGAAGAGGGTGCCCTTCTCGTTGTAGGCCTCCCTGATTGTCACCGAGGAGCTGCACCTGATCACCTTTGAGACTGAGGTGTATCACCAGGGCCTCAAGATTGACCTTGAGGTGAGTTTTGCCACAGAGTTGGGACAGGGCTGCATGCAGGGGTGATTCAGGACAAGAACTTCTAGTTGGGATTTTTTCTACAGAAGGTAGAATGATGTATATGCTTTATATATTGTGTTCTTGCAATAAAGTAAGCTAGAGAAAAGATAATGTTGCTAAGAAAATTGTAAGAGAAAATACGTTTATAGGACTGTACTCTAGATCAAGAAAAATCATCCATGTATAAGCGGACCCGTGCAGTTCAAACCCATGCTGTTCAAGGGTCAACTGTATACTCAGCTTTCAGTATATGAAAGTACTGAAATTGTAATTAATTAATATATTATTAATCTGTGCATAGAAATGGTAATGGACTCTATAAAGTTTGGGCAAAACAGGCTTTTTAGACAGCCACTGTTTTTAGTGTACAGGAAATCATGGCATTTGCATTCTCTTCTATCAACTTTCTTCATCTTTAAATTAAAGCTATACCTGGAAAAGCAAGAATCCTAGTCTTTGCCTACTGAGACCTGTCTGTTTAACGGGCAGATGCAGCTTCAATTCTCGGAGGGTGCCTCCCAGGTTTTATAAACGGGGAGTCGGTGGACTGCGAGTCCAGCTTTGAGCACGTCAGATCTTTTAAGTTCCTGGTTGTGTCCTGTGACCCGCACTTGGCATTCTCTCCACTCTGGGCGTTGAGCTGACTCAGCCGAGTTCCTCCCTAAGGGCTGGCAGTAGGTGTGATTTAAGGCACATTCTTTTATTCGAAACCTGCAGGTCTGACTGAAGAGACGTTTGAAGCTGTGAGGGCCCTCTGCCTCCCCAGCTTATTCCCCCCTCTCTCCACAGACCCACTCCTTGCCGGTTGTGGTGATCTCCAACATCTGTCAGATGCCTAATGCCTGGGCATCTATCCTGTGGTATAACATGCTGACCAACAACCCCAAGGTAAGCGCCCATCCTTCGGAAGCCATTGTCGCGGTCCTAGCGTGGGTCACCAAGCACCACCGTCTCCATCTAAACGAGCAAATGTGTTGGGGCGCCTGGGTGGCTCAGTCGGTTGGGCGTCCGACTTCGGCTTGGGTCGTGATCTTGCGGTCCATGAGTTCGAGCCCCGCGTCGGGCTCTGTGCTGACCGCTCAGAGCCTGGAGCCTGTTTTGGATTCTGTGCCTCCCTCTCTCTCCCTGACCCTCCCCCGTTCATGCTCTGTCTCTCTCTGTCTCAAAAATAAATAAACGTTAAAAAAAAAAAATTAAAAAAAGAATAAATGAGCAAATGTGTCGTTTTCAACAGAACGTGAACTTTTTCACCAAGCCCCCAATTGGAACCTGGGATCAAGTGGCTGAGGTGCTGAGCTGGCAGTTCTCCTCCACCACAAAGCGAGGCCTGAGCATCGAGCAGTTGACGACGCTGGCAGAGAAGCTCTTAGGTCAGCATTTTCCCCCTTTTCCCTGCTGCCCTCCTCAGAGAAGGAGTCTGGCCTGTGGGGCTATTCATTCAGGAAAATTTGCTGAGCCAGACACTGTCCTGGGGCCTGAAAACATGTGCTCCAGCAGTTGGGGAGGTGGGGTGGAGGAGAGATAGAGATGCACGGGAAGCTTGCCTCCCGGTGATCATTTCTGAGGTGGGAGGCAGATTTCTTTTCTCTCGGTGGCTGGACCCCTCACCCTTCCAGAGCACTACTTCGGCTAACCTTAGGAAGCTATTTAAATCAAAAAAAATTTTTTTAAGTTATTTTTAAGTTATTTTAAGTTATTTTTCATATTTGTGAGAGAGACAGAGACAGAACACGAGCAGGGGAGGAGCAGACAAACGGAGACAGAATCTGAAGCAGGCTCCAGGCTCTGAGCTGTCAGCATAGAGCCCGACACGGGGCTTGAACTCATGAGCAGTGAGATCATGACCTGAGCTGAAGTCGGACGCTCAACCGACTAAGCCGCCCAGGCGCCCCAGGAAGCTATTTTTTAAGTGCATGTTAGAAGACAGAGGCCAAAGCTTGACGTCCATGTCCATTTCTTCAATAAACTGTAGGCTTGTTTTTATTTTTTCCTCTGGGAAAAAAAAATTTAGTGGACTGTTTTATTTTACATGCTACCTGGACTGTAAGTAGCCTTATCCTGTGCCACCGCCAAATGTGACCCTCTAACACTGTCAGTTTATTACTGTGTGCTGCTGGTCCCTGAGCACCAGCTGCCACCACATGAGGCTAGGAAGAGTGGGGGGGTGGGGGGACGGACCCTCGATACGTCATCCACCACCTCTGCTAGTCTAAACAACAACGCAGGTGATCACACGATGGGATTTTGTACATCTGTGTACATGTGTGTACCTGTGTGTGCACACATACATGGACACAACGGTGGGAACCTTTAAAGACACGAAAACCGATGGTGACTTGGCCCACTGTGGGACAGATGTGCATGAATGTATGTTCTGTCTTGAGAAATAAAATCCTTGATTTGAAGCTGGAAGTTACACTGCTTTATTCTTTTTCTTGCAGGACC
Organism: Panthera leo; assembly: GCF_018350215.1. NCBI lineage: Eukaryota > Metazoa > Chordata > Mammalia > Carnivora > Felidae > Panthera > Panthera leo. The sequence continues at coordinate 40,633,989 of NC_056692.1, read as the reverse complement.
TGGTGTGAACTATTCAGGGTGTCAGATTACGTGGGCTAAATTTTGCAAAGTAAGCCATCTTGTTAAATCCTTGTCGCTGCCAAGTGGGAGCGGGAGGGACGCCCACCCGTGAGGTTGTCGGGGACGGCACTGGGCCTGAAGGCTGTAGACTCATGGTCTAGCGGCCCATAGGCCCTACTTGAGGGTAGATGGGCCTGGGGATTTTGGTGGCACTGTGTCCCTAAGAAGGAAAAGGCTGGGATAGTAGACTTGGCTTTCTCGTTATTCTTCTCTTTAGGAAAACATGGCCGGCAAAGGCTTCTCCTTCTGGGTCTGGCTAGACAATATCATTGATCTTGTGAAAAAGTACATCCTGGCTCTTTGGAATGAAGGGTAGGTTGAAGCTCTTGTGTCCGGCAGAGTGCACATGGGTAACACGTCACCTGCTCTCAGCAGGCCAGGGGCGGGACCCCATCAGCCCGGATCTTGTTGCTGTTCTTTGGCTCCAGGTACATAATGGGTTTTATCAGTAAGGAGCGGGAGCGGGCCATCTTGAGCACCAAGCCCCCAGGCACCTTCCTGCTAAGATTCAGTGAAAGCAGCAAAGAAGGAGGTGTCACCTTCACTTGGGTGGAGAAGGACATTAGCGGTAAGTTTGACTCTCACCCGCCCCACCTGGTGGCAGTTACTGCTTCCGCTGTGGCCACTGCTAGTTTCAAGTACCTATTGCCCCCTAGTGGGCAAAGATGGCTTCGCACTCCCCTGCCTTGGACTTGTAAAAACATTTTTCAGTGACTTCTTTTCTTCCAAATTCTTTCAGCTGGAGGATTGTTTGGCAATTTTGTTTTGCTTTCTTCAGGAGCTAATATTTGCCTACAAATTTCCGATTTAAATCTCATTCTTCATCTCCTTTCTAATTTACCCTGTTAATCTATCTCATGCAAGTAGTTATTCAGGTATATTGCTGACGACCCAACTGGGTAACCTCTCCAGAAGCCAGCTGAACATTTTTATAGTGCCAGGTGACTGGGTAGGATATTCGAGGCTCAAGAACTAGGTTGGCATAAGCCATTCCCTTTCAAGGAAAAATAAATCAGGTAGTTTTCTCTTAAGATTACCTGGCCATTATCCTCCCTTCCCATATCCGATGACAGGCAAGACCCAGATCCAGTCCGTGGAACCATATACCAAGCAGCAGCTGAACAACATGTCGTTTGCTGAAATCATCATGGGCTATAAGATCATGGATGCTACCAACATCCTCGTGTCTCCGCTGGTTTATCTCTACCCGGACATTCCTAAGGAGGAGGCGTTTGGAAAGTATTGTCGACCAGAAAGCCAGGAGCATCCTGAAGCTGACCCAGGTAGTTGTTGATTTTCTGCGTTGGGCACTTTTTCTGGGAAAAAGTGGGAAATTGCAGGATTCTTGGGGGATAGGTAGGTCACTGCCCAAAGAGCCTGGTGACCTTTATTCCTCTTATGGGAAATAAGCACTCAGTAGTGAGTGCTTTTTGGTCGTGGCTGTTAGGGTTGGAGAGAGGAGGGGCATCAAAGTCACTTGTCTCTGTCCTACAGAGAACCCAGCAGGCTAAACGGGGAAATAGACACACACACTTAACTCACCCCAAACATCTAAAATACTGCCGAGAGAGCGCGAGGACAGAATTCTTAAGTAACAGGATGCCCTGCCAGCACACCGCTTCTTACACTGGAAGGTTTGGGACTCAGACTTGAGTCTAGCATGTTTCCTTTTCCCCATCGCTGAACAATGTGAGCAGTGTCGAGCGGGATGGAGAAAGGCTTTCTGGAGGAAATGAGTGTTAGCAGCACTGGAACGTGGGTTTACGAGCAGAGCGGGGAGGGGTGGGGGGCGTGGTGATTGAAGAGGAGCCTGTAAACGGTGGGAGGGCGCGGAATTGGGATTGAGAACATGCAGCTATTGAAATAAAGCGGTTGTTTAATGTGCAAGAGCACAGGTGTCTATGTAAGTCGTATAGCAAATGTTTCATAGTAAGTTTGTAACCATTAGTCGTGGGCAAGGAGAAGCAGCCCCTCTGGTCTGTGCCTTTGGCACTTGCTGATTTGGCTCTCTGCGTTCTTCTCTGTCCAGATCCTGTTGGGGAGTCTGTGATTTGCCATTCTTTGTTTTTATTTAACTTCCCTTAGTTGGAGAGCTCTTTGAAGTGGTCCTTTGAGGGTAGCTTCCACCCCAGTTGCTTTTGGAAAAATTGTCTTTGTGCAAAGAGCTCACACGCACATTCCCACCTGTTCACAGAGATCCCGTGCGAGGAATTTCTTGGATGGGGAAGACTGGGACTTGGAAGAAGGAACTTGAGTTACTTGGCAATTGACTTTCCTCTTCCCTTTGTTCTGGTGTTGGGTTTTATTCATACTGTAGAAGAGCTAACTCTCACTTCCTGTCTGCTACTTATCTTTCTTTCCAGCTGGGCTTCAGTTGGGAGATCTGTTTATCAGCCCTGACACTCTACTCTTTGTTCCTTCTGGTGAGGACATTTAGGTCCAAGTGCTGGTCCCTTTGGCTCATTTTGCTTTCAAGATCCAAGTTCCCAATTGAGGCTGTGTCCTCTGTTATCATCACCCATCCTGTGTGACCAGGAAGCAAGGTCCTTTCCTGCTTGGAGTCACTAGTGTTTTCTCAGGGGCAAGACCCCCCCACCCCCACCCCACCCCGGCACAAGAGAGAGGAACTAGTGACTTGAGTGCTTTGCCAGCCTCCCAGGGAGGCAGGTGTATGCAGTGGGCACTGAGGGGCTTGGGGTGGCAGGAGCGAGGCGATGGGGGGGGGGGGGGTGTGCCAGTGGAGCCCCTGCATTAAAGTGGGAGTCCTCGGGGACGTGGATCTGTGCCTGTTTCCTCCCATTTTCCATCATGAAAATATTTTTGTCCCCAGGGATAGATGATCTTCCCAGGACCCTTCCTTCCTCCTTACTTCTCCACCAGACCCCACACAGTATTTCCTGATGGCTTGAGGGAGAGAGTCCCTTTTTAGAAATGACAACCCCCTTACCTCACAAATTGGATGAAGTATATGTACAACCTTGTACACAGCCAGAGCTCGGCGTTTAGTCCTGTTTCTCCTTTGCTTCTGCTCTTGCTGAATCTGAGGCTGAAGCTAGTTTTCTCAGCTACCTTGATCACTGGGGAACTAAATCCTTTTCTGTCTGAGATGTCAGCTCCCCTCAGGTCTGCGCCACAGTGGATTTAGAAGACACCAGAACCCTGCCTGGGTACATCTTTGGATTCTGCACCGTATGAATCTTATTTCTTGGCCAAAAATAACCTTGGTTGGCAGTCCAGTGACCCCTGACAATGCCTTTTCTCAGATTGTCACCATACTTTCTGATCCCTTGGTCTGTCTATAAACCTCAAACTTTTTTTTTTTTTTTTTTTTAAATTTTTTTTTTTCACCGTTTTTTATTTATTTTGGGGACAGAGAGAGACAGAGCATGAACAGGGGAGGGGCAGAGAGAGAGGGAGACACAGAATCGGAAACAGGCTCCAGGCTCCGAGCCATCAGCCCAGAGCCTGATGCGGGGCTCGAACTCATGGACCGCAAGATCGTGACCTGGCTGAAGTCGGACGCTCAACCGACTGCGCCACCCAGGCGCCCCTCAAACTTTTTAACTGTGCTTCTCTCGGCCCACTCACCGGGCCCCATGCCCCCCAAGTGATTTGTTCACCTGACTCTCCCAGATGTCGTGCCAGTATTCCAAGTCTCCTGGACCTCTTGGTGTAAACATTGAGCACCTAAAATTCATTTATTCCGGTCCTCACATTTCTAAGTATGGAACAAGAATTACAAATGACGGAGATGGATGCCTCCCTCTTCCGCCTCCCTCTTGGTGTAGAAAGTGCTTCGCTCCAGGTCTCCTAGCTGCCGAAGACATAACGAGGCCTTGGCCTCCTGTTTTCCAGCCCAGAGTCGACGGTGCTGCAATACCAGCCAGCCTCCCTTTATAAAGCGGCCGCTTTTTGTGCGGTGTAGTTACCCAACTGGGGGGTTACTCCTACACTCACCTAAAAATGTGGTAGAGGCAGATCAGTGCCATAGGAATGGAAGGTGTGACCCTGGGCTTTGGAAATGCATTAGCAATCTGCATATTCTCTTCAAGACTTGCTGACTTTGGTGTCCCAGCAGGACGGGGGTGTTGGAGCCCAGACTGCATAGGCTCCGTTCCTGCATGCAGAGAAGTTACCTAAGAGAGTCGACCAGGCCAGAATACGATCCTCAGACCACACACAGGCAGTTAAATGTTCACATCATCTAGGGAAAGAATGAACACACAAAGGTGGCATTGGTCTAGGCTCAGGTGGGACAAGGGTGTGTGCTCAGAAGTCTCTGCAGCTCTGGAAAGCGTAGCAGCAAGAACTGAACTACCCAGCTGCAAGCACCTAGAACATCAGATAGTACATAGTGGTGGAGGGGGCAGCCCTGAGGGGAGACAGGTTCAAAACGATCTCCGCTCAAGGATGGAGGGAGGGGCAAGTCTCCCCTGATGAGGCGGCCGGCTTCCACCTGCCCTCTACTCACAGTGGGGTCACCTTAGTAAGCCCCAGTTTTCTTCTTCCCAGGTGCTGCCCCATACCTGAAGACCAAGTTTATCTGTGTGACACCGTAAGTGGCTTCCCTTCTAAATTTGGCCTTCATTTCTGGTGTCCTCAGTTATCCCGGGAGTAGGACACTGGGTGAGAGCTACCCTGAGAGGGGCTGGAATGCCCTGGGCTACGCGTAGTACTCAGAGTGACCCTGTGTGTTTAAAAAGCTTGAGCTTTTATTTTTCTGTTGGAGACCAGAGTTTGATGGCTTGTGTGTGTGTGTTTTGTTCTTTTTTTTTTTTTCTCCATTGTGTCTTGTCAACCCGGCCCTTTCCCCTCCTGCTGCTCCCCATTTCCTACAGAACGACCTGCAGCAATACCATTGACCTGCCGATGTCCCCCCGCACTTTAGATTCATTGATGCAGTTTGGAAATAATGGTGAAGGTGCTGAACCCTCAGCAGGAGGGCAGTTTGGTGAGTATTTGGTCGACAGACCTTGTCCTTGGGAGGGAAGTGTGCCCCCTTTGTGTGCCGGGCCCACGGTCCCACGCACAGAGCCCAGAGCTGGCCATGCAGACTGGTAGAGAGAGGTCCTAGAGCCGCGCTGTCCCTTGGAAACCAAACGTGCACCACGCACGTAAGTGCGACTTTTTAAATAACCATATTAAAACCAGTGAAAAGAAACAAGGGAGGTTAACATTAATGATACATTTTCTGTAACCCAATAAATCCCAAACGCTAGCGTTTTAACACATAAGAAAACGTTGATGAGATTTTTGTTTTTGTGCTAAGTCTCTGAAACGTGCTAGGTGTTTCACAGCTACACCCACCTCGACTGGGACTAGCCATATTTTGATGCTCGGTAGCCACCTGTGTTTCCAGGCGGCCACATTCAACGGGACAGCCTTAGATCTTCTTTACATGTGGACGGTTGGGAACGAGTTAAGGGAAGAAGGGGACTGAGCCCTTCCAGAAGGCAAGACTTTGTAGGGAGGAGCGTAAATCTGGACGATCCGACCCTGTCTTGGCCGTGGGGGCAGTGGGCTGAGCCTCTGTCCTTTGAAGGGCTCGGGCGGGGGACGGGGGTGCCCTGCCAGCTGTTGGGGCTCAGGCAACTGAACTGGCTCTCCCGGTCTTCCCCCCCCAGAATCCCTCACGTTCGACATGGAGTTGACCTCGGAGTGCGCCACCTCCCCAATGTGAGGAGCGGCGGGCTGAGGCTGCAGACAGAGATGACGGAGGCACCTCCCTGTGTCCCACCACCCCTTAAACAGCCAACCCCCAGATCGTCTGAAACTCCTCTAACTCTGTGCTTCCAGATTTTGTTTTGTTGGGTTTTTTGTTTTGTTTTGTTTTGTTTTTTTTAAATCTCCTACTCCTGCTACCTTTGAGCGACCTGGGCACTTTTCACAATAGAGAAATGAATGAATGTGAGTGATACGCTTTGACCTAAATGCAAATAAGAAACGTGTTCTCTGAGACGGCCATCAGGGGATGCGGAAGGGGTGGCAAGAGGGGGAGAAAGGAAACGTTCTTGTCTTTTCTTGCTCCCCTGCCCTCCTTTCTCAGCAGCTTGCGTTGTTAGACAAGTGCCTCCCGGTGCCCGCACAGCCCTCCGCCTGCTCCTGCGAGCGGCCGCCACAGGCTGCCTGTAGCTGTGCTACTGCTGACATTGCACTTTTAACCTTGCTAACATCCAAATAGAAGATAGGACTTTCACAGCCCCGAGGTTTCTTTTTAAATTAAAAAAAAAAAAAAAAAAAAAATTTTTTTTTCAAGGGCAAAAAAACACTGTATCGGCATAGCCTTTTCTGTATTTAAGAAAACTCAGTCAGTAGCCTTCTTGGTGCTTTAGGCATTCAGCTTTCTTCAGGCTGATAATTTATAGAAATCCGGAAATGGGCTTCAGATCCAGCTCTTTAAAAGACATCTGAAGCTGTGGCTTGGCCTTTGGTTTTGACATAGGAAGGTTGAAGGACAACCGAAACATTCTAGACTTTTTTTAATAAACAAAGTTTTTATTTTCCCCTTTAATGTGTCGGCCTGTTAGTAGGTAAGGCTGCGCAGAGGAGTGCTTACAACCTGTCCCCCGTCTGCCTGGACTTGTGCTCCTGTTCCAGAGCCTGAGTTGTTCCTGTGGGTGCCTTATAAGGGATGGGATGATCCTTCCTCCTTCTCCACCTGACCCCCCTTGTGTATGGCTCCTTCCGGTGTCTGAAGGCCCCCTTGTCCTGTTTGCTTTAGGAATCCTGGAATAAGAAGGTGAGAGTTAGAGATCGAACATGACTCAGACTGTGGGGCCCCAGCCAAGGGTCTAGTTGAGCTCAGGGAATATGGTTTTTATCCTGGTTTCTTGGTGGTTTCCCGAGGCACCTTTAATCACTTCACGTGGTTAACCCAGGGGCAAAGGCTTAGTGATAAACTTGAAGTCTGTCCCTCGTGTGAGGGTGTGCACCTCGGCCTCCCCCCAGTGCTGGTGACCATCTCCTCCCCATTGAGGCCCCGCGGATGAGGGAGAACAGCTCCCATTTACTGTGCATTTCGAAACACTTCATGGTCTCTGATATTTGGTCCACCCCCCCCCCCACACACACACCCCAATCCAGAGGCCCGACTAGCTTGGGTGGTCCCAGACCACCTTATCTCAGTCGGTCAGAGTTTCTGTGGAGCGCTGTTTTACCCACACTCACCAGTTTCAGAATTAAGGGGATGAGGACCTTCTCTCCAAGACAAACAGGTTGCGCTCGGCCATCCCTGTCGTCCTGCCTAGAAACAGTTGGGAGGTAGTACAGAGCTCTCCCTTCTCCAGCAACACTCTTCAGTTTATAATAAGCTTAACTCAGAAATTGAGAGATTTAGATCAGAGGGACCTGGGGCAAGGATCCAGGCTCCTCTGGAGCAGATATTGTAACGTTCATGGCTTTGAGGTAGCATGTGTATCAGGTTTTAACTCTGATAGTAGCAAGAGTTCTGAGAGGGGCAGAGACTGGCCCCTCCCTAAAAGAACGGAGCCCTCCAGGACCTGCCCACTTTCTCTCCACTGTCTCCCCCTGCCCGTCCCCCGCCCAGCCAAGTGGTTCCCATAGATGGCTCAACCTGCCGGCGCAGTGGTTTGTATGCCACTGGCCCGGTCACTGCGTCAAATTCCAATGTATACTTCATAGTGTAAAAATTTATATTATTGTGGAGTTTTTGTTTTTGTTTTGTATATTGCTGTATCTACTTTAACTTCCAGAAATAAAAGTTATATAGGAACTGTCTGAGGGCGTGGCAGCTCTGCCTCTGGCTGCTGGCGAGTCCCCTTCCCCTGCCTGAGTTCTGGGGGGGGCCTCACACCCAGGCTGAGCCTGCTCCCAGGTTGCCCCTGCTCCCAGGCTGCTACCTTAGCCCACGCCCTGGGGCCCAGCTCTGGGGCATGGTGCCACCCCCATCTCAGGTCAGCCGGCAGCTTCCAGGTAAGGGGTGACGGGAGGAGCCAGGTTTGTACTCTTTCTGCACAAAGGTCTCCGGGGAGGCCTCCCTGCTCCCTCTTCCTTCCCCCCACTCTCTCCTCGGGCCTTCGCAAGCTGCACCAACCTGTCTGGGGTCAGATAAGCTACCAAAGGGGGCTTGGGGTGTAGATACTCCCACCCCACCCAAGGCCTCCCCTCCACAGTTGTTCCATTATCACTCTCTCTTCAGTTCTCTCAGTGGGGATGGACGTAAGCACTTAACGGGCTGCCTCCGGCAGCGTGGCAGCGGGTGGTGATAATTCACAGACATCAACGCGCCCACTCGGCTGTCTCCCCACCCCCTCCCCTTGTGCCGAGTGCCATGGAGACCGCCGCTGCGTGAGATAGCAGCCAGCCGCCTCCCCCTGCAGAGATGGAAGGGGAGATTAGCGGCTGCTTTCCCTGCCTCCTTACCCCCGCCAGCCCCCTCGCTGGGCCCCTACGCCTCCTTCGGGCAGACTGCAAACCCCTCTTCCCTTGCTTTGAGCTCTGAAGAAACCTCACCAGCAGGTCCTGGCTCCCCAGCCCGCTCCCCCAAGGGCCTCAGTGACCTCCCCTGGACCAGCAGCGGCGGCGTGCCAGGGGGCCCAAATGGGGAGACCATCCTCCTGGCCCAACTTCCTTCCCTCCCGGTAGGTTGCTGGTTGGCCGGTTGAAAGACGCTGGTGGCAACGGGATGGTGCCACCTGCTGGTGTCCGGGAAGAGGCCCGGGGAGAAGGGAACACGGTGAGGTTCTCTGCTGCCCCTGGCACTGGCCTGGCCCTGGGCCAAAGACTTCAGGATTGCTTATAGCAGCAGCTGATAAGGCGAGCCCCAAGCACGGTTTTTGCCTCCACCCCAGAATTCCTGCCCCACCTTTCCCCAGGCCTCAAACCCTAGTTTCGTCTCCTGAGAAGCACAGACGGCGTTCCAGGGGTGGTGGGCACCCTTGACACACAGAAAAGGGAGCAGAGTACAGGGTATGGCATCAGCCACACGGGAGGGAAGAAAATAACTCTGGCTCCAGTGACCGCCCCCCACACTACCCAAGGCTGCCCAACTAAGAGCCACACCAGCAAATTTATGAAAAAAATACTTTACTCAAAAACACTGGTGGCCTATGTACAAAGTACACAAGAATCCCTCTTCTCGTCCCCACCTTCCTTCAGAGATGTTTAAACCTGAGACTCAACCTTCCGCCCGCCACCTGCTGCCCCAGAGGGAGGAGCTCGTGAGGTCGGGAGCAAGGCCTTCTCAGACCTCAACGTTCTGCGACTGTGACGAGGCCTGTTCCAGGCAGAGGGGGAACGAGATCAGCTTTTACCCCTCACTCCAGGCTCCACAGGCAGGCAGCGTGCGGCTGGTCTGCGGCTGTCTCTTGCGGCAGGTTTTTTTTCCAGGAGGGGAGGGGATCCACCCTGCAAAGTCCCTGGGCCCCTGTTTGCCTGCCATGGCCTAGACCAGTCCCTGCCCCTCTCCCACCTCTCCTGCAACCAAGGTTGCAGACAGTCGGGGAAAGAAGGTTGGGGCCGGGTGCACGGGGCGGGGGTGGGGGGGTGGATAGCGGTTGAAAAGAGATAGTAGGACCGGGCAACAGCACCACAGATGGGACGCCCAAGTCTCCTGGCTGGACGCCAGGAGGCTAAGAAGCTACATACTCAGAGCAGCTCTGAAAGACCCAGACTCAAATGACCCATCTGCGCTGTGTGAGGGCCGTGGTCTAGATAAGCTCTCCATTCACAAAAAGTCTCGAGTCCATATTCATTATGTGAAGTATAAAATATTACACAAAATTGAACCCCAGCCTCCCGAGCGAAAGAATCAATAGACCAACACACGTGCATGAGAACAGATGCACGTACATAAAAGCGTATGCGCGCATTTGGGAGGCAAAGCTTCTAACTCAGGAGCAAAACTTAAGCTTAGAGACAGTAACCTGTCTCCGTGCCCCTTCTTGACTAATTTCATTCAAACAGCTGCTAGGCAGTAAAGGCCCCGGCGGTGGAATAGGTTTGCCTGCATCGAGCAGAGGAAGCTGAGCCCCCTTCCACAACAGAGATGGGCCCGGCGGGCTGTTGGGATGCCTTGATCTGAAGAGAAAGGTGGTGGTGCCGCCGCAACCACGTACCCAGAGGGCAAGGCAAGGCAGGCCCACCTCGTGCGCCCGTGCACACACACACCTGCACATGTGCTGCCAGCAGAGGCATCAGTATGCACAGCAATGCTAACATCACAGTTCATATGAACCCCTCACACTGAGCGTTGTTCCCAAAGAGAAGTGGGGGATTCAAGCATTCACGAGAGCGAGCCTCGGGCAGAGGTGAAAAGACCAGCAGGCGGGGAGAGGCGGGGGTCCAGACCGTCCATCGGGCGGCGTAAGAGTTCCTCCACATGCCTGGCTACATCCATGGTCTCATCCAGGTCAAATTCTCCATCCTGGTCAAGGACGGGGTCAGGGCTGGGAGAGAGAGAGAGCGGGAGGTCGGAGGGAGCTGGCATGCGTCACAGGCCCTGGCCCGCTCCCCGCTCAGACCACAGCCTCATGGGAATAGGACCGGCTCTGGCTGGACACCACCACCATTTCCAAGTTGAAAACGTCAGTCACTGGCTCACCGGGAGACACTCAAGCGCTAGTCTCAACTTTCGCTGGCTCATTGAGTGGGCTCAGAGAGTTCATCTCCCCTGTCCCTGTCCCTCTCCTCCTCTGCACAACGAGGCGGTTGGGTCAGGGAGTTCTGCCCACCACAACGCCATTCCATTCAGTCATAGGCTGTCTACAGTGGCCTTTTAACCACGTTGCCCCAATCCTTAGCCACCTGTAAGATGGGTATTTAGTCCACTTTACAGAGGGGAAAACTGAGGCTCGACCAGGGTAGGAAACTTGCTCAGGGCCCCCTGGCTGGCAAACGGAGTCAGGATTGGAACTGCAGTCTTTGTGACCCTCGAGCCTACGGTCATCATCCCACTGTAGCTTGTATGTCCCAGGTACCTAGACATCCAGCTGGGGCCACCCACAGCCCAGAAGAGAATTAATTCTCTACCTTGGGAACTCCAGAGAGAAGCAATTAATACCCTGTTAACACTCAACTCCTAAGAACAACCATCCCGTCTGTAGCCGTCCTTACAACAGCCTCACCTGAGCTAAATGCTTTACCTCAATCCTGACCCCAATCCCATGTGAAAGGTATTCTTGCCCCCATTTTAAAGATGAGGAAACAGAGCATCTGGGAGGTTCAATAGTTTTCCCAAGGTCACACAGCTAGTCAGCACCAGGAGTGAGGACCTTGCTATATACAGCTTATTCTCTATGCTTTTTACCAGCTGATCTCCCTCCCTGTACCGGGGCATATGCTGGTGCCTGGCCTGGGTGGTCTCAGACCTACAGGAGCTCTGGGTCCCTTTGTCCACCAGCCCCCCAGGGCCCAGCCTGAGCCCCAGAGAACACAGCCCCAGCCCCAGCTCCTCCCTGCGGAGCCCCAGAGAACACAACCTACTTCTGTGGGTACAAGTTATAATGAGCCTGGGGGCACACGGCTGGGGAGGGGGCCTGGTCCATGTAGGTGGCGCTGGCCCCGGCAGAGTCTGCAGACGCATTCACAAACCTGCAGGAGGAACAGGAGAAGCCTCAGTGACCTCAGGGCAGCGGCTGACTTGGGGAGGGCTCAGGGGGCATGTTTACATCTCTTTGGGGTGTGGAAGCACAAAGCGCCCCCTGGGTCTGGGGGTCCGGCTGCGGGAGTGGGGTCCTGGGTCCTGGTCCCATTGAGACTAAGCTCAGTTCCCTCTCCAGGGCTGAGCCAGGTTTCAGGGGGCCAGGGGGTGCTGGGCCCCACCGGGCCTGTGAGCGGGAGGGGCAGCAGTGAACAGTGAGGGGAACCCAGGGGGAAGAGAGAGGAGGCAGCAGGAGACCAGGGCTGGACCCTGGACACTTACTCAGGGACCACTTGCTTGATCTGTGGCTTCACGTATCCGTCCACCGCTTTAGCTGCCGGGGTGGGGGGAGTGGCGGGGGGGGGGGTGGGTGATGAGAACCAAAGTGTCTGGGCGCTCCCAGGAAGGGGAACCTACCCCATGAAGTCGGTCTCCCACCCGCACCACTGCCGGGGCTCAGCGGGGATGAGATTTCCCACAGACTCCCATAAACACCTGCTGGTGGACCCAGCCTGACGGCCACCCAGAACTCTGGCTTCAATCTCATCCCTTCTCCTGCTCCCTTTTCTGGTCCTTTGCTTTCTCTCTCCCCGCCCCACCCCTGTCGAGGAAACTGGATCAACACAAAGCAGCAAACCCAACAGTGGACTGGGGACAGGTTGAAGGAGAAAAACCTGTCCATTTTGCTTCCTACTCTCCCCTTACAGGTAGGTTTGAGGGTGGGGAGCCGTGAGAGCAGCTGATTAAGATGGGAGTTGTGCACTATCTGTGGTATGATTACCCCCCCTTCCTTTGCCAGTGGGGCAGCCTCCTCCTTCAGGGGTGCAGACGTGAGAATCCACCCAGCTGGGGAGAAAGCCGGGTCAGAAGCTTTGTTTGCCCTCTTCAGTTGTGAGCCCCGATACCCTCTCCACGTGCTCGGCACCAAACCATGGACCCAGCCCCCCTGGGGGAAATGGCCCCTGGCTTCTTCTGAGGAGTCACGGCTGCCTAAGCCCCCGAGAGCTCTGTCCACGGGCTGAGGAAGGGCTCGGGAGTATCAGGGCAGGACGCACCGAGCACAGGGGTGTAATACTTGGAGAAGACCTCATCCTTGGGTCGGTCGGGAAATACATAGATGAGATAGCTCAGGTCCCCCAGCCGGTCAGCCAGGGACCGGATGGAGAAGTCCCGCGTGGTGAACGGCTTCAGGTTCCACAGGTTGCGGTCAGCTGTGAAAAGGACAAGCTCGTTCCCACCACTCACCGCCCTCAAGAGGAGGGTCAGGGCGATGGGGTTTGAGATCTGACTTGCAGAGACATTTGGGCCTTTACTAGCCTGCTCTGTGACCCTCCCCCTTGTCTTGTGCTCCTGGGCATAAGGCGAGTAAGTGACCGCAAGAACATTCTACCCGGCAAACCAAGCAAGTCGATACCAGCAAGACTAGGGCAGGGCAGAGAAGGGAGAACTCAGAACTGCTGAAGACGTCCCCTGGCAACTCCAGAGGCTACGGGGCCAGTGATCTTAGGTTCTCCGCAATGGAAAACAGTAGAAAGGGAATGTATTTCTGAGCAACACTCTTCTACTTTGAGGTCTGTTTTGATCTTTCCCCTGGGGAACCCTCCAAGGATGCAGGCCTGGTGGAGAATGGGAAGCAAGGAAATGGTCGTCAGGGCTCCTGGGCTAGAGTGTGGGCAAAGTAGGGCACTCACGAGAGTCAAACTTCCAGGCAATGGTGATGCCCCCGATTTCAGAGTCGCTAAAGCGCAATAAAAAGGTTCCATCGGGTTTGTTGATGAGCAGGTCATGGGCCTGTTGCTTATTCACAAAACCTAGGATGGCCCTAGAAATACGGAGCATACAGTGTCACTCCCGGGCCAGCAGCCCGTGTCCCCTGAGCCCATGCCCTCCCAACCCCCAGGCCCCTCCGCTTCTCACCCGTCATTCCAATGAGGCTTGTGATGCTTCTTCAGCACCTCCATGACCCCATCGAACCACTGCCAGAAGGTGTAGTTCCAGCCCGGCAAGTTCTCCTGAGAGCCCCCAGGATACCCCAAGTCAGGGTATGTGGCCCCGCTGTCACAGGTGGCCCAGGAAACAGTGCCCTCTTGTCCTCACAAATACCCTCTCCCAGTTCCTCATCCTACCTGCCCAGCACTCCAGCGGTCCATAAATGGACATGGCCCCCAACCTGTAGCTTAGGGACGAGAGGGGAAACTGCCTCTTGCCTTTCAGACACAGGGGTGCGGGTAGGAGTTGCCTAGAATTGTCCAAGCTGGGCAAGACCTCCGAAGTCATTTCTGCTCAAAGGTTTAGATGGGGAAACTGAGGCACAGAGAAGGGAAGGGCCTGGCCACTTAGTTAACACATCTAGGACAGGGACTCAAGGATCCTGACTCCCAGCCCCCCAGCTCCTTCCATTATTCTGCTTTGGCTCTCAGAGCTGAGTGCGTTTTTCTTGCTGCCCCCTGCCTCCATTCCTTGGGGTACTAGCCCTCGTCTCTCCCGGTTGTAGGAGAGGGCAGTTGGGGGTGAAGGATGGGGTGCTGGCCAAAGCCAGTAACCTGTCTGTGAGGTGGGGAAAGACTGGTCCCAGTCTGGCGGCGCGTCCCTCACCCTGTTGAACTGGGACCAGGACACGGACATGCCATTATAGTCTTCAAGGTGGCTGCTGCTGCTGTTGAACAGTTTCTGTGCCAGGAACACGAGGTTCTCCTTGGTCAGGCCCCGGTTGCTCTGCACTTCGGCCTTGAATTTCATGTTGAGCGCCTCACACAGCTGCGGCCACAGCACTTTGTCGGGCACGGCAAATGGCACCCTGCCCTGCGAGGGAGAGAAGAAAAGGCAGACTGAAGGCGTAGGAAATACTTACACACACACTCAGATACACAGATACCACGAGATGCAAGAAGGGACTGAGACAGACTCAGCAAAGGCGACACAAACACAAGCAAAAGAAAGGCAGAGGGGCTAGACACGCAGTGATAGAGACCCAGACCAGGCGTCCGGGACAGAGATCAGGGACCCAAAACACAAGCCAAAGGAAGATCAGAGACCAGAGCCCAAAGGCTGAGTAAGCTCACAGACCCAGGAGATCCCAGTCCCGAGTCCCGGGAGCCCAGATGGAGCCGAGGACATGCCACGGGCAGCGCACTCACACCAGCTGCCCGTCACCTCAACTCACTCAGCTCTGGTGTGGCCCTGGGGTTGGCAGGGGACCACCCAGCAGGGCCCCAAGTGGTTGGGGCTGACGCAGGGAGACTCCTAGGGCCTGGAGGGGGCAGAAGTGGCGGTCCCACGAGTACTCACCGGCTCAGCGAAGGCGTTGTCCCACAGCACAGTGGCGGTAGCGTTGTGGTCCTGGCTGCCATGAACGATGACAACCACGGGAAGGGACAGAGTCTATGGCAAAGGAGTGAACGTAGAAGGCACACGACCATCACCTTGCCCTCACGTAGGCAAGACTCCCAGCCCTCGCTCCTCACCCACAATCCCACCCACAGGCCCTCCCAACAAAACCAAAGCAAAAACAAACAAACAAAAAAAACCAGAACACATTTCTTCTTGGTCCATGGCCTAAGTTCTGTGGCTGGTGCCAGCTTATATAACCTAGCGAGCAGGCTTTCTGACAGCCTCACGGCTAAATGGTCCGTGACCGTGTGAGGATTCAGAGCTCTCTGGCTTTCCCCAAACCAGCCAGGTGGCCTCAGGTGGGTCTTCATCTTTCTGGGTGACCTCGGGGGTTGGCAGAAGCGGGGCCTCACCTTTACTTGGAACACAAGCTCATTGCTGCCGACACTGAACTGAGACTCAAACAGGACTGTGAACTTCTCCTCCGTCACAGACTCTGCGCCCCTCCGGTCAGCACGCTTAATTCTCTTTAGTGACTGCAGAGTGGGAGGTCAGAGGGGGACGAGGAGGAAGCGGCTGGTTATGAGCACTCAGCCCTGGGCAGACCCTCCCTCCAGGGCTCAGGCCCTGTCCTCACCATGTTCCTGAAGTGCGCGCTCAGGGTGCCGGTGGCTTGGTGGTATTCCATCACACAGCAGTTGTTCAGGATCTCTCCACTGTAGTCGCTGTGAAGGACAGGGGAGCCCCATCGCCACATGGGCCCCAGGCCAGGAGCATGGCTCTATGCGCTCCCTCAGCCAGATGTTCATGCCAGAAAGCCCTGCCAGCAGCCCCTGCCCCATCCCCTGAGAGTGTTCCTCGCCGTGACTCGGGCTTACTTTCTCATTAACCTGAGGGTACAGCAAAGTCTTCCAAGTCTACCCAAAGTCTGGGCCTCTGTCATTAGGTTAAAAATTCCCTCAGCATTGGAACTGACGTGGGGGTCTTCAGGGCCCTCTGGCAGCTTCTAGTGCACTTAAAATAAAAACCATGGGACACCTGGGTGACTCAGTCGGGTAAGCATCCAACTCTTGGTTTCGGCTCAGGTCATGATCTCACAGTTCGTGAGATCGAGCCCAGAATCGGGCTCTGTGCTGACAGTGCAGAGCCTGCATGGGATTCTCTCTCTCTCTCTCTCTCTCTGCCCCTCCCCAACTCGTGCACTCTCTCTTTTTCAAAATAAACATTAAAAAAAAAAAAAACAGAGGCGTCTCAGTGGCTCAATTGGCTAAGCATCAGATGGGCTCAGGTCACGATCTCAGGGTTGGTGAGTTCAAGCCCCTCATCAGGTAAGCTTGAGCCCCGCTTCGGGTGAGCCCTGCTTCTCTCTCTCTCTCTCTGCCCCTTGCTCGCTTGTGCCCTCTCTCTCTAAAAAACAAACAAAAAAACAAAAAACAACAACAACAACCATGACCATAGCCCACAAGTATCCCATGGTCATGGTCAAACCCTGCCCAGCTCCCTGGCCTCAGTGGGTTCCTCTCCCCTCACTCAGGACCGAGCCATGCTGCCTGTCTGTTTGCTGAACATGCACACTTGCTGCTACCTCAAGACTTGTGCACCTGCTCTTCCCGTTGCCCAGAAACTCCTGACCTTCTGGTTTAGGTCTCAACTCAAACATCTCCTCAGAAAGGCCTTCCTTGACCACCCGGGTGGTGATGGCACATCTATCCAGACACTATGATATCACTCTGTTTTCATTATCTTTCGAGAATCTATCACGTTTTGACACCACCATATTTCGAAAAGCATATAACTATCTCCCTCCCCAGCCAAACTGTAAGCTCTAAGAGAGTGAGAACCTCTTCGCTTTCTTTATCATCCCATTCCCAGAACCCACAATAGACATTCAACGCATGGGACCAGGTCTCCCACTTGACTCATTCACTCCCTCATTCATTCATTCGTCCGTTCATTCATTCCCTGAATCCTTTGTGGGGGGCCGGCCCTCATCCCTGGACCCCAGGTTCTCCAGCCGCGCCAACCTGCTCTATGCTCTCCTTCCAGACAAGGCCCATGTTCTCTGTGTCTGAAGGTATTCCCTCTCCTCTCTCCACACGCTCTCACTAGCCACCCTCACTGGTCCTGCGTCCAGAGACTATCATTCTGCCCCACAACTACCAATCTCACTTCCACAGAGCCCTACATCTCTCCTGTCCAACGCACTACATTTCTCATGACTGATGCCTGCTCTGCTGGCTTGGGTGACCACAGAGCCAGACTCTGCACGGATTGCAGCTACGTCCCAGTGATCAGCCCAAGGACTTGAACACCCCAACAGTTTAACCCACGTTGACCTACTATGTGTCAAGCAGAACAAAGTATACAACAGGACAGATGGGATGAACTGGAGAGACACTGGTCCATGGCTGCAGTGAGGGAGGCTGTCCCCAATGTCCAGGACCCTAGCTGTAGAGTAGATCTGAGATCCCAGTCCAGAGCCTGGGGAGGGGAAGGCAGGGAAGGGGTCACACGTACTTGCGGGTATTCTCATTCTTGAGCAGTGACTTGGCCTGCTGCTCACTGATGATGGTGGCCTTCACCTGGGGGGGGTTCATGTGCACGTTCAGCTTCCCGCCCACCAGCAGGCGCACCGTCGCTGCAAACTTGGTCTGGGTCTTCAGGACCTGAGGGGGCTGCTTCTCGATGATGAATGTGCTGCGGGGACACAAGTGACCACACCAGACATGATGCCGGCTCAGGGCACAGGGTCTGGCTCCCCTGTGGAGGGAGGCTGCCGGGGCTCAGCAGGCAAATGAAGGCACATGGCACCGCCCCTGTTCCCAGGGAGGCCACTGAGAGTCAGAGGAGATGGCTGGAGGGGAGGCAGTGAAACGACTCAGCAGCTGGCATGGGCTGCGGGGGACAAGGGCAGTCCACATGGTGTCCACAACAGAAACTGGGCAAGGTCAACACCAAGCAGCTAAAGCAACTGAGGACAGAGCGGGGACGGGGACCCGAGGCAAACAGAGACAAGGACTCAAGCAAGAGCCCACCCACCCTCACCCCCACCATCAGCAAAGCACCGCCTGCCTCCCCCATGCCAACCGCACAGGGGCTGGGTGTGGCCCGAGGCAGGAATTACCTGGTCACCAGGGCTGAGATGATGTCTGTGATGGTGGCATTGACCTCAGCTAGCATCTCCTCCACTGGGCCAGGGATGGGCAGCTGCTGGCAGAGGTGCTCAGCTCTGCGGATCTGCTGCCGGTTCTGCCAGATGATCTCGGCCAACTTCTCGCACCTGCACGGGAGCCCCAGGCCAACGGGAGGACAATGGCATCACGCCATCCCCCAGGCTCGAGGCTGGGAGGCTCCGGTCTGAGGAGAACGCCCCAAGACCCAGCTCCACCCTCACCCAGGAACGCTTTGCACCTAAGCCGCCACTCCCGACCACGGAGCGGAGCGGAGCAGAGCGCCCGCCTTCCAGAAACACAGAGAAATACAGAGGCAGCAAGCCTGAACTGGGTCCAATCGGCCCGAGCTCACTCTGCACACCCAGCCCTGCCCCACTCCCCAGCACGGTGACTCCCTTCCTGGGCAGGGGGCACAGACGGGGGCCCCAAAGTCCGCATCAGGAACCAGAACCCCTAGTGAACTAAGTCTTGCCGCAGGACAGAGGGAGCCGGCTGCTCATGGAAACGCAGGAGGCACAACGAGCAGCTGGTTGCACCACTCCCAGCCCCTGCCGCCCCCTCCTGCCCCCCGCCACCCCCCCACACACCATTACCAGGACTGCAGCACATCCAGGCTGCCCTCGGGGGGCCCTCCGTTCCCCGCCAGCTGCTGCCGCCGCTTCCACTGGATCAGTTCATCATCCAGAATGATGGTCTGCTGCTTCCGCAGCAGCTGCAAGGTCTTCTGGTGCTTCTCGGCCAGCTCCTGAAGGCAAGTGGGGAGAACACGCCCAACTGCAGGCCTCGGGAGGCAGGGCTGGGGGCCAGGGACCAGGCCCCAGGCCCAGGCCTTCCCCTCTTCCCAACCTGCTCTGCCTCACACGCCCCCCACGGGAGAGAACGATCTGGCCTCCAGCTCTGCTGGGGCCTGCTCTCTTCCTGGCTCTCGCCCTCTCTCGGCTTCCCCGCGCCCCTTGGGATGTGCACCTCAAGGCTTGGGAGGAGAGGACGCGGATCCCACTCACCACACGGTACTGCTGCAGCGTCTGGGCCTCCCGCTGCAGCCAGGCCTCCAGGGACACCTGCTTCTGCTGGAGGGCCGTCTCCCGGCTCAGGCGCTCCTGCGGATTCAGCTGGGCCAGCTGGGCAAACTGAGCTAGAGGAGGGGACAGGACACCCATGACCATCATCTCCCAGCTTCCTGCAGGAAGCCCAGGGGAACGCACACACCTGTTCTGGAGGCCAGACCCTCAAGGGACACATCTGACCGATGGCAAGCTGGGCTTCTGGCAGCCAAGGGTGCCAGAGATGAGCAGGCTCTGGTCTCTGGCCTCTCGCCTTTGATCTCCCCTCCTGGGGGTGTGTAGGTGGAAACCTGAGGGTATAGCTGAGGAGGATCCTGCCCCACGGCCTCCCCTCCCACCTCAGTCTACACAGCTGGCTGCCCAGACCTCCTCACGCCACACGGGGTCCAGCTTGGAGCCTCACTGCCTGGTTTGATGTGTGCCCTCACCGTTTACTAACTGGGTGAACTCGTGCATCACGCTTCCGTGCCTCAGTTTGCCCATGTGCAAAATGGGAGAATCCTGGCCCCTGTCTCGGTGGGTGGCTGAGGACTAAATATGTGGGAACACAGAACACGTTCAAGGAACTGCCCGGCACGCACACGCTGCAGGGATGAGCGTGTCCTTACTGGTTAGGGGGTCCCAGGGCAGGCTTAAAGGGTGACAGAGACCAGTAGCCGCTCAGCCCCACCCCACACATCAGAGCCCCCTCAGGGCAGCCCCTGCCTGCTGGCTTTGTCCCATCTCCAGCTTTGTCCCATCCCCGGGAGCACAGCAGTCTCTCCTAGGGAAGAAGGCATTTCTCTAGGTGCTGGGAGGTGCCTAACGTGTTTGTTTGTCCAGGTTGGGTCACCGTGAGCTCAGCTGACCAACTGGAAGGAGACAGAGAGGAAGAGACAGAGAGAGGGAGAGAGAGAGAGAGAGAAAGGGAGAGGGACAGGGAGAGAGAGATGAGGAGAAAGGGCAAGGAAGGGAGAGGGACAGAAGGGGAGAGGGGTAGAGGGGGAGAAGGGGAGAGAGGGGAGAGAGGAGAGAGGGGGAGAGGGAGGGAGAGGGAGAGGGAGGGAAAGGGACAGAAAGAGAAGGGGCAAAAGGGAAAAGGCGAGGGAGACGGGGAGACAGAATGTCCAGGGCCCACTGGCAACACGAAAGCAGCAAGATCCTCTCAGGAGAGGGAAGGTTCTAGCACCCAAGGGTGCCAGAGAGGGAGGCAGATTCTCTCCACACTAGCTGCTGGGAAGCTCATCCATGGCAGGAAAGGGGAGTCGGTGAGGCCTCAGTACCCTCTTATAAAACATTATTATGAAATTCTCAAGACTCAAGGAAGGCAGAAAGAATGATGCAAGGAACACCTGTCTTTCAGTAACCCGGCTTAAAGAAATCAAACATTTCTCGGGGTGCCTGGGTGGCTCAGTCGTTTAAACGTTTGACTTTGGCTCAGGTCACGATCTCATGGTTTGTGAGTTCTAGCCCCACATCGGGCTGCCTGCTGTCAGCACAGAGCCCACTTTGGAAACTCTGCCCCCCTCTCTCTGTCCCATTCCCGCTTGCGTGCACATGCATGCTCTCTCTCTCTCACAAATATAAACAAAACATTAAAAAAAAAAAAAAGAAATCAAACATTTCCACGTTGAAAACTACCTGTACATCCTTCCCTGCTTGCACATCCGTCCCTGCCTCCAAAGGTAACCACTATCCTAAATGCTGGGGTTATTACGCCTTGCCGATCACCTATTTGAATATCCCAGTGTCGGGGTGCCTGGCTGGCTCAGTCCATAGAGCATGCAACTCTTGATCTCAGGGTTGTGAGTTCAAGCTCCATGTTGGGTGTGGGGTCTATCTAATTTTTTAAAAAAAGAATTTTCCAGTGTCCTTACTTGGGCCTGAGTCAAGAGGAGGTGAGCATCACCACGTCTTAGGCAAGTTCCTGGCAGGCCGCTGAGGGCCCTCTCACACTGACCTAGGTCCTGCCTCTTGGACACACAAGCTGGGACTCACAGACTAAAGCAACTCTAGACAGCCAGGAAAAGCCCAGAGCTACAAGACAACTGGAAATACGGTTTGGAGTCCACTCTCGGGGACTGAGAGAGAATACTGTCCAGGCCTGGAACACAGCAGAGCAGTCTGGAGCCACCTCGGAAATCCTGGCCCCACCCCCAGGGAGGTGGTGGTGAGCCCCACACCTGGGCCCAACCTCCCTATGCAGGTGACTCACTTCGGTCTCTCCTGGCACTTGCAGAAGCTTCTGGGAGGGAGGCCAGCAGACATGAGGCAATTTCTGCTCCACTGGAGGGAGCTGAGCCTCCCCTTGCACAAACAGATGATAGCCTGTGTTTCTGATGGGTGAACTTGATACATGAGACTGAACTGACATGCGTGATGGGTACAAACCCAAACCAGAATCAAACCCATATCCATAAATAGGAAACAGAAAACCCAAGAATAGGATTGGAAGTACTATCAACCAAAGGCTTTGGGTAGAACTAATAGCCTGAATTCTCCCGTTCCCTAATCTAGGAGGAGGGCCACCCTTTCTCTTGCGTCAGTCTGAGATGGATTCAGATGGAAGAAAACATGCTAGAATCATCCCACCAACTTTTACTCAACATCTACTTTGATTTAGGCAATCTGTTGAGGAACCCAGAGTATTGAAAAAACTAACAGGGCAGGGAAAGGAGGAGAGCTTAAATAGTATTTAAATAGTTTTTAAATAGTTTTTCTTTGTGTATTTTGAAGCTTTGTTATTAGATGCATAGAAATTTATTATCTTTTTAATACCTTAATAATTATTAAGTGTCCTTCTTCATCTCTGATAATACTTTTTGTCTTGAAGTACACTTTGTGAGGTATTAATATGACTACCCTAGACTTCTTATTCTATTTTGGCACAGAATATCTTTATACATGTTTTTTTTTTTATTTAAGGGGCACCTGGGTGGCTCAGTCGGTTAAGTGGCCAACTTCTGCTCAGGTCATGATCTCACAGTCTGTGAGCTCGAACCCCATGTCAGGTTCTGTGCTGACAGCTCAGAGCCTGGAGCCTGCTTCAGATTCTGTCTCCCTCTCTCTCTGTCCCTGCCCTGCTTGTGTTCTGTCTCTCTGTCTCTGTCTCAAAAATAAATAAACATTTAAAACATTTTAATGTAGGAACACCTGGATGGTTCAGTGGGTAGAGTATGTGACTCTTGATCTTGGGGTTGTGAGTTCGAACCCCATGTTGGGTATAGAAAATACTTAAAAATTAAAAAAAAAAAATCTTAAAATAATTTTTTAATTAAAATTTAAAATGTAGATAGCATATAGTTGAGTCTTGCTTTCATGTGCTTTCTGACAATCTCTGCTTTTAAATGAGGTGTTTAGTCCACTAATATTAAATATAATATATTTTTTAAGTTTACTTATTTTGAGAGAGAGAAAGAGAGAGAGCACAGGTGCGCAGGGGAGGGACAGGAAGAAAAGGAGAGAGAGAATCCCAGGTTCCACACTATCAGCTTGGTGGGGCTTGAACTCAGGAACCTTGAGCAGAAACCAAGAGCCAGATGCTTAAGGATTGAGCCACCCAGACGCCCCTAAAATTGCTACTTTTAAATGAAACAACCTGTGAGACATACATTCTTTTGAAGCCCAAAAGATATGTTCACCAAGCTAGAGTATAAGCTGTGCCATAAAACAAGTCTCGTTAAATTTAAAAGAATTGAGATCATACAGAGTATGTTCTCTGACAATCGTGGAATTCAATGATAAAAAGCAAATGAAATCAATGATATGACATCTAGAAAAGGAACCCCAAATATATAGTTCTAAGAGACAATACACTTCTAAATAATGTGGGGTAAAATAATTATTCAGAAAAGAAATTAGAAAATATTTCAAACTGGGCATCTGGCTGGCTCAGTTAGTGGAGCATGTGACTCTTGATCTTGAGATTGTGAGTTTGAGCCCCACGTCGGGTGTAGACATTACTTAAAAATAAAATCTCTTAGAAAAAGAGAGAAAATACTTCAAACTGAGTAACTATGAAGGTACAGCGTATCTAAAATCATGAGATGTAGCTAAAGCATTGCTTAGAGGGAAATTTAAAGCTCTAAATATACCTATCAGAAAAGAAGAAAGGTGTAAAGTCAATGACCTAAGGTTTTATCTTAAGAAGGTACAGAAAGAGGAACAAAAGCAAAGGCCACTTGATACTTTCCTATTCTCGCTAGGTTGGGATGGAACAGCTCTGGGGTCAGTCTGGAATTGGGGGAAGATGGGCCCTGTCTCAAGTCTTCTCAAATTATACCGGAAGTTAATTGGCTCTGAGTTAAATTTTGTTTCCCCACATGCTTATCATGACAGCCGTTGGCAAACTACAGCCCTAGGAGACAGGAGAATTTTCCACTGTAATCTCTTCCCTCCAGCTCCATCTCCTATCAGGGAGGCTCAAGAAAGGGCATTTCTGGAGTTCTGCCTGTCCCCAGCCTGGTTCAACGAGGAGACTCCCAACCTAAGTCCTCCCCTGAATGGGAAACACTTTGTCCATATTCATTCATTCACTGAGGTAGTCACTGAATACCGACAATTAGGGAGAGAATATTATTTAGTAAAGTGCAGGGATTTCATGACATATCTGTAATTGAGATCCAGTTCTGCAACTTATTATTATTTTTTTAGTTTATTTATTTAAGTAGAGTCTACAGCCAACATGGGGCTCGAACTCATAACCCTGAGATTAAGACTCGCGCGCTCTTCCCACTAAGCCAGCCAGGCACCCCCAATTCTGCAACTTATAAGCAATCTGGGCCAAATTACTTGTTCTCTTGGAACCTCAGTTTTATCATCTGCAAAATAGGGATAATACAGCTACCTACTTCCTGGGGCTGTTGTAAAGGTAGGATTGAAAAATGCACGCAAAGGGCTTGGCCCGAAGCCTGGCCCACAGCACAGGTTCAATCACAGGGTCCATTACTTCTCTAAAGCTTTGGGTAAGGTTTCTATGAAGACAGACGCTGACACTGCCCCAACCCTGCAGGAGCTCACAAAGTGGTTGTCACTCCTGTCCTCACAACACACACCACCCAGGCGGCCCTGGCCTCACCCTGGATCCTCAGGCTCTCCTGATACTGGATGATGAAGTACTCTTGAGTCTGCTGCAGCTTCTTCAGCTCATTCTCTGTGTCCTGTGTGACCAGTCGCAGCTCCTCAAATGTCTGGTTGATCTGGAGGTGTTTCTGGGACATGGCGTCCACCAGGATCCCAGCTGGAGAACTACCCTGGGGACATCAGGGGGAGAGTGTGGGCAGCAGTGAGCTGGGCAGTGAGGATGGCAGAAAACCTCAGGCCTTGGGGAGCGCTAATACTTTGGACTGCAAAGTTCAAATCTAGGGTAAGAGGTAAGGGTAATTTGAGTCGGAAGGCTAGTCATTTGCCTGAATTGGTGCGGAGTTGGAAAGAAGGAGGGAAGCAGGTGACCTGGCAGATTATGGCAACTTCATAAAGCACAGAGAAATTTCTAGTGTGGTCCTGGCCTCCACCAGACTCGCCCAAACAGGGTCCACCTAAACTCTCTTTGGAGAGACTAAAACTCAGTATGTCCCAGGAGCAGGAAACCTGGGGTTTTCCTACTAATGATGATGACCCCTCATTCCACATTCACTCAGCGATCCAATGCCATGGACCATGTGAGATGCTGGGGACACAGTGGGGAACAAAGCTGTGTGAATGCACATCATCTGTGTCCTCACTCAAGACATTCTTGTAACTGAGGGGAGTTACAGGGAAGGTACCAATAACACTTTCTTGGATCTGGCCATGTGGGTGACCTAGTCTGATCTATTCCTTCAACATCTGGCTGAGGGGAGACGAAGTTTTCAGGGTCTTTCCAGTAAACTATTCGCAGAATAAAATTCAAACTCCTTCCACAGCCTCCACTGCGCTAGCTGATAGCCTCTGCCTACTCCACTCCCAGTTCCACTGCTGCCCAAGCACACCGGCTACTTTCTGTTCCGAAATACACAAACACGTTCCTGCTTCAGGGCCTTTGCACTTGTTGTTCCATTACTCTGGAACATGTTGGCACCAAAGCTTCCCAAGGGGGGCATTTCAACTGGCACCCTTTCAGAGTGACTTTCCCTGATGGGCCAATTTAAAATAACACCACTCTTATCTGAAAGTGTCTTGATTTTATATGTGTTTCTTTCTTTCGTGTCTGCCCCCATGCACTAAGATGTAAGCTCCCCAGGTGCTAGGACCTTGTCTATTTTGTGTACCACAAAATCCCCAAGGGGTAGGTGGAACCAAAATCAAAGGTTCTCAAGAACAGCATGATGGTTGGGAGAAGGAATCATTTCCCCCCTGACCATGACAACACCTGTACATAGACAGGTAGTTCTTAATTGGAGCTAAATTCATTCATATGTTTACAGATAGCTCTGTGGTGGCAATAAGTCAATAAGGGACACAATAGTTTTCCCAAAAGACTCTGTGACCTGCCTTCTGCCTCTTCTCTGGCTTTACCCACTGGGGTTCCCCAGGTGGCCCCCTTCTCCCCAGGACGACAGGGCGGGGTGGGGGGTGGGGTTCCTGCAATCCTTCAAATGTGTTAAGATGGTTCCTGCCTTCCTGCCCACACATATACTTTGTTACTTTTGCTCCTGTCTCTTTCTTCTTCCCCTTCCCTCCCCCACCCCCATAGCTTAGACGTCCCTGTCCTCCCAGGACATCCCCCTGCCAGGCTGCCCCAGTCAGAGTTAGGTACTTTTTCCATATGTGCCTCCTTAGTACCCAGCTTACCCCTAGAGAATCTATCATTTCTTGAATTCCTTTTAGGTGGGAACTGGGCCTTCATCTGTTTCTCTAGTCCTAGCCACGACCTCCATAAATGTTTACTGGATGAACTGGAAAATTCCTGAAATCGGTGTCCACCACAACAAATAAATAAGCTCCAGGCACTATTCTCTGGTCTTTACCGAGTGATGTCATTTTGTGAAAGTCATCTGGCTTTACTGCAGATAATAAAATGTTTGTCCTGTTGTCCGAGCAGGTGTTCAATGCCTTCATGATTGCAGAGTTTGGGGGGTGAGGCCCTTTCTGCCTCTCTGGGCCTCGCCTCTGAGCTTGCCAGGGTTAGCTCTTCTGACACAGAAAGTCCCATGTCTCCTCCCAGGCACCACCGGAGAACATTTCTAATTTTGACCCCAGCACCATTTTTTTTTTTTAATGTTTATTTGCTTTTTGAGAGAGAGAGAGAGAGACCAGGGGAGGGGCACTGAGAAAGAGGGAGAGAGAAAATCCCAAGCAGGCACTGCACTGTCAGCACGGAGCCCAACACCAGGCTTGATCTCACAAACCTGTGAGATCGTGGCCTGCGTTGAAATCAAGAGTTGGACGGTTAACAAACTGAGCCACCCAGGAGCACCACCCCCAGCACCATTTATTAAATCACAAATCTTGGGGCACCTGGGTGGCTCAACGGTTGAACATCTGACTTTGGCTCAGGTCATGATTTCATGGTTCTTGCATTCAAGCAAGATCGGGTTCTCTGCTGTCAGTGCAGAGCCTGCTTCAGATCCTCTGCCCTCCCCCCCTCTGCCCCTTCCCTGCTCATGCTCTCTCTTTCTCAAAAATAAACATTAAAAAAAATGATAAATCTTTTCCCTTGTGGTTTGTGATGCCATCTATAACGTGGGTTGAATTTCCAGGTGTGTGTGTGTGTGTGTGTGTTTGTGTGTGTGTGTGTGTGTAGAGCTTCCTCTTCTGTTTCACTGGTCTGTCTATCCCTGGCCCACACAGTATCTCATTTAATCCTGACACTAACTCTACAAGGTAGATACTATTACTATCCCCATTTATAATTGAAAAAACAGAGGCTCAAGTCACACTGCTAGTAAGTGGCCAACCCGGGGCATGAAGCCAGGGACTGTACCTTCATGCACTGCTGCTTCTCACACTTGTCCATGTCCCTTATTTCCCTGGTGCTGTCTTGCCAGCGTTTATAAAACATAGTCGTGTTGGGGCACCTGGGTGGCTCAGTTGGTTAAGCGTCTGACTTTGGCTCAGGTCGTGATCTCATTGGCCATGAGTTTGGGTCCCGTGTCGGGCTCTGTGCTGACAGCTCAAAGCCTGGAGCCTGCTTTGCATTCTGGGTCTCCTTCTATCTCTGCCCCTCCCCTGTTCTCTCTCTTTCTCTCAAAAATAAACATTAAAAAAAAAAACCCACACAGTTGTGTCTAGAGAAAAAGGCGTGTGGAAGGACTTCCCAGCTCTTCTCCCCACACCCATGGGACACTCACATTGTTGGCTTCTCGGACCAGCCTCTGTTCATTGTACAGAATATGCCGGATGCAGCGGACCAGCTCCATGGGGCAGCGGTCATACGTGTTCTGAAAGAACCCAATGGCAGTTACCACTGGCTACCCGCCACTCCCACTATGCCATCACAGTGCCACGTGCTCCCCACCACCTTCCTCTCCTCCAGCCTCTGCCTTGGCTTTCCCTGAGAAACCTCAGGAGCCGTCAACAGACATCTTTATCTCTCCTTGACTCGATTTCCCCTCCCAGATCTTCACATTTGGTTTAGAAACCCACAGTTTACAACGCACTTCCAATCTGCCATCTCCTTTGACTATATAGACAGTATGACACACACAGAAACTATTATCCGCATTTTGCAGATGAGAAAACTGATGCTCAGAGAGGTTAAGTACTTGCCCAGAGGCAAACGGGTTTGCAGATGACTCAAGACTTGCGGCACCCAATGCCAAGGTCAACGTACTTTCTACCATACGCCTGGCCCTGGGTTCCTATTTTGCTTTCCTCTTCCAGCTTTCTCCTGTTTCCTCCCTCTTCTGGGATGGACTTTTTATTTCCCTGGCACCCTGCTGCTTGCATTTAAGAAGAGCTCTCTAAGAAATACAAGTTAACTTCCAATAAATGCTTGACTGTGATTATTTTATCACCTACACCTTTTTCCTGCTTCCACAGAAACTTTCTCTCTCCTCTATACTCCTCCCCCTTCCTCCCCTAAACCCCCAGTGTAGGAGAAGGTTCCTCTTGCATCTAAATCCTTCATTAAAGCTTCCTTTATCCAGCTCTTGCCTCCAGGGCAACTCTGTTCCTCTCCTACCCAACTACAGACTTCAGCGGTCCTCCCACCTTTAAAAGAGTCCTAGGAGGGGGCGCCTGGGTGGTCAGTCGGTTCAGCTTAAGCGTCCCACTTCAGCTCAGGTCATGATTTCACAGTTCATGGGTTCGAGCCCTGCATCGGGCTCTGTGCTGACAGCTCAGAGCCTGGAGCCTGCTTCAGATTCTGTGTCTCCCTCTCTCTCTGCCCCTCCCCCGCTCACTCATTCCCTCATTTCTAGGAGCTGTCAGTCTTCTTTTCTCCAGCAAAGGAACCTGGACTCAGTCCACCTCCATCCTTTTTGCTCGATCTGTTTAGAATGCCCATCTTCCTCTTCTTGGGGACAAACACACCCTACCCCTTGCTTTGTCGTATGGTAAGGGAATTTGACAGGTCTGATTTAGAAAGAGGAGGTGGGGGAAATTGAAGAGCAGAAAAGTTGCCGATTAGCTCAGGGTCACATGGTGAGTCAGTGACCAGGCCAGGAAAAAACCCAGGGGCTCTGAGGCTGGAAAGAGAAGGCAGACACTGCTTCCCTGCTGATGACCCAGCCTTCACACCCACCTGGAGCTGAGTGGCATAGTGCCCCAGTTTGATCTTCAGTAAGAACCCATCTTCCCCCACTTGATGCTCCGCCTTCTTCTGCAGCTCCTGCACCAGGCCCTCCAGGAGCTGGGTGGCCTGGGCTCGGTCCTGGGGATTGTCCAGGTCGATGGCATCCCTTGGGGCAGGGCAGAGGAGAGAAGCCTACTGTTGTGCTTCCTTGGGCAGGGAGGTCAGGCACCAAGAGGTACTGGGAAATCCCAGGCTCCAGGCTAAGGGCACTCCAGAACCCACAAGCCTTGTTCCCAGCAACTCCATAAGCATCAGAGTCCAGAATCACCCCCTCTCCCCTCCCAGGGTCCCATTTCCCTGTTCCCCTTTCCCAGGGACACCACCCCTTCTGCACGGAGGGACAGACGGGACTAGAATCACTCGAAACCACAAAGAGGAGAGCTAAAGGTCAAGGGGCCTGGGTGGGTGGTAGGGACCCGCAGAGCATGGCGCAGGGGAGGGGCACCTACCACGGCTGGCTCTCGATCCAATGCGCTAAGTAGTGCCGAACCTCGATGGGGAAGTGCTGCCCGTACAGCACCTGCATCTGGCGCAGCGCATCTCCCTGCAGCTGCTGGGCTTGGATCCAGCCCGCCATATCCGTTCACCTAGGGCGAGCGGAGGGCTGCAGAGGCGTCTCCACGACAGAGGCAAGGGCTGGGCCTGTCTCTGGCCCTGCCATGCCCACCCGTCCCTGGACCGCGGTCAGGCCAGGCCCCTCCCCTCCCACAGACAAGCTTTCCTGTGCGGGAAGAAAGACGGTGAGGAGGGGAAGGCCGCTCTGCCCTCCAACAAGGAACCCGCGGAGGCTTGGGGAGGGGCTCTCGAAAGTCAGGTGCCCTCCCCCCTCTTCCTCTCCCCTCGCCCCACCGGGGCTTCCCCAGAGGGGGACAGCTAGAAAACTGAAAGAGAAACTTGACGCGGAGGCCCACGGGCCCTCTAGGTAGGGCTGCAAGAACCCCCCACCCTGCCTCGAACCCCGAGTCCCCATTTCTGGCGGGAGGGGTGTGTATCATTCCAGACCAAAGTTAGGGCAACGGCACCGACGGCTCCCACTGAACGGCTCGGTCCCCGCGGGCACGTGGCTGGGGTGGTTAAGAAGGGAGAGCTGCGGTGACAGACGCCGCCTTGACCGCCCCCCCAACCCCAAGCCGTGCCTCACGGTCTCCCACTGTCCAGCGCGACAGCGCCCCCTGCCCTCTGCGGGCCGGAACGGCGCCCACCCTCGGCCCCCTCCCTCGGTCCGCGGCCAGCGTCCCGCGTCCGCGCCCGCGCCGGCGCCCGCGCCCAGGCTCCCTCTCGGTCCGGGACAGCGGTTCCCGCGCCCCGGCCGGCCGTCGGGTTCCGGCTCCGGGGTCGCGGGGGGGCCGGGGCGGGAGTCGAGCGTCCCATCTCCGCGTGCGCCGCTCGGGACGCGCTGCCGGGCCACCCACCTGGTGGCGCCGAGCCGTCCGGCGGCGGGGCCGGCTGTCAGCCCCGCGGCTCTCGCTCGCGGCCCGGGCTCCCGGCGGCGGCGGCGGCGGCGGCGGCGGCTGTTACTACAGGAAGGAGCAGAGAGCAGCGATTTCCTCCTCGAAGGTCAGCTGCCTCCGATAGACCATACACAGCGCGCGAGCTCTCGCCAACACCCCTCCCAGCCTCTGTCGCTCCCTCCCTGCCTCCGCCCTCGGTCGCTGGCTCCCCCGTGAGTGCGCAGCGGCGGCCGCGGCCGGGCCCCTGGAGGCGAGGCTGGGCGGCGCCGCGCCTGGGGGCTGCCCCGACGGCGGGGTCCCCCGGGAGTCCCAGGCAGCCCTAGCCGGCGGCCCCGGACCGGCGGGCAGCAGGCTCTGGAGTGGCCGGGGATGGGGGTGGGAGTGCCGGGAAACCCCGGGCTCTGGAAATCCCAAACCAGGGCCTCAGTTTTCTCACCTGTAAAAAGGGAGGAGGGAAGGGGTGGACTAGCTGGAGATGCCTTCTGGCTCTGCCTTTGTCATCTTTTGAGACTCTAGATTAAAAAAGTAAATGTAAATGTGGGTGTGCGTGTGTATGTGTGTTTACGTGGGTTGGGGACACAGCTTTTTGTGACCTCAGCGGCAAAGCCGTAGGGAGGGGAAAGACTGGGGATTCCAGAGAAGGCGGCTCACCACCAGGGCCCTGCCCTCCCCTCCTTCCATTACTCCCACCACCCTGCACTCGCCCCTGCAGTGGAAACAGGAAAGAACCTTGGCAGTCATATGTTTCGAACCCCTCCCCCAAATTTGGCAGATAAGAAATGGAAGTCGGGAGAGGGGAAGGGGCTTGCCCAGGGTCACAGAGTGGGCATATGGCCTAGTTGGCAGACTGTGATCCATAAATGATCCTGCCCCTCTGCTCACCCCGCCCAGTCACATCTGAGGTTGGTCCTACCTTCAGAAAGGTTTGGGAAGTCCGGGAGGGCTGTTTTGAATCCTCACAACCTCACAACTGCCTGTAGGCCTTGCCAGAGCAGGGAACAGCCTCCCTGAGCCTTGCATGGGTCACAGCCCCCTCCCTGAGAGCCCCTGCAGAGTTGGGCAAGGCTGGGCTGGAAACCTTCCATCACCTTTGCCCAGCTTTCCTCTCCTCTGGGCCTCCCCTCGGCCTGGCAGCCGGCACTGGCAGCACCAAGGGAGGGCCCAGCTGGGCCAAGACCATGTGTCCTGGAGGGAATCATTCTCATCTATCTCCCTCCCTCCCTATGCCTTCTTGGATCTGCCCTTTTCTCTCCATTCCCTTCCCCCCCCCCCACCCCACCTTCTTGCCCCTCAGTAAACCTCCCCCCCTCCACTTTCATTCTTTGTACTTCAGGGAAAAGGCCAAGTTTCAAGCTGCAGAAGCTGGGATGTCTGGGTCTCACACACACGTTTCCATGTGTGGCTGCAGCCTCTTAGTCTCATGGAGGAGGAAGCACATGGCCTCTGCCTGCTTCTTGCCTCCCTCCGGACCGATTCATTTGGCAGAGGAGGGCCAGACACACAGAGCTAGGAGACCACCTGGAACGAGAGTCAAGTGTCAGAGCTGGGAAGACCTGTAAAGATGATTTTACAAATGGGGAAACAGAGGCTGGAGAGAGGAAGAGACTTGGTCAGTGTCACACAACCTGTTAGCGGCAGATCCAAACCTACTGCTACACGGAGGGTAGGCCCACCTTGGCCTCTGTGCCCTCCAGCCTCTGGCTTCCAGAAGATGGGTAAGCCAGTTGTTGGGAGGAGATTCCTTGGGTTCCAAGTCCTCTGAGCCACATCTGGAGGACAGAGGACCACCCTTGCCGTGTACCCACTTCTAGGCATCTGGAGAAGGTGCTGTTGGGGTGCCAAATCCAGAGCGGGAGCTCTGCCTGCCCACCTCCAGGCAGCTGCCTGTCCAACCAGCTCCCCAGGGCCTGCAGGGGCCTGCTGCTCCAGCTGGCAGCTGCCCCCACCAAACATCTGGCTAGATTGGGCTGGGCTGGACTGGAAGGAGGATGGTCCTGGGTCCTAAAAAACCAGGACTGAGGTGCCAGTGAGCAAAACTGGAAGGGTTGGCCTAAGTGGAGATGCCCTAGCACCTTCTGTGAGCTCACATGCTGTGCCCCCACCTTGTGTCCAGTGGCTGCAGCTGTCCCCCCTCTCCCCCCCCGCCCCCACCCCACTGACTCTGACTCTCTCCCCATTTGCCCTCTACCTTTGAGGCCCTGAATCCCAATGTCCTTCACTGCATGTTGCCTCCTCTTGCTTTTTGATTCTCCTCCTTTTGATTCTTTCTCTCTAGGTATCTGTTCTGTCTCTGGTTCTTTGACTCTGTCTGGGTTTCTCTCCATTTCCTTGTGCCTCTGTCTTCCCTTTGCAACGCAGTGGGGGAGGAGGAGGAGCTTTGGAGCTTTCCCAGGATGGGCAAAGGCCACCCAAGGGAGTGAAGGAGGGAAGGGTGTCAAAGTTGGGTTGGGGGCAGAGGTGATTGTGGTCGTGGCTCCGGATAACACAACTACCCGGAAATGTCAAATTTGGGGTTTCTTTTTGCTTTCAATCCTCTGCTTTGGTCTCTGCTATTTCCCACCACAAAGCACCCTAGTGGTTTTAGGGGCCCAGACTATAGAGGAGAAAACTGAGGCCTCCGGGATGGGGTTCAGGAAGATCAGAAACTTTCTAAGGTCTGGACTGAGTTGGGATCCCAGGCCTCTGCTAATTGCCTCTCATTCCCAATTCCAAGACATAGCATTACATGGGCAGTGAGGAAGGATTTTTAAAAATCACACGGAATACATTCCCTAAAGGAAGACTGACCATAAAATATTATTAGGAATAACGATAATCCCTAGCCTCGTTTGTAGTTTGCACACCACGCATACAGCCTGAACTGAATCGTGGCACGTTGGCATACAAACATCGTTGTACTGATCTTTGCAACAACCTCAAAGGGAGGCAGAGTCACATTCATCCCCTTGGATTAGTCCAGAAAGGAGACCTGTCCACAGCTGTCTGGCCAGAAAGTGTACAGCTGACACCGGGACCCAAGTGGACGGCCCCACGGAGAGGTCTCGGGATAGCCTTCCTCAACTGCCGGCAACCCCAGCACATGCCACAGAGGGAGGACATCTCCTTTGGCTGGGCTAGCCCATCACGGTTCTGTGGCACGGAGTGAGGCACACCGTCTCCATGCCAGTCCGTTCCCCTGCTCTGTTGACCTGTGCGTTATATGAAGATGGGTTTAAGTTTATGGAGGAAGGGAAGAGTCATCCCGAGTCCCGTTTCTAGCCTGCCCTTGGAAACAAGGTTAGCCCAGAAGGCTGAGCTCATGCCCCCTTCCCTGGGGAGAACAGATCAAGGTCACCTTGACCTAACTGGCCCTGGGGGTGGAGGGAGGTGGTACAGAGATGTCTTTGTTTCCTCTGCTCCAAGTCCCTTCTTCAAGGAGAGTTCCCATCTTGTGGGAGCCAGAGGGGAGGCAGGGTGGGGGTGAAGAGCCTTCCCAAGAAAGCTGGAGGCATTCCAGGAAGTATCTCTGTGCCGGCAGAAGGAGAGCTGAAGCCTTGGGCTTAAACCTCCGGCTTCTCCCACCGCCCCCACCCCCACCCCCACCTTGCCTCTGCTGGGATTGTCTGCTTTCTCTCCAGCCCCGCCCCCAAAGCTCCTGAAAGGGGGGGGGGGGAGGGGCGCACAGGCCCACACTCAGCATATACAGCACCCCTAAGACCACACTGTCCCTGCCTCTCCCGTCTCCATATCCTGGTACCTCCCTGTAGAAATGCTGTCCCCAGCTGTTCCCATTCTCATCCCTGGAGACACAGCAGGACCGAGGGTAAGTAATTCTGTGTGAATCTGGGGGAGAGGAAGGAGTTGCTGGGTCCTGGGTGAAGCCTGTCTGCCCTTCCTGCCTCTGTCCCTTGTCCTCTACCCCTCTTCAGGGAAGTCAGTTTACAGTGAAGTTACCAGAGAACACAAGGCCATCCTGCCTGAGGCACAGCGACACTGCTCCGTTTCTGAGAATAGGGGAGGGAGGGGTACAGGACACACTGGGTGGGTGGGAGGGAGAGCCTGTCCAGCTGCCCGAGCCACCTGCCCAGGGAGAGCCACCTGTGGAACAAGGAGAAGAGGGGGTGCAACGTCTGTGCTTAGCACACATTTCCTCCCCAGTCGGGAGAACAGGATGGAGCCCAGCCTTTGCTGTTCCTTCTCACTACACAGAAGGGTCCTGGAGCCCTGGAGCCTGGGGGGTGGAGAGAGGAGAGGTGGGCACAGAGCTGGGTCCCCGAGCAGGGCTGCCAGCTGTCTTGAGGAGAGCCCTGGCTGGAATCTGGCTCCCATCCTGTTCCACGAAGACCACCAGGTCTCTCTTCTCACTCACCTCATTTCTCCTCCTTCCGGGCCAACAAGAAATCTCCCGTGCCTTAGCCAGCCCAGTAGCCAACCTCAAGCCCTTGGAGGGACGTGCGGGAGAGGACTCCTTCCCTGCTACCCCCACCACTTGGCCACTTTCCTTAGTTATGACTAGAGGGGCTTCCTTTCTCCCTGTCCCTGGTTCTCATTGTTCCCTGGTGTATTATGTCACAAACCCACCCACATCTTCACTGCCGACTCCCCTGCTCCCAGCCTCCAAAATTGGCTCCCAAATGATGTCCAGGCCAATGCTCCATCCCTGCCTTGCTGGCTACTGGCCTGCTCTTCTTTTGGTGCTGAAATCCACCCTACGCATGGGCCTTCCCTTTACTCCTGCTCCAGTCATGCAGTCCCCTAGTCCACTGGCCTCTCTCACTCCAAGCTATGCCCCCCCCCCCCCACCATTCCACCTACCTGGAATGCCATCCTCCCTTGGCCATCTGGTAACATCCTCCCCCCTTTTCATGGGGTCAGTATGGTGTAGAGAAAAATGCAAAGACTTTGGACCTGGTACAAACCCTGCTCTGCTGTGTGACTTTGGGCAGGTTAGTCTGCCTCTCTGGGCCGAGCCACCTCCTTTGTAAAAGAGGAACAGCAAGAGCCATCTCGTAGGATTGCTGTGAAGGATTGTCAGTCACAGCGATGAGCACCTAAGAGGTGTTCAGGGACCCTGGCCAGTGGAGGTAGTAGGCATTTTCTCCTCTGCTGTCCTGCAGCTCTCAATCCTATACTTCAGGCCGCTTCTTGTGGCTCTTAACTAGTTGCTGAAAGGGCTGTGTTCCACTGCTTGGTTCCTAGTAGAGGCTTCACAGATATTTGTTGGCTTAGTGAGGTTCCCTCAAACAGGACAGGGCTTCTCCACGCTCTGACACCTCCGGGGTTCCCTTACACTAGTACAGACCCCTGTTTCCCTTTCACACATCCTGACCCACAGCACCCAGAAGGCTCTCTCCTCTCTCATCCTGGCCTCTGCCAGCTCTAGTCCCACTTGACCTGCTTTCCTGCCCATGGCAGCAGCAGCCGCCGCCTTATCCTTGTCTGGTGCTGGGCTGACTTTTGAGTTCTTTTCTTTTCTTTTTTCTTTTTTTTTTAAGTTTATTTATTTTTGAGAGAGAGAGAGAGGCAGAAGATGAGCAGGGAGGGGCAGAGAGACACAGAATCCGAAGAAAGCCCCGGGCTCCGAGCTGTCAGCACAGAGCCCGATGCGGGGCTCAAACCCATGAACCATCAGATTATGACCTGAGCCAAAGGTGGCCGCCTAACCGACTGAGCCACCCAGGTGCCCCTTGAGTTCTTAGTCCTACCCAGCGAGCCAGCAAGATATTGCCTGGGGTGATGCTCTCTTCTCTCCTCTGTGTCAGCCCTGCCATCTCCGGATAATGCAGCATTGCCCTGGAGCTCTGGGTGGAGAGGGAAGGCTGACCCCGTCCCAGAAGCCAGGTGGGAGCCCCTTCAGCTTTCCAGAGAGCCAGCCACCCCTTTAGTTCTTGCTGGAAGGGAGCCCAGGTAAGTGAGGTGCACAAGGGCAAGACAGAGAGTATGTGAGAATCCCCAGGCGAGTCTAAGGACCTGCGCCTCCATTGCTCACATCCCATCTCCCCACCCTCACCTCACCCCCGTCCCAGGCCCTCCTGGCCCAGCAAGCTGGCTGGGGTTGGGCTGAAGGAAGGAAAGAGAAACATACATTTATCAAATGCCTTTTCTGCAAGCCAGCCATGACGCTTAGTTACTTTCACAAACATTGTCTCTCCACTTTCTTCACTAAAAGAAAGTTCATTTTCCTAATGTTTTAGTTATTTCTTTAAGTTTTATTTATTTAGGTAATCTCTACACCCAATATGGGGCTTGAACTCATGACCCTGAGATCAAGAGTTGCACGCTTTTCCAACTGAGCCAGCCAGGGGCCCCTTCCTAATATTTTAATAGGTAGTATAGCGCATGGTATAAAACTCAGACGATTCAAAATGGTGAAGAATTAGTCTTTCTCCTTTCCTGTCCCCTAGATCCCCTCTGCAGGAGCAACCACAATTACTCCAGTCTTGTATGCATCCCAGAAAGATTCTATGCATTTGCAAATGTCTATTATACTTTACTTCCCATGACTCACACAAGAGGGAAAATGAGGCCCTCAGAGAAGTGAAGTACTTTGACTAAGGTCACACAGCTGGTAAGTTGGCAGAGCTGGGATTTGGAAGCAGATCTAACTGAAAAACTCAGCTCCTTTCACCGCCCACGCTCTGGCAGAGGTAAGCCCTGGCATTGACAAAGCCTCTCCTGAACCACTGGCTGTGACAAATCTCCATTCTAAGGCCCTGGAGATCTGCCTTCCTGTCCATTGAATGTCCAATGCCTGTATTGACTTAATAAGGAGGAGTCATGCCCCTATGAAAGAAAAGTTCCCACAAGGGTCCTTCCTTCTGTGTGGCTGGTGGTTCCCCAGGGACAGCCTGATTCCCAGGGTTCAGAGCATTCTGGAGAAGGAAACCACATGAGCATGGGTCTCTAACTAGAGGGGGTTGTGGCTGTGGTTTCAATGATGTTTCCAGAAAATGGCCTACGTTCTCCCTGGGGGCAGGCTGGCCTGAGGGAGGTGTGAAGTAGGAGCTGTTTTCTGTGGTAGCCACATGCTTGTCCTCCAGAGCAAGGGAAGGAGGCTCAAGTCAGTCCCCGGTTGAGAGTAGGCTGGACATATGGACAAGGGCTACCCACCAGACTTCCAGGCTCTCCCCAAGCGTCGTTCTCTCCTGGGTCAGGACAGGGTTGGCTAAGAGATGACCAACTCTCTCTCCAGTGGATGTCACTACATCTCTGGGTATGTCTCTGAGAACTTTCTATATGGGCTCTCTGTAGGGCTTTCTGGATCCTAGCTTCCTGTTCAGTTTCTTTCTTTCTAGGACTCCTTCTGTGTTATGTCTCAGTCTGGTGTCTCCTCCACGTAGGGCACTATGTCCCTGAGGCCCAAGAGAAGAAGCTCTCACCTCACCCGGACTGGCAAGTAGGGAGGGTGCTAGACCTTCCTTCCTCTCAGGTTGACAATGTTCTTGTTTTGCTGAGGTAGTCACTCAGAACATTCTGTCCTTCGTGTCTGTGCACACAGCCAGCCAGATCTAGCTTTGTGCATAGTGGTCAGTCAGAGATGGGTTATGAGACGAAGGAATAAAGAGGTGTACCTGCCCCACCCTCCAGGGCACCCTGCGGCTATCTGTCAAGGCAGCTGGATCCAGTCCTAGACCTGACCAGTCCTAGGAAGAGAGGTGTAAATCTTAGCCTTTACTGAAAACAGTAATAGTAGTTAACAGCTGTATAGTGCTTTAAGGCATTTGAAGCCCTATACACATATTACCTCACTTAATTCCTACAACAATGCTACAAGGTAAGTCCTATTACTATTACCACATTACAATGAGGAAATTGAGGCCAAAAACTTGCTTAAGATCACACAGCTCGAGGAGGTGACTGCTTTTAGATTCTTTGCTCTTAATTACTACACAGTCCTCCTGGTTTCCATTTCTATTCCTAGAGTGGAGAGTTTGTTCCTCAAATGTTTATTGGGTGTCTGCTCTGTGCTGGGCAGGGGGTGGATTTAAAGGTACATGGGATATCGTGTGCTGGCAGGGGTAGAGAGACATATAAACAAGAGATTGTCCTTCAACACTAGAGGTGCCATAATAGGGGCATGAACATCAGGGAAACAGGGGGAGAGAGGTTCTCACTGCCTGGACCAACTGTCACCGAAGGCAGGGGGTACATTCCAGGCAGAGGAACAGCACGTGTGCAGGTGCAAAAACTTTCGAGAGAAATGCAGTGTGCTCAAGTGTTGAAACATCTTGCACAGTGACTGCCAGAGAGGTGCCAGAATGCTCAGTGCTGGTGCTTCCATCCAGCTTCCTGCTCCAGCCTGTCCTCCTGGTCCAGCCTCCAAATGCCCTGCACCAACTCTGGGCAAAGCACGGTGCCAGGTGTTGGCCCAGAGTGTGGGATAGAAGCAGTTGCCTGGGTGGGGGAGAAGGACTTTGTGATCAGCTACAGACACAAAGATCTTTGTGGCTGGTGTTATTCTGGAGGGGAAGGGAAGGCTGCTGGGAAGAGCTGCCAAAGGAGGATTATGGGAGAGCTTGGGGCCTTGCAGATCTTGGTCATCTCTGGACATGAAGATTTGCAGACTGTAGGGAAGGGAAGCTCTGGGTGTATGTGTGGAGTCCTTCTCCTTCTGCCCCTGCAGCTAGGTTTCTGGAGATCTGACATGCCTTGCTTTGGTGCTGGCCCTTGGCGGGTTGCCAGGGAAACGGTTGGCCAGCTCCAGAGATGTAGCCAGAGGAGAGTGGGTGACTCAGGCTGCCTTCTCAGATACCACACCCCCTCCCCATTACATGGAAAAGGCTCTCAGAGACCCCTTTCCCTGGATCTTACAAAGGTGATGGTGCTTATTCTTCCTTCTCTTGGTAACGCAGCCAGTCCCTCCCCGAAGCTCTAACTGGCGGGAGCGAGCAAAAGTCCCCAGGGAAGGAGATGGTGTCAGACGCCCCTTCCCCCCGCCGCCCCCCCTCCCCCATTCACTCTGGAACAGTGGACCGATCCAGTTGACTTGGGCGAGTGTAAACTCCCGCTGTGTCCATTCAGGCTTTCCGCCCGGATGGTAAGCGGCAGTTCTGGCTGAAACGCCCTCCAGGGAGCAAACCCGGGATAATTATTGATGGGGCAGCGGTGGACTTCTGACCTGGGCCTGGGAGGGATAGGACCCGGAACGTGGGCCTCAGCCCGGGGGAAGGGCGGGTGGCGGGCCGCGGAGGGGGGTGCCAATCAACGCGACCACAACAGTCTGGCCCGAGCCCTGCTCGTGGTGGTCGAGTCGACCCAAACAAAGCAGCATGTGCTCGTGGCCCCGGGGGACCCGGCTCGGGAGCCGAGAGGGGACGCCACCCGTCTGAGCGACAAGGGGCTGCGCGTGGCGCCAGCGCCTCCCCACCCCCCCAACCCCTCCGCTCCCAGCCCGGCGCGCCGAGGGGTTCCGGGTCCTTCCAGGGCGGCCGCGGACCCGGTGCGAGGGACCACGGGGCTCGCGATCGCGCGCCGGGCGGAACCAGGAAGCGGCGCGCGCCGGCGCGGGGCGCGCTCGGGCCTCGGTGCGCGAGCGGCGCGCGCGCCCCCGCGGGTCCCGGCGTGAGGAGACTCGGCGGCTGGGGCCGTCACCCCGGGCGGGGACCCTGCGCAGGCGACTACGCGCGGCGGCCCGGCCGAGGGAGGGAGCGAGCGAGCGGGCGGGCGGCGGCGGCGGCTGGCGCCCGAGGGGCCGAGCGAGGTAGGAGCTGCGGGGCGACTCCCGGGCTCGGGGCCGGAGAGCGAGGCCGGGGAGCCCGCCCGGGCGGGGCCCCGCGCCCCGGCCGCCCAGACGCCCGGCAGGGCCGCGCCGCCGCCATCGCTCCGCGGGCCGGGAGGCGGCCTCGGTGACTGCGCGCCGGGGGCGGGGGGCTCAGGGGGCGAGGGCGCTGGGGGCGCGCGAGGGGCGTCGTGCCGCGGCGGTGGCGGGCCGAGGGTGTGGAGTGTGGGGACCGTGCGGGCGCGTGTGTCGGGGTGGGCGTGTGAAGGGCCCCGGCGCCGACCCCCGCCAGCGGAGGGGGCTGCTGTGGGCCACCTCACACCTCCGGGTTGCAGTGCCAAGTAGCCGCTGGCGTCCCCTTGCTTTTTCTCCTTTTTCGAAAGAAGGATCTGCGACTCCCGGGGGTGGGATGAGCTCGGGGGGTGCCCGGTGGGGTGGGAGGTGTTCGCCTAGCCTCGAGGAACAGTGCCTTATAAGGAGTCAAGACAACAAATACGAATGTTTCCATACGGCTCTGGGGTGCGGGATCCCACATCAGGACCCGCCAAGGCCCGGGCTGGTGCGTGTGGCGGTGGGATGTGGCGTGCCCTTTTTTTTTTTTTTTTTTGCTAGCCGGGGCTAAAGAGTAAAAAAGTGCGCCTGGTGTCGGGGTAGATATGGAGAGTCGGAAGGGGAGTCGTGGTGTCACAAAAGCTGGTCTGAGGCTGAAGGAATCTGGCAAGATGGTCACGCTGATCAAAGAGGAAAGAACTTGTGTGGAGCAAGAGGCGTTTGCAAACACTTGTAGCCAGCAGTGATGGAAAAGGCGAGGAAGAAAAACAAGTGTCAGCTTTTAGGAAGATGAGATTAGTGAAAACCACAAGAATGTTAAAGGCAGAAAGAGATAGCGATCCTCTCTTTCCCGGAGAACCATGCCCAGTTCTTTTTCTTCTTGTCCCCCATGCTCCTGTCAGACCTTTATATCAAACAAATAGTACTGAAAGTGGGTCATGGAATGTTAAGAGCTGGAAAGGACCCTGGCAATGATGGCGCTCTCTTTTATTGTACAAATGAGGAAACTGAGGCCCCAGGTAGATGGAGAAGGTGATCTGCTCGGTTCACGCAGCTGTTCAGTCGTCCTGGGACTGAAATGTCGGTCTGAGGACTCTTAGATCAGTGCTCTGCCCAAAACCCTATGGAGTAGTGGATTTTTGCCTAAATACAGTTCCATTAATTGTCTCTGGAATGTCCTTGGGAAATGCCCCTTGAAAGGGCCGTGTGTCGCCAAATTATTAAACTGAGCTTTATGTCATTTTCTCAGTGTTCAAATGATGTTTATCATCCACTGATATCTTAGGTTTCCAAAGTGGTTGGATAGCTGCCTGGGCCATAATAAGCTTTCAGCTGTTGTGTATATTACCTCAAATAATTCTGTTATTGTTCGATGAAGATAATATAATTTTGCCTCTTTCTTCAACATTCTTCTGTTATGGTTCATTTGTTTATATTGTATTGTTTATATTTAATGGCTGTTAGAAAACAACGTGTTTTATTTTGTGTACCTTTCACATTTTTCTAATTTTATGTCGTAACACCGTGAACATTGGATCAGTTCTGATCATTTCACATGGTGGAATCCTATTGATTGACCTTATATCAAGGCTTTGGGTTTTTTATTTGTTTTGGTACCAATTTCCATCTCATGGAAGATTACAGTTGTTAGAATTGATAGTATAAATGGGAGAAGGGGCTGCCAATTTTAAGAAAAATTTACCATGAGACAATTTGTGATGTCTGTCCCGTTCAATTAAAACACCACCACACCTTTGGTCAGGTAAGTGTTATCTAGTAGATTGCTTGTGTTCCGTAGCCTTTGGAAGATGAAAATTTCAAGCACCTGGTTGAGATACAGGGAAGGAATGGAGAGATCTTTTTTCAAAAAAGCAAAACCTCAGAAGCAAAAAAAAAAAAAAAAAAAAAAAGAGTTGATTTCTATCACTAGCAGTTTGGTTATTGCATAACTTGGAGCTGAAGTACATAAAATCTTTGCTGTATACCCAACTCAACAAATTATCCCACCTTCTCCCTAGTCCTGGCCTTTTCAGCATTCATGTTTTTGCCAACAGGATATTAATATGGATTGTATTAAGAAATTTAAGGTGGATGTATTTCTTCAATGGGTACTCCCTGATATATGTGATAGAAGGTGGGGGGGGGGCGGGAAGTGCTATCATTGTTTGAAGTGTTACAACATAAATATTTTGGTCAGCACTTCCTATTGTGTCCCAACTTCTCATTTCATCTTCATTTGCTTGCTCTCAATTGATTTTTTAAAATGTTCTTTACATAGACAAAAACCACATCAAGACTAGCAAAGGGTGTCATTATTGCTCTTTTGGTACTTATGTCAAGTTTTTCAAGTTATATTAGTGTTGGTTTTCAAGTTATTTGTGATTTGTGTTAGGTTTATATTTATGAACGTGTGTGTGGTGGTTCATTTGGCTTGTTTTTATGTAGGTAGGTGATAGAAGCAGTCTTGTAAAAGGAATATGTTATAAATAGGTAAATAACACGTGCAAGATTAGATTGCAGGTTGAGGGTAGAATCAAAGGAATCTTACTACTGCCCTGTAAACATGTGTGTATCTCATAAAAGTATTCACAGATCTCTGGATGTGCTACCTACCAAGTGAGACATTTTTTCCCCTTCTATTAGAGTGCAGTAGATTACCGCATTATTCCTACAAAAAAAGGAAGCAAAAAACTTCCAGTTTTTATTAACTGGTTTTGAGTATTTGAAACTTATTCTTTTAACAAGTTAATTTGACAGTTCCAGGTTACTGAGTTCATAATAAAGTGGCAGAATACTTTGACTCCGGAACTTAATAAAAATTATCTTGAAAAGTTAGCTCTCAAGTGTCACTGTCCCCAATTTTGTGTAGTGGTTAAAGGAAAAAAAAAAAAAATTCTTTAAGTCTTGGCTTTGTTAATAGAAATGTTCTAAAATCAGAAGTATTTTTTCCCCTGCAATGTTGGAAACACAACAGTTTTATGCTTATTTCTGGGAATAAGAAAGTCAAATTTAACAATCTAGTTTCCATTGATCAGACAGTTTTCTGTGCATTTAAGTCATGAGTATCACAGTGATAAAAACTTTTTAAAAAAATTATATTCATTTTTAATAATTCTGTCTTTATTTTAAGTAGAATATTGACATCGGATGTTTTCTTCTTATGATGATCCTGTTACTGAAACACTTAAGCCAGTTTGGAGAAGACTTTATGTATGTAAATCTATGCTATTTTTACTGATCAAAGAGAGGAGTACTTTACAGGAGTTAGATTTTTAGTTGGTTAAATACCCTCACTTTTGGTGTTTTCAGGGTTTTAGATGACGTTTATTACTTTTGTTAGTTTTGGTCACACCCATGACTTCCTTGGAAGGTATCTTTGAGGTTTGGT
This sequence comes from Panthera leo, assembly GCF_018350215.1. Classification (NCBI taxonomy): domain Eukaryota; kingdom Metazoa; phylum Chordata; class Mammalia; order Carnivora; family Felidae; genus Panthera; species Panthera leo. The sequence goes on along the minus strand of NC_056692.1, from coordinate 40,590,482 downwards.
TTCCTTTTTTTTTTTTTTTTTTTTAATGGTAATATTGGGGTGGGGGTGCTTCCTGTTTGTATTTTCAAAATTAGGTCCACATATTAACTTTCTTGTAGTGTCACATTTTTATTTTAAACATATAAAGCATCAGATGCCATGTGGTTTATCTTTGTCCATTTTACTGCTTTATGACTCCCTTCCCGAACTCAGACTAAATACCCAGTTGGGAAGGCAGGACATTCCTGAATCTTTTCCCAACTGAAGGACTCTTACAACAACAAAGGTGCAAGGAACAGAAAAATGGGGCTGTAGCTATCCGTTTCCTTCCAGGTACCTACATAATGTATAGTACTAAGAGTTGAAATGTGTTCTGTGGAGTCTTGAAGGTCAGAGTTTTAAAGAGGGCTTGCCTTGGGCTTATGTAATATAGAACCCGCCTATTAACTAGTGACTATAGCAGTTTTTCTGACCAACTTAAGTCGTACAGAATGTCATGGAGAATTTAAATAAGAATTAGGACAAATTTAGGGTATGGTAGTAGAACTTAGGAGAAATCACCCTCAGCCATAAAACTCTTCCTTGACCCTCCCAGATAATTTTTACATAGTATGTCACCTTTAACATAAATGTTGGAATACAAGTTATGTGGAGCCTTGAGAAGTACATCCTTGAAAGAAGTACATATAGTATTGTTCCAGTGATTAAAGCAAGTGGCCTTTTCCTGACCCTCAACTAACTTTGTTCTAAGAAGTATAAATGACTAAATAGACTCCTGATTAAATTGGAATTCAAACATGTTTGCAGTTTAGGGACAGTTTATCTCTCCTAAATTTTATTTTGGATCACATTACTGAAGGCAATACTGCATTAGCATGTTGCACAGTTATGCGTAGTGCACTTTGTAGTCGAGTTTAATACAGAATGTCTTGACCTCCCACTCCTCCCCCCCCCCCCCCATATTCAGTAAAGGAGAGTAATAATTTGTCACACACTGGATATTTTCTTCCCTGGATTTATTTGTAACAATTACATCTATTTCCCATGTATTATAATACTTTTAAGATGAAAAATACATGTATTGATTCATAACGTTTATCTTTTGGAAGCTAGCTTGCAAGATCTATTCCGACACTCACCCTCCATTTATTCTTCCATTGCTTTTGGCACTCTTAACTTTTTTTTTTTTTAAATGTTTTACAGATTTCTGTTATGAAGAGAAATATCTCCACATTCTATGCACTGCTAGTTTTTTGAGGTGCTTGTGCTGACTCATTTTTTAAATTCTACTAAGATATAGAGTATGGTTTGAGAGCAGTAATGAGATTCTCAGAAAATATGAAAACTTTCCTTTCTGACTAGTTAGAGAAAGGTTGGGGAAGACAAGGGGAAATACATCAATGAGCCAATCAATTATTGTTATTTGTTGGGATTAATTTGATGACTAATATTTTCTTTTTTTTATGTTTTATTTATTTTTGAGAGAGAGAGAGGCAAAGAGAGAGAGAGGCAGAGAGAGAAAGAGAGAGGTAGAGAGAGAGAGAGAGAGGCAGAGTGAGAGGGAGACACAAATTCCAAAGCAGACTCTAAGCTCTGAGCTCTCAGCACAGAGCCCCCCACACAGGGCTCGAACTCATGAACCGTGAGATCATGACCTGAGCCAAAGTCGGATGTTTAACCAACTGAGCCACCCAGGCGCTCCAATGACTAATATTTTCAATGCCCATCAGGCTAGTAAAGTGAATTTGGCTTTACCCTGCAATGGTGTAGGACAAACCCAAGTATTTTCTAATACTGCTTGTTTTCCCCTTGTAGGGGATTTTTTCTGCATATGGGAGATCAAGCCAGAGTTACTAATAACAGCCACATCCATGGTTTGTATTAAAAACAACTATTTACCACTGTGGGCTATAGCTCTACCTACCATGGGCTCATCTGGAAAGATGTACTAGTTATCTATATAATAATTATGCCCTCTTTCAAAAAGTGATCAGAAAATTAGTTAAAAAGTACTTCAAATTAGGTCTAAAACTTAAAAGTAGAAAGATAATAAAAATGATACCTAACATTGTCCACTTACAGTGTGCCAAGCAGAGACTATTATAAGCTCCTACCATGTTTTAACTCATGATCTTCAGAGGGTGGGTATTATTTTCAGATGAAAGATGAAGAAGTGGCAACAGAGAAGTTGAGTAACTTGTCCAAGGTCACATTGCTAGTAATAATGGCAGAGCTGGATCCAGACCCAGACCAAGCTGATTCCAGAGACTGTGTTCCTGACCACTGCACTGCAAAAGGACACTTGGTTTCTTTGAGACTTCTGTTTCTTTATTTGTGTTCCCAAATGGACTCTTGTTTGTTTTTAATAGAAAAAAAATTATATGTATTTAGAAATTTTTAAAGTTTATGAAGGTAATTGTAAGTATTTTTCCAACTAATGTATATAATCCTAGTGGAAATTATGTAAAAACAGAGAAGGTCTTAATTCTAACTATAAATTTCCTTTGTTGTTCTTCCACTAACATTACCATATACATCATGGGAGAAGAGCTATAAGCTATCTCCTTGGCCTCTCATTACAAACAAAAGGATCATTTATGCCAGTTTAGCATGTAACATGTGTTTGTTGACTGAAAATGCAAGTATCCAGCTCATTTTATTTACAACTTTATTTTGAAGGGGTTTGCAGCCCTCTTCTTGTTTTATTGAAGCTTTTTAGAGTTACTAATTGTGATTTCTGAGATAGAAGGACTAAAGAGTTTTAATTTGGGAAGTTAATTTTTAAGGCAACCAAAGCAATTATTCTGTATTTTAGAGCTATGCAAAGGCCATTGGAAACTAGTCTCAGAAATGTATTCCATTTTATATGTGATGGTCTCAGCATTTTTCCTTGGAGGTAGATTGTAAAGTTAAATCTTGGGGCCAAAATTTATTACCCTAAAGTGTGCTGATTTGAATTTGAGAGGTCAAGTCAGGGAGGAGAAAAACTTCAATTCCCTGAGCAGAGAGTATAAACTTGTTCAAATAAACAGAGGATGTTGTCTTCCAGGATTGTCAAACTGTCACCTTTGACCAGGGTTGAATTTTCTTTGAATGTTGACAGAAGTTACAATGTCAGTGGAAAAAGCTTAATGTGAAGTATCTATAACTCAGAATTTCCTTATGTTTGTGTCAGTGAGATCCTACAATTAAAGCAGTTTTTTTTTTTTCTCTATGTCTGATAAGTTTTTAAAAACCTTCAGTGGGGTTTTCCAGCCTTTAGGTGAGAGTAAATTAGAAAGTTTGTGAAAAAACTATTTTGTGTTGTCTAAAATTCAGAGCCTGTAACCTGTGCAGATCGTTATGTTTTTATAAAGAATGGGACTTAAAAATTCAACCTGGGGAAAATGTTTTAAATAAGCTACATTCACAAATGTCATTGTAACATTTATAAATAGAAACTGTTGAGCCCTTAATCTGTTAAAGTACTAAAAAATAGAATTTATCAGGTTTGTAATATAGCATTCTATAATACAGTCATTTGTAGTTTGAACTAGGTAAACCATTCTCTCAGAAATAATGTTAATTCTATGTTTTTGTTTTGCTTCATGTATCTAAAATATTTTGGTAATCTTTTAGGCTTGAGAAAAATAGCAAACTAGAGATCTACAGCATTATACAGCTCTTTATAAAATGAGATGATCCACCTTGTGGATTTATGTTTTCACAATTTATGATCTGTTTCTGGTAGAAAGTGAGGGAGAATTATAGTGAAAATTGGACATAATAGAGCCTTATTCCAAAAGGTGTGGAAGGTCTAATACCTAGAGATGCAACGCACATATTCCTTCTTTTCGTGTTGTTGTTACTGTTTCCATTTTGTAATGATATATGGAAACCCTGAAACATATATATCCTAAGAATATTTTAAGGATGAGTTTATCTTGTAATGAGTTTAAATACCAAGTTAAAACACTAAATTCATTGTCATGTGTATAGATTTACCTTCCGCCTTAACTGTTGAAGGTATTAAAACAAAATAGAAAATATTTGGCTTCCTGAATGACATGGCTACAAACTTACATGCTGAGTTGGTGATGAAGCATGATTTCTTGATTTTGCAATACCAGAGCAGAGCACATAATTTGAAAGGAATGGGTCCTTAAGTAAGTTATTACCTTAAGCACACATTTTAAATTTTGTCCTAGAAATGTGACATTGTCAAAATTTATGGTTTTGAATTTTTATTACCCAAATGTGAGAGATCTAGTTTGAAAAGAACTTAGCATAATGTTCCTGTTCTATTGGTAAATTTGAAAAAGGCAAACATAAGAAATACCAATTGTGGCTTTTATGGAATAACTCATGAGAGGAAAAAAATACATAAGTGCATAAATATTAAAAACTTTCTTATATGAAAAAAAAAATGCCAGAAGCCAAAGATAAATGACAAAATGAGAAAAACACTGTAAACATATATGACAAAAGGTTATGAGTTAATATTATTATATATAAAGACTATATACCAAAAGTAAGAAAAAAAGTTGGGATGCCTGGTTGGTTCAGTCGGTTGAGCGTCTGACTTCAGCTCACGTCACCATCTCATGGTTCGTGAGTTCGAGCCCCACATTGAGCTCTGTGCTGACAGCTCAGAGCCTGGAGCCTGCTTTGGAATTTTGTCTCACTCTCACTGTGCCCCTCCCCAGCTCACACTCTGTCTGTCTGTCTCTCTTTCAAAAATAAATTTTTTTAAATACTATAAAGAAAATAATAAAAAAGATGGATCTCCCAAAGAGAAAATGAAAAAAGAAGAGATACAAATGGTCAATGTTCATATAGAATTATGTTCTGCACTGGAGATCAAGAAATGCAAATAAAAACAATGACATGACTTTTCCAGTTAACAGATTTACAAAACTAAAAATATCGAAAAAATAAAAGCCACGTTGCTTGGGAATGTGGAGAAACTGGTACCTTCATATTCGTTGGTCAGATGTAAATTGGTGCTTTTTTTGAAGAGCAGTTTGATATATATACATGTATTGAAAGCCTTAAAAGTGTACATATCCTTTGACCTAACAGTTCCATTTAGATAACATAATCTGAAATATGTGCAAAGATTAGTATATAAGGATGTTCCTCATAGTGTTATTGAAAATAACAACAAATTGGAAACAACTTCAGTGTTCAGCATTAGAGGATTAATTAACTAAATTGAAGGATATCTTATATAATGAAATACTATTTAGCCATTTCAAGTCATGTTATAAAACAATATTTAATGACTTAGGTAAAGTTTACAATATATTACTAAATGAAAAGGCAAATTGCAAAACAGTCGCATACAAGTTGTACTTGGAAAAAAGTGTAGGCGTTAAAAAAATATTCTGGGTTCTAGGATTCTGAGTGTGTATATGTGTGGTTTCTAGTATCTTCCCGTTTTTCTGTAATAAACAATAATGAACAGGGAATACTTTGTAGTCAAGAAAAAATGTTAGTTTTAATGAATGGTAAAGAAAATATGAGAGAAATATGTATAATGGAATATTATTTGGCCACAAAAAAAGAAGGAAATCTTTCATTGCCATTCATGACAACATGGATGAATCTAGAGAACGTTACACTAAGTGAAATAAGTCAGACAAAGACAAATGCTGTATGTTCTCCCTGATCTGTGGAATCTAAAAATATCAAACTCATAAAAAAAAAAAAAAAAAAAAAGCAGATGGGTGGTTGCCAGAGACAGGGGGCAGAGGACTATGTGAAAGTGGCCAAAGGGTACAAACTTCCAGTTATAAGATGAGTAAGTTCTGAGTATGTAATGTACAGCATGATGGCTATGTTAACTGTATTGTGTATTTTAAAGTTGCTAAGAGATTTTAAAAGTTCTTACCACACAGGCACACATATACAAGTTGTAACTATGTGAGGTGTTGGATCGGTTAAGCAACCTTAGTTTGACAATCATTTTGCAATATATATGTGTATCACATTATTACATTGTGTACCTTAAACTTACATGATGTTTTATGTCAGTTATATCTCAATAAAGCTAGGGGGAAAAGTTATTTTTAAAATGAATTTTGTGTGTTGATTTAGAATGAGAAACTTGTTTTATTTTCAGTTAGTATTTCCTTTTTAGGAGCAGAAAATACATAGTTTGTGATGTTTGTGTTAAATATTTGGCATAGTATACTTATTTGGTATGGTTTATGACATCTTTTGTTGAAGAACTGTATTAAAATCATTCTAATTACATTTAATGTTTTCAGAGTTAAAATAATTTGACTTGAGGACTGAGTTATTTCCTATACTTTGGAATGGTCCATATTTTTATATATAAGCTGATGGTGAATTATATTGTTTTATAAATGTGATAAAGAGATTATATTGCTTTACCTGTGTATGAGCTCTACTAAGTTACCACTCATTTCATATTGAAGATGTGTTTGTTTTTTTTCAACATTTGAAAAAATGTTTATTTTATTTTAAGGTCTAGTTTATTTTAAGTTCTGGTGACCCTAAACATTGTATTATTTCAGTATATTTTCTGTGTTTGCTTTTGTGTTGCTTTTTCTGTCATGATGATACCTACAAAGATTGCTAGGTTTATGGATTTTTGTCCTTGTAATTCCATTAGTCATGCTTAATGACTTCTCTAAATGTTTATTATGTGTTCATTTGGGAGTATCTGGTAAAGGAAATCTCTAGTGAAAGATACTTTCTCTTGGGTATATGTCATTGCTAATACAAGAGACTTGTGTTCTGCCTTAATTAAATTCACATTAAGTAGTTTCTTTGTAATTAAATTTAGTGTTTAAAAGCATTTTAACATTTTAAGAAGCTTAAAGAAGAAAGATGAAAATAAGTTACAACTTGATGTTTTAGGAGAATTCTGGAGCACAAGTATTTAGGTCTTAGCACTTTTGCAGCAAATAATATTACAATCTTAAAAAATTATATATATGTATTACATATGTATTACATATATATAATTTTTAAGGTTACATATGATTGTATATGTACATATATATGCACATATATATGATTTTTAAAGATTATATATGATTTTTAAGACTATATATACATATATATGTACATATGTATGTATGTATATACAATACGTATGTATGTGTATATGTATATATAGTATACATGTATATGTACAATATATACACATATACATACATACATATACATATATATGTATACATATACATATATATGTATACATATATATGTGTGTGTGTGTGTATATATATATATATATATATATATATATATATATTCTAGGCTTATATATAATAAGCCTAGAAGATGACCTACTTATTTTTTTATTTTTTTAATTAAAAAAATTTTTTAAAGTAATCTCTACACCCAACGTGGGGCTTGAACTCACAACCTCAATTTCAAGAGTTGCACACTCTACCAACTGAGCCAGCCAGGTGCCCCCAACTTACTTACTTTATGTATAATACAACTTGGTAAAAATCTTACTTCACCTGGATTGTGCCTTGTAATTTATCATAATGGAACTTGCTGTGACAGAACTTTAAGTCAGTTTTGAGAAAACTAAAACATAAAAGAAATCATTTAGTACTTTTGAGTGCGTTTTAAACCTAAATCCATAAATAGTTAATTCAAATGTATAAAGACTAATAAATATTTTTGTGTATTAAAGATAAAACCACAAACATATTGCTCAAAATGCCTTCATAAATAGATCCTGTTGATATTATGGTTCCTTTTTGCTTATTCTTACCTCCTCTGCCTCCTGAAAATGTGATCAATCTTATTTAACCCAAAACTATGTTTTCCTTTGGCTTCAGTTCATTTATCATTGCTGATTTTCTCTGTAATCTGTTTTATCACTATGATATTATTGTGACCAGTTAGAATAATTCTCTTTCTTCTTTTATGTACCTGAATCACTTTTACCAAATTATGAGATATTTTGAAAATCCTATAAATTTGGAGCCTCAAATTTAGCATATATATTTTATAATATGGCATCAGTAAATTGTAGAATATATTTGAATATTAATATACAAAATGATTCATTGCTTTCTTCATTTAGAACTAGATACTTGATTGTGTTCTAGTCTTTATCTGATTTTGAGAGCTTGGTTATCCTCACAAAGATTTCTTTTCCAAGTCTATAAGTCTTACGGTTACCTCTTTAATGGAGTTCAAATATATGTAAGATTCAAAGTCTGTAGAAAAATTACTTCCTTCAGAAGTTAACATTATAATTTGTTTGAAATTCTGTAATCTGCTTTTTGTCTCTTAGCTGCCAGAGGGCTTTTTTTTTAATCAATAATTTATTTTTTAATTTACATCCAAGTTAGCATATGGTGCAACAATGATTTCAGGAGCAGATTCCTTAATGCTTCTTACCCATTTAGCCCACCCCCCCTCCCACAACCCCTCTAACAACCCTCTGTTTGTTCTCTATATTTAAGTCTCTTATGTTTTGTCCCCTTCCCTGTTTTTATATTATTTTTACTTCCCTTCTCTTATGTTCATCTGTTTTGTATCTTAAAGTCCTCATGAGTGAAGTCATATGATATTTGTCTTTCTCAGACTAATCTCACTTAGCATAGTACCCTCCAGTTCCATCCGTGTAGTTGCAAATGGCAAGATTTCATTCCTTTTGATTGCTGAGTAATACTCCATTGTATGTATACATACCACGTCTTCTTATCCATTCATCCATCGATGGACATTTGGGCTCTTTCCACACTTTGGCTATCGTTGATAGTGCTGCTGTAAACATTGAGGTGCATGTGCCCCTTCGAAACAGCACACCTGTATCCCTTGGATAAATGCCTAGTAGTGCAATTGCTGGGTTGTAGGGTAGTTCTATTTTTAATTTTTTGAGGAACCTCCATACTGTTTTCCAGAGTGGCTGCACCAATTTGCATTCCCACAGAGGGCTTTTTGAGGTTGTGTACATCTGTGTATTTAAAAACACTTCTGGGGCGACTGGAGTAGCTAGCTCAGTCAGTTGAGTGTCTGACTGTTGATTTCGGCTCAGGTCATAATCCCAGGGTCTTGGGATCGAGTCCTGCATCAGGCTCTGTGCTGAGCATAGAGTCTGTTTAGGATTCTCTCTGTATATTTGTCTCTCTCCCTCCCCCTCTCCCTCCCCCTCTCCCTCCCCCTCTCCCTCCCCCTCTCCCTTCCCCTCTCCCTCCCCCTCTCCCCCCTCCCCTGTTCATGCATACTCTCTCTCTCTAAAATAAAATAAATAAAAATAAATACACTTCCAAAGTGAGTAAAGAAATTTATTCCAAAATTTTCCAGTAATTGGGCTACCAATCAGGATAAAACTTAGTGAATATTTGTTGACTGGTAAATGAATGGGCTGTATAATCACATATGCTTTTAAGGCAAAATTAGACAAGATACCCCATTAAACTATATTTGCCAGAGATTCTTAACCATTTGGGGATTAGGGGACCTTTTGAGACTCTAATGCAACCATTGACTCTCTTCCCAGTAAAATACACATAAACATAAAATTTTGCATACATTTCAAGAGGTCCATGGACTCAGGTTACAAGCCCCTAATATAAACAAACAACCAGCCCTCCATTAACACAGGTGGTGGAGGTGGGCACATATGGAGAAGAGATAGATGATCTAAATTTATAAAATGTGGACTGACTTAGAAACCTCTAGTCTGATCTTGTTACCTGGGGACTCAAGAGGGACTTATTTTCCCCCAGGAACTCAATAAATATCAATCTACTTCAACATTTTAAAGGTCTGTATTCCATTGGATAGCCCCAGCATAATTTAGTTAATCCACTAATATCTATTCATGGATATTTAAGTTGGGGACACCTGGGTGGCTGAGTTGGTTAAGCGTTGGACTCTTGATTTTGGCTCAGGCCATGATCACAGGGTCATGGGATCAAGCCCATGTCAGGCTCTGTGCTGGTCATGAAGCCTGCTGGAGATTCTCTGTCTCTCCCTCTGACTCTCCCCTGCTTGCTTGCGTGCATTCTCATTCTCTCTCTCTCTCTCTCTCTCTCTCTCTCTCTCTTTCAAAAAAAAAAAAAAGATATTTAAGTTGTTTCCAGTTTTTCTCTTTTATAGACAACAGTGTGGTGCAGATTCTTAGTCTGAGTGTGTTTTTTGCATTTACTGTACCATCCTTTTAATGTAAGTTCTACAAGTGGAGTTGCTGAGCTCTCTGCATAGATAGTGCCAAACCACCCTCCCAAAAGACCACCCCAGTCAACATGCCTAACAAGAACTAGTTCATGAAGGGGATGGCCATTTCCCCACATCTTCCATAACTGAGCGTAGGTAACCTTCATATCTTTGCTAGTCTCTCATATTTGTATTTCTTTGATTTCCAGCAAGGTTAGATAGTGCTTCACATGTTTATTGGCCATTTTGTTTCTTTGTGATTTGCCTTTTTTTTTTTTTAACATTTATTTATTTGGGGGGGGGGGGGAGGGGCAGAGAGAGGAGAGAGAATCCCAAACAGGCTCTGTGCTGTCAGCGTAAATCCCAACATAGGTCTCAATCCCACAAACCATGAGATCATTACCTGAGCCAAAACCAAGAGTCAGATGCCTAACAGACTGAGCCACCCAAGAGCCCCTGTGATTTGCCCTTGTATACAATTAGCCTGTTTTTCTATATAGCTGTTTGAGTTTTCCCAAAGATCTTTCTGTCTTGCATATTACAAATAATTTCCTCCCAGTTTTTTCTCTTCTTGGCTTTCAACTTTGTATAGTTTTTTTTGCAGTACAAAATGTTAAATTTTTATGTTGTCTAACAGCTTTTTCTTCTCTGATCTGGTTATTAAGACATGCTTAGAAAAACCATCTCTACTGAGAGATTATAAAATTTTCATTTGTATTTTCTTTTAGAATGTTGTGTGGTTCTGGGTTTGGTTTTTGGTTTTTTTTTGCATAAAGTTTCTCCATCCATCTGGAATCTATTTCTCTGTAAGAAGTGAGGTGGGAATTGTAGCTTTGTTTTCCTGAAAACAGTATATTTAGTGGTCACTCACCATGTGCCAAGCACTGAGCTAAATGTTTTACATGTATTAACAATTTTAACCTAAATCAGTTCCAAATATCTGGCCAATTATCAAAAGAAAAAAATCCACCATTTCCCATCAGCTCCTTCTTTCTCTACTGATAAAGCACATGCTTATCATATATTCTAAGTTCTTATATCTGTTCAGATCCATTGCTTCTCTCTCCTGTTCCAGAGATCAGTTTGTCTCTGCATATACCACATTGTTGTAATTATTGGACGTTTTATTTGGATCATTACATTTTTTTTTCAGAGAAGTCAGGTGAGAATTTTCATGGACTTCTTTGTTCTTTTTTTTTTTAAGTGTTTTTTTTTTTTAATGTTTATTTATTTTTAGAGAGAGAATGAGAGAATGCGGGGGAGGGGCAGAGAGAGACTCCCACGCAGGCTCCACACTGTCGGTGCAGGCCCAACGTGGGGTTCTATCCCATGAACCGTGAGATCATGACCTGAGCTAAAATCAAGAATCGGATGCTTAGCCAGCTGAGCCACCCAGGTGCCCCTGGACTTCCTTTAAAATATGCATTAGGACAGATTTTTAATCTGACTCAAAGTGAATTTCACATTCTTTGAGTAGATGGTAGATAATCACCAGTAGTTCCATTAAAGATAACACTAGATTTAGTCTTAAACCTATCTTCCTACAGAGATGGTAACAGAAAGGTAATTTTTTAAAAACAATACTTTGTCCACTCAACTCAAATAGTGTAATTTGATTCTGACATCTCAGTAAGTATAGTAAAACTTTATTTTTTAAATTTAACTTAAAAGCTTAGGTTTGCTGGGGCGCCTGGGTGGTTCAGATGGTTAAGCGTCTGACGACTTCAGCTCAGGTCATGATCTCACCGTTTGTGAATTCAAGCCCCACACCAGCCCTCTGCTGTCAGTGCAGACCCCGCTTCGGATCCTCTGTCCCCCTCTTTCTCTGCTCCTCCCCCACTTGCACACTCTCTCTCTCTCAAAAATAAATAAACGTTAAAAAAAAGAAATTGGGGCACCTGGATGGCACAGTCGGTTAAGCATCTGACTTCAGCTCAGGTCATGATCTCACAGTTTGTGAATTCAAACCCCACGTCGGGCTGTGCGCTGACAGCTCGGATCCTGGAGCCTGCTTCGGATTCTGTGTCTCCCCCTCTCTCTGCCCCTCCCCCGCTCGTGCTCTGTCTCTCTCTCTCTCAAAAATAAATAAACATTAAAAAAACTCAAAAACAAAAACAAATAGGATCTCGTGCCCTCTGGGAACAGAAGCTATTCTTACCTGAAGAAGATGGTATTCCTAAAACTTCCTACCAGACCCCCACTCCAAAGTACACAGAAACGTACACATATGCACTTCCTTTTTGTTAAACTGCTACCCTGAGGCATGGTTGAAGCATTATCTACCTCCTGGAAGTCCTCTTTTTTTGAGAACAGGAGACTTGTCTGTGCTGTGTGGTAGCTGGTCTGGAGAATAGACAGGGGTAGAGGAATTATTTTGTTACTTAATGGTATTCCTGACTAGAAATTTTAACATCTTTTCCTTCAGAAACAAAATTATAAAGGGTAACTAAGTTTTCTAAGATTGTAGATCAACTGAGGTTTTGGGGTTTACCTAGGTATTTTTCATCTCTCTAGAACTTTGTTCCTATGGGAAAATGTTCCATGTTCCAAACAACACATGTGCAAATGAGTTTTGGAACATGAGTCCATTTGTAAGGTGATCGGGAAGAGGATATGGGGAAGATGTTGGGAGTTGCCTATTGTTTTTATTACAGAAAGGTGTAAGGGCCTGAGTATTGAACTTTGATGCGTTGACCTAAATTGTCTCGTCACCTCTATGACCCTACAACCCTGGAACTAAAACATAAAACAGCTCATTCTGTTGTAGGTGTAACTCAGCTATCAAATCACTTTTAGGTAGAGTTTTTTGTTATTTTGTTTTCCTTCTGTGTGTGTGTGTGTTGTTGTTGTTGTTGTTGTTGTTGTTTAAACTGAATTTTCCTAGAAAAGAAAATTTTTTGATCTTAGCTACTATTCATTTTTATGGTGTACATAAAGTTGGTGCTTGGAATTTGAGATCTTCTGGTTACAGATGAAATTTTTTCCTTTCAAAAGAGAGTTCTCCTCCAATATTAGTTTAATCTTTGGAGATAACCTAAGGAGGGGAGTAATTTTTTGTTCTCTGGAGATGAGATGATAACTCCAACTGTGTGTGAAAGACTGAACAAACAGAGCTTCAGAAGGCTGACTTGATAGAGAGATTCTAGAACCTAGTAATGCCTAAGCCCCGCTTCCTTCCATTCTTCAGTCTTTTCTACTTAGTTTATCTTAATGATCTTTTTAGATTTCTGATTGTAGAAGGAACCTTTGAAGAAATGGATGGAACTTCTATGTTGCTTTGAATATTGGCTGACCTCAAAGCCATATTAGTTGGCTTCTTAATGTTCAATAAAACATTCTAGCTCTTACTACTAGGTAGGCCTTAGGAACCCCTTTATTTTAGTTTGGTGTCTAAATACGTTAGTTATATTAAATATATATATATTTTAGACATCCTGATAAAGTCTACTGAATATAAATTATTCCTCAATAAAATTGAGGATTATTTCCATAAAGAAAAAAATCCTTTTTTCCAAGTATGACAGCCTATTTTAGGATATTTAAGATATTTCCTTAAAAATGAAAGTTTTAAAAAATTGTTATGCTTTAGGGAGTCTGATTCTTTTGTTTTAAAATTCATTCTACTCATTATGTTGCACAAAAGATTGTTGTGTTGAATTGAGAAACAGGTGGGGCATTTTCAAGTATTTCAAAATATTTTTGTTATACCTAGGTTTTCACCCTAATGGTACTTGTTATTTTAGTAGAATGTGACCTATATTTTATTCCGTGGGAAAAAGAAGAAACGAAGTGTTTGCTAGTCACCTACCATCTTGTGCTGCTATGCATTGATAGGTAGAAACTTGAGTCCTATTGAGTTTTTAACTCTCTGCCCTATATTTTTAGTACCTTGTAGAGATGGAATCTGCAAATCATCTTTGAAAGATAAATGATTTGATTTGATTGTATCAAGCAGGAAAGCTATCCTCTATATCAAACTGAGTATCTTGAAAAAAAGCTAGACTAATACCACACTGAAATGATCTTAACTGTGGAATCCTTTATTAGACCTGATTTGTTTTACATGTACTACATAGCTCCGTAGAGATGACCAGCTTTCAACAGGGATGAACAGATGTCCTGGTTTTATCAGAAATTGGTTGCACATTGCCAGGCCTTTCACAAAAGCCAGTCCTCAACCTCCATCTGATTTTGTTGAGGTGCTTTTCAAACTTTTCCCCAAATGTTGGTTTGAATACACAGACTTTTAGTGTTTACTTGTAAGATTTTGTAATAGTCAGGTGGTATCCTTTACACCCAACGGGGAAAAAAAAAAAAAAAAAAAAAAAAAGGAAAGAAAATTAAAAGGCAAAATTAGGAAGTATAGCATAGTGTGTGTTTATTTGAATTTTCAAGTGTTTAATATCTGATACTAGAGTCTAAGTTTAATAAAAGTCATGTCTGTTTTTTTCACTGCTGTATCCTCAGTACCTAGAACAGAACCTGGCATCTAACAGGTGCTCTTTATAAATACTTACTGTTTCTGTGAGGGGGGTTGATCCACTTTTGTTTACAGTAGACAGATACAGTAGACAGATACAGTAGACAGCCAAAAACATTGGCTGGTGTTGAAGAGACCTTAATTCCATTTCATTTATTCCCCTTTAATCTCAATGGACAGCGTGTGTATCCAGAGACCGCTTCAGCCCTCAGTAGGGCTGAAAGTGTATGCCTTTTACTGTGGAAGAAAAACAAGAGAGGGGAAAACCAATTCCCTATATTTCCTTTGGATTTCATTTACCGGTTTAACTAGTTCAGTTCCATTAAGTACATTTACATTGTCTTGCAACAATTGTCATGCACCTATCACTGTCTATCTCCAGAACTTTTTCATCATCCCAAACTGAAACTGTATCCATTAAACAGTAACTCCCCATTCCCTTCTCCTGCAGTCCCCAGTATCCACCATTCTACATACTTTCTTTAGAAGTTTGACTATTCTAGGTACCTCATACAAGTGGAATCATGTAACATTTGTCCCTTTGTGTCTTTTTTTTTTTTTTTTTTTTTTGTCTTTCCCCTGAGTTTTTAGTTTTTGCTTTGTACCTAGACCTAGCCGGTGATGCATACAAAATAAGTATCCAGACAACTTAATTCAGCAGCTTGTTGCATACCACTAGGGGGTTATTAAAGCTTTGAAAATGTGATTCCTAATCTTTATGTCTGTAGGCTTATCTCCTCCAGGGCTTGCTGATAAACCTGCACTGACAGTAATAGCAGAGATTAGTCTTTCTTCATGTTTCATAAAGCAAAGTGTTCTCTTCTTATAGCCTGATGATGAACTGGAAAATTACTGGTACATTGTTGTAATTGTTTATACCGACATTAAGACAAACTCTAAGGGACAGCAGCTCTGAGAGAGGTTTAATTGTTGCTTCATTAAAAAAATATGTTCATAACTTGTTTCTTTTCTGTTTTCTATTCTCATTATATCTTCTCGTTCCTTCCCTCCCTTTCCTTTCCATGCCTTCCTTCCTCCCTTCCTTCCTTCCTTCCTTCCTTCCTTCCTTCTTTCTTTTTCATTATTATTTTCCTGAGTAGTTGCTGCAGAGACAAGCAGATGCTATGGCCCAAATATAAATAAAACAGTCCACGGCTTTCTATCATTCTACCTGGAAGGAGAGGGAGAAAGAGAGTAAGAGAACTAAACTGAAGGAGGAAATATCCCTAAGTTTTTTAAAGGACAGAACCTGGTGTGTTGAGAGAAAAGAGAAATATACTGCTCCCAGTATATTTATATTTGTCTGATGGGTAAAGAAAGAAAGAGAGAGGAGGGATAGCCTTGGAGAATGATTTGAAAAGCAACCTGTGCAATTTCTTTATTTATTTTTAAAAATTTTAATGTTTATTTATTATTGAGAGACAGAGAGAGACAGAGCATGAGCATGGGAGGGGGAGACACAGAATCTGAAGCAGGCTTCAGGCTCCAAGCTCTCAGCACAGAGCCCGATGTGGGGCTTGAACTCACCAACCGCGAGATCATGACCTGAGCCAGAGTTGGATGCTTAACCGACTGAGCCAACCAGGCGCCCCGCAACCTGTGCAATTTAAATTTTAAGTAGGATCTTAATCTTAATGTATGTACTGTTTTAGAGCCTCCTAAACAGAACATAGAACATAGAGCCAGTAAAGAGATTTTCTACCACTGTATGCCTTGCTCACTGACTCTGGGCAGATCTTTTCTGCTATCCTTGACTCCGTTTTTTCGACTTGTAAAATAGAGGGTCACCAGTTAGGTTCATAACCTTTGGAGTTTGGGCCGAAGCCATTAGAATATGAAAGCCATTTTGATTATTTATTTACTTTAAAATTTTTATTTTTAAGTAATCTCTATACCCAACATGGGGCTTGAACTCACAACCCTGCGATCAAGAGTTGCATGCTCTACTGACTGAGCCAGCCAGGTGCCCCTGGAAGGTATTTTTTAAATTCAACTTTTTTTTTTTTAATCTACAAATGCAAGTGTTACTATGCCAGAGACAGAAGTATTGACGATGAGAAATTATCCAAAACCAAGATTAGTTCCTGTTAGAAAGGTGGAAATATTTGTCATGGAATTCAATAACTGTCTTCTGGGATTTCTGTGACTTTCAGGATGTTGGGGAAATATTCCAGTTCTTGTTTAAATATTAATGAATATAGAGGCCCCTGGGTGGCCCAGTCAGTTGAGCATTCGACTCTGGCTCAGGTCATGATCTCACAGTTCACGAGTTCGAGCCCTGCATCGGGTTCGCTGCTGTCAGTGCAAAGCCCACTTTGGATCCTCTGTCCCCCTCTCTCTCTGCCCTTCCTCTGTGTGCCCTCTCTCTCTGTGTCTCGTAAATAAATAAACATTTAAAGAAGTATTAATGGTTATAGGTTGCCATTATTGCCCTGCCCCCACTTCTCCCAAATTTAGATTGCCAGTATTTCTAGTTTACTGGTCATAAGTAGATTTTTGCATTTCCTATTTCTTGTCATAGGGCCCTCTTGCAGTTCAATATGCTTTTATTGGCCTTACTTTGGTT
Organism: Panthera leo; assembly: GCF_018350215.1. NCBI lineage: Eukaryota > Metazoa > Chordata > Mammalia > Carnivora > Felidae > Panthera > Panthera leo. Next base: position 40,573,317 of record NC_056692.1, on the reverse strand, counting down.
TTCTTTACAGCAGCAGCTGCTAATTAGTGACAGCTTTTGAGCAAGCAGCTTGTCATTTTTGGCAGGGGTAGGGGACATCCATAGCAATTCAAGACTATATTTTCACTTACTAAATTTACTTTGCTCCATGGAAATATATCTTAAATAAAAAATAGTCTGTAGCCAAAGGTGGCTGTATTTACAGAAATATCTTCCTGAGTTGGCATTCGGTCCTATAGCTGAAGAATTCTCAGGAGATTAAAAAATAGGTTCAGTGTCTATCAGACCGATGCCATTAGTCCTGAGTCATCCTTCTAACGTTAATCTACATTCTGGATGTAGAGCCTCATCATCTTGTTTTGGCATAATAATAAACCTTTCTGGATTGTCTTTGGTAGTATGCATGGTAACCGAAGGAATGAATTGTTGATAAACGTTGTGCCTCAACTTCTTTCTTGACACATAATTAAAGGAAAGAAATGGTTTGGTTTGCATAAAGGAGAAGCTTTCTTTGGAATTTCAGCTTAGTATTAGCACCATCATATTTCATGTAATTCTCTTTGAAATTGCTGCAGTGAGGTGTTGGCTCTATTTTACAAACTTGTCACGATATTTATGGAATGGTACATTGCGATTATATTTACCTTGATTAGCACCAATGATGAGTCAAAACCTCCATCACAGTTTCTATAAAGTGTGATTCAGTCCCATTATTCCCGTAATAAGGATTCAAGTTAATGACTTCCACAGTGTTAAAAATAACATCTGAAGGAAATAACTGACCTACTATTCATTTCCCCCAATTTAGGGTTTTTCTGGTAACACAGAATTCTACAAAAATTATATTTAACACGCAATTATTGATTACTATGTACCATGTACTGTATTGAGGAGATCAAAATGAATGAGACATGGTTCCTGCCCTGGGATAACATATAGTCTAGTAGTTGAACAACACATAACTCAAAGTTGCCTTGGTTCTTATGTCCAGAGTATAAGGTAAATTCTAACTCTAGAGAGATAAAGCATCGCCTCTTTTTAAAAATAGGATGATCAAAATGATAAAAGGCATAGGATACAAGTATTATGTTGATTCTTTTTTCAGCTAGAGTTATTGAAGACTGTATGGGGCACCTTTCATAAGAGTATGGAATTGTCAGGTGTCCTTGTCCCAGATTTTCCCTTGATTTATTGCACAGCACTATTAAATTCAGAAGTTGTCTTTCACATCAGAGTAACTACTACTTAATGGCGTGGCTTAGTGAACCCACATGATCTCCTAACATTGAATTAATATTTATTGTGCACTGTGCACACTCACATAATTGTTTCTATATTTGTCATACTAGCATGTATCAACTATTGCAGGAATTTATCATTTGTACCTTGTTTGTAACTTCATGTGTGCATCAGTGTTAGGTAAGTCGATGTTTAATTATTGATATAATGTAAATAGTTACCAAGATAACTGACTTCGGTAGCTTTTAAGATCCTGTCTTACCTCCTAGAACATTTCACTAGTTGTTGTCTCATTTGTATTAATGATATTGTCCCTTTCATGAGAAATGTTTTCTTCCAGCAGAAAAACCTGAGTTTAGGATGATCTCTGGTAAATATTGATGATGGATGGTGATGTATCTAAGGGAAACCCAACTGAGGAATTCAGGAACAAATGTAACAAATGTAACCACTCTGCTGCTTAGAGGAAATGTCACAGTGCTAATTTCTGACCCCAGGTGGTCAGGATCTAGGTTTTGGCCTTTTTGGAAAGTTACTCACCTCCAGAACAGTTCTGGTTATTCTCCTCCCACTCCATTTTACAATCTGAAGCTTTTAGCTGATTTCTGATTGAGTTAGAGGGGTGAAGATGAGCCCCCAAACACCTAACATGGCTTCTTTTGATTTGTTTGAAGGTTTGTCATCTCGATGTTCTCTGACCTTTAGGAAAGGGGAGTCCCATCTAAAGCATTTTTGGATTGTCAAATAATTTTTCACATCTACTTGTGAGTTGTACTTTTTGTTAATTCATTTTGTAGTGTTTATCATAAAGCAGTCTTGGGCCACAGGTATCATGTCAGGAGCTAGGTGTGGACCATTGAGAGCATGAGCCCCGAAGGTGGGCAGCCTAGGTGCTAATCCCTGCACCTTCACTTGCTTGACGCAGGACTTTGGGCAAATTCCCTCTTGAGCCTGTTTCATCTATAGGAGGGGGATACTAATCATACTGCCTCATATGTTTGTCATGAGTATGTGATATGCATACAGCAATGCATAATGTAGTAAGAGCTCCTTGAACGTTAGCCGTTACTATTGTTAGTTACTCTTATTACTCTATGGCTTGGACCCTCTTTTTTCTCCTTTCCCAAGCTAATCCCTTTGTTATTATTTAAGTTTTGATGATTAAGTATAGGAAAGGCTTGGGAATTTAATAGTTTATTTTTGTTGCAACATGAAACAGTTTTTGTTTCCAACATGAAACAGTTTTATAACCTAACTGCAGTTAGGTTATAGCGTATGTAACAAACTAATAAGTTTTTTCTTAAACCCCAAATTGTCTTCGTTTCAAGCGAGGTATTGTCAAGAGTGGGTTACATTCTCTTCATCATCAAAGCCTAGAATCTTTAGAACAAGACTTTGTCTCAGAAAAAGCCTCCTGTCTCCGTTGCCACCACAATCTGAAACTAACGAGGTAGAAACCACATAGAGACCTATGACATGCTATAGGAGCCCTTGCGAAGACCCGTCACATTTTCTTCTAGGCTGTACGTAGGTAGTTAAGCCAGGAATCCATCTGGTTGAGAAAACTTAAAGAAGTTTTCATTTTTCCTTCCTTCTCCTTCACTTTTATTCTCAAAAGGGTCTAATTTTGTTGCCTTTAGGAAGATTGAAAGTATGGATGCTTGCTTAATTTAAAGAAGCCTACATGAGAATGCTGTGTTGTTTCTTTGGGAGTGGGAAGACTTCAGTCTTATTATTCCATTAATATTAATTATTCAGTAATTAATTACAGAATTAATATTCAGTCTTACTCCATAACTGCTAGGGGTTACTACCTAAAGAGGATTTAAAATCATATTTTCTGTCCTCTTCCCCTTTTTGTTATTAGTCGTATAGCCTTTTCTCCCCCCATGTCTGATCTAAGAAACTATATAATCATATATACGCTTCTGCTGATTGTCAGCATTGAACCTGGCCATTGCCTTAGCATGCTTGGCAACTGATGTGACTTCAGTTTGAGAAAAGGAAAGCTAAAGATTTATTTTTATATCAATCAACTAGGGAGCTTATATGTTGTCACATTTATTATAGCCAAAATACTATTTTATTTTTAGGTGGAGAACTCTGGAGCATTGGTATAAAATCTGGGATGGTTCCAAGTCTGTTCTTTTCCTCATACTAAGTCCACATTAAATCTGGTAGTTCTTAACGGTTCCATTGCCGTTTAAAAAGTGTAGCTCTGTGTGATCTTATTGTCTTTAATTTAGTCAAGTGAGACACTTTACATTGCCTCAGTTCTGGGTGTCACATTTGCTTTGTTTTTCTTTGGAGCTTTACTGGAAACCAAATGCTCTTGCGTACTAGCTGCAGAAGCAGGAGGGGAAGTTGGCAAGAATTAACTGCTTTCTGTTTGGTCTGTCTGAGGCAGCTGACCTTTTGGAAGGAAATCGCTGCTCTTTGCTTCTTCCTGTAACAGTGCAGCCTGTGAAAGAACATATATGCACAGGAGGGTTCTGCCGTTATCCTGGCTGATGTCTTGGGGCATAAGCTGTTATGCTTTCACTGCCTCTGTTCTGTGCACTCAAGTTCACGGTGCTAAGTTGTGTAGAAATATCCTCCTCAGTACGTAGCGAGAGAGAATGCTTTTCCAGAAAAAGTAGTTTGTTTTAGCAAAAGTAATTGTATTGCAGAGACCCAATGTTAATGCTGTGGTATACGTGGACAATTACTTGGTGCACAATTTTAATTCATCTTAGTGTTGAACGTTCTGATATCAGTATTACCTCTTATACCAGACAACCTTTTTTCCTGAGAGAACAAACATTTCGCATTTTGACTTTCTGAGATGTGAGCATTTATTTATATACTTACTTATTTCAGTTTATTTATTTATTTTGAGAGAGAGAGCTTGAGCAGGGGAAGGCAGAGAGAGGGAGAGGGAAAGAGAATCCCAAGCAGGCCCCGCACTGTCAGCACAGAGCCTGATGTGGGGCTCAAACACACAAACTCTGAGATCATGGCCTGAGCTGAAACCAAGAGTCGGACCCTTAGCCAACTGAGCCACCCAGGTGCCCCAGTGTGAGCTTTTATTTAAATGTCATTTTATCTCAGAATTAGAATTAGCTTCTTAACATACCTGCTATCCATTGTGGGACCACCTTTCCTACAGGACTTGTTTTACTTAAACACAGTGAGCATTTTACCCCACATACTGACATCATTTTCCAAAATCTGCAGTCGGGCTTCATAAATGGGTTATCAGCCAGTGAGTAACAAAGGAACCAACTGATGGGACATTTCTCTCTTAAAGAGCAGATTTTAGTCTTCCCTTATTTTAAACAAAGCATATTTAATTTTTTTTTAACGTTTATTTATTTTTGAGTCGGAGAGAGACAGAGCATGAACAGGGGAGGGGCAGAAAGAGAGGGAGACACAGAATCCGAAACAGGCTCCAGGCTCTGAGCTGTCAGCACAGAGCCCGACGCGGGGCTCGAACTCACGGACCGTGAGATCATGACCTGAGCCGAAGTCGGATGCTTAACCGACCAAGCCACCCAGGCACCCCAAACCAAAGCATATTTAAGTTCATTGTTTTGTTTTGTTTTTTGAAATGATTTATATTTAAGTAACTGTAAGCAAAAATGAAGTTGATTATGATTATTGGTAAATGCAAAGAATACAGCTACATGGAAAGAGGGCAGAATACTGTGTTCTCCATTTAGTTGGGGTTCACTGGATAGGTGTGCTTTTCCAACATATTATTGGTTTCTCTCCTAGTGTTTACTGTTGATAGTAAAGATACTGTTGATAGGTGAGCATTAGTGTTGATGTGCAGAAAAGGTGTAGGGAGGGAGAATTAGCTCAGGGCTTCCTTAGCAAGATTTCCCTACAGTGCTTCTTTTCTGTTCTTGGAAACTGGTCTGATCTGTTCAACCTTCCTGAGATAGTGAAGAATCCCAGAGGGAGTGCAAACCTTGCTTAGGCTTTGGATGTAGGTTCTTGACACAAAGTCAGTCAATATCAACATAATAGGAAGACTTTCCCCCAGTTCTGTTGGCCTAGGAGCACAGTGAGGAACTGATGGCTAAGGCCTTCCGGGATCTGATCTTGTAAGTATAATCTTCTATAGCCTTGAATTGTTACCTTTGAACTATCAAGGGCCTTCACCTAGGCCAGTTGTGTTCAGGTGCATCATTAGGGATAATAGAAGTGTAGTTTTTGTGGGGCCCCTGGGTGGCTCAGTCGGTTGGGTGGCCGACTTCGGCTCAGGTCACGATCTCGCGGTCCGTGGGTTCGAGCCCCGCGTCGGGCTCTGGCCTGATGGCTCAGAGCCTGGAGTCTGCTTCCGATTCTGTGTCTCCCTCTCTCTCTGCCCCTCCCCTGTTCATGCTCTGTCTCTCTCTCAAAAATGGATAAAACGTTAAAAAAAAAAAAAAAGAAGTGTAGTTTTTGAAAAGAAAATCTTGCACTGTTGTGAGTGGTTTTCTGTGTATTCCATTCTGTTTAATAATTGGTACAAGTTTGCAGGGACATTTAGTCATATTGTGGATGAAAAATCATCCAAACATGAACCTAAGTATGTAGTATTTCTTGTCTTGAAATATGACTTTCCCATTCTTTTTTTTTTTCTTTCAATTTTCCATGTTTCTTTCAGAAGTCACAATAAAGCCTTCTAAATTCAAACTCCATTACCCCTGAGACCACTAATATTCAACCTGGTCTAAGTTCTGGTTTACCCATTTTTTGCCCTATTGGTACTTTGAACTTTTTGGTATGAACATTTTCAAACATACACAAAATAAGAGAATAGTATATAATGAATATCCATAAATTCATCCCTCAAGTTCAAAAATTACCAAAGTGTTCTTAACCTTTTTTCTTCTACTCTCCACAAACACACTGTTTGGTTTCTTCTGGACTTGAAATAAATACTTCAAAGTATATTTTTGTGCCGTTTACTTTTATACCACTTTTAAAAGAAGGGTTTGTTAAACGAAAGAATAACATTAATAAAGTTATTGAATGCAAGGCAATTTAGGGGATTTAAATAAAATATAAATAGATGTCAAAATTACAGATTAATCTTAGCCATTAATAGTCTTGAACTACTACTTGAAAACACATTGTGTTGCTGTGTATTTGAAAGTGATAGAATTGTGCTTCTTTTGGGGGCGCCTGGGTGGCGCAGTCGGTTAAGCGTCCGACTTCAGCCAGGTCACGATCTTGCGGTCTGTGAGTTCGAGCCCCGCATCAGGCTCTGGGCTGATGGCTCGGAGCCTGGAGCCTGTTTCCGATTCTGTGTCTCCCTCTCTCTCTGACCCTCCCCCGTTCATGCTCTGTCTCTCTCTGTCCCAAAAATAAATAAAAAACGTTGAAAAAAAATTAAAAAAAAAAAAGAATTGTGCTTCTTTTGTAAGAATTGCGATTCTGAATTTTTATTTCATGCCCTACTTAAGTCTACCTAACTTGTAAGAAAGTGCCATAACCTGGATATTGTCATGTAGGAAGTATTTGTTTCTATGTCTTTTGTGTGTCCCTTTGTGGTTGGTTCTTGTGGGATGAGTAGTACCAATTGCTCATGCTCATTAAATTTATATTTCAAATTTACATTTTAAACAAAATTTAATAAATCAAAGACTTTATTAAAAAAATTGTACCAAAATGCCTTCACCTAAGTGGAACAACTGTTTATAGTTCTCTTTGACCTTGCTCTGTTATTTGTTCTTTAGCATACACATTGTGTATACTTTTCATTAAATATTCTTTTCTTTATATTTAAAAAATATATGTACATTGCCTTATATCTCAATATTGTCTTCATACTTTATTTAAATTGTCACACAATACTCTATCAGATTAATATATTATAGTTTAACCATCCTCCTATGTTGAATTTAGGTTGTTTCCAGTTTCTTACTGTTGTATATTATCTAATTTAACTAATGCTTGTCCCTGGGAATTGCCCTAGTGTAAGGTGCTCTTCAGAGCAAATTTTGTTAAATGGAAACTTAATGCTACTGTAATTCTCAATGGTAAGAGGGAAGATGTGAACTTTAATGAGGAAAATATTGGGAACATATAGAGATTTATTAATAAATTGCCCTTTTTGAATCAAAACAAGAAGGAAGGGATTATCTTTCATTTAAATGGTACAGAAACTGAGTATATTGCGGTAGGAATTTTTGTTTCCTGAACTAATTCAAACTATACAAAAGCCACATTCTAAGATGAGTTGGTCTTGATTAACAGTATAAAATGGGTACAGCTATAAACATTTATTAGAAATTCTGAGGCTAACATAGGGCTACATGGCAGTCTCACATCATTTCTTACTTTCCATAATGCAGAAGGTCATTATTTGTGGGCTACAGAAAATGTTTTTAGTTATCTGGAAAATGGCATTGATGTAGCTTCTTCCCAAATGGGTTGTTCAGGTTGCTTAATGGATTTCAACACAGATGATAATGCACGTGTATTCGAGCCGGAGGCCAGCGTGGCATGAAGGAGTCCAGTTTGTATAACAGTGTCCTACCAACTTCAGCACAATGTCTCAGAAGTCCAGACTTTTATGTACTGCCAGGGACAATTTCAAGATGACAGTCAAACCTCTGCTCTGTTTTTTGTTTTTCTTTCTTGCAATTTTTGCCCTTAATTTTGATTTTGAAAAACTTCTAAATTACTGAAAAATGGAAAGGACAGAACAATGAACGAACGCTCATGTACACTTTGCCTACATTGATCAATTATTACCTTCCCTTTATCACCCTTCCTACCACCACCTTCCTTTCCCTCTTTCCTTTGAAAGCCCGCTGCAGCCACCATGACCATTTTTTATCCTTAAATGCTTGAGAGTGTATCCACTAAGAACAAGTCCAGTATCACCTCAATGCCATTATCGGTCTCAAGAAATTTAATATTGACAGAGTAATATCCAATCTATAGGCTATATTTAAATTCAATTTGAATTTAAAATTTTAATTTTTAATTGTCCCAGTAATGTCCTTTAGAGATGTGGTTTGTTTTGTTTATTTTTAAAATTATGCCCTAGGTAGTTATCATGTCTCTTAGTCTCCTTTAATCTAAAAATTTTTAATGTTTATTTATTTTTGAGAGAGAAGGAGACATAGACTTCGAAGCAGGCTCCAGGCTCTGAGCTATCAGCACAGAGCCTGATGCGCGGCTAACTCAGGAACTGTAAGATCATGACCTGAGCCAAAGTTGGACGCTCAACCGACTGAGCCACCCAGTCACTCCTGGTCTCCTTTACCATTTTTCTGTCTTTCATAAGAGTCTTACAATTTGGATTTGTCTGACTGTTACATGAGTAGAAGTGAAACATTAATTTGTGTATTCTTTTCAGTAGATCACATTTGGAGGCATATGCAACAGCCCCCCCTTATCCACAGTTTCACTTTCTACAGTTTCAGTTACCCACGGTCTTTCTGACATATTGTCAGAAGGTTAATAGTAGCCTAATGCTACATCACTTTGCCTACGTCATTCACCTCAGTTCATCTCATGTAGGCATTAACATCACAGGATGGATGGGTGTGGTACAATAAGATACTTAGACCACATTCATATAACTTTTATTATACTACATTGTTACAATTGTTCAGTTTTATTTTTAGCTATTGTTTTTCATCTCTTACTGTGCCTGATCTATAAATTAATCTTTATCATAGGTATGTATGTATAGGAAAAACATAGTATATATAGGGTTCCGTGCTATCTGTAGTTTCAGGCATCCACCGAGGGGTCTTAGAATATATGCCCTGCGTGTAAGCGGGGGGGACTACTCTAATGTCAGTTTGTTCCATGATTGAGGATATTTGATTATTTGGTTGTTCATCATTTTCTTCCACTGAAAATGTACTTTTCCCTTTGTGAATAATAAGTAATAGGTGAGGTAACACTTTGAGACTGTGCATATCCTATTCCCCAACAAGTACCACCTAATGGTTTTAGTTGCTATGATATGATCCTTGTCTGAGTCTACTCTCTTTATTTTTGAGGTTGCGTTTTTCACTAAGATACCTTATATTTAGGTGAGCATTTTAAATACATGATAATCCACTAAGACTTGATCTGTATATTTCACAGATAGCTCCCTCTCTCTACCTGTCCTCTGCTTCTCCATCACCCCCTTTCCTCTCACTCTTCTTCCCAGAGCAGTACGTAATGATTTGGCTGTGACATGAAGATTTATGACTGATTGTCTTCCCAGAATATTATCATCTCTGTGTTGCCTGGGCAAATTTTTCCTTGTTTGCTTCTTTGTGAGCCAAATGCTTTGATTCTTTCTGTTCTCTTCCCATCTGTTTAATAATCTGATTTTGTTAGAGAATTGCCTTCCTGATTGCTTATAAAGTAGTGTTTAGAAATTTTTTTAAAGAGCAGATGGCTCTGGTATTGACCTACTTTTAGATGGGATCATTTTACTCAAACCGTACTTGATATTCAGTTTAATATGAGTAAAGTTTTAATCCACTGTTACTGCTATTTCACATTTTTCTGTCCCTCCAAGTTTCTACTACTAGGTTAGGTGACCACCACCACTTAGTATATGTAATAATGTTGGTATTGACAGTAATGCAGTAAACGTAACTAAGGAACTGCTCTTTATATTCTGTCCAAAGTCTTTAAGTATTAAATGGTGCTGGTATAGTTAACAGTTTTGAATCCTGATTTCCTTGCCTTAGACTTTTCAGATCAGAAGCAATGTTTATGTATCTCTGATTTCATCTGCCAACTAGCCCAAGCCTTTGCCCAAATGAGAGCCTTATCATATTGGGTTTCTTACTCTAATTTATTTTTCTTTTAAGTTATGAAATATAACAAACATACAGAAGAGTACAAAAAATAATACGACAAACCACGACAAGTTCTCAGGGCAAAGGCCACCTGATAAAGCGGTGGACTCCCCAGATCCAACACAGACCAGTGGTGTGGGACCTGGAGCAAATTTTTCATCCCCAAAAGAAATACATACTCATTAAGAGTCACTTCCCATGACCGCAGCCCTTGGTAACCACCAACTTTCTTCGTGTCTATGGGTTTGTCTGTTTGGGACATTTCATATAATGGAATGTATAATAGGTAGCTTTTTGTGTCTAGCTTCATTTAGCATAATGTTTTAAGGTGCATCCATGTTGTAGCATGTGTCAGTATTTCATTCCTTTTTATGTCTGAATAATACTCCATTTTATCCATTTTATTTTTCCACTTATATCCATATCATCCATCCCTTCGTTGACGGACATTTGGGTTGTTTCCCCCTTTTCGCCATTATGAGTAATGCTGCTTTGCATATTTGTGTACAAATTTTTTGGACATAATGCTTTCAGTTCCCTTGGGCATTTACCTAGGAGCTGAACTACTAGGTCATATAGTAACTCCATATTCAACCTTTGAAGAACTGCCAGATTGTTTTCCAAAGTTGTTATGCCATTTTACAATCCTGTTTAATTTGTTGAGCCTTGATTTCCTCATCTGTAAACTGGGGATAATAATAGTGTCTACCTCCTAATATTTGTGTGAGGATTAAATGAGTAGATTCATAAAAGCATTTACTGTTATAAATAATATATAATTTTTTTTAATGTTTATTTATTTTTGAGACAGAGAGAGACAGAGCATGAACGGGGGAGGGGCAGAGAGAGAGGGAGACACAGAATTGGAAGCAGGCTCCAGGCTCTGAGCCATTAGCCCAGAGCCCGACGCGGGGCTCGAACTCACGAAGTGTGAGATCGTGACCTGAGCTGAAGTCGGACGCTTAACCGACTGAGCCACCCAGGTGCCCCTGTTATAAATAATATAGTAGATATCCAGTAAATGATAGTAAATGATAAATCTGGATGGTGGATAATAACAGTAGTAAATGTTATTTTAATTCATTTTTGGATCTGATTTCTGAAATTTATTTTTTATTTATTAGATGAATCAAAATATTTGTTGCTAACAATTCATACTTTAATTAGTAGGGGTCAGGTGTGTCCTTGGAAAAGGCACAACTTCCTGCTGGCTTGGTCTTCTCTGTCAGAAAAGCACATTGGAATGGATGTTCTTTCTTTCTTTCTTTTTTGAGTTTATTATACTCAGTCTTGCTCTTGTTACACTACCCTTCACAATTCTTGGGGTTCTAATTCAGTGGTGGGAGAACAGCCCTCTCAGTGTGCTCACTCACTCTTAAATAAATAAACATTAAAAAATTGGACACAGGGAGAAGGAAGCCAACTTTGTAAGTTTAAGGTTGTAAAGTCAGAATAATAATTGAGAACTTATGGTGAACCAGGCACTGTTTTAAGCATTTATACATATTAACTTATTTTTACAACTCCCCAAGGGATGTATTATTAGCACTGTCTTATAAATAAGGAAACTGAGGCACAGAAAGGTACAAGAAGTTGAATCTCACAGAACTCTGTTTAGGTGAATTTGCCATGATCTGCTAAACTCTGACTCCCATTTTAGAGACTTTAGTCCCGGGATATGATGTGATGGGGTGGTGGTTGTGGTGGGATGGAGAGTAGGAGTTACAAAATGCTTTAAGGGGGGCGCCTGGGTGGCTCAGTCAGTTAAGCGACTGGCTTCGACTCAGGTCATGATCTCACACTTCGTGAGTTCGAGCCCCACGTCGGGCTCTGTGCTGACAGCTCAGAGCCTGGAGCCTGCTTCCGATTCTGTGTCTTCCCCTCTCTCTGCATCTCCCCTGCTCATGCTCTGTCTCTCTCTGTCTCTCAAAAAATAAATAAATGTTAAAAAAAATTTTTTTTTAAATGCTTTAAGGTACACATGAGGGGCACCTGTGTGGCTCGGTTGAGCGTCCGACTCTTGATTTCAGCTCAGGTCATGATCCCAAGGTCGTGGGATCAAGTCTGCATTGGGCTCTGCACTTAGCATGGAGACTACTTAAGATTTCTCTTTCTCTCTCCCTCTCTGCCCTTCCCTGGCTTGCATACAGGCCCGTGCTCTCTCTTCCTCTCTTAAAAAAAAAACAAAAATTATGCACACAAGCCCAGTGCAACAGATCCCTACACACATTTTAATTCCTCCCACTCCCACCCCAAACTAGAATTTATTCACTCAGTTGGCGTATATGCATTGGGAGCCTTCAACTGTCATGTACTCTATACTTATCTTCCTCCACAGTTTAGCTTGGAGGACCTTGGCACCATGACCTTGGCCACAGTGTTCTAGAAGTCTTCAGAGAGAGCGATGTTTTTCTTTTTCTTCTTCTTCTTCTTCCTCTTCTTCTTCTTCTTCTTCTTCTTCTTCTTCTTCTTCTTCTTTTTTAAACGTTTATTTATTTTTTGAGAGACAGAGGGAGCATGAGCAGGGGAGGGGCAGAGAAGAGAGAGAGTCACAGAATCCGAAGCAGGTTCCAGGCTGTAAGCTGCCAGCACAGAGCCCAACATGGGGTTCGAACTCATGAACCACGAGATCATGACCTGAGCCAGAGTTGGATGCTTAACCGACTGAGCCACCCAGGCGCCCCTAGAGTGATATTTTTCTTGACAAAGGTTTATATTTTACTTTTAAAAGGGAAGGCATCTAATAAGAGTGTATTTATTATTGAGACAAGATTATTCCTAAATCCCACTCACACATACCATTTATTAGTGGACATTCATTTTTATGGTTTTCAGTAAGACTGTAACATTATGAGCTATTAGACTTTGAACTTTTTTTAAACAAGTGCCTGACAGTCTGCTTTATTTGAGACTCCTAGGATATATCCAAATATATAAGGTTGATTTCCGCACGTTAGGCTTTTGGAAAGTATGACATTCTGCATCCAAGGCTAATTTGGGTTGTTTGGAATGCTTATGAACACTAAGAATGCAACTAAGCAAAACTCAACTGATTCTCATCTTTGGCTAAAAATAAGATTGTGAATCCATTTCCCAGTCTTTAGAGAAGCCCCTGTGATGATTTACCAAAGATACAAACCACTTCCTTGTCAGAACATCACACGTTGAAGACAGAGCTGCCTGTAAATAAGCAGAAGAAAGCCTGTATTGAGGACAGTTACTGCATATGTAGAGTAGTATTTGGTGGCAGAATGAATACTGGTGACAAAGGACAGGGTCTCAGCTCATGCCAGGCGTAGGCATAGCTTAATGATGGGTGTGAAGAGTTTGGGCATGTACGAGGGAAAGCGCTACTTAGGTTCTAGGTTCTACTGATACAGTGGGGGTGGGGTGGGTTTTTTCTCCAAATTGTATATTTTAAATTGTTACATGACAATTGCAGTAATTCATCTTCTATTCCATGCATATATAATTCTTAGTTAAAAAGTAAAATGAAAATGATGTTCTACTATTTATTGTACCTTTATTTTATATGTTCTTGATTAGTAGGCAAAATCTACTCTCCAGCTCTATCAAAGCATTTTTATGTAGTGAAATTAAAAGTATTTTGTACTTATCAAAATAAGGTGGTTACCACCTTATATTTACCAGCTATTCTTCAAATAGCATTTTAGAAAATATTACAACATGTTCGTATTTAGAACCATAAAAAACATTCTGACAGATTCTAAGAGTTCAGCATTCTGCTCTTTGATAATAAGTGAAAACTAATATAAAACTTAAGACACAATGGTATGATATTTATATAGTACCCCTATATATATGGCATATTACCACTGTACTTCTTTCTTAAAGCAATAATGGATACTTGGAATATGCTCAACCAGCAGGATATGTGAAATATTTAACACATATGTATTTATTCACTAGCAAATATGTCTTGATTACTTCCTTACCATGGCAGCCATTATACTTAGGCATTAGGGAACACAGTAGTAAATAAATGTGCTCCCTTCACTCACTGTTTTTTTTTTTTTAATGTTTATTTTCGAGAGAGAGATTGAGAGAGACAGAGTGTGAGCAGAGGAGGGACAGAGAGAGAGGGAGACACAGAATCTGAAGCAGACTCCAGGCTCTGAGTTGTCAGCACAGCCTGATGTGGAGCTCAAACCCACGAACTGTGAGATCATGACGTGAGCCAAAGTCGGACGCTTAACCAACTGAGCCACCCAGGCCCCCCTCCCTTTACTCACTGTTCTTAGACTTCAGTGGGGAAGATAAACAAAAATAAGTTAACAAAAACTAAAAAGTAAAATTACACATTGTGGCATATGTTATTAAGGAACAAATAGAGTATTGTTAATACAGACTCATCTGAGTTATAAAATCTGTTCCCTTTTCTGGCCTTGGTACTGTATTTCTTTCCTTTTTTTTTTTTTCTTCAATTTTTTAATGTTTATTTATTTTGAGAGTGAAAGTGAGAGCAAGCATGAGTGTGGTGGGGAGAGGCAGAGGGAGAGAGAATCCCAAGCAGATTCCATGCTGTCATCATAGAGCTGGATGCAGGGCTTGATCCCACGAACCACGAGATCATGACCTGAGCCAAAATCAAGAGTCAGATGCTTAACCAGCTGAGCCACCCAGGTGCCCCACCTTGGTATTTTATACTGATACCTTGTTCCACAATAACTTTAAAAAGACCTGATGTATTTGACCAAATTGTGTGTATACATTTATTTGTTCACCAACAACAAAAATTTACGGAATGCTTATGTGCCAGGCACAGTTCTAGGCCCAAGAGAAACAGTGAACAAAACAAAGTCATTGTGTTCATGGTGATTTCACCGTAGTGAGAAGGCAGTAAACAAATACATGATAAATGTCGGGAATGATAAATCATGTGAAGAAAAGTCAAGTAGACCAAGAGGATACAATGGACCAGAAAATACTACGTTCTTTCAGTGGCCTAAGGGGCCTCTGAGGAGATCAATGTTTCCCCCCAGTTTTTTGTCTCTTGGGTCAGTTCAGCTAATGAATGGAAAATTCAAGAAAATTTTTGTATCTGTTGGTATTGTTCACATACTCATTGAGACTGCTAGTGAGGTCCTACTTCTTTCCAGTTCCTTACCACCAAAAGAGATGAGTGCCTGAATTATGTTCTTCATTCCTTCATTGTTCTTCCATACACTTCAGTGCCTAAGAACCTCCACCCAACCCATCCATCCCTTCACCTTTTATCCAAAAAACAAGCCTTTGATATCTTTTCCAATTTTCCAAAATCTTGGGATATGATTCATTTAATTAAAAATTATATTGTACAATTAAATGTCTTCCAGATGTTGGATTATAACATGGGATTGCTTCTGGAGAGAGCTCTTTTATCCGAGTCTTTCTCCTAGTAAACTCCCAGCCATTGAAATTTGATGTCTTGGATGATCTTACAGTGATCCCAGCTTTAATGCCCAAAGCCCTAAATAAAATTGTACACCGCTCAAGTGTTCTATAGCACTGCACAAGTCTAAAATAGGTAACTGGCATCCACCCCACACCTCATTGTTGGCTAACTGACTTGTCCCATAAATAGCTCAGTGTTATACGATCGCGCAACTACAACTAACAGAGAAGGGATTTTTGTTTCCTAACACACATGTGTAGTCTCTGGTACTCAACAAAATCAAGATTTGATTTACTGCACCCTAAACGTAATATACTTAAGAGAATTGTGCAAATCAGTAGCTAAATCATTTTGGATGGATTTCAAGTTAGCCTTGCCTGACATCAAATTCTACACTGTGGATCATAGTATTAGAGCAAGATTCAGTTTTACTACCTTGTGTACATGAAAGTGATGTTGCTGCCGCAATCGGGTTGATCCCAGAGAGTTTCTGCCAAATGAATTAAAAACTCTCTGGTAAGTGGCCAAAATGAACAAATCAGGAGACTATAGATGCTGGAGAGGATGTGGAGAAACGGGAACCTTCTTGCTCTGTTGGTGGGAATGCAAATTGGTGCAGCCACTCTGGAAAACAGTGTGGAGGTTCCTCAAAAAATTAAAAATAGACCTACCCTATGACCCAGGAATAGCACTGCTAGGAATTTACCCAAGGGATACAGGAGTGCTGATGCATAGGGGCACTTGTACCCCAATGTTTTTATAGCAGCACTCTCAACAATAGCCAAATTATGGAAAGAGCCTAAATGTCCATCAACTGATGATGAATGGATAAAGAAATTGTGGTTTATATACACAATGGAGTACTACGTGGCAATGAGAAAGAATGAAATATGGCCCTTTGTAGCAACGTGGATGGAACTGGAGAGTGTGATGCGAAGTGAAATAAGCCATACAGAGAAAGACAGATACCATATGTTTTCACTGTTATGTGGATCCTGAGAAACTTAACAGAAACCCATGGGGGAGGGGAAGGAAAAAAAAAAAAAAAAAGAGGTTAGAGTGGGAGAGAGCCAAAGCATAAGAGACTCTTAAAAAGTGAGAACAAACTGAGGGTTGATGGGGGGTGGGAGGGAGGAGAGGGTGGGTGATGGGTTTTGAGGAGGGCACCTTTTGGGATGAGCACTGGGTGTTGTATGGAAACCAATTTGACAATAAATTTCATATATTGAAAAAAAATTCTCTGGTAAATCTGAGAAGGCATCTTGGTAGTTTTATAAAACCTTTTCTAGAGTCAAGAGCATGTTTTAAAAATCTACCTACTATTGGAATACAATGGTTCTTGTTTTTAACTCTTAGCTGGAATGTATTGTTTTTATGTCAGAGAGATTTTTAAATACTATAACAGAAGATTGTTTCATAAATTCCTTCACAGTAACTCAGAAAGTGACACTTGGGGCATTTTTCCAGATAAATCTGTGTCCTTTATGTGTAAAGCATTGCAGCTTAGGTAACTAGTAATAACACATAGGGTTCAATTCATGCTTTAGATATTTTCACTCTTCTTTTACTGGGTCTTTTTCAAAATAGCACATTTATTACATTTCTTAAAAGTCAGAATACCAGATCCAAAACAAGTGATTCTTTTAAAAAATTGCTAATTATTTATCCTGTTGAAATGCTGCTTATTATTATTTTTATAATGTTTCTTTATTTTTGAGAGGGAGAGAGAGGGTGGCGGAGGGGCAGAGAGAGAGGGAGACACAGAATCCAAAACTGCCTCCAGGCTCTGAGCTGTCAGCACCAAGCCTGATGTGGGGCTTGAACTCATGAACCGTGAGATCATGACCTGAGCCGAAGTTGGACACTTAACCGACTGAGCCACCCAGCCGCCCCAGAAATGCTGCTTATTATTACTTCAAGTTTGGAACAAAAGTAAAGAATATGTGATATCAAAGCTATAGGCAGTTCTTCCCCTAATGTTGGCTTTGTACTTTTACTTGTAGGACTTCAGTTTGTTTTACAGTCAGAGCTTCATAGACCCAGTTATATACCTTCCCATGGCCACGTTGAATGTGTACATTTTGAAACATCTTTAAAGCTAAAATTCAGTTCAAAAATACTGATCTACCAAGAAGGGCTTAAAAGCATTTGTCTCTAGGTTTTATAACTGTGAATATTTAGTCTAGTGGATTTAAAAGCTGAAGGGAAAAAAAACCAAAAACCCCACCCAAACCACTGATTGTTTGTTTAACAGGTTGCAAACCATGGCTGTGTGGATACAAGCCCAGCAGCTCCAAGGCGATGCCCTTCATCAGATGCAAGCATTATATGGTCAGCATTTCCCCATTGAGGTGCGACATTATTTATCCCAGTGGATTGAAAGCCAAGCTTGGTAAGTGAACAGTTTTTTTTCTATCAGATTTAGTGAAACATGGGCATATGGGAAGGAAAACATGATGGAGACTTTAAAAGTTGTACATTTTTTAAATAATGACGTGGGGGCGCCTGGGTGGCTCAGTCGGTTGAGCGTCCGACTTTGGCTCAGGTCATGATCTCATAGTCTGTGAGTTCGAGCCCCGCATCGGGCTCTGTGCTGACGGCTGAGAGCCTGGAGCCTGCTTCCGATTCTGTGTCTCCCTCTCTCTCTGCCCCTTCCCTGCTCATGCTCTGTCTCTCTCTGTCTCAAAAATAAATAAAAACATTAAGAAAAAAAAAATTAAAAAAAAACAAAAACGACATGACCCATAAGAAGGTATTTAACCCTAGCTTAGATTTTAAGCAGGTGGAATAACTCTTAGGATTTTTAAAATAGGATTTCCCCCCTTTAGTAAACTCTGGCTAAAAGCATTAGAGTATTGCTGCTAATAAACAACAGTTAACAAATATGTTTTGAGTGCCTCTAGGGTGTAAGATAGGAACAGATAAAGCCCTTGTCCACAGGGATGCCTGGGCGGCTCAGTTGGACGTCCGGTTCTTGGTTTTGGCTCAGGGTCATGGCCTTGCGGTTCATGGGGTTGAGCCCTGTGTTCAGGCTCTGCACTGACAGTGAGGAGCCTGTTTGGGATCCTCTCTCTCCCTCTCTCTCTCTCTCCTGTCATTGCTGGCGTGCACTCGTGCACACACTCTTTCTCTCTCTCTCTCTCTTAAAACAAATAAATAAATAAACTTAAAAAAAAAAAAAAAATGAAAAGCCCATGTCCACAAAGAATTTAGTGCTTAATGGGGCAGCTAAGGTATGCATATGCATATCACTTAATAAAATGTATTGATAACAAATTAATGGAGATGTTGGTGTTTTTAAAAATTTTTTTAAATGTTTATTTACTTTTGAAACAGAGTGTGAGCGGGGGAGGGGCAGAGAGAGTGTGAGACACAGAATCCGAAGCAGACTCCAGGCTCTCAGCTGTCAGCACAGAGCCCGACGCAGGGCTCGAACCTACCGACTGGGAGATCATGATCCAAGCTAAAGTCGGACACTTAACCGACTGAGCCACCCACGTGCCCCTATGTTTTAAAGTTTATGCATACCCATAAAGGCTAAAAGCCAGCACACCAAAATATTAACAATAGTCATGTCTTGGTGGCAGATTTAACAAGCGTGTTTATTTTTATTTTCCGAATTCCTGCTTATATGCGCAGAGAGAAAATTGTTTTTAAATTCTTTCAGAATTAGTATAATGTAGTAGATTGACAACATTATTGCAGGCTGTTGCTGCTCTGCTCAGGGTCTGGGAGCATGTTGGGAGGCCATCAGCCTGTCTGTCTGATCTGACGTGCTCATCAGCTACTTCACGCCCCCCACCATCATGGCGGGGTGGGGTCCTCTCTGGCAGAGCCCAGGAGAAGCCAGACACTGTCTGGGGAGAGCTGGGTACCCGTCAGTAATGCTGCCTTGGAATAATTGAGGTTATGTGTTAGTAACAGATTTCTGTTTGAAAACTAGACAGCACCAAAGGAAGGCAATTTTCTGGGCAATTTAAAAAATCTCAGCCTCGTGTAATGAAGTGATAAGAAAAAAAAAGAGAGCTAAATATAAGCATGTCGGCTGCACCTTGCTTAGTGCTTTTCCATTTCCTTTTCATTTTCTTTCCTGTTTTAATGATTTGGAGAGTTCAGAAGACTGTTGGTAGAAAGTTTCTGGTGATTTAAAATTTCATTTAGTAGATCTCCCATGTAGTTTCTCACCGAATGAATGTTAAAAGACTTGTGTTGCTATGAAGGAAAGCCTGAATTTTATTTATTTTGGTTTTCTTAAGAACATAAAGATTTCAATAAAAAGTTCAGTTCTTCATGTTTAAGCTAAGAAAGGCTTTTTTTTTCCTTTCTTTTCTTTTTTCTTTTAAGCAAAGAATTGGGTTTTTTTATTTTATTTTTTTTCATTTATTTATTTTTTGAGAGACATAACAGAGCACAAGTTGGGGAGGGGCAGAGAGAGAAGGGGACACGGAATCTGAAGCAGGCTCCAGGCTCCGAGCTGTCAGCACAGAGCCTGACGTGGGGCTCGAACTCACAAACTGTGAGATCATGACCTGAGCCGAAGTCGGACGCCCAAACGACTGAGCCACCCAGGCGCCCCGAGAATTAAGTTTTTAAGTACCAGAACCAGTACTTGATTTCCATGAGTTTTGCTCAGAGACAGGATCTTCTCAAGAGTGGGTTCCTCAGACAAGGAGCATTATTGCCAACCAAAACAGAGGTGCAGCTGCCCTCCATTCCTCCCAGCTTTTATTTAGTACATATTTTATTTAGTTCAGAGAGCATACGTATTTAAAATTTGGCTTTCTCTACTGTCTTTGCTTAGAGTGCAGATTTGGGCGTATTATGTGATGAACTACATTATCAGTGTTGTGGCACACCTGTTTGTGCCTTTGTTTGAAATTACTTGCTAACTGACTTCAGGGGTTTCGAGGTGACGGAGCCTTTTAGCTACCTCTAGATCTCTTGTTTGGCTCCAGACCGGTCAGCAGTAATTGAATGTTATTTCAATCTGACAGCTGTTTGGTTTCTTCAGTGAGCTGAGTTAAGCGATTTTGTACTGCCCAGTAGCAATTGTTGCCTAAATTGTTTTAAAAAATAAAGAGTTGGAGAAGGGAGTGGGGAAAAGAGGGAAGGCAGGAAGGGAGAGAAGCCATCCAACCCCTGTCACCCGTTCAGTGCCTCTGAATGAATACAAAGTCCATGGAGTGGTTTCTCTGCCTCACAAGAAGAGTTAGCACTGCCTGCAGGTCCCAGATCTGCAACTGGTGATAGATAGAAATGTCTGATTTGTGTACATAGTTGCAGGCACTTTCTGTCCTAATATCTCATTTCCAGGGCTCCTTAGAAATAGTAGTGTTGTTTCACCTGCCTCTACTTAAGAAATACTATATGTGGAATTAGCACATAGAACTAGTCAAGGCTGGAAAAAGCATGTAGAACATTCTTGACCTTGTGCCCCCTTACACCCTTAAGGGGTAACTATAAATAGGAAGTTATCAGAGCCCTTATTTCCTTCAGAGTACACGAAGCACTTTCCTTTTCCCTTCATTTCTAGAAGCAGATAGCATAAGCACCAGAGAAGTCAGTAGGAGGAAGGAGAAAGGGCAGTACATTGTTTAGAAAAAAAGAAGAAGAAAAGACAAGAAAGTATCTAGTCCACTAAGCTAATTAGTGGATTAGGGATAGATTAACATAGGCATCTAGTCGATTTGAATTGAAGTGCTTCCTAAAATTTGCAGTGAGCATTATGAAGAAATCACTTTAGCTAAAGAAAAGGCGTGATGCGTTGAGGCTGCATTTATACAGGCTCATGTGCATGTATGTATACATATGTATGTAATTTTTTTCCCCTAGGGACTCAATAGATCTTGATAATCCACAGGAGAACATTAAGGCCACCCAGCTCCTGGAGGGCCTGGTGCAGGAGCTGCAGAAGAAGGCGGAGCACCAAGTGGGGGAAGATGGGTTCTTACTGAAGATCAAGCTGGGGCACTATGCCACGCAGCTCCAGGTGGGTGTGAAGGCTGGGTCACACTTAATCCTCTCCTTCATTCAGTGCTTCCCGTAGAGATTTTCTTTCTCCTCTGGAACCCAGTGTTGCGGACTTACATGTTCGCCGTGTAAAGTTCTTACTGTTTGGCTTTGTGGTTGTAGCCTTTTGTTTTTAAACTTTTTATTTGAAAACAATTTCAAATTTATAGGAAGTTGCAGGATTGATGCGAAGAACCCGTACATATGCCCAGATCCACCCGTCGTTAACATTTGCTTTGTCATATTCTGTCTCTACACACACGTACACACACATTTTTTTTGTCACCCGAGAGTAAGTTGCATATGTCATGTCCCTTTGCCCCTGAGTACTTTAGTGTGCGTTTTCTATACATAGTTATAGTGCAGTTACCATCTTTAGTACCTTTAACATTGATAGAACACTTTTCAGTAATCTTGTATCTGTATTTCCATTTTGTCAACAGTCAGTTGAGTCACAATAAAGTCCTCTAGGACATTTTTTTCCCACCAGCCCAGGACCATATATTGCATCTGGTTGTCATGTTTCTTTAATCTACTTTAATCTGGAACTGTACTCAACCTTCTTTGCCTTTTATTACATTGACATTTTAAAATAATTCAGCTCATCTATTTTTTAAAGATAAAATGAACATCTTTTTGGGTCTGTGTCATGTCTCCTTCTGATTAGATTCAGGTTACACATCCCTGATGAGAATCCTGAGTAAGTGATGTTGTGTCCTTCCCAGGGTATCACATCTGAATACATACACCGTCCATCTTCCTTGCACTGGGGGTAGTCATTTTGATTGCTCGGTCGAGGTGGTGTCATTTCTCCTCTTACGTGGCCTTTTCGAAATTTATGTATCCTGTTTCCAAGAATGACACCCTAGTACTTTAGGCAAATTAGGAGGCAAGAAATAAAATAACCTTACCTTCTCACTGTAATTGGGTTTCCTATGATGTGCTTTTCTTGTCCCCCATTAGTATTGGAGGAGCCACATTGCTCATGGTTATGTCATCATGTCTCCAGGAGTCCCCTCATCATAAAATCTTACCCCTGCTCTGAGGTAGGGTTAGGCCCCATAGCACAGAGTGGAACAAAGTGATGTCTGCTATTGGGTTCTTTCAGAACACATATGACCGCTGCCCCATGGAGCTGGTCCGCTGCATCCGGCATATTCTGTACAACGAGCAGAGGCTGGTCCGCGAAGCCAACAATGTGAGTGTCCCATGGGTGTGGGGAGAAGAGCTGTGAAGTCCTTCCTTGCCCCCCTCTCTCTGGACCCAGATCTCTCAAGACAACTCAGTGTGCATCTGTTGATGTTTCTATAAACAGAGCATTGTCCTAAGGGGCACAAAAGAAATAGAACACTAGTCTCTGATCTTAATTGATTCATGACCTTGGTGAGATTACCACCACAAAACAATGTGAACAAGTGCAAAATAATTTAACCCCAGCTGAACAGTTTTTGAGTAAAGGCATGCTCATGTTCAGGTGAGATTACTTAAGAGGGATTTCTGCTGAGCCCTCTCTTAGTCAAGCATAGAGGGAATGGCTCAGACCAGGTCACTTAAATGGCTGGATCCGTAAAATCCTTGCTGTGCCTGCCCTAGAACTTTGGGGTCTCCATGATACCGTGTGTGAGAGATTCAGCCTCTTCCCTCAGTTAGAATAAGGTCTTGAGTGAAGACACAGATGATGTACGTTCACACAGCCTTCTTCCCCACTGTGTCCCCAGCACCTCACATGGTCCATAGCCCTGGATCAGTGCGTGAATATGGAATGAGGTGTCATCATCATTAGTAGGAAAACCCAGGTATATCCTGGATGTGTTCACTTCTAGTCTCTCTGAAGGGAATTAGATGGACCCTGTTTGGGCAACTCTGATGGAGGCCAGACTGTGAAAGAACTTTCTATTATGGCATATGAAGGTGCCACGGTTGGTCAGGTCACCTATTTCCCCCTCCTTTTATCTCCCCTCCACACCAGTTCTCACAAATGATGTTTGCAATTCCTCTGACTCACAATTTTGCTTTTGGGGTTTTCGCTAGGTTATAGGTGCTAGCATTGGCTTTTTCTTCAGATTAAGGCCTGAGGTTTTCTTTCTCTCTCTCTCTTTTTTTTTTTAACATTTATTCATTTTTGAGAAACAGAGTGTGAGTGGGGGAGGGGCAGGGAGAGAGGGAGACACAGAACCTGAAGCAGGCTCCAGGCTCCGAGCTGTCAGCACAGAGCCCGATGCAGGGCCCGAACTCATGGATGACAAGATCATGACCTGAGCTGAAGTCGGATCCTTAACCGACTGAGCTACCCAGGGGCCCCAAGGGCTGAGGTTTTCTACCATCCTCACTGCCCAGCTCACTTCCGCCCACACTCTCCTCCCCTGATATGTCCTCAGGGTACTTCTCCAGTTGGAAGTCTTGCTGACACCATGTCCCAGAAACACCTCCAGATCAACCAGACGTTTGAGGAGCTGCGACTGGTCACACAGGACACAGAGAATGAGCTGAAGAAGCTGCAGCAGACTCAAGAGTACTTCATCATCCAGTATCAGGAGAGCCTGAGGATCCAGGGTGAGGCCAGGGCCGCCTGGGCGGTGTGTGTTGTGAGGGCTACAAGGAAATTCAGGTCAAATTGGAAGAGAATGGGGTTTCTGTTCAGAGGCACTCCGCTTTCTATGGAGTAGCCGGGAACCATGTGCACTAAAGATCTGGCAGGGAGGATGAGACTTAGGAAGGGGAGGAGTCACGAGCTTGCCTTTGGAGAGTGTGGGTCTCACTCAGGCTTCCCACACCCGGGGAGCTCCTGGTCTGCTGGGGAAGAATTTCCTCCTGTGGGAAGAAGCTCACAGTCTAGTAAACAGTACTTTTGTATATAATTGGTGTTTCATAAATGCTGCTTTGCTGAACTGTTAAATTCTCCAAGCAGGGAAAGTATAAAGGCTAAGGGCTGTGTTTGTAGTGACAAACCTTTAATGTCTTGTGCAGTTATTCAGAGAGGCTGTCCTGACACAGAGCCTGCTAATGCACCTCAGTTAGCCTTGATAAGGAAAGGGTCCCTTTCCTGGTATAAATCCTGCTAGGTACTGGAGTACTGAAAACGTCAGTCTTGAGGCTGACGCTTGGAGCCCCACCAGCGCCCCCTATTGGCCTTGTTGAGAATTTGGCAGAGTGACTTTAATACTAATTTTGTCTCCCTGCAAGCATGCCCAGCTGAGAATCTCAGAAAAGCCTCTGCTTGCCCAGCTGTACAGACACATACCCATCTATGTAGCATGTGCGCCTCTAATACCATGCTTGTGGGCTCAATTTTATAGCGATATTGCTATTATTATTAACTCAGTCTTCCATACTAATTATAAATTTTTTGAGAAGGGATTGTGTCTTATCTCTGTACCCTGAGGTTGGCACATTGGCTGAATCATAGTAGGTATGAATAAGTGTTGATGAGATGATTCTAGCATGTTTTCTTCCATCTGAATCCATCTCAGACTGACGCAAGAGAAAGGGTGGCCCTCCTCCTAGATTAGGGAACGGGAGAATTCAGGCTATTAGTTCTACCCAAAAACCTTTGACTGGTTGATAGTACTTCCAATCCTGTTCTTGGGTTTTCTGTTTCCTATTTATGGATATGGGTTTGATTCTGGTTTGGGTTTGTACCCATCATGCCATGTCAGTTCAGTCTCATGTATCAAGTTCACCCATCAGAAACATAGACTATCGATCTATTTGTGCAAGGGGAGGCTCAGCTTCCTCCAGTGGAGCAGACAATTGCCTCATATCTGCTGGCCTCCCTCCCAGAAGCTTCTGCAAAGTGCCAGGAGAGACCTAAGTGGGTCACCTGCATAGGGAGGTTGGGCCCAGGTGTGGGGCTCACCACCGCCTCCCTGGGGATGGGGGCAGGATTTCCGAGGTGGCTCCATACTGCTCTGCTGTGTTCCAGGCCTGGACAGTATTCTTCTCTCTCAGTCCCCAAGAGTGAAATCCAAACCATATTTCCAGTTGTCTTCTAGCTCTGGGCTTTTCCTGACTGTTAGAGTTGCTTTAGTCTGTGAGTCCCAGCTTGTGTGTCCATGAGGCAGGACATAGGTCAGTGTGAGAGGGCCCTCAGCGGCCTGCCAGGAACTTGCCCAAGACGTGCTGATGCTCACCTCCTCTTGACTCAGCCCCAAGCAAGGACACTGGAATATTCTTTTTTTTTTTTTTTAATTAGATAGACTGCACACCCAACATGCGGCTTGAACTCACAACCCTGAGATCAAGAGTTGCATGCTCTATGGACTGAGCCAGCCAGGCACCCCGACACTGGGATATTCAAATAGGTGATCGGCAAGGTGTAATAACCCCAGCATTTAGGATAGTGGTTACCTTTGGAGGCAGGGACGGATGTGCAAGCAGGGAAGGATGTACAGGTAGTTTTCAATGTGGAAATGTTTGATTTCTTTTTTTTTTTAATGTTTTGTTTATATTTGTGAGAGAGAGAGCATGCATGTGCACACAAGCGGGGATGGGGCAGAGAGAGGGGGGCAGAGTTTCCAAAGTGGGCTCTGTGCTGACAGCAGACAGCCCGATGTGGGGCTAGAACTCACAAACCATGAGATCGTGACCTGAGCCAAAGTCAAACGTTTAAACGACTGAGCCACCCAGGCACCCCGAGAAATGTTTGATTTCTTTAAGCCGGGTTACTGAAAGACAGGTGTTCCTTGCATCATTCTTTCTGACTTCCTTGGGTCTTGAGAATTTCATAATAGATGTTTTGTAAGAGGGTACTGAGGCCTCACCGATTCCCCTTTCCTGCCATGGATGAGCTTCCCAGCAGCTAGTGTGGAGAGAATCTGCCTCCCCCTCTGGCACCCTTGGGTGCTAGAACCTTCCCTCTCCTGAGAGGATCTTGCTGCTTTCGTGTTGCCAGTGGGCCCTGGACATTCTGTCTCCCCGTCTCCCTCGCCTTTTCCCTTTCGCCCCTTCTCTTTCTGTCCCTCTCCCTCCCTCTCTCCCTTTCTCCCCCTCTACCCCTCTACCCTTCTGTCCTTCTCTCTTCCTTGCCCTCTCTCCTCATCTGTCTCTCCCTCTCCCCCTCTCTCCTCTCTCCCCTCTCTCCCCTTCTCCCCCTCTACCCCTCTCCCCTTCTGTCCCTCTCCCTTCCTTGCCCTTTCTCCTCGTCTCTCTCTCCCTGTCCCTCTCCCTTTCTCTCTCTCTCTCTCTCTTCTCTCTCTCTCTCTCTCCCTCTCTCTGTCTCTTCCTCTCTGTCTCCTTCCAGTTGGTCAGCTGAGCTCACGGTGACCCAACCTGGACAAACAAACACGTTAGGCACCTCCCAGCACCTAGAGAAATGCCTTCTTCCCTAGGAGAGACTGCTGTGCTCCCGGGGATGGGACAAAGCTGGAGATGGGACAAAGCCAGCAGGCAGGGGCTGCCCTGAGGGGGCTCTGATGTGTGGGGTGGGGCTGAGCGGCTACTGGTCTCTGTCACCCTTTAAGCCTGCCCTGGGACCCCCTAACCAGTAAGGACACGCTCATCCCTGCAGCGTGTGCGTGCCGGGCAGTTCCTTGAACGTGTTCTGTGTTCCCACATATTTAGTCCTCAGCCACCCACCGAGACAGGGGCCAGGATTCTCCCATTTTGCACATGGGCAAACTGAGGCACGGAAGCGTGATGCACGAGTTCACCCAGTTAGTAAACGGTGAGGGCACACATCAAACCAGGCAGTGAGGCTCCAAGCTGGACCCCGTGTGGCGTGAGGAGGTCTGGGCAGCCAGCTGTGTAGACTGAGGTGGGAGGGGAGGCCGTGGGGCAGGATCCTCCTCAGCTATACCCTCAGGTTTCCACCTACACACCCCCAGGAGGGGAGATCAAAGGCGAGAGGCCAGAGACCAGAGCCTGCTCATCTGTGGCACCCTTGGCTGCCAGAAGCCCAGCTTGCCATCGGTCAGATGTGTCCCTTGAGGGTCTGGCCTCCAGAACAGGTGTGTGCGTTCCCCTGGGCTTCCTGCAGGAAGCTGGGAGATGATGGTCATGGGTGTCCTGTCCCCTCCTCTAGCTCAGTTTTCCCAGCTGGCCCAGCTGAATCCGCAGGAGCGCCTGAGCCGGGAGACGGCCCTCCAGCAGAAGCAGGTGTCCCTGGAGGCCTGGCTGCAGCGGGAGGCCCAGACGCTGCAGCAGTACCGTGTGGTGAGTGGGATCCGCGTCCTCTCCTCCCAAGCCTTGAGGTGCACATCCCAAGGGGCGCGGGGAAGCCGAGAGAGGGCGAGAGCCAGGAAGAGAGCAGGCCCCAGCAGAGCTGGAGGCCAGATCGTTCTCTCCCGTGGGGGGCGTGTGAGGCAGAGCAGGTTGGGAAGAGGGGAAGGCCTGGGCCTGGGGCCTGGTCCCTGGCCCCCAGCCCTGCCTCCCGAGGCCTGCAGTTGGGCGTGTTCTCCCCACTTGCCTTCAGGAGCTGGCCGAGAAGCACCAGAAGACCTTGCAGCTGCTGCGGAAGCAGCAGACCATCATTCTGGATGATGAACTGATCCAGTGGAAGCGGCGGCAGCAGCTGGCGGGGAACGGAGGGCCCCCCGAGGGCAGCCTGGATGTGCTGCAGTCCTGGTAATGGTGTGTGGGGGGGTGGCGGGGGGCAGGAGGGGGCGGCAGGGGCTGGGAGTGGTGCAACCAGCTGCTCGTTGTGCCTCCTGCGTTTCCATGAGCAGCCGGCTCCCTCTGTCCTGCGGCAAGACTTAGTTCACTAGGGGTTCTGGTTCCTGATGCGGACTTTGGGGCCCCCGTCTGTGCCCCCTGCCCAGGAAGGGAGTCACCGTGCTGGGGAGTGGGGCAGGGCTGGGTGTGCAGAGTGAGCTCGGGCCGATTGGACCCAGTTCAGGCTTGCTGCCTCTGTATTTCTCTGTGTTTCTGGAAGGCGGGCGCTCTGCTCCGCTCCGCTCCGTGGTCGGGAGTGGCGGCTTAGGTGCAAAGCGTTCCTGGGTGAGGGTGGAGCTGGGTCT
This sequence comes from Panthera leo, assembly GCF_018350215.1. Taxonomy (NCBI): domain Eukaryota; kingdom Metazoa; phylum Chordata; class Mammalia; order Carnivora; family Felidae; genus Panthera; species Panthera leo. The sequence continues at coordinate 40,544,950 of NC_056692.1, read as the reverse complement.
TGGGGCGTTCTCCTCAGACCGGAGCCTCCCAGCCTTGAGCCTGGGGGATGGCGTGATGCCATTGTCCTCCCGTTGGCCTGGGGCTCCCGTGCAGGTGCGAGAAGTTGGCCGAGATCATCTGGCAGAACCGGCAGCAGATCCGCAGAGCTGAGCACCTCTGCCAGCAGCTGCCCATCCCTGGCCCAGTGGAGGAGATGCTAGCTGAGGTCAATGCCACCATCACAGACATCATCTCAGCCCTGGTGACCAGGTAATTCCTGCCTCGGGCCACACCCAGCCCCTGTGCGGTTGGCATGGGGGAGGCAGGTGGTGCTTTGCTGATGGTGGGGGTGAGGGTGGGTGGGCTCTTGCTTGAGTCCTTGTCTCTGTTTGCCTCGGGTCCCCGTCCCCGCTCTGTCCTCAGTTGCTTTAGCTGCTTGGTGTTGACCTTGCCCAGTTTCTGTTGTGGACACCATGTGGACTGCCCTTGTCCCCCGCAGCCCATGCCAGCTGCTGAGTCGTTTCACTGCCTCCCCTCCAGCCATCTCCTCTGACTCTCAGTGGCCTCCCTGGGAACAGGGGCGGTGCCATGTGCCTTCATTTGCCTGCTGAGCCCCAGCAGCCTCCCTCCACAGGGGAGCCAGACCCTGTGCCCTGAGCCGGCATCATGTCTGGTGTGGTCACTTGTGTCCCCGCAGCACATTCATCATCGAGAAGCAGCCCCCTCAGGTCCTGAAGACCCAGACCAAGTTTGCAGCGACGGTGCGCCTGCTGGTGGGCGGGAAGCTGAACGTGCACATGAACCCCCCCCAGGTGAAGGCCACCATCATCAGTGAGCAGCAGGCCAAGTCACTGCTCAAGAATGAGAACACCCGCAAGTACGTGTGCCCTTCCCTCTGTCTGCTTCTTTTCTCCGTCCTTACTACAGGAGGAAGTGCTCGGGCCTCCTAGCCCACACGCTGGACTCCGCCATTCATTATACGAGCCCCATTAGCCCCACTGTCCCCTTCCGGCTCTCAGAGAAACAGTGTAAGGAGTTTCTTCTGTGAAAAGAAACATATGATTATCTTTCATTTACTAGGGATAAATCAAGAAAATTTCTTTATGTTAATGTATATTTATTTCTTGTATATTTCAGCAGCTACCATTTCCTCTAAATGACGTCGGTTTTTACAACGTTCTTTATTGCCCCCCCTATATAATTTCTACCCCACGTTTACTGAGATGCGTGGGTTTAGAGTCGAGTGTCTCTCTTCTCTGCAGCGACTACAGTGGAGAGATCCTGAACAACTGCTGTGTGATGGAATACCACCAAGCCACCGGCACCCTGAGCGCGCACTTCAGGAACATGGTGAGGATGGGAGAAGAGGAAGAACACATTTTCCCTGGTTGTTTGAGGGCTTTGTCCTCTTATTTCTCTCCTTTGCAGTCCCTGAAGCGAATTAAGAGGTCTGACCGTCGTGGAGCAGAGTCAGTGACTGAAGAAAAATTTACAATCCTGTTCGAATCACAGTTCAGTGTTGGTGGAAATGAGCTGGTTTTTCAGGTCAAGGTAAAGGCCTCCCTCAGCTGTGGGGTGTGTGTGTGTGTGTGTGTGTGTGTGCGTGTGTGTGTGTACTTTATATAAGAAAAAAGTTGTTTTGATCACATAGTGTCTTTACTGTTAATGAACAGAAACTGGGGAGACTTCATCCTTAAAACTGTATCTCTTAGATTCTCTTAGGAGCTACAGTAATAACAAACTAAAATAGCTGGAGAGATAGGTAGGAATGAATCTAGAGAAACATCATTCCAGATGAATTTGAGTAACAGTTTGTAGTAAGTCTTAGACATTTGTTACTTGCTCTTTTTTCTTAGAAATGTCTCTATATTCTTTCTCTTTTCTCTTGTTCTCCATTTGAGAAACTTAGTGTATCCTTCAGAAAGATCCAAGCAACATCTTATTTATTTATTTATTTATTTATTTATTTATTTATTTTTAATATTTATTTATTGTTTAATTTAGCATGTGGTGCAACAATGATTTCAGGAGTAGATTCTTAATGCCCCTTACCCATTTAGACCCTCCCCCCTCCCACCACCCCTCCAGCAACCCTCTGTTCTCTATATTTAAGAGTCTTTTAAGTTCTGTCCCTTTCCCTGTTTTTATATTATTTTTCCTTCCTTTCCCTTATGTTCATCTATTTTGTATCTTAAATTTCTCATATGAGTGAAGTCGTAGCAACATCTCTTTTAAAGTATCTAAAATCTGGGGATGCCTGGGTGGACTCAGTCAGCTAAACATCTGACTTCAGCTCAGGTCATGATCTCCGGGTTTGTGAGTTCACCCCCCACATCAGGCTCTCTGCTATCAGCCCAGAGCCCACTTCAGATCCTCTGTCTCCCTCTCTCTGCCCTTTCCCTGCTTGCACAGGGAAAAATAAATAAACATTGGTGTGCCTGGGTGGCTCAGTTGGTTAAGTGTCCAACTCTTGATTTCAACTCAGGACATGATCTCCCCGTTTGTGAGTTCGAGCCCTGTGTCAGGCTCTGCGCTGACAGTGTAGAGCCTGCTTGGGATTCCCTCTCTCCCTCTCTCTGCCTCTCCCCTGCTTGTGCTCTCTCTTTTTCTCTCCAAAAATAAATAAGTAAACTTAAGGGGCGCGTGGGTGGCTCAGTCAGTTAAGTGTCTGACTTCGGCTCAGGTCATGATCTCACAGTTCGTGAGTTTGAGCCTCACGTCAGGCTCTGTGCTGACAGCTCAGAGCCTGGAGCCTGCTTCAGATTCTGTGTTTCCATCTCTGTCTTCCCCGCTCCCATTCATGCTCTGTCTCTCTCAAAAATAAACATTAAAAAAATAAATAAAATATCGAAAATCTCTAAGATTGCACCATTGTGTAAAGTCCTGTGATTCTTGGAGCCATTGAGATTCTGTATTCACGGGTGACATTTACTGAAACTTGAAGAGAGAATGAATATGTTGTGATAGAGGAAAACAAAAGCAAGACAGGAGTGTGCCGCTCTGGGTGCTCAGCCCTTTTCCTTTGTCTTTCTAGACTCTCTCCCTCCCGGTGGTGGTGATTGTCCATGGCAGCCAGGACAACAATGCGACGGCCACTGTTCTTTGGGACAATGCTTTTGCAGAGCCTGTGAGTCAATCCCTCGAACTTGTGGGTCTCAAGATCTTGATGCTGGTGTCCCGAATCTCTTTTATGTGTTCTTCCCCAGGAAAGCATAGAAAACTGTAGTTTTCTACAGTGGGCAGGTAGAGAGTATGTGGAGAATGGAAAGAGCATAGGCTTGGAGTCTGGCCAAGGGCTGAACTCATGCCTTACCGTTTCCTCATGTTGTGACCATGGGGAGTTCACTTTCCCTCTTTGAGCCTAAGTTTCCCTAAGTGTCTGCACCACAGGGATAATAATGCTTCATAGTGCTGTTAGGAAGATGAAATTAGGTAACATTCAGGGGCTCCTGGCTGGCTCAGTCAGTAGAACATGCGAATCTTGATCTTGGGGTCATGAGTTCAAGCCCCATGTTGGGCATAGAGTTTACTTAAGAAAAAAAGAAAGAAATGAAATTAGGTAACATACGAAATACAAAATGCTTGTCATATAGTCGATACTTAGTAGATATTAATTTGAATCTTTGGGTGAGACCATGAATGGAATTTGGGACTCCCAGTTTCCTTCCAGAAGTGAGACCTCTCGGGAGGTTACTTTAGCTTAGCAGTTGCTTCCTGTCAACTTCCCTCCAATAAATGAGGGTGCCATTCGATGTGCTCCAAATTTTAGGTTATGTGATTCATCCCACGTCTCTCCAAGAACGAGATGCTTTGTCTGAGGGAATGAATATGGTTTTATTGACTTATACATCAAATCAGAAAACCACTAGTGTGTGCTTGTTGAGCACTTTGAGAACATTTCATCAGGAAAAGTTGTAGATGTTGTACATTTACAGTGGAGAGTAGTCCATATGGTAGGTATTCAGGACATAAAAGTGAATGCTTGTCTAACGTGACTCTAACGTGAAGAGTCTAACCGAGTTATCTCAATGGTCCTCTTTAAAGAACAATATTTTGTCTGCAAAAGGCAAGGTTTTTAGCAGAAATCCTACTGTGCCCATTCTACAAATCTTGAGTTTGAGTCTCCTCTCAAAACTCTCTGCCTGGGTTGCTTCCTAATAAGCCTCCTGGATAGAATTGCCCCTCTTCTCTCATTCCCTTCCCTGCCTGCCCGCCGAGCTCGCTCCCCATGTGACTTCGACATCTCCTGCAGCATGCCGTTACTGAATAAATTGCCTAAGTTTATTTAGGCCTGGCCTAAATAAATAAGCATTTTTAACATTTTCAGTTGTGCTAATGACTGGCGTACATCTCACACTGTTTTAAAATAAATACATACTTGTGGGGATTTATTCTACAGATATATTTGCATATGTGTCAGATGATTTACGTGCATCGCAGCATTGTCTGTCATAGCTGAAGATTGCTAAGCTGACACACGGATGTCTGTCTACGGAGGCCTGGTTAAATATCGTATTGTTCTTCCAGACTGTGGGGTATTTAGCAGCCACAAAAAGAAATTTCTTGAATGTGCTGCTATAAGTAAGGTCTTGAGAGATAGAATTAAGTGAACAAAAGGAAGATGCAGAACATGTGGATTTTATGCTACTACTTATAATTTTTGAAAGGAAAAATGTGTGTTTCTTGGTAAGCATTGAATACCTGTGGAGGCACACACGGTCAACTAGATTACATGCTCTGGGCCTGCTGGGTGGGACACAGGTTTAAGAAAGTGACTCCATCAGATACCCTCCCATGCTTTTTAAATTTTATATCATGTGAAGGAATTGCCTATTCCAAAACAATTTTTTGTAATAATGAAAAAAGAAGAGGAGGAACTATGGCCGAATAGGATGAAAAAAAACAGTTTATTAAAAATTAATGTTGTAAACTGTTTCTGAGTAAAGTGGTCCAACTCACAGTTTCCACTCTTCCGCATGAAATTTTTTCAGTTTGAGCTGGAGTTCAAGGGCAAAGATCACACCTGTGCACATACGTGCGTGAGCACACACCCATCCTTTCTGCCTGCCCTTAGAGAACCAGTCTTTCAGATTTCTGTTCCCATGGGTTTACGGCATAAACCAGACCTTTGGTCACGTTTTGTTTCTGCGGCCTTTGGAACGTAGGCTTAAACTGTACGTTCAGCAGCTCATTTACCAAACACCATAGACAGTGTGAGGTTACCTTCTAGGCTGTGTGTAAAGAAGGCAAAATGGAACCTTCTGCATCTCACAGAGCTGCATATGCCATAAAAGTTAGAATTTATCCTCAGGCTCAGCAAGACAAATGTGTGTGACTACATTGAGCCATCACTGTTTTTGTTTTGTGGGTGGAATGAATAAATCATGCAACTGTTTTCTCCTAAGATCCTGGCTTCTCTCCCTCGCAGGGCAGGGTGCCATTTGCCGTGCCCGACAAAGTGCTGTGGCCGCAGCTGTGTGAGGCGCTCAACATGAAATTCAAGGCCGAAGTGCAGAGCAACCGGGGCCTGACCAAGGAGAACCTCGTGTTCCTGGCACAGAAACTGTTCAACAGCAGCAGCAGCCACCTTGAAGACTATAATGGCATGTCCGTGTCCTGGTCCCAGTTCAACAGGGTGAGGGACCTGCCGCCAGCTGCCATTAGATCAGTCCTTCCAAACCAGATGCCTTCCAGAGTCTTCCTGCCCCAGGGCACTTGTTCTTCATGATGCTAATAAAATGTGCCCAGCGTAATCAGCAGTTTCTGAATAGATGGATAAGCACATAGCTTTTTTCATGTAGAAAACTAGATCTTTGAATATTTAAGTAAGCTGGGCTTTGTGTGCAGCTAGTGCATTTTTTTCCTTTATGAAGGAAACAGAGCAAAGCAAAAGGTAACATATCTCAAAAGAAGTAAAGCTTTTGTGGCCAGAAGTCCATGGCTGTTTCCCATGGACTCGCTGGTGCTCGCTGCTGTGTGACCCTGCAAAACCAGACTCCCCCCAAGACCCTCAGCCCACAAAAGGGAATGCTGGTAGAGGAAACTTCTCCTCTAGCATCGGGGAATTCAGATGTCACCTATCACATCTTTGTGTGTGTGTGTGTGTGTGTGTGTGTGTACTTCAAGCATTTTATTTTTGAGAGAGTGCAAGCAGGGGTGGGAAAGAGAGGGGGTGGGGACAGTATCCAAAGCAGGCTCTGCACTGACAGCTGTGAGCCCGACATGGGGCTTGAACCCACAAGCTGTGAGATCATGACCTGAGCTGAAGTCAGACGCTCAAATGACTGAGCCACCCAGGTGCCCCACATCTTTGACTTTAAATCCAACTTTTGTTTCTTTGCTTACGGCCTCCACCCCTCAGGTGTTTTACATGACCTAATTCAAAAACAGCAAAGAAAGTCAGCTCAGATCCAGGTGGAGGTTTTTATAGCAGGGGTCCACTGGGTGTTGGTAATCGTTGTTTTTTCCCTTCTTTCCTCTTCTCTCTTCAGCTTTTTGATTGTAGGACCATTTGGTAAAACTCGGACAGGCATGTATGTTTGTACGATTCTGACAGTGTAGATGTTTGTTTTCCATTTGATTTTTTTCAGTTAAATCATATGCAGGCAATATTCCAAGTGTTACTCTTGGCCTTCTTGTGTTCACTGTTGTATCTCCAACCAGGAGAATTTGCCAGGACGAAATTACACTTTCTGGCAGTGGTTTGATGGTGTGATGGAAGTGTTAAAAAAACATCTCAAGCCTCATTGGAATGATGGGTGAGAATCCTTATTTCCTAAGTCAATAGAGGTTGAAGCTCTTCTTTCCTCTGTTAAAACATCACACTCTGCCTCTGCTCCTTTGGCCTTTGCAATCCAGGGCCATTTTGGGTTTCGTGAACAAGCAACAGGCCCATGACCTACTCATTAACAAGCCTGATGGGACCTTCTTGCTGAGATTCAGCGACTCTGAAATCGGTGGCATCACCATTGCTTGGAAGTTTGATTCTCGTGAGTTCCTCCCTTTTTAAAACCTATCTCGGCTCTGGTTAGCTGCTTCTGTTGCAAAATTACTTTGACAAATGACTTACTGAATATTCGTGATGCGGTCAGCTCTGAGAAAGGGAGTGCAAAGGTGTCACCAGGACCCAGTTGCTGCTGCTAAGGCAGCCCTTGTAGAATCACATCACGGGAAACACAGTTAACTGATTTTGAGAAACGAAACTGTGTAACCCTGACATGGCTACCTGTAATGCAGCATTCTGTCCACAATCTCAGCTGCTTCCCTTTTGAAATGTCTGCCGCCTTATTCGACCCTGAGCTTATTTCAGTGAAGAATTACTTGGATGAGTTGGAGTCATTTTAATTATTCCTTTCTCCTAATCCACATAAAGGCATGGCCACAGATTATTTCCATCCAAGAACAGCTTTTTCTTCTGATCCTCCACATAAGAGTAGCTTGCTAGTTTTTTTTGCAACTTAAAGATATTCCCAGCCTTTCACAGCTCTCTGCAGCCTCTGGCTGTCGGCAGGCTTCCTGTCTCACTCAGATGGTTTTGTACAGCAATCAAGGATTGGAGTCCATAAGAACTATTTCTTCTACAGAGGGACCGAAAAACCATTTGAACTTGAAACTACCTGAGATCATTGGCTCTCTAGGGAAGTGCCATATGCATTACCTGCTTTTTTCCCCCCTGGCTTTGATAAATGACTTGAACTACAACCTGTGGTTAATTTTAAATGGAGATCTTTATTGGGACAGTTTTAACGGAGAGTCTTTAATTTGTAGCATGTTTGGATTTTTTAAGATTTCCTGTTCAGAAATCATGTTTAGAATACGATTATTCTGTTTATTGCTCTAGAGGAAAGAATGTTTTGGAATCTGATGCCTTTTACCACCAGAGACTTCTCCATCCGGTCCCTGGCTGACCGCTTAGGGGACCTGAATTACCTTATCTACGTGTTTCCTGATCGGCCAAAAGATGAAGTGTACTCCAAATACTACACACCAGTCCCATGCGAGCCTGCCACTGGTAATGCATTCTGATCTGGTTTTGTTGCGATTTGAGTTTTCTTTTGGTTTTTGTGTGTGTGTGTGTGTGTGTGTGTGTCTGTCTGTCTGTCTTGCATGAAAACCTACACAGTCAGTATTTAGTTATTGCTGTTTGAGTATTATTCAAGGCAGTCGTAAATCCTTGGCTATATTCTTCAGTCATATAGAAAACATATCTGCTGCTGACCCCAAATGTCAAATTGAAGGGAACAAATTTATTATCTTTTTTCACATTGCTTTTATTTATTTATTTTTTAATGTTTTATTTATTTTGAGAGAGAGAGAGAGAGAGAGAGCACACAGGTGGAAGGAGGGGAAGGGAGAGAGGAGACAGAGAGTACCAAGCAGGCTCCATGCTGTCAATGTGAAGCCCAGCTCAGGGCTTGATCTCACAAACCCACGAGATCATGACTTGAGTCAAAATCAAGAGTCCAACGCTTAACCGACTTGAGCCACCAAGGCACCCCTCAAATTGCTTTTAAAACAAGTTTAGATCAAATAAAATTAGAAAGGCGAAATTTGTTCTTCAAAACAGAGATGGTTTTATTGTTTTCTGAGTGTAAAAGTATTCTGTATTAATTGTAAAATTTCCAGAAAAGTATGGAGAAGAAAATAGATATAGCATCTCTCATTCAGAGATTGACCACCAAAAAAAAAGTGTAGCAAATATTCTCCCTGTCTGTGCAGATATGTATTCTTCAGTCAGTCACCAGATGCTTGTTGGGGACTTCCTGTGTGGAGGTTACAACCTAGTAGTGGAAGGACAACAAACAAACAAATACATGTATTTAGTGACGGATGCTATGAAGACAAGAAAGCACAGTCAAGGGGTAGAGACGGGTTAGGGAGGAGGATGGGGGTAGCATTTCAGTAGAGTGGTCAGGCAAGGTCTCTCTGAGAAGGTGCTGTCAGCGCAGAGCTGAATGAAATCAGGAAGCTAGCCATACAACGATCTAGACCAAAACCTTCTAGGTTGAGAGAAGAAGTGCAAAAACCCTGAGGTGGGAGTAAGACTGGTGTATTTGAAAAACCCCACGAGGGGGGCCCAGTAGGCCAGAGCTGAATGAACAGGAAAGTGTGGGAGGTTAGGGCAGAGCAATAGGGGTGCCAGATCATGTCAGGCTTGGAGTTCAGTAAACGGTTTGGGTCGTATTATCCATCATCTTTTGTGATCTGATTTTTTTTCCACGTAAAAATGTACCATAGGCAGGGGCACCTGGGTGGCTCAGTCTGTTAATCGTCCAACTTTGGCTCAGGTCATGATCTTGCAGTTCATGAGTTCAGGCCCCGCATTGGGCTCAGAACCCAGAGCCCAGAGCCTGCTTCAGATTCTGTGTCTCCGTCTCTCTCTCTCTCTGCCCCTCCCCTGCTTGTACGCTTTCTCTCTCTCAAAAATAAATAAAACATTTAAATAAATTAAAAATTATATATACCATAGGCAGAGTTGCAGGTCTGTAAGTATAATCTTACAACATCACTATAATGATTGCATGGAATTCCATGTACAGTGAGTGATTCGATGTCACTGATTTGAGAGACTGACAATTTTTTTTCTTTTTCTATAATTTATTTTTTATAATTTACATCCAAGTTAGCACATGGTACAACAATGATTTCAGGAGTAGAATCCTTAAGCCCCTTACCCATTTAGCCCATCCCCCCTCCCAAAACCCCTCCAGCAACACTCTGTTTGTTCTCTATATTTAACAGTCTCTTATGTTTTGTCCCCCTCCCTATTTTTATATTATTTTTGCTTCCCTTTCCTTATATTTATCTGTTTTGTATCTTAAAGCCCTCCTATGAGTGAAGTCATAGGATATTTGAGACTGACAATTTAAGTTATTCACAGTTTTCTGTTGTGAATTAATATTGAGATAAGCTGGGGACGCCTGGCTGGCTCTGTTGGTGGAGCGTGTGACTCTTGATCTTGAGCTCATGAGTTCAAGCTCCGTGTTCAGTGTAGAGCTGACTTAAAAACTAATAATAATAAAAATAAAGAAATAAAAAATATTGAGATAACCTGGTACATTAATCTTATTCAACTACTACCCTGGGATAAACTCCTAAAGTAGAATTTGTATCAAAGGATATACATGCTTTTTAAGCATTTTGACAGATCTTCGCAGAATCACCCTCCAGAATGGGGAATCCGTTCTCACTCCCACCGATGTCTGTTGGACCACCTGCTCCTCCATATCCCCTGCCAGTCATAGATTCTGTTCACTGGCTTCATTCTTGCCAGTCTGACTGGCATAAAAATGGTGTCTTGGTTCTTATTTTCATTTCTTTGATTCTAAGTAAGATCAAATGTCTTTTTGCATAATGATAATAGCAAAATTGTAACTAGAGTAATAACAGCTGACATTTGTTGAGTACTTCCTGTGCACTGGGCCCTTCCTGGGCAGCTTTCATATAGTATCTCATCTAATCCTCAGAACAGGTCTGGGAGGCACGTCTGTTACTCTCCTCACTTTACATAGGAGCACTTGAGGCACAGAGAAGTAACATAATTTGCCAAAGTCCACACAGCTAGAAAGTGACCAAACCAGGGTTTGAGCTCAAAGAGTCTAGCTGCAGAGTCTATTTCTTCACTTCCATGTTACTGGCTGTTTCTATTTTTTCTGTGAAGTGTGTTTCTATTCCTTGTCCATTTTTCTTTCGGGGTTCCATCTTTTCCTAATAAGGTGTAAGAACTTTTATATAGTAAATAAGCCTTTTAGTATATATAGCAAATATTTTTCTCAGTATGTCATTGTTCTTTTAACATTTAAGTTTTATTTTGCTGAAGTACAAAACTTGTATTTTCTGTACAGCCTAATCATTCATCAACCTATTTCCTGTATAGAGCCTTTTATATCATGCCTTCCCATCCTGCAAAGATGATTCTATTTCTAGGTGGGAATATAAGCCAAAATTTTTCACATTTATGCGGTATTTTAGATTAAATCTACCATGGTTTCTTTTTCTGTTAGCACAGCTAGTTTAGGTTTTTAAATCCTATTTTCTACAGCATTTCTTTGGGTTTTATCTTTTTTGCCAATCCATAAAATTCTTTAGAAACTGTAAAGCACAAAAAGCATGCAGTATTATAAAAAGGCAGCTCCTGACATTTGAAGGCTTAGAAGAAGCAGGTTAGGGTAACAAGCAACTTGTGCCCCGTGTGCCATTTCATCATCTTGGACTGTTTCGCTGACAAAACTTTTTATCCTCTTGACCTTAGTGTCATCTTCATTGTCTGACATCATTAGGATTATATGTATTCCCATACTCACATACCCAAGAAATGAGACTTCATTCACCGACTTCAGACTATCACATTCCTACTACTCACTTAACTGGGTTTCTACAGTCAGCCTCTTAAAAAGGTAACTATGGCTGACCAGACCACTCTCCGATCTGTCCCCTAGCCTCCCACATCCCAGTGGAGGTTCTGGGGAGAGTGAAAGAGAGACACACGGACGTTCTTGTTAACCAGCCACGGGGCATGGACAGCACTCACCTGGATGAGTGACCATCAGATTACCCGCAAATGTAGAAAGCCCACAGACACAAAAGAGCACACAGACACCTGCGTGACACTCCCTTTCCTAAAAGAGGAGATTCTCAGAGTCAGAGTAACTCCAGGGGCCACCAAGTCAAATTCATTCCTTTCTTTGATTTCTCTGTGCAGCCCCTGACAAGTGTTTGTACTCCTTCCATCTGAAGATCTCCAGGGGTCGGGAAATCAGTTTTTCCCAAGACAACCCATTTCTTTTGTGGGCAGTTCTAAAGTTCTAATTACGACGGTGGTCTTCTCTCTGTGATTGACAGTGTGTTCCCTTTTGTGTTCTCTTCTGATCTCCTCCCAGTGTTGTTGCCTGGGACACAAAGCAAATCCTGCCGCTCTGCCACATCTGTGACTTTAAACTTTTAAGATATTTTTTTCTTTTTACACTTAGTGTGCAATTAATGTTTGGTTTAGATTTGTCCTGGAGCATACATTTTCTGTGGCTTGAAGAATTTATCAACACATCCAAGCCAACTCGGAAGATATCTTAACTTGCAGTTTTAATATTAAGGCTTCTCCTACACCAGGTCCCCCTAACAGATTCAAATATTAAGTGTTTGTATCAGATCCTAAGATAGAATTAGGTGCTTGTGTCCTGTCATGAGAAAAGCTGTGATTCTTAAGGGAGATTGCATTTTCATTTCTTTGAGAACTTTGGTTCTCATCACCATCCCCCCCTCGGCAGCTAAAGCGGTGGACGGATACGTGAAGCCACAGATCAAACAAGTGGTCCCTGAGTAAGTGTCCAGGGTCCAGCCCTGGTCTTCTGCTGCCTCCTTTCCCTTCCCCCCGCCCCCCCTCCGCCCCTCACCGCTGCCCCTCCCGCTTATAGGCCCTGTAGGGCCCAGCACTCCCTGGCCCCCTGAAACCTGGCTCAGCCCCCGGAGAGGGAATTGACCTTAGTCTCAATGGGACCAGGACCCAGGACCCCACTCCCGCAGCTGGACCCCCAGACCCAGGGGGCGCTTTGTGCTTCCACACCCCAAAGAGATGTAAACATGCCCCCTGAGCCCTCCCCAGGTCAGCCGCTGCCCTGAGGTCACTGAGGCTTCTCCTGTTCCTCCTGCAGGTTTGTGAATGCGTCTGCAGACTCTGCCGGGGCCAGCGCCACCTACATGGACCAGGCCCCCTCCCCAGCCGTGTGCCCCCAGGCTCATTATAACTTGTACCCACAGAAGTAGGTTGTGTTCTCTGGGGCTCCGCAGGGAGGAGCTGGGGCTGGGGCTGTGTTCTCTGGGGCTCAGGCTGGGCCCCGGGGGGCTGGTGGACAAAGGGACCCAGAGCTCCTGTAGGTCTGAGACCACCCAGGCCAGGCACCAGCATATGCCCAGGTGGGAGACAGAGATTTGAACAGAAGGTATTGGTAGTTTAGAATGGGGTTGGGCAAATGTCAACTACTCTTCTCTCTCAAAATGTAGATTTTTCTTGCTTTGTATAAGGAGCACATGGGCTTTACATGTGTGGACAGCCAGGGTTAGGGACAGCTGGGGTGGGTGTTCTAGCCTGAGCCTCTCCGTCCAAATAGCAAAGGACTCCACTCCCCACTGTTCAGATCAGGAGCATCTTTCCCCTGAAGCCTAGGCCAAGGGCACAGGCCATCTTGGGCTGTTCACCCAGTGGGGTGTGGGGCTTGGGGTGGTCTCTGTGGCTCATCATTGGCCTTGGGCAACCTTCCCCTTCCCTTTATCTCTTATCTTTTTCTCCCAAGCCCTGACCCCGTCCTTGACAATGATGGGGACTTTGATCTGGATGACACAATGGATGTGGCGCGGCGTGTGGAAGAGCTCTTGGGCCGACCTATGGACAGTCAGTGGATCCCTCACGCGCAGTCATGACGCCCCCATCTCCATCTTTAGCTTCTTCGTCCTCGCCAGAGGAGTTACTCTTGTGGATGTTTTAATTCCATGAATCGCTTCTCTTTGGAAACAATACTCATAATGTGAAGTGTTAATACTAGTTGTGACTTTAGTGTTTCTGTGCATGGTGGCACCAGTGAAGGGAACGTGTGTGAGTGTGTGAGTGTGAGGGTGTGTGGGTGTGTGTGTGGGTGAATTTTCACATTGGGCTGTTTCTCCCCCTTGCTGTCCAGAGTTTAGTTGCAGCACTGGGGCCGTAAACAGTGGCTGTGGTTGTTTTAACCTTGTGTAAAAGGCAGTAGTTCCATGAACCCTGGAACTTGGCCATGTGTCCAGAGGGTGGCTGAACTTTGACATGTGGCTGTTCAAGTCAGAGAAGGACAAAGGGAGGAGAAAGCACCTCTCCTGTGAGATTTGTCACTGTGTCTGCCAAGCAATTGATATATAACCATGATTGTCTCTGCTTTCCTCTGAAATGTACAAATTGCCTTTTGAAAAAGAAAGCCGTCCTCCCTCCTTCCCTCTCCCGGACTCCCGTTTTCCTGGGTAGGGATGGGAAAAAGCGGGGACATACAGTGATTGTTGGGGCAAGGGAAGTCACGGGTTGTCTGATGGGTAGTTGCTTTTTAAGTAACACTGAACCCATCTACATGTTCTCTCCTTCCCCCTCCTTCCATCCACTGTGTGAATTACCCCTCAGTTCTGTGTGTGTGCACGTGCGCAGACACGTTTGATGAACCAGAGAAAAGAAAAGAGGGTCACATAACCGCAGCTTACAGTGCTGATGTCCTTTGTGTCGCAGCCAGAGTGGAAGGCCAGCCGTGACCCACAGGCGCTGAGAAAGCTGCCTTGCCACCCGGGGCAGCTGCCCTCTGGTCTGCCCGTCCTTCTGCGCGGCTACCCCACGGCTTACTGATGGTGGCCACTCGCACAGGCTGACTGGTGTTTTGTTTCTAAATCAGGACTTCTTGTTTTGCTCTTCCCACCCTAATCTGATATCACAGCCCTTTCTTCCTGTGGCAGGTCCTGTGCCATTCACACCCAGGTCACCTCGATTCCCTTCACTGTCCACACGGGCCATCTCAGGGAGGGGCCGGTGGGGGTGCAGTTCGAACCCGGGGCCAGCGTGCTCAGCGACGTTGTTGCCCACTTGGTACGGGCCACTGGGTGTCAGCGTTGGTAATCTGGGGCAACACAGTCAGTGGGTTTCCTAGGAAGTTTGGTAAGCTGCAGAAAGCAAACAAAACAGCTTCAGTACAACGTCCACGATTTCTTCCGTAGCTTTACCCCAGAAGGAAGGAACCGTCTATCGCAGTCAGGTGGGAAGAGGGGGAAGCAGGTATAGCTTTCGGGGTAGGCCTAAAGGTCACTCACCCCCGGCCCCCTTCTCCAAAAGAAGGAATGACCACACCAGGAGAGAATGGCCCTAAAAACCTTATTTTTATACATGTGAGTAAATAAACATATTTTTTTTACAAAAATGACTTCTGAATTTATCAGTGTTTTGATGTTAAAGGAAAATATTCCTCTGTAGTAAATTATTTATTGGAAGATGACTTTTTAAAAGCTGCTGTTTGCCCTGGCTTGGTTTCATACACTGATTTATTTTTCTATGCCAGGCAGTAGAATCTCTCTGCCTCTGAGGAGCAGGCCGACCCTTCCATGATACCAGCAGTGACATAGGATGTCGCTAAGCCCTTTACATACCCCTCAAGATTTGATTAAAATTCCACCCATGAGGATGAGTGTTGGGGAAGCGGGAGGAGGAGGCCTGACCGCTCTCGGACCCAGTCATAAAGAGCCCTTCCCTGCCTGCCCCTTGGACTTCACCAGCACCGGCCCCTGAGTGCCCTGAGTGCCCTGAGTGCCGTGGCAGGCCGGCCTGGAGTTCAGCGGCCCCGATGGGGCGGGACTGACACACTTTCACGTTGGCAGGGACCCGGCCCCAGGGTGTGCTGTGGGCAGAGCTTGCCCTTGACAGTTGGCACTGGAGATTGGGGGGACGGGAGCCGAAGAGCGTGGCTGCCCCGAGCAGAGGGGTCCCATGCTGGTACGGTCGCTGACCTGTCCTCCGTTTTCCTGAGGCTGCGCTGATAGACGGGAGAGATGTTTGACTGAAAGGTATGCTCGCTATCTGCGTTGTGTTTTCTCTTTTCTCCCTGTTCCTGCAAACCACAAAAGAGGCAGTGGCAAGTCTTGACCTCCTCTGCCTCTCACTCGCCCCCAGACACGCACACACATAAGTCATCAAATGTTTCAATGTGTGGTATGTGCCGGGTTTTTGTAGGGGGGGTGGGGAGACTAAAAGTGAATAGAACTTAAAGTGGAAGTATACTTTTTATAATTTTTCTTTTTAAAACTTTGTGAAATTATTTCAGATACATATTTTAGTGTTGAGGCAGATTAGTATGTAGCCACCAAAAAAGTATTGTGTACAATCTGGGGCAGTCACAAAATTGTGTATTTTATGTTACAATAAAGGCTTCCTCTGAAGGGACAATATTGAGTTCTGTTTTTTTTTTTCCATCGAGGTGGTGAGGGAGGGTGGCTTTGATAGGGAAATATTTGTGATCATCAGTGTGACTGTGAAAAACAGAACTGGTGGCCTCAGAGAGTGTGTCCTAGCTTTGATGGCAGAGGGGGCATTTCTTACCTTCCTGTTCATATGATGTTTTAAAAATTAGAGTGATCGTCTGTACCTCCTAGCCTTCTGATTCCACACTGTTCCCATTACAAAGCTTACCCTTAAATTTCAAGCACATTTCGAGTTGCCTGCTCTGAGCTGGGCATTGTGAGTGGGAGGAGAAATTGTTCTGCCCTCAAGAGGATCGTGGCCCAGGAAAGATGACAAACATAACCAAACATGATAGGAGATTGGCTCGCGCTGCAATAAAGCTGTCCTGAGGCCGTAAGGGAATACAAGAGAACATGGAAGAAGGGCACCAGTTAGCTTGAGCTGACCCCTAAAGAACACATGGGAGTTAGGAGAGGCGCTCAGGTGGAGAGAGCAGCGCAGGCAGAGGCTGGAGATGCAGGAGGGCCAGATACGGCCGGATAGAGGGTGACGTCTGCTTCTCAGCTCAGGCCTGCATCACAATCTCCTGGAAAACTGGCTAAAGTGCAGATCGCTGGGCGACTCTCCAGAGTGTCCCAGCCAGTAGGCCTGGGGTTGAGCCTCAGAATTTGCATTTTTTTTTTAAATTTATTTATTTTGAGAGAGAGTGAGCAAGAAAGGAGCAGAGAGAGGGGGAGAGAGAGGATCCAAAGCGGGCTCTGTACTGACAGCAGAGAGCCCTTTGGGGGCTCAAACTCAGGAACCATGAGATCATGGCCTGAGCTGAAATCAGACATTGAACCTCCTGAGCCACCCACATGCCCCAGAATTTGCATTTCTAACAAGTTGTCAGGTGATACGGGGGCAAGGACCACACTTCGAGAACTGTGGCCAGTGATGAAGCCTAGTGTGCCAGGCTAAGAGTTTAAACTTCACCTGAGCATGATGGCAAGTGAAACCTTACCAGACTTCAAGCAAAGGAATGGCCAGAGTCTCATTTTAGGAAATACTATAGCGACACTGTGTATGATGGATTGAAGGGAGGCAAAAGAGGAAGGCAGGGATCCGGGGAGGCTGTTTCAACAGTGTGGGTCAGAGGAGAGGAGGTTCTAGATGAGGATACCACAGCAGTGGCCCTGAGGCCTACTATGCAGACATTGTGACCAATGCTGGAGAGCAGGATTGGAGTCTAGAGTAATTCCAGGTCTCTGGCTTGGGAAGTAATTGATAGAGATGCTCCTCAGTGAGATGGGGAGGGGAAGATGTGGGAGAGGAGCAGGTTGGGAGGAAGATTGAGTACAAATCCGGATACGTTGGAATGTCCAAGGAGACGTGGGTGTGCAGCTTAAGAATGATCAGGGCTAAGAGATACGGAGGAGGGGAGGGGGGCGGGACAGAGAGGCAGGCTCTGAAACAGAAAACTTCGAATCTCTCCTCAAAAGAACGGACTTCATTTGCAAGGGAAGTTCAAGCTTAAGGGTGCTCTCTGAAACCTTGGAGGTTGTGAAAGGCAAGTGGCAGGAGAATGATAGCTTTATTGGAGGTAGAGGTTGAGCTGGGCTAGCGAGTGTGCTAGAGAAAGATGGGGAAAGAGACAGCCGGGAGGAGCTCTCTCGGGGTCAGAACAAATCTCAAACACTGGCCGTGAAACTGTCCCTTCAAAGAAACCTGAATTTGATTGGATCAGTTTGTGGAGCCATTTCTTCCCCCAAAGCATTGTTGGAAAATATATAGCAATTAGCCAACAATTCGTGTAGCTTAACAGCTGGGTGTGGTCAGGGAAAGAGGTGAAAATCACTGTCATGCTAGGGTTACTGGGCATACTCAAGTCTGCACCCCCTGAATGAGCAATAGCAGAGGCTTTGCACTGTAGGGAGGTGGGGGGTGGGAAGTATATGGACTCACTAAAATGATCAGCCACTCACTACCCAAATAACAATAACAAGACAAGCCCTGGAAAATTCACAAATATATGGAAGTTAAACAATATACTCCTAACCAACTGAAAAAGAATAAAGTTGAAGTAGTCACATGTCACAGTAAGTCAAAACTTAGTACAAAGCAACAATAATCAACCTAGTGTGATACTGGCATAAGGATAGATGTATGGATCCATAGAATAGAATTCAGAGTCCAGAAGGAAACCCATGTGTCCATGGTCAACTGATTTTTCACAGGAGTGCCAAAACCATGCAATGGGGAAAGAATAGTCTTTTCAACAAGTGGTGCTGGGACAACTGGATAGCCACATGCAAAAGATAAAGTTGGGGGGGGGGGGGTTGGAGAGGGACGCCTGGGTGGCTCAGTCAGTTGAGTGTCCGACTTTGGGTCAGGTTGTGATCTCACAGTTGGGAAGTTCGAGCCCTGCATCGGGCTGCTGCTGTCAGCCTGTCAGCCTGTCAGCGTGGAGCCCGCTTTGTATCCTTCTGTCCTCCTCTCTCTCTGCCCCTCTTCTGAGCATGCACGTGGGCGTACTCTTTCTCTCAAAAAAATAAAAACATTAAAAAAAAAAAGAATAAAATTGGAGCCTTATGTTACATCACATACAAAAATTAAAATGGATCAAAGACCTAAATGTAAGAGATAAAACTATAAAAATCTTAGAAGAAACCATAGAAAACTTCATGACCTTGGATTTGGCAATGACTTCTTGGGCATGACACCACAGGCAACACAAGATAAATTGGACCTCATCGGGGTGTCTGGGTGGCTCAGTCGGTTAAGCGTCCGACTTTGGCTCAGGTCATGATCTCATAGTTGGTTGGTTGGGTCCTTCATTGGGCTCCACCCTGGTGCAAAGTCTGCTTGGGATTCTCGCTCTCTCCTCCCTGTCTGCCCCAACCCCCATTCGTGCTCTCTCTCTCACTCAAAATAAATAAATAAATAAATAAATAAATAAATAAATAAACTTAAAAAAAAAAAAGTAGACCTCATCAAAACAAAAACCTTTGTGCATCAAAGGACACTGTTAGAGTGAATAGACAACCCACAGATTGGGAGAAAATATGTGCAAATTATATGTCTGATAAGGGATTAATATCCAGAATATATAAAGAATTCCTACAAGTCAACAACAATTAAAAAAAAATATTAATGTTTACTTATTTTTGAGAGAAAGAGCACAAGCCGGGGAGGGGCAGAGAGAGGGAGACAGAGAATCCAGAGCAGGCTCCAGGCTCTGAGCTGTCAGCACAGAGCCCGATGCAGGGCTAGAACTCATGAACTGCAAGATCATGACTCGAGCCAAAGTCAGACGCTTAACCGACTGAGCCACCCAGGTGCCCCATTTTTAAATGGAAAGGATGTGAGTAGACATTTCTCTAAAGATATGCAGGTGGACAATAAGTACACAAGAAATGCTCAGTCGTTAGAAATGCAAATCATGGGGTACCTGGGGGCTTAGTCAGTTAAGCATCTGACTCTTGATTTCGGCTCAGGTCATGATCTCACCGTTTGTGAGTTGGAGCCCCGAGTTGAGCTCTATGCTGACAGCCCGGAGTCTGGAGCTTGCTTCAGATTCTATGTCTCCATCTCTCTCTGCCCCTCCCCGCTTGCTCTCTGTATCTCTCCCAAAATAAATAAAAAGAAACTTAAAAATTTTTTCTAAAAAAAAAAATGCAAATCACATCTACAATGAAATACTTCTTACCCATTAGATTGGCTGTTATCAAAACAAAACAAAAAAAACAACTTGTAGGGGATGCGGAAAAATTGGAACCCATGTGCGTTGCAGGTAGGCATGTAAAATAGCAGCTGCTGTGAAAATACCATGGAGATTCCTCAAAAAGTTAAACACGTGATCCAGCACTTCTGGGTATATACTCAAAAGAATTGAAAGCGGGGCTCAAACAGATATTTGTGCACCCATGTTCGTAGCAGCGTATTCACAAAAGCCAAAAGGTGAAAACAACACAACTGTCCATCGGTGGGTGAATGGGTAAACTAAATGTGGTCTAGACATACAAGGGAATATCATTCAGCTTTAAAAAGGAAGGAAATTCTGACACATGCCACAACATGGGTGAATCTTGAAGACATTATGCTGAATAAGACAGACATAAAAGGACAGACATTGTATGGATGCCCCTATGTTAGCTACCTGCAGTAGTCGAATTCATGAAGACAGAAAATAGAATCATGGTCATCAGAGGCTGGGGAGAGGACGAATGGGGAGTTAGTGTTTCATGAGTCACACTTCAGTGTAGGAAGAAGAAAAAGTTCTGGAAATGGATGGTGGTGATGGTTGCACGATGGTGTGAGTGTACTTAATGCCACTGAAGTGGATACCTGATCGGGTTAAAATGGTAAATCTTAGGCATATTTTACCACAAGAAAAAACAAATCAAAGACCTAAATGTAAGAGCTAATTTTATGAAAGTATTGGAAGAAAACATAGGAGTAAATCTTCATGACCTTGGACTTGACGATGGGTCCCTAGATATGACACCAAAAGCACAAGCAACAAAAGAAAAAGTAGACAATTAGACTTCATCAAAATTTAAAATTTGTGTGCTTCAAAGGACACTATCAAGAAAATGAAGAGACAACCCACAGAATGGAAGAATCCATTTGCAAATCATCTATCTGACAGGGGACTTGACTGCAAAATATATAAAGAACTCTTACAGCTTAATAATAAAAAGACAAATAGCCCAGTACAAAATGGGTAAAGGATCTGAAAAGACATTTCTCCATAGAAGTGTATAAATGGCCAATAGATACATGAAAAGATGCTTGGTCATTGGTCATCGGGGACCATGCAAATTAAAACAGACTCAAGTCACTTCACACCCCACTACGATAGCTGTGATCAAAAAGTTGGGTAATAACAAGTGTTTGCAAGGATGTAGAGAATTTGAAACCCTCATATACTGCTGGTGGGGATGTAAAATGGCGCAGCCACTATGGAAACCAGTTTAACAGTTCCTTACACAGTTAAACAGAGCTACTATGCAACCCAGCTATTCTGTTCATTGGAATGCAGTAAATCCCTTGCATTCATTACATTTTTATGCAAGAAAATAAAAACATATATCCACAGAAAAACTTGTACACAAATATCCTTAATAGTGTTACACATAGTAGCCAAAGAACGGAAATGACCCCAAATGCCCATCAACTGATGAACGAATAAGTAAATGTAGGGTGGCATATCCATACCATGAAATACATTTGGCAATAAAAAGAAATGAACTACTGCTACACGGTATGACGTGGAAGAACCTTGAAAACATGCTAAGTGAAAGGAGCCAACACAAAAGACCACGTGTTCTGATTCCATTTATATGAAATGTCCAGAACAGACAAATCTATATGGAGAGCAACTAGATTTGTGGTTGCTTATGCCAGGGGTGGGGATTTATTTCTCTACCACCTTTGTGAGGGAAAGCTGGTAGATCTTTGTGGACATGGTTTCTGGATTGGGAGAAAAAAAAATGTTTTTTTAACAGTTCTCCAGCTTGAACCTGCTCTCCAGGGGTGCGCCCTTCTCCCAACTCAAGCTGCTTCCTGAACTCTTTCCCACACTCAGCTTTCTCTTCCTTCACCTGCAGGAGTTTGAAGACAGCAGGAGTTTGAAGTCTCCCGCGGTAGCTTCCTCCCACCTGCCAGCTTGGGCTTGGGCCCTTAGGCAAGCTGCCCCTTTAAGAGCACCCCCCCCCCCAGCTCCTCCCTCAGGTCTGTGACCGGATTTCCCCATCAGGGCCCCTCCCTTTAAAGCCACGGCTCCATCTTTCTGACTGGCTGTGTACAGAGACCCAAGTACCCACCGCCGAGGGGGCCCTGGGTGCTGAGAGTCTGCGCAAGTGGGCTATGACAGGTGCACGTGGGACATGGAACCACTTCCCCGGGGCTTAGGAGGGGCCCGGAGCGGGGACAGGGTGGATCCTGGGATGCAGCAGAGCCACCCAGGAGTGGGCAGGACATGTCACTGAGCAGCCGCTGTGTGCCAGGCACTGTGTCAAACCCTGTCTATATCTTCTGCGAAGCTGTTATTATTCCCATTTTACAGACAGGGGAACGGAGCCCAGAGCAGCTGGCTGACTTACCCAGGGCCCTACGGCTAACCAAGTGTCAGAGCCAGGGTCCGACCTCAGGTCAGTGTGACTCCAAGGCCTTGATGTTGTCTCCTCTGCATCACCTGCCTGACGGGTCCTGGCTTCTTCCCAGACTTCCTTTTTCCTGGGTTTCTTGTGCGGTAGAGTGGGCTTAAGGCGAGGGAGAAATGGGTTATCCTCTCCTCCCCCCCAGGACCAGAACTTGGGTCCCTTCCTCCTCCCAGGAGCTGCTTGGAGATGCTGCTGCTGCTGTTCCTTCTCTCGCTGCTGCTGCTGCTGCCACTGCTGGCCGTGCTCTGGCAGCGGCAGCCCCAAGATGCCAGGCTGTCCTGGCTTGCTGGTCTCCAGCATCGTGTGGCAGCAGGGACCCTGTGCTGGGCAGCCGCCTGGCAGCAGCGGAGACTAGAACAGAGTACACTGCACTCGGGCCAGAGCCAGCAGCAGGCCCTGAAGTGGTGTCTGCAGGGAGCCCAGGGGCCCCGCGGTCCCCTCAGGGGGAACACAGGTGTGTTTCCAAGGGGCTGGGGAGGTGGCCCCAAACAGATAGAAACCCCACAGGATAGTCAGATTTCAGAACCCAAGGATTCCCTCTCACCTTCTACCGCCAGCACAGAGGGGCCCAACGCAAAGACCCTACCCAGGCTCAGGATTGTTCAAGATGAATTTTCCATTCCTGGGCCCCAGTAGCCCCGCTCAGCCTAAGCCTATGCTGGGTTCCCTATTAAGGGTCTCACCCATCTTGCCTGAAACTCTTGGGAAACTGTGGCTTCAGGACGAGTTTATGATGTCTTTGGGGCTACAGATATAAGCACCTTCCGGAACCATCTTCCACTGACCAAGGCCAGCCAGGCCCAGGAGGAAGAACATGAGCTCTCGCCTCCCACCTCAACCCAGTACTACGGGGAGGCCTCTCTGCAGGTAAACTGAGAAGGCTGGAGCCTAGCCCCATTAGAGACCCCTACTTGCAGCCAAACCCTCCCAGTAGGGTGGGCAAAGAACCCCCAAACTGGGGGCTCAGGGACTGGCTCAGGCCCAGGGCCAACACCCTCTTCTTGTCTCCCTCCAGGCCACCTTGCTGGGTCTGGCAGCCCTAAACAAGTCCTATCCAGAAGTGCTGGCTCCGGGAGGCACCGCCTGTGTGACCCCTACGTCCCCCTGGCCCTGCCCTCTCCCCTGGCCTTGGCGTGCCTTGGGCCAGGTTAGCGCCCCTGGAGCCAAGCGCCCTGGGGCCCTGCTGCTGAAGGCACTGAGGTCCCCAGGGCTGCGGGCACTGGAAGGTGGGACGGCAGCCGAACTCCTGGACGTCTTTGTGGGCCTGGAGGCGGATGGCGAAGAGCTAGCTGAGACAATAGCTGCCGGGAACCCAGGGGTGCCTCTCCCCAGACGGGCAGCTGAGTTGCGGGAGGCCCTAGAGCAGGGGCCCCGAGGACTGGCCCGTCGGCTCTGGCCGAAGCTACAGGTGGTGGTGACTCTGGACGCAGGAGGCCAGGCCGAGGCTGTGGCTGCCCTGGAGGCATTGTGGTGCCAAGGGCTAGCCTTCTTCTCCCCGGCTTACTCTGCCTCTGGAGGTCAGCAGGACTCAAGGCTAGTGAGCTGGGGCAGGGGGCAGAGGTCACACGGCTAGCTGCCAAACACTGAGCCCTACCTAATCATTTAATCCCCCCAACACCAACAGCTCCGTTATACACATGCAGAAACTGAGGCTCATAGAGGTTAAGAGACTTGCACAAATTCACACGGCGCCAGCATTTGGCGCCAGGTCTGCCACCCCCCGAACCACCGCCTCCTCCCAACTAGGGCCTCAGAGGTGGCACACTGAGCCTGGGGGAGCCAGGAAGGAGGGGTGGGAGGGCAGCAGTGGGAACAGCTGCTCAGAGAACTGGGGCCTGGGGGCCCGGGGGAGGGGCTACTGCCTAGCAGAAAGCAAGGCCGCCGGCCACTGAAGGGCTGCTTGCTCCCCACAGGGGTGGTGGGCCTGAACCTGTGGCCAGAGCAGCCCCGCGGGCTCTACCTTCTGCCCCCTGGAGCTCCTTTTATTGAGCTGCTCCCAGTCAACAAAGGAGCCCAGGAAGAGGGTGCCTCTACCGTCCTGCTGGCCGAGGCCCAGAAGGGCAAGGAGTATGAGCTGGTGCTGACCGACCACATCAGCCTTACCAGGTGATCGCCTGCCCACCCCTCTGGGACCCTATCGAAGGCCGGGGATATGAGCGAATGGGCCCCTGGGGCTGACCTCGCCCCCCACTCCTCCACCTGTCAGGTGCTGCCTGGGTGATGTGGTACAGGTGGTTGGTGCCTACAATCGGTGTCCAGTCGTCAGGTTCGTCTGCAGGTACGTGACCTCCTGGGGAGCTGAGGGGCCGTCCTTGTGCCCTAGGCTCCTCTGTCTCCTTCCTCCTCCCCAGGCTGGGCCAGGCCCTGAGTGTGAGAGGAGAAGACATTCGAGAGGATGTGTTCTCTGAGGCCCTGGGCCGGGCTGTCGGGCAGTGGCCAGGGGCGAAACTGTTAGACCACAGCTGTGTGGAGAGCAGCATTCTGGGTAAGCTTCTCCATCAGCTCCTGCCCCCCATTCTTGAGTTGGCTGCCCCCCATGCCATTCCATGCGGATGGCAGAACTTTAGAAAAGAGGTCAGAAGACTTGGCCTCTTTGGTTGCTCCTAACACAAGTCCTAGCTCACTCAGGTCTAACTCCCATCCCTCCTGCTGCAGTCTCTCCCCCTTTCCCTTCCCGGCCTGCTTCATATTTACGATTTGGTTTTGGGTTCCTCTCCATTTACCCTCCTCTCTACCAAGGGATCCCTCTTCTCCCATGAATGTCAGAGTAAGGTGGAACAGGTAGGAGCACCGGCATTGGCGTTGGGAGCTGCCCTGTTGACAAAAGTGTGTGAACGTGGGGGTTTGTCTGCAGATTCCTCTGAGGGCTCGGCTCCCCACTATGAGGTGTTTGTGGCGCTGAGGGGCCTGAGAAACCTGTCAGAGGAAAATCGAGACAAGGTAAACAAGACAGGGATAGGACAGGACGGGACTGCGTGTCTCCTTTACCCTGCATGACTCCAGGTGCCCTGGGCGCAGTGGAGTGATGGGGAGGAGGGGGGCGGGGAGGAGAGCTTCCCTGAGGCTCTGGGAAGGGAGAGATGAATTCCCACAGACACATATGGACACATGAAACACCTACCACACATACCCTGGGCACCATCAGGCATCCCTCATCCACATGCCACACAGCTACACACCAGCCTCACTCAGGCCGTTCTGTTTCCAGCTTGACCACTGCCTTCAGGAAGTCTCTCCCCGCTACAAGTCCTTGCGGTTCTGGGGCAGCGTGGGCCCTGCCAGAGTCCACCTGGTGGGGCAAGGGGCCTTCAGAGAACTCCGGGTGGCCCTTGCAGCCTGCCCTTCGTCCCCCTATCCTCCTGAGATGCCCCGGGTCCTGAGGCACAGGCACCTGGCCCAGTGTCTGCAGAAAAGGGTGGTGTCCTGAGCTGAGAGGCCTGCCCACTGCCCCATCCCCCTCATAGGCCACTTGGTACATTCCTCTGTGGCCTCTCTGGATGGGAAGTCTTGGCCAGGGTCTTCAACTCTGTGTCACGGGACAGTTGCTCATCAGAACCCCAGGCCTGAGGGAGGTCTAAGCTGTTCAGCCCGTTCTGAGGAGCCCACGTCAACTGGCCCCTGCAGTGCCCTCCCTGAAGTCCCGTGGCGCCCTCTGTGGGACACTGCTAGAGTTCCCACATACTGCCGATGTCTCCTGTGTCTCCAGGCCCAGTCACTGGGCAGGCTGGACGTGTTAACCGTTAATGTTCCCCAGGAGCGACCCTCAGTCAATGAGAGACAGAAGTCAGAGAAAGAGACCTCAGCGTCACTGTCCCTGAGTACAATTCTCAAGTGTCTTCTGCACCGGTTGCCCGTAGTGGTAACCCTCTGATTAACACAATTCTTACTGGTTTTCCTTCCACCCTGCCCATCCCCATGTTTTCATGTGCTTTGTAGGATTACCTCCCAAATAAACCACTTGCACCCAGATTCTGGACTCAGGGTCTGCTTATGGCGAAACTGTAGTAGTCTCATTCATCCTGCTCTTGCTGCAGGCTGGCTTCCCCCACCTTCAGCTCTGGACACCAAGGCTTTCCCCCCACGCTCCACTCCAGGTTGGGGTAGGTCCTGGGGACCCCTACCATGGCCTAGGTCAACCCAGAAGACCCAGAGCCCACTCCTCCTCCCTCTCTCCACTCCAAGCTTACTGTAAATGGGGAAGGACTGCTCCTCAACTTAGCTGGCTTAGCACAGGTGCCTGTCTGGCCCAATACCCACAAATCACCTCCATGGGCAGGGGCTATACTACAAGTCAGGAAGTATCACAACAGGAAGCAATCTCAGAGACCATTTGGGTCAACTGCCCATCTTAGCAGTGGGGAAACTGAGGCTTCCTGAGGCTGTGAGGCTTGCCCAAGGCCCCACAAGCTCCTCTTAAGTAACACAGTCCCTGTTCCTGATCAGTTGCCAAGTCACCAGTTCTACCTCTGAATTACTGCTGGATCCCATGCCACATCCAGGCCACCCAACCCCCCATCAACCCCACAACTTCTTCCTGCTAAAACTCTCCTGTGTCTCCACAGTGGCCACAGGATTCAGACCAATCAGCTTAGCCTGCAAGACCCTTTGACCCACCCTGGCCCTCACTTACCTGTCCAGCCACCTCTCCCCTGAGAAGGAAGCCACAGCTATGATGACCACACCCTACTATCCTGCATGAGCTAAGCACTGTCACCTCCAGGTCTCTGCTCAAGCTGTGCCTTCTGTGGAATGCCTCCTCCCCAATCTTAGCTGATGGAAATCTACCTGGCATGCAAGGCCTTTTTGGGGTCCTTTCTCCCACGAAGCTATCATTATGCTAGGTTGCCTCCCCACCTGGACTTTGGAGCTCCTGGAAAATTGGGCCATGTCTGATGCACACTGTCCCTCCAGTGCTGTGCAGGGCCTGGCTGAGAGCAGGTGCATAACGGACATGCCCTGAATAAAAGAGACTCTGGCTTGGAGATGGCGCGGTCCTCCCCGCCCCGGGTCGTTCACTCTCTCCTATGGTGGTATTGGGACTCCATCCCCTACTCCAGGCCACCTGAACAGGAGGGAAACTGGGCAGGTCCAAGAACAACACCAGGTTTGGCTGTTTCCTCCCCCTACCCAGGTTGAGTTTCCAAGCTTTTCCCCCTTGGAGGTTCGTAGAAGGGGCAGAGGGAAGGAGAGAACTGGGGGAAGGGAGAGGTGTAAGAAGACTTTTCCATTAAGGAAGAGGGCCATGGAGCCTGACAGACCCCAGGGACAGCAACAAGGAGCTAGGCCTGCAGCCTAGCTGCCCTCCCCCCACCCCATACACCATGTGGAGAGTGGGTCTCACAGCTGCCTTCTCTCCTGCCCTAATTAGCAGTTGCCCCCCCCCCCCCCCCACCCGCCCCAAACACATACATTGTCCCAGGCCAGCGCCCCAGCCAGGGCCTCTTTTGTGCTCCCAGATTCCTGGGTGCAAGGTGGCCTCATTAATGCCCGGAGACCGCCCCATCTCCAGGGAGCAGGCAGACAGACAAGGGGGGGACCCTGGGCACAGTGATCGAACTCCCGCTTCTGAGAGCCTTGGCGGCCATTCTTTGGGCCCAACCTGGAGACGGCTGCCCTGTGGGAGGCTAATCTTAGACTTGCCTTTGTCTGGCCCCAGAGCAGACGCAAGTACCCGTCTGTCCTGCACCACCTCAGAGCACTATAAACCCCAGGCCCTTGATCAGTGGTCACAGTCAACGGCCTCAAAGTTCCTGGCTATTTGGACCACTGCAGACAACACCTTTCTTGGCTACCCCACTCTGAGCTCCAGACGCCATGAACCCTCCCTCTACAAAGGTAAAGATACCTGGGGATGGAGGGGTAACTCATCATCCCAGGGGGGCAATGAGACTGCTTGCTCAGGGGGCTGGAAAGAAGTCTGAGATGTCTCTACTCTTGGTCTTTTCCCGGGGGGGGGGAGGGGGGCTCTGAGGCAGGGGACTGGGTGGGGCCTTGGAGGAGGGTCGGCCTCTGCTAGCATGGGACTGTGCCCAGCTCCTGAGAGCTCATGTATCAGGTGCTGTTTGCAGTCTCTCATGTCCTCCTCCTGGCAGCCTGCACTATAGGAATTACTTAACCCGTTTACAAGTGAGGAAGTTGTGCCCCTAAGAGGGTAGGAAACTGGTGCAGAAGCCACAGAATACAGTTTCCCCTGTGAGGGAGCAGGCAGACAAGACAACCTGGATCCTGCCGGTCCTTGACTGCACCCCAGTCCTTGGTTTGCCCATGTTGGGACTATACTGGGTCTGTTTCCCTGAGTGAACAAACTTCCGGTGCAGACTCACACACCCTGTTTTCAGGTGGAGTGGTAAGCGCTCTAATGGGGGTAACGAGAGACTTAAGGGTACCCAGAAAAGAGGGAATCACTCTGCCCAGGAGTCTCAAAGGGCTTCCTGGAGGAGATGGTGTCCTGGGGCTTGAGAGATGAGTAGGTAAAAGAGCCAGAGAGGAGCCCTCCAATACCGTCTTGCAGACAGAGGCCGGGAAACTAGGGGACGCAGAGTGTTAGGACCGCAGGAGGGAGGGGGCGCAGAACCAACTGGGCGGGGCCTGGGCCTGGGGGCTGAAGGTGGGCGCGGCGGGAAACCCTCCGCCCCCCCCCCCGCCCTCCCCCCACCCCAGCGCCTGGCCTCGCGTCTCCCTAGGTCCCCTGGGCCGCCGTGACGCTGCTGCTGCTGCTTTTGCTACCGCCCGCGCTCCTGTCGCCGGGAGCGGCAGCGCAGCCCCTGCCCGACTGTTGCCGCCAGAAGACGTGCTCCTGCCGCCTCTACGAGCTGCTGCACGGCGCGGGCAACCACGCGGCCGGCATCCTCACGCTGGGCAAGCGGCGGCCGGGACCCCCTGGCCTCCAGGGCCGGCTGCAGCGCCTCCTGCAGGCCAGCGGCAACCACGCAGCCGGCATCCTGACCATGGGCCGCCGCGCAGGCGCAGAGCCAGCGCCGCGCCCCTGCCCCGGGCGTAGATGTCCCGCCCTGGCCGCTCCCTCTGCGGCGCCTGGGGGACGGTCTGGAGTCTGAGCCGTTGCTCTGGCCGGGTTCTGGCCCTGCCCTCTCCTCGCTGCCCGCCGGGTGTCAGCCCTCAGAAAAAGGGCAATAAAGACGAGTCTCTGTTAGTGAAGCTGGTCTCTGTTCCTTTGCTGTCGCATCCCGTCCTGCAGGGGGCGTGAGAGTCTGTAAAGAGCCCGAGGGCCTGGCAGCCCGGCCCTGGAGCACCTCAGCTCTGGCTGGTAGAACACAAAACACAGAGCAAGGAACTGTGCTAGGCCCAGTGGTACGGAGAGAAACGCACGTGTGCACGCTTGGAGGGGGAAAAGGGGGGGGGGGGGGGCAGACTCATCTCTCAATGCTCTCTCCTCGTCATTCTGTATCTCGACCTTTACAGACAGACAGGGATGGGAGGTAGCTAGGAATGTTGCACAGAGGAGCGGAGTCTGGCTGGAAAGGGAGAGGAGCCAAGCTTGCCCAAAAGACCGAGAATTTGAGATTCAACATGAATTTTCCCGAGTGGCTGCAGCACGGGGTTGACGGTGTGGGGCGCGGGGAGACGCTGGAGGGGAGGCTCTTCGGTTCCTGCAGCCTGGACTGTGAAGGCTTTATACTTCATTCTGTAGGTACCTGGGAGTCAGGAGTTCTTAATCAGAAATGGGGCAAGATTTTCCTGCAACTTTAGCCGAATGCACCCCCCCACCCCCAATTCATATGTTGAAGTCCTAACCCCCAGCACTTCATAATATGACCTTATATAGAAATAGTAGATATAATTAAGATGAGGTCATACTGGAGTAGAGTGGACCTCTAATCCAATATGACCAGTGTCCTCATAAAAAGGGGGAATGTGAACTTACAGAAACACACACAGGGGGAACCCATGTGAACATGAAGACAGAGGTGGAGTGATGTATCTACAAGCCAAGGAACACCAAAGATTGTCAGCAACCCACCAGAAGCTAGAAGAGAGGCATGGAACAGATTCTCCCTCACAGCCTTCAGAAGGAACCAGCCCTGCCTTCTCTTGATCTTGGACTTCTAGCCTCCAGAACTGAGACATAAATTTCTGTTGTTTAAGCCAGTTTGTGGTACTTTGTTATAGTAGCCCTAGGAAACTAATATAACATCCAGAAGTAGAGACACAGAAGGATGTGGGACTTTTAAGCAATCTAACATTCCAGATAATGCCCAGGTCAGACTTGGGGATGAGGAGCACTGGTGAGGGCCTGAGATGACCACCAGCCTATCTTCCCATTCTCACTGGCTTTAGCTGCTTTGTTCTGGAAAGCAGCCACCCTAAGCCACCACCCTCAGCTGCCCCCCACACTCCCGCCTGGTGATTTTCTGCTTTGGTAGTGAAAAAGTCCGATGTCTGGTCTCACCTGGGTCCTTCTTGCTGCTGCACTGGTTCCTTCTTGGAGAAGATGGAGCTCAAAGACCACCAATACACCTTTAAAGATTTGCAAACTGACTCTGCCTAACTTGAAACTATCTTTCTCAGCCCCGAACTTGCCTCCAGCCTCTCTTCCACTTGAATGGCAGCCGAGAGAAGGAAGGTTAAATCAAGACTACAGGAAGAGAGAGACAATTGCTCTCCAGCACACTTATTGTGTACCAAAAACATGCATTATGCTATTAAATTCTCACGACCGCATGAGGTGAAAATTATTAGCTCAATTTTACAGATAAGGAAAGGGAGGCTTGACGAGGCTAAATCACACAATCAGTGAGTAGCAAAGCTGGGATTCTACCCCATGGACTCCAAAGCTCTTTTCATCCACCAGGCTGCACTCAGAGACAGAGCTCGCCAAGGTTCCCTACCTAAACTGGGGCGCGAGTGAGGGTTAAGCTATTCTAGAAGTTCATTTCCAGCCGTCCCGTCGACCCGCCACCGGCCAAACGAATGAATCTCTTTAACCTTGCTATCACACTTTGGAGCGCAGGGAACTGAAATATCCCAATTCCAGCAGGCGGCACTGTGAACCAAACACCATCCGCAGCGTGGGCGGCGCGCGGGGAAACCCGTAGGGCGGAGCCACAAGGAGTCGCCTGGGAACCACGCGTGGGGGCGTGGTCACCCCGGAAAGGGGAGTGTCTGCCAACCAAGCCCCGCCCCACCTCCGTGGTCTCTGCTCCAGGTGGGCGTGTCCCGAAATCTCTCTGGGAGAGACACGCGTGGGCCGCTCCCCCCTGGGAGGAGCAACGCAGAGAAGGGTGAGGGTGTCGCTGGCGGCCCCTCCCCGTACCGGCCACGTGGCGGGTGCGGGCCGAGCCCGGGGGAAAGAACTTGGCCCGTGGGGAGGTGGGGGGACAGAGGCGGCGCCAAGCCTAGCCGAGAGCTGCAAGGTTCGGAACCGAGAGGCAGCGGCGGCGGCGGCGCTGAGAGGAGGGGAGGAGGCAGGCGGGCGCATGGGGCGCCCCGGCTCCGCCGGCAGCGCGCCCCCTCCGGCCCCGCCGCGCTGAACGCCCCCCAGCGCCGCGCCTCGAACCCCCGCCCCGAGGCCATGCCGGTCATGAAGGGGTTGCTGGCCCCGCAAAACACCTTTCTGGACACCATCGCCACCCGCTTCGACGGCACTCGTGAGTGGGGCGAGGCTGGGGCTGGGTGCTGGAGCTGGGGTCAAGTCGGCTTCGGCGCCGGCGCCGGGTCTCCTGGATATGGTGACACCCGAGGCGGGGAGAGTGGACTTGACGGTCTAGGAACTCCCGAAGTCGCCGGGAAAGGAACAGGACTGGCAGTGCCCTGTGAGGGGAGGCGAGGAAAGGGCCAAGAGTGCAGGGGGCTAAGACTGGGAGTGTGACTGAGTCAGGAAATGCTCTTTGTGCCGCAAAACGAAGGAGGGGGCCGTGGGAGCCTCCCGCTGCGGGGCAGAGCTCTGCTGGGGACGTATGGGGGGTATCCAAGACGCAGAGGTGGGACGAAGCGGTCAGGCGCTCTGGAGTCTACTTCCAGAAGGCTCCAGCATCTCCTTCCCCAGGAAAAAAAGAAAAAGAAAAAAGAAAGAGAAAAGATCAGACTTAGGCAGCACCTTGCTTGGATTAAGGTCACGCGCCCCCAAATCTTGGCGCGTCTGCATCTGAGGGAGGTGAGGCAGGAGGAGGGGGTGGTCCGTGTGACGGAGGGAACTCTCTGCTCACCCACCCCCAGCTTGGATTCCAGGTTCAGCACCTTGGACAGCCACATTCCTCCTTCTCTGCCACTTCTCCCGCCTTTCCCTTTTCCTACTTTGGAGCTGAGAGATCTCCCCCTGCCCCCTTGGGGTACCCTAGCCAGTATCTGGAAGGTAGGGGGAGCGGTACCCGCGGGCGGAAACCGAGCCGCCGGGGCCTTAGCCGCCTCCCCACTCTCCCCCCACAGACACCTCCCTTGTTTCCATAGCTCCCATCACCCGGGCAACGGGCCCTGGGATGGAAGAGGGAGGCTGCTGCCCAGGGCCCAAAGCCTCCCAGGCACCTTCAGCCCCCATCAGCCACTCCACCCCCAGACAGTCACCCCTCTTAGCTCCCAGTACTGGTTGTGTCTCAGGCCCCTTCCCTCAGTGGAGACTCTGCCCCTGGATGGCCCACAGAGCCCCTCTTCGACCTCCACCCATTGGAGCCATAGGGAGCCAGCTCACGTTCTGCTGCTGGGGTTGCTGGACTAAACTTCAGCGCCCAATCCTGTCAGACTTTGAGCACTGGGACAGACCCCCTGAAATTACCTAAAGAGATGCTAAAAAGAGGACCTTTCCTGGAAGGCAGAGAATGAGGACACTACTCATCACTGTCTCTCTCCCCCAACAAAGGAGATTTGTGAGTTTGGATAATCTCCATCTTTTGGTTTCCTATCAATACAATGGGTGTGATATCACCAGAATCTCTGCCCTGTCCACTCTCTAATAGGATGACAGGGTAGCAGCTATGCATGTGTCTTGCAGGCTGTGGGAATGCGGCGGGCGGTGGGGGGTGGGGTGTGTGTGGGGGTATTGTCGTACCTTGTCAGTGTAGCACTTAGTGAATGCTAGGATCTGTTTTCCCCAGGTAACTCATATAACTCTCACGACAACCATGTGAACAAGATATATTATCCCCCACTTTGCAGATACGAAAGCTGAGGCACAGAAGAGAGTTCATTAACTTGTCCAAGGTTACGGTTGGAAAGCGGCAGGGGTGTGGTGCTGGAGCCCATGCTCTTACTACTATAGGTCCTCTGTATAAGCTCACCAGCCTGAATGCAGGCAGAAGGACTGCATGACCTTCTCCAACCCCCCAGTGATCCCTGTGCTGGTTCCGGGCCACCCTTACGTCCTTGTCCTTTTGTTCTATCTCTTCGCACTCTCATTTCAGAATATCCCAAAGGGGACCCAGGAATCAAATGAAGCCTGGGAAGCTTCTGGCTCTGACTTCTGACCACAGCCTGGGGGAGGTACTTACCCACCTTGAAGCTAAGCTCCCCTCCTGGCCTTGACCTAACCTTGACCTCTTCTTCCCACAGACAGCAACTTCCTGCTGGCCAACGCACAGGGCCCACGGGGCTTTCCCATTGTGTACTGCTCTGACGGATTCTGTGAGCTCACAGGCTACGGCCGTACCGAGGTCATGCAGAAAACCTGCAGCTGCCGCTTCCTCTATGGTCCAGAGACCAGCGAGCCAGCACTGCAGAGGCTGCACAAGGCCCTGGAGGGCCATCAGGAGCACCGGGCTGAAATCTGCTTCTATCGAAAGGATGGTAAGGAGGCCTGGCCTGCCCTGCAGCCCCGCAGCCCTGCCTAGGTGCCTTACCCAGAATTTGCCTGGCATCGCAGAAGTCTGGGTGCTGGTCCGCCCACTGCCACAGGCTGACTAGGTGACGCCAAGTACATCCCTGATCCTCTCGAGGACTTTGTTCTCCCATCTGGAAGGGAAGGAGTCAGCTAACATAATCTCTGGGGTTCTTTC
This sequence comes from Panthera leo, assembly GCF_018350215.1. Classification (NCBI taxonomy): domain Eukaryota; kingdom Metazoa; phylum Chordata; class Mammalia; order Carnivora; family Felidae; genus Panthera; species Panthera leo. The sequence continues at coordinate 40,510,933 of NC_056692.1, read as the reverse complement.
CAGATCTAAACCTTTGCCAAGCCCTTTGACTATGCTCAGGAACCATGGGAGGTTAAGGGGAAAGGGGTGCCATGGACTGCTCACCCTCCCATTCCACCTCTCCACATCTATAGGCTCAGCCTTTTGGTGCCTCTTGGACATGATGCCCATCAAGAATGAGATGGGAGAGGTCGTGCTTTTCCTCTTTTCCTTCAAGGACATCACTCAGAGTGGAGGCCCAGGACTTGGCCCCTCAGGAGGCCATGGTGACAGTAATCATGGTAACTGCAGGCCTGGGGAGGAGGCATTAATGGTCAGAGGTCCTTGCTGAAGGTCACACAAGACCTCTCCCTACCGGGCCTCACGGGATGCGCCCCCATTTATCTTGCACCCTTCTTCCCAACAGAAAACTCGGGCGGTTTTGGTAGGAGGGGAGCCAGCTCAAGACTTCGATCTGCCAGGAGGCAGAGCCGTACTGTCCTACACCGGCTGACTGGCCATTTTGGCCGCCGGGGCCAAGGAGGCATGAAAACCAATAATGTGAGTCCTGTCTGCACCCCAACGTCTCCCAGCTGTGATTCTGAGACAGCCTTGCTACTGTCTCCCCGTCTCCCTGCCTATCTGATCTCCCTCCCGTGGCTTATTCCTCTGTCCACCCGTTTCTCATGTATGACTCTCTGCTGTGTCCCATCATGTCCCCTCACATCTTCCAACCCCATTTCCCTTGCTTCCTTCTGATTGACGTTACTCTACTATGATGATGTCATAAGGGCAGGGATCTAGCAGCAATTACATCACCTACCTCTGGATGATAGAGTTACCTATGCGGGGGAGGAGTGAAATCACAAGCTGTGGTCCTAGGGAGAGAGCCCCCAGTGGGGTCCTGCTGTCTAGCCCTAGGACCCTGATAAAGCCTTGGGATCAATTGTCCAACCCTCTGAGTTGTTTTGAGGGCTACAGGGAATGGGGTGCGCCATGCCAGCCTCCCCTCATCTCTGGGATATCCCCGTCCCCCACAGGGCCTCCAAATACCAAGAGAAACTTAAGGGAGATGTTAGTGACCCCTCAAGCTAAGGCGTGTGCCTGATTTGTCATAATCTCCCTCTCAAGTAGGGGGAAGGCCCATCCCCTCTCAAAACATGATTGATCAACAGGGGGCCTGAGCAGTTGCTTGGCAGAGGTAGGAAGTGTTAGGTGACAGCCCCTGACCCTCTCCCCTGCACCTTCTATCTCCTGTCGTGGTCATGCCTGCAGCACCCACTCCCCCCTTCCCCATCCGCTGCCTCTCCCTTCCCCAAGCCTCGGCTCCTCTTTCCCTTAAATGTCCCCAACCGCCACCCCTCTCCCCCTAGAACGTGTTTGAGCCAAAGCCATCAGTGCCCGAGTACAAGGTGGCCTCCGTGGGGGGGTCCCGCTGCCTCCTCCTCCACTACAGCGTCCCCAAGGCCGTGTGGGACGGCCTCATCCTCCTCGCCACCTTCTACGTTGCGGTCACCGTTCCCTACAATGTCTGCTTCTTGGGCGATGATGACACCCCCATCACTTCCCGACACACCCTTGTCAGCGACATCGCCGTGGAGATGCTCTTCATCCTGGGTTAGACCTTCTGCCCCACATACCCTGGTGGGTGGGCTGGAGGGCCCCACTCCTCCAACCTTTGCTCGATCCTGGGCCTGCAGTACCCAGGCATTCAGAGCCCAACCATTTCTGGGTCTTTAAGTCCTAATGGTCCATGTGCCCTGACCTCTGACCCCTTCAGCCTTCAACCTTTAGACCACTCCTCCCTGGAGACCAGCCAGAAGCCCGAGCTCTCTTCCTCTTCCCTGCCCCCACCTCCATTCTGGGCCTCAGGCTTGTTCCCAGCTTACTCATTTCCTTGGCCCCTCGGCCTGAGTTTCTGGGCACAAAGCCCCCTAGTAACCAACAGCCTCTTGCACCCCCAGATATCATCCTGAACTTCCGCACCACCTATGTGTCCCAGTCCGGCCAGGTGGTCTCTGCTCCTCGTTCCATCGGTCTTCACTACCTGGCCACCTGGTTCTTTGTTGACCTTATTGCTGCTCTGCCTTTTGACCTGCTTTATGTCTTCAACATCACCGTGGTGAGTGACCCCCAGGCCACCCTGCAGCCCAGCCTCCCAAATTAGCCCAGCATCTCCTATGAAGGCACCGACCCCAACTCAGACTCAGTCCTTCCCATCCATCCATCTGCATGTAGTTGTCAGGCACCTGCCGTGGGCTGCTCAGAAGGAGCTGGGAGGGTCTGCGCTCTCGGGGAGCTCAGCTCACAATCACTGAAGGAAGCTGAGACAAATGAAAAGCTAACTAGGGCTACCAAGGCGGCATTGGTCTGATGCCAAATGAGTGGTACTTTTCACATTTTTATTTAACAAACAACCGATGAGCATTTAGCTGTCTGCAAAGCACTGTGTGGAGCATGGTCACGGTGGGGAAAAGGGACAAGGATTCAGCCTCCAGGCAGCTAAGCTGGTGAGGGGGCAGGACTGGTGGAGGGGACAGCAGGAACAGAAGAGGTGAATGGAGAGGAAGATGGGGTCCAGGTGTTGCTGGCAGCTGGGCAGGAGCTAGCCGACCTTGGAGTTCCAGGCAGGAAAGTGGGCGTGCGTACAAATGATCTGAAATCTAGCCAGCACCCGGGAGGCCAAAGCACTGCAGTTGGAAAAAGGCCAGGGGTGGTCTGGGAAGGATTCCTGCAGGAGACAGAGCAGAGCTAGACCCTTGACAGAGAGCAGGATTTGGCTGGCAGAAGATGGGGAGAGAGCATCTGGGGGGAGCGTTGTAAGCCAAGACAAGGAGGCAGAGGCTGTGGGGTGGATTTGGAGGCAGACGGTGCCAGGTCCTGGGCCCTCTCAGCTCCCCGGGGACTGCCCGGAGGTGCCCTGAGTGGTCAGCTCTGCACCCAGCCAGCAGATAGCAGGTGCTCTCGAGTCCAGGGTGAGGGAGTCCCACCCTGTGTCCCCAGACCCCCTTGGCTGTTGGGTGGGGAGGTGGAGAGCAGTTTCCCTGTGCGCTCCTCTCTCTGCCACACTCAGCTATAGTGGGAAACCACCTACACGCAGCCGGATTTAACTAGCCGCCAACGGGCTGTGGGCCTCTTCTCCTGGCTGGGTACACGTGTGTGCACACTCCCACACACGTGCATGTGTGTATGTCTGCCCTGAGGCTCCGGCCACTCCGAGCAGAGCTCCCCACCCCTCCCTGTGACTGCACTCTCCCATCCCGTGCCCACCAGGCTGTGTCAGCCAGCCGGACAGCTGTCCTGGGGAGAGCTACAGAGAATCCCCTGTCTCTCCTCCCAGGCAGTCCCCCTCCTCTGATACCTTAAGGAGCATCTTACATTTACTAAGTCCTTTCGCCCACATCATCACATAGAAGCCTCACAGTAACCCTTCAGGGCAGATTCTCTTTTTCAGAGGAAGATGCAAAGGCTCAGAGAGGTTAAGTGACTTGCCGCAGGTCACACAGCTAGCAGCGGCAGGCAGGAGATTGGAACCAGGCCTCCAGACTCCTAGTCTATGCCTCTTTCTAACGTACCACCCCGGTTCTCAGGAACCCCATGCACCCAACTCGATGATGTGGCAGAAGGCGGGAGGAGGAGCAGTGTGGGGCTGGAGGGAGACAGAACAAAGATAGAGGATGAGTAGGCACTGGCAGAGCTGTGGACTTGAAGGAGCCAGGCCTGGGACACTCTGGTCCAAGGAGAAGGAGAGGAGGGCCCCAAGGGAGTGGGGCTCAGAGGCAGGTGACTAGGAGAAGCTCTGAAGGACTCAAGTTTGGAAGCAGAAGCTCTGGGAGCTGGAGGCAGGCGTTAAGCCCTGGAGACGGTCCATGTGGAGGAAGCAGGGCCACCTCCTTTCCAGCTCCTTCACCTAAAATTAGAGAAAAGGACAGGAGGTGGCTCAGGAGCCGTGCCGGGCCAGGGCTGTGGGGGATGCTGTCGGAGGCTTCTGAGAGGGCCTTCATACCAAGTTCCCCCGGCGCTGCCCCAGAGCCCCCAGCCCTAGCTTCCAAGCTGCCCCCTCCCAGAGTAGTGAGAGGATAAGTTTCCATACCTGCTCCTCGTCTCCAAGCTTTGGAGGGCTAATTGAAGCACTGGTGACCACAATGACAACAGTCGTGGTGGTAATATTAGCTAACACAGGATGCTTACGAGGTGCCACCAGCTCCATAACCCCCACCTAAGCCCCACAATGGCTAAGACCTTGAAACCCAGGCTCCTTCACTTTCTGCTCTCCTTGCCCCAGCACTTCGGTATGCGCCTCTCATCAGCAGCTCACCCACCATGGCCATGGCCCCTAACCTCCCCCTGTCCCCAAGCCTCTTGCCTGTTCGCGCCTTACCTTGCTACTCTGTGGGTTGAGGACGGCTCCCATCACAACTGCTGTCATCGCCAACAACCAGCTCTTGTCCGCAGCTGGTTGTGCCCAAGACTTTGAGGGCTTCAAGCAGGGGCCAGAGATCATTGTGTCTGTTCCCCTGCCTCTGAGCCTTAGTTTACTCATCTGCAAACTGGAACAATGATGATAACTGAACTGAAGGCATGAGTGTGTCATGAGGATCGTAAGTGCTTAGCCCAGAGCCTGACACACATATAGTAAGTACTTACATAAGTAAGCAAGTACACATAGTAAGTGTTAGCCTTTATTGGTTTTAGTATTATTCTCTCCTGGCCACATTCCCTGGTCACTTCACTTTCTCAGGACAGCAGGGACGGTTTCCCCTGCTGCAGCTTCCCCTGGCTCCAGGGCATCTGGGAGGGGACGCAGGGGCTCCGAGGAGGCGGAGGCGGGCCTGCTCCCAGCCTCCCCCACCACACTCCTGCAGACATCGCTGGTGCACCTTCTGAAGACGGTGCGGCTGCTGCGGCTGCTGCGGCTGCTGCAGAAGCTGGAGCGATACTCACAGTGCAGCGCCGTGGTCCTCACACTACTCATGTCCGTCTTCGCGCTCCTCGCCCACTGGATGGCCTGCATCTGGTACGTCATCGGGCGCCGGGAGATGGAGGCCAATGACCCGCTGCTTTGGGACATCGGTGAGCCACCGACCCCAGGCTTTCGTTGACATCCGTCCACCTGCCCTGTCCACTCAGGCCCCCGGGCTGATGCCTCCTCTGGCACCACACCCACCACCCCACATTCTTCCCTCTGGGTCAGGCACGGGGGTACTGAAGTGAAGACCAGGGGTCTGCCTGGGCAGACCTCACAGCCTAGCAGGGGAGCAAGACCGGTGACAGGCAATCAAAGCAGTACAGGAAACACTCTCATGGTCAGGAGGGTGTTTGGGGCAGAGGTAGTGCTCCTTCTCCCCCCGACCTTTTCAGTGGCTCTCCACTGCCCTCAAAATAAAGTCCACACTCAAAAAAAAAAAAAAAAAAAAAAAAAAAAGTCCCCACTCAATCCACACCCTGCATAGCCCTGCTGCCTTCTCTCTCCCCACTTGGTTTCCCTTTCTTCCCTGTGCCCTGTGCTGCAGCCACGCTGGCCTCCTTCCAGCTCCCCGGGATGCACTGCTTTCTCACAACGGCCTTGAACCTGTTTTCCTCTCGGGAATCTTCTCCCTTTGTCTTCCCTCCCTTCTTCCCCTAAGTGACTTTTCTATTCCTTGCAATCACCACTAAGCTAACTCTCCCTAACTCATTATGGCTCCTAGGACGCCCCGTACTTCCCTTTTCGTAGCTCACTGCCCACCTGTCATTTATTTCATGTGTCTTTCCCCTCCAGACGGTAGGTTCCATCAGGGCAGGGAGAATGGTGGGGTCAAGTGCCAGCACCCTGTACACAGGGGTGCTCAGTAAACTGTTAGAGTGAGGAGGGTCCCCCCAAACATTCAGGAGCTTAGGAAGTTTGCAGCTGTAACCAGTTCACTGTGGGGAGTCCCAGGCCCAGACCACTGGGGACATTTTCTGTCCCTGCGGGTGCAAACCTCCCCTCGCCTCTGTAAATACTTGCCCAAGGTCAAGCGCAGGCAGCTCAGGGAAGGCCAGCTCTCCACTGCCTGGGCCGCCGCTCCTTGCCTCCCTCCACTACCCCCCCCCCCCACCCAGGCTGGTTGCACGAGCTGGGCAAGCGGCTGGAGGAGCCCTACGTCAATGGCTCGGCGGGCGGCCCGTCGCGGCGCAGTGCCTACATCGCTGCCCTCTACTTCACGCTGAGCAGCCTCACCAGCGTGGGCTTCGGCAACGTGTGCGCCAACACCGACGCGGAGAAGATCTTCTCCATCTGCACCATGCTCATAGGCGGTGAGGCCGGGCCCACCATGCCCCAGGGTGGCCCCGCTAAGCCCAGCGTGCAGATGGGGAAACAGGCTCAGAGAAGGCAAGATGCCCACCCACGTCCAGACAGTCGTGCATTCATTCATAGCCGTTTCCTCAGCATCTACTACATGCTGGTCCCCGGCGGGGGGTGGGGGGGGGTGGGGGGGGCGTGCTGGCCTTCTGCGAAGGGAATGGGAAACCCAAGTTCATGACCTAGCTGGAGGGCAGGAGAGGAACATCAGGTCTGGGTATTCCCTGAGCCAACCCAAGCCCGCTGGCTCTCCTGCCCCTCCCTCCCCAGGCGCCCAGAGCCGTCCACAGGCAGGTTGGGTCCTGGGGCGGGGGTGGAGGCGGGAGGGGTGGCCGTCCTTAACCCGCTGCCGCTGCCGCCGCTGCAGCGCTGATGCACGCCGTGGTGTTCGGGAACGTGACGGCCATCATCCAGCGCATGTACTCGCGCCGTTCACTCTACCACCGCCGCATGAAGGACCTCAAGGACTTCATCCGTGTGCACCGCCTGCCGCGGCCGCTCAAGCAGCGCATGCTCGAGTCCTTCCAGACCACGTGGGCTGTCAACAGCGGCATCGACGCCAACGAGGTAGTGTACCCGGACCCCGGCGCGTGGCGTCAGAGTGGGAGAGGGGTCGCCGTCTCTCTGGGGTTGGGATGGAGACACCTGGGGTCCCGGGAGGCGAAGCCCTGCTCAAAGGGGCACGGCACCGACCCCCATCCACATCCCTTTTCCTTGGCACTAGAACACGGGAGCTGAGAGGGAGCTCAGGCCTTAGCTAATGCCATCCCCCACCCCCACCCCCCTCAGCCAGCCTTTCCTGAGCGCTTGCTTTGGGCCAGCCTCTGTGCGGGACACAGGGAGCTCAGAGATGATGACACTCAGCCCTTGTCCTGAGGGAGACACCAGTTGGGTGAAGGAGGCAGACAGGTAAACAAATAATTACGCAGTGAATAGGACTCTGCTGGAGGGATGGCAGAGCAATTAGGGGATGTTGTGCCTGGGCCTAGAGGAGTCAGGGAAGGCGGCACGGAAGAGGGGACATCGTGAGGGGCAAGAAGGAAATCAGCCTGCTACCAGAGGCCATTCCAGGCAGAAAGAGGAGTAGGAACACAGACCCGGAAATGTTGACACAAAAGAGCAGGGGAGTTCAGGGAACTGAAAGTCAAGTGGATGTGTGAGTGCTGTGGAGGGGAGGACTGGGTGTCCTCCTTCAGGACTGGATGTGTGAGTGCTGTGGAGGGGAGGAGGGAGACCGGAGTGCAAGAGACAGGGCTGGGGAGGCGGGTCAGGCCAGCTCATGGGTGGTCTTGAATTTAGATTGTATTCTGCAAAACTTTTAGGCTGGGAAGTGACCTGAGGATCTAGGAGGTATCTCTGAGAGCCAGAGCCGGAGGACCTGGTGATCGGCTGGTTGCAGGAGAGGAGCTCAGAATAGGCCCCAGGTCCCTGGTTTGGGCAAAGGGGCATGATGGGGCATCACAGGAGGAAGGTGTGAAAATGAAAGTCCAGGATTAGGCCATGATGAGGGTGTGGTGCCTGTGGGAGATCCAGGTGGAGGCTGTTCCATCAGTAGTTGAAAATATAGGTCTAGACCCATAGGTAGGGCTCCAGGCTCACAGGGAGTAGGGAAGTCAAGGAGCTGGCTGCCATGATGCAGGCAGAGTGTGGAAAGTTAGAAGAGGAGCCTGGGGAGGAAATGGGGACAAGAGGGAGAGGTCAGCAAGCCCAAGTGGCCTAGGGGCTCCCTAAGATGAGGATAGAACTATGAACATTGTTTGGCTCCTCAGAGATCATTGGTAATGTTCAAGGTCTTGTGTAACCCTGCGTTTTACAGATGGGGATATTGAGGCCCAGAGAGAGCAAATGGATTGCCCGAGGTTCACAAGGACTTAGGGGCAGAGCTGACTTCTAGTTTCCTGACTCCCGGTTGAAAGCTGACCCACCAGGGCCGATCCTTGTACGGGGTTGAGTAACCAAGGACATGTGTGAGTGACCACCGTGTGTAGTCACAGGCAGTGGACACATAGGAAAAGGCCTAGTCTCTGCTCCTGAACTTGGGTTGAGAGGTCCACACACAAGCAAAATTGAGGTTTGATACACAGAGGTCTTCTTGAAGGTCAAACACAAGTAACTTCAAAGCAAAAGGCAAGTTTTGGAGTCCTCTCCTTGGAGACAGCTCAGCACATTTATAGAACTCAAGTAGCAGCTGCAGGGGGATGGCCAGAATGACCTATGCCCCTTATGCAGTTACTGCGTGACTTCCCAGACGAGCTGAGAGCTGACATCGCTATGCACCTGAATCGGGAGATCCTGCAGCTGCCGCTGTTTGCAGCAGCGAGCAGAGGCTGCCTGCGGGCCCTCTCCCTGCACATCAAGACCTCGTTCTGCGCTCCAGGCGAGTACCTGTTGCGCCGTGGGGACGCCCTGCAGGCACACTACTACGTCTGCTCCGGCTCGCTTGAGGTGCTTCGAGACAACATGGTGCTGGCCATCCTGGGTGAGGATCCCACCACCGCCTACTACCTACCCCAGAACCTGCCCCCAGGGGCATTGGGTGTGGCCAGGGATCTAGGGCCTGGGATACCCCTAGTGGATATGTGGAATTCCTGCTGAGGGGGTCCTCTTTCCTGGTGCCTTCACCTTACTACCTTCCCCTTTTGACCATACCCTCAGATTCTCCCCTAATCCTATTGGCCATCAACCCGTCAGCCCTTCCCCAGTGACTCTCCCCCAACTCCACTGATCCTTTCCCGCTGCACCATCTCCCAACTCCATTGACTCTTCCCCCCTGACCCTCAACTCCATTGACCTTTACCCTTTAGCTGACCCCTCTGGCCATTCTTTAACTGATCATCTGGTTCCATTGATTATACTGACATTTCCCATTGACTGTCTCCCAACTTCATCAGTCACTCTCCACTGACTTCTTCCCAACTCCATTGATTATTTCCACCAATCCTATTGATTGATCCTTCTCTGACCGCCCTTCAAACACACTAACCATCCCCCAGCTCCACTGACCACTTCCCGCTGATATCCTCTTGGTCCCTCTGCCCCAGCTGACTATCCCCATCCCTTACAGGGAAGGGGGACCTGATTGGGGCAGATATCCCTGAGCCGGGGCAGGAGCCTGGGTCAGGGGCAGTCCCAAGCTGCGTGCTGAAGACCAGCGCTGACGTGAAGGCACTGACCTACTGTGGCCTGCAGCAGCTGAGCAGCAGAGGGCTGGCTGAGGTCCTGAGACTCTATCCTGAGTACGGGGCTGCCTTCCGGGCTGGCCTGCCCCGGGACCTCACCTTCAACCTGCGCCAGGGCTCTGACACCAATGTATGTAGACCCCCTATGGCCTCCACCTCCTCTGAGGTCCCCTCCTTCAGGGCAGACCTCCCCATCCCAAGAGAGAGTCTCATGCATCTCCTTCCACCCGGAGAACATCATTTCTCAATCCCCGGCACCCCCTTCCATTGTCCCTTCCACGCTTAACATCTTCCACCCCCACCTGACCCTTCTTCATTGGCCATCACCCAACCCCATGGACCGTCTCTCACCACTTCTACTTCCGACTCCTCTGACCCATCATTTCCTGTTGGCCACCCCTCAGCACCCCCCTCAGACCCCTCAGAGGGACCTCACTTTGGAAACAGTCCCCCTCGCGTGCTCCTCCTCCAAGTCCGTCTCTGAACTGGGCATCATCCCCTGGGTTTCCTCTTCGGCACTCACCAAATATTTCCTGACCCCATTTTGGCTTAGCCTCTGGGCCAGGTCTACAGTTTACACCCTAGGCCTTTGTCTTTCACTGCTTTTCAGACTTACTTTGCCACTCAGACATCTCTGAGTTGGAGTTGGAAGTATCTCTGACTCAGTTCCACAAAAAGGCCCCACATTCTCAAAGCCCACAGCACTGATGGGGAGGAAGAGCTGCACCAGGAGAGGGGGGAGGTGTGAGTCAGCTTGAATCCCCCCTATGTCCCCGCAGGGCCTCAGCCGCTTTTCCAGATCTCCTCGCCTCTCCCAGGTAACACCATCTTCCTGGGAGGTGTGGGGTGGGGTTTGAGGTTGCATGGGGGAGTCTGGGAGCTGGAGGCACCTTTCCGTGGCTCCTCTGCTGCAGGGAGAAGGGGGGGGGGGATGGGTGGCTGCATCTGCCAGTGAAGGCTGTTGCTTAATGAAGGGGCCTATTGTTCACTGTCCTGACATCAGCTGCCCTCTGCCCACAGCCCCGCTCTGAAAGCCTTGGCTCCTCCTCAGACAAGACCCTACCATCCATCACAGAGGCCGAGACTGGGGTGGAGTCTGGGGGTGGTTCCAGGCCCCGCCGGCCCCTCCTGCTGCCCAACCTCAGCCCAGCGCGGCCCCGGGGCTCCCTGGTCAGCCTCTTGGGCGAGGAGCTGCCCCCATTCTCAGCCCTTGTCTCCTCCCCTTCCCTGTCCCCATTCCCTTCCCCTGCCCTGGCTGGCCGGGGCCACAGCCCCTCCCCTCATGGCCCCCCCAGGGGTTCTGCTGCCTGGAAGCCCCCCCAGCTTCTCATTCCCCCACTGGGAACCTTTGGACCTCCGGACCTCAGTCCCCGGTGAGACGCCAGCCTCCCCTGCCTTCCCCATACCCCTGCTGGCTTCCAGAACCTTCTCTGGGCTCTGTCCCCAGCCTTCCAACCAGTGCTCTTCCTATCTCTGCCCCATCTGCCCACCCGCCCTTCCTGATCCACCACACTTGCAACCCCACCCCTCTTTGACTGCTGCTCCTCCCCAGCTCCCTGGCACTGCTGTCCCCAGTTACCCTCCGCCTGCTCTGCTCTGGCCCTTGCCCTCTCCGCATGGGACTGATGATCACTGCCCCCATCCCAGGATAGTGGATGGCATTGAGGACTCTGGCAGCACAGCGGAGGCCCCTACCTTTCGGTTCAGCAGGAGGCATGAGCACGCTAGGCCCTGCTCACAGGCCCCTCCTTCAGGTAAGGGCCAGCCGTAGACCTCACTCTCCGTCACCCATTCACCCGCCATCCGTCCACCGGTCCGTCCCTTCAGCCGTCCATCCCATGTGTAGTAAGGGCTGACCATGTGCCGGACTCTGTGCTGGGAAAACATAGATGTATCAGACCTGGCCTGCACTCTCAGTGAGCTTCCAGTCTAGTGGGGGACACACCTGTGTCCTCAGATAAACGATTCCAGAACAGGGTGTCAAGTGCCACAACCGAGACAGGAACAAGGCTCTGAGGTAGGAGGGGAGGGCACCCCTAACTGTCCTTCTTAGAGGAGGGGACACTTGTAGGGGGTCTTAAGGGTTGGATAGGAGTTTGAGGGGTGGAGCAAGGCAGTTGTTGGGATAAAGGCAGGAGAGAAGAGCATGTTGTGTTCAGATGCTAAAGAGAAGCTTTTGCATGTACAGCTGGGGCAGGGGTCAGGGGAAGGGGCAGGGAAGAGTCTGGCTTTCCCATCATCCTGAGCCCAGAGCTTCTTCTCCTCTCTTCTCTGCCTGCCCAGCAAGAGGAGGGGACCCGGCCCAAGCCGTAGACTCCCGCTCCTTGCACTCACCCTGCACCCTTCCACCCCATTCTGGCTGCAGGGACCAGGCCCAGCCAGGAACTGGCCACTGAGGCCGAGGAGATGAAGGAAAAGGTCTGCAGGCTAAACCAGGAGGTAGGTTGGGGTTGACTCCTTCCTTCCAACCTTGGCAAATAGCATCTTGGGATCAGCGATGTGCCTCGTATGTAAGAGCATTTGAGGGTTTGGAGCCAGAGTCCTGAGTTCACTTATTCACACTAGCCGGGGGACCTTGGGCAAGTCCCGCAACCACCCCAAACTTCAATTTCCTCATCGAAAAATGGGAAAAATGACCCGTTTTTGCCAGAGTTGTTGAGCATGATATAAGAGTGCTCACGTGCCTGGCCCAGCCCCTGGCACAGGTAAGTACTCAGTGCCTGCTGCCTCCACCCTTTCCCGGCTGGCTCAGGCTATCTAGCCCGCAAAGACAGCCTCTCCTCCCTCCTCCACTGTGGGGTTCTCTCCTTTAGGGACCTGCCCCCTACCAAGTCCTTTTCCTTCCCCAGCCCTGGGAAGGGAATGCTCAGCAAACTTAGGGGTCAGAGGACAGGGAGGCTGAGAGGCCTTCAGCCCTGGGAGACCTGGATCCTCACGTCTAAACCCTGGTCAGGAAGAGCCCAGATCTTGTATGCCAAGGCTCTGCCTCTGCCTCCTCCCAGGGGATCTCTGAGCTGTCATCAGGGCACAGTCAGGCCCAACCCTTAGGGAGTGGGCCTTCCCTGGGTTCTGATAAACATCATCTGCATCCCAGGAGGGCAGCCCCTGGGGCTGGAGGGCGGGACCAGGCCCTGTTGGGCCAGATGGAGGGCCAGTCCTGCTTGGGTTCACTGTTCTAGGTGGTGTTTCCCGCACTTGAGTGTCTGTCAGCACCATTAAGATGCAGACTCCTGAGCCTCACCCAATTTGGAATGGCTGGGGCGGGGCCCAGGAATCTGCATTTTGACAAGTTTCTCAGTTGATTCGTACTCCCTGAAGTTTGCAAAACACTGAATAGATGCTTGAGCTTGTGTGCGGGGGGTCACCTGAGAGTAAGGCTGCTGTGTCTGTCACTTCCAGCTTTGTGGCCTCTTTGAGCCTATTTTTCTGCCTCTTGTAAAAGTGGAGGAGAGGGGATAGCAATACCTGCTGTCCCAAAGCCTTTTTGGAAACAAGCTGAGTGTTTACATCTAGACAAAGATAACCCCTGCCCTGCCTTTTTCTCGCAGTGGCCATGAGCAGGAGTGGCTGGGAAAGAGTTTTGTACACAGTGGAGGGGGGCGCACCGGGGAGATTGGTGATTGTTGTGGCATCTGGGAAACGATCTGTTGTGTTTTCCACAGATCTCCCGCCTCAACCAGGAAGTGTCTCAGCTGAGCCGGGAGCTTCGACACATCATGGGCCTGCTACAGGCTAGGCTGGGTCCCCCAGTCCACCCAGTAGTCTCGGCTCGGCTCCCAGACCCTCCTGGTCCCCAGCTGAGGCCTCCACGCATCTCACCCTGTCTATCTGGACCACCGCCCAGCCTCCAGGATACTACTTTTGCTGAGGTCCACTGCCCAGCCAGTGTGGGGACAGCAGAGATGGGGGCCGCCCCCTCCAACCTGAGGCTCTCCGTGCTGTCCCCCTTCCCCTCAGAGCCTGAGCCTCTGGGACCTTCCCCAGTGCCAGAGGCCCCATCCCCGACCCCAAGCCTCATGCAGCACAGCTTTCGGTCCAGGTCAGACACGTTCCACTGACCCTGGCCCTGGGCCCAGGCCCGTCTGGGGTGGGCACTGCTGCTTGCCATCCAGGGAGGGACTGGGCCCCTTGGCCTCCTGCCTCCGGTCAACAGCCACCGGCTGGTCTGGTTGGCTCTGCATTCTCGGGACTTTTTAACAAAGCCTGGTTACTTCGGACCCTCTTCCCTTTTCTAAACCTTCCCGTATCCTTCCCCTCTGTGAGGGGGAGCCACCTGAGGCTGTGGAACCCAACAGGCATGAGACAGAATGCAGTGCCGATCCGGCTGGGCAGATGACATGTCCTGCTTTCTCCCCAGGATCTGGAGGCAGGTAGATACCAGGGAGCACCGGGGGTTGGGGGAGGGTCCCAGATCAAGCCCACGAAGACTGAGGCAAGAGCAGACAGGATCTTGGTGTCTAAGGCGAGAGGGACAGATTGCAGATTCTGCAGCAGAGATAGCTTAGTGATATTGTGAGGCCTTCTATCCCAGCCCCTGGATTCTGCTGGACACCTTGGAAGTGATGTCACCTTGAGACAGGTAGGTTTGAGATCGCAGCTGGTATCTGAGGAGCCCAAGACTCCTTAGACCTCCCACTACCAGCCCAGGCTGGAGGGGCTCATCCCATCCCTCAACCCACACAAGAAACAAACGGGTGGCCCGCAGATATGTATTCTTCGATTCTCGCAGATTTGTGTGTGTGTGTGTGTGTGTGTGTGTGGTAAAATGCGAATGAGTTGCTGACACTAAAAATCAGAGTTCACACAAATATCCAGATATTCCAGTTTCTCTAAAAAACTTGGGGCGTTCTGGCAACCCTGGGCCAACATTCCACTGGCAATAATCCACTGGTGTTGAGTGGCCGCAGTCCTCTTGAGATGGGGCCTGTGCTCGCCACTTTTTCACAGTCGCCACATTTCTGGATCATCTCCTGACACTTAGCTGGCTTCCCTCCTTTGACTTCTTTGTCTGGTCTCTGTAGGTATTTGGATTTGCAGTTCCTGCCTTAGAGTGTCCTCTCCGGGTTCCTGTGCTCCAGAGAGTGCTTTCTGGGCCCAGAAATGTCAGCTTCTACCCCTGGGCCTGGGCCTGTCAACATCTCTGTTTCTGTGTTTCCGCAGGCTGTCCCTGAAGGTGGTCTTTTCTGCTGCCAGCAACTTGAAACAGTCCCCACGGCACTCCCTACCCCTCCCCTCACCAGACCTCTTCCGAGCCTGTTCTCCCCACACCCAACACGGTCTCACTCAGGGCCCTGACTTCTCACAAACCCACCCTGTTCTCCAGTTCTCCTTTGCCACCCAACACCCAAGGCTCACTTTTGGATAGGAAATAAATGCTTTATTTTTGTAGTTGTTGGCTCTGGCTGTTTCTGGGGGTTGGTCTGAGAGCTCCAGGGCTTTGGAGGAGCCTACAGGGCAGTCACTCCCCACCGCACCCCAGGGCCCTGTTGCTGTCTCTAGGAAGGGCAAAGGCGCCGAGCAATCCACTTGGCACCACATTCACGCCACCAGAAGCCCCAGGGATGAGGTAGAAACCTTAATGAGTCACTGCGGGCCCGTTATACCCCTCCTCCTCCCACCCATGACAGCCACAGATTCAGACACAGTGTGTGAGAGGCACAGAGTCCTGACTCAGACCCACCTCCAGCTCTGGAAAGGTAGCCAGTGGGACGCCCCACTGATCTTGTATAACCAATCCTGTACCTGTTACAGGCTAGGTACAGCAGGGTCTGGGGGGGAAAAGCTTGTCACTAGCCAAGAACCTGCTAGGAATTCCACTCTGCCCGTCTCCTTTGCTCTCTTAAGTCCTCTCTTCCCTCTTAGCTTTCACTTCTCAGATGATCACTGCAGGGATGCAGGGGTGGGGAGATGGGGGTTACGGCTATTGTTAGAAAGCGGCGCTCTGGTGACCAGATGGAACTAGGTGTGGGCAGTTTTGCGGCAGGCAGTCCCAGACAGGTTGATTCTTCAGCTCAAGCTCCAAAGTATGATTGGTGTCAGCAGGTGTCACAGGAACAACGCCCACAGCTGTCTCTGGACTGAGCTTTGATTCCATACAAGTTTTGAGTAGTATTCCTGGGAGTGGGATGCAAACGCAGAGGAGATACCGGTCTGTGTTGGGGGAGGGGGGTGGGCGGAGACAGAAGTGGTCCTAATCCACATTAAGGGAAGGAAAGAAAGAAAGAAAGAAAGAAAGAAAGAAAGAAAGAAAGAAGAAAAGAAAAAAGAAAAATAGAAATAGTCCTGATCCATATGGAGGTCAAGGTGGGGGAGGCAAACAGAAATGGTTCTAATCTGTATTTATGGATGGGGAGAGCCAAAGCAGAAGTAGTCCGGCTCCATATTTGGCATCAGAGACAGGAGCTGGTTCGGGGTCGGGGTCGGGGTAGGCAGAGGTAGAGGTGATCCTGGTGTGTCTTGATGTTCAGCCAAAGGAGGAGGGTCCTGGCTTACGGCTGAGCAGTGGCAGGAGCTCTCCTTTTGATCTCTCTGGTTCACCTCCAGAGAACCCTTCCTATAGCACTTCCGTCACCTTCCTCATTACAGAATGTCCCCAACAGTAGGGCTCCCAGAGCTGACTTGGCAGCTCTGTGCAGACAGAGGCTTCTCCGGTTTAGCCAGCGCTCAGGACTGCGGCCTCATGTGCATTATTCATTCACACCATATTTTTCCTTTCCCAATTCTGCTCACACAGTCGTCTGCCCTCTTCCAGCGCTCTGCCACCCGCCTCCCCTCGGGGCTCCTGGAACCCAGGGTGACGCGTTTGGCAGCCCTGGCTTTAAAATTTTCCCGGCCGGGCTCCGCCTCGCCGGCAGCGGGCTCCACCCTAACCCTAAGTCCCAGGCGGCCACCGGCTCCTCCCAGTTCTCTGAACTACAAGTCCCGCCGTCCCTCGCGCGCGCTCTCCCGCCTCGCCCGTGCCCCCCACAGGCGTCGCCTGTAAATCGGTCAAGAGTGCCTCCCATTGGTCTCTCCGCCCTGTCAGTCACCTGGGAGTATTGAGGGGCGGGTCTGAGGTGGAGATCCGGATCCGGAGCGGCTGAAAGGCGGAAGTGGAGGCCGGAGCCTGGGACACCGCCGGGGGGAGAGGAGCGGAGCCTGTCCGAGCCCCGGCCCCAAGTAACGCCGCCGCCCCGGAGCCGCCGTGAGTGTGCCTGTCCCGCGACCCAGTGTCTCGCTCGCGTTGAACCCTCTTCGGGGCAGCACTTCCTCCCGCCCAACCCCGGCTTAGGGGGATAGTGACCCCTCCCCCGACCCGTAGCCCCCTCCTAAGGGGCTCCCCAGGCGTCGGGCCAAAGGGGGGCCCTTCTTACCCACTCTAACCGGCCCTTTATGAGCCTTGGGACACCCCCAGGGCTCTCCTCTGGCCTGTCCAGTTCAGTTGTGGGAGGGAGAGACCCCAAATTCTGCTCCCTCTGCTCCCAGAACTGGAGGAATCTTTGCTAGGTATGAAGGAGGCGGTCTTCCTTCTCTATAGAGGTGGCGAGGAGTGCTGTCTGTCGCGGTTTTCCTCCCCGCCGGCCCACACCGTCCCACAAAAACAGTTGTCCCCTCCAGCCCTAGGGAAATTTTATCTCGATTTCCTGGGGGGGGGGGGGTGGGGAGGGCGGAGGGGTCCTGGGTGACAGCGTTCCACTCTCACAGGCTCCCATAGCTCCTCCCTTCCCCTCTTTCCTCGAGCCAGGGAGCCAGCCAGGATCTCAGTAGAATTTGAAGTCTTGGCCACTTTTTAGGGATGAACTGCCTTCTTGTCTTGCCCCCTCCACCCCCATATCTGTCCTCTAGTTATATTGTTCCCTAGTTGTGTTTTCTGAGTGTATTTCTCTTCCTGCCTCTGAAAAATTTAGCTGAGGTTTGCTTAATCCTAGCTACAGATCACAGATCAGGGTGGATCTGCCCATTCATTATCTTCTTTCTCTCTCCCCTCTCCCCCTCCCCCTTGCTCCAGGCTCAGCCCTGTCCTCCCAGAGCACGTGAGTGGTTTCCAAGCTGCTTCAGAGGGACTGCTCCTCCTAGGACTGCTGTCTGTTGGTCTTTAGGGTGGAGGGAAAAGACCAAAAATTAGGAATCTGGAATCAAAGGGTCCTGGCTCATCTCTTTCCCACTCTCAAACACACACACATCTCCTTGATCAACAGGTCTATGCCACTTCTAGTCCTAGGGCCTCTCCAGTCCCTTCTGGGCTTGGACAAATTGTAGATTATAGAGGAGCAAGGTGAGAGCACAGTGGCACCTCTGGCTTCTTGATGTGCTGATTTTTGTAGCCCAAGGGATTCCCATACATGCCAGAAAGGGCTGATTCCCCCCAGCCTTTCCAAGAGGCAGCCTGTACTGACATCTGATCCTTGTCTAGTGCTTGGGACTTAGGTGTGTGAAATGGCTGTTGTCTCAGACCAGCCTGGGAGGTTCTTTGTTATGTGGCCAAAGTACAGGCCAAGACTGTACCTTAACGAGAGTAGCCTGACTCTTTGAGGCCATGACCGACCCTTGCTATCACATCCGAGGAAGGGAGGAAAGGCCATGCAGTCTTTGGGAATTTCTGTAGCTCTTCAGTGTTCTGCACCGTCTTTACTGCCCTTACAGGTGCTAAACGTTTTTTTTTTTTTGCCTTGAGACCTTTTCTGACTTCTTCTGGACAGTCACCAGTGTCTCACTCCTACAAACTTTTGAGCTAGACCTGGGATGCACTCGTTTCGTTTTTTTATTGGACAACAAAAAAGCCTACCTTATTGGGGTCAACAGTTGGACCACTAGTGTGGTCTTCTTTGGAAGGTTGTTGGAGACTTCTGTGGCCAGTCTAGTTTCTCTAATCTGGTCAGCCTGTGCCTCTGAGGGGCAGGGCTGGAGAGGCCTGACTGCTCACTGGCCATCGGTCTCTGACCAAACTTATCTCGCCTGTCGAGGGTTGTGGTTTCTGGAACTCTTTGAGAGTCACAGGATGAGGCTGCCAGCCTTCTGAGGGGACCCTCTTTGTCTGGACATGCTCTCCCGGCCAGAATTCTGAAACAGGTTTTTGAAGGAGAAGCTCTCCCTTTCAGAGAGATGTGGAAGGCATCAGTGCCCCCGGTAGTCAGGCAGCCGCTTCCGGTATCCAGGGATTATAGCGTCCAAGCAGAGATCTGACATTGCTTGGCAAAAAGAGGAAGGGCTCTGTGTGCCACAGAAACCTCTCCTCGCTTGCCTCTTTTGACTAGTTGGCCTTTTCTGCCTTCATGCAATAGAGAGGTGGTAACGATGGCTTTTTAGAAATCATTTTAAAGTTGCAGGGTTTTTTCACACACGATCCTCCCAAGAAACAAAGTTCTTTTCATACCTGTTCCTTACCTTACAAGAATCCTGGGAGATCATGAGATTTTGTATCTCCATTTTAGAGATGATGCTGAAGGAATTTAAAGTAGCTAGCCTTAGGTCATCTGGTTAGAAGGTGGTAGAGCCGGGGCTTGGGATTTAGGAATCCACGTGCCTCTTTTTCCCTAAGAGTGGGCCCTTCTTCGGGCTGCTTCAAGGAATGGGCACGCAGGGTGAGCAGGCAGGGGCCCCGCTGCAGACCCTTTAGCGTCCGTGTCATTGATGCCCTCCTCTGCTTCTGTTTTTTTCCCCACCCCCACACCACCTTCCTAGCCTCCATGACCCCCATCTCCTCTGCCTCTGGGGACCATGGTAGTTATGAGTCCCAAGTCAGTACTCTTCGGGGCGGGAGTTTGCTGACATCTGTAGCATTCACTTCTGGGAAAGTCGTGATGGCTAGAAAATGAAAGTAAAAGTGAGTGGGCTCAGGGGTCTCTCTGGGCCGGGTTATGGGTGTTGGGAGCCAGCAGCGCGGCTTCTGCTTCACCCCCTGATTCCCCTTGCTGCTCGCGGGTGGGAAGAATGTGGCTGTCCACCAGTAGCTCCTTTCACTAGAATTTACATGGAAACAGCAAGGTCAAAATTCAAATTCAGCCCCACGAAGCAAGTCTTTCTTAGAGACATCCTTCTTCTGAGCCTTGTCCAGTAAACAGAGAGGTAGTATGGTAGGGTGGAAAGCACAGGAGCTTTATAGAGTCAGCCAGAGCTGAGTTGTTGTCTGGACTCCCCCACTTACCAGTCACCTGGCCTTGGACTTGTGACTTGATCTTGTTGAGCCTCTGTTTCTTCCAGTAAAATGGGGATACGAAGTATTTTGCAGAATTAGAAACAGGGTAAAGGAGCTAGTCCGGTGCCTGGCACAGGATAGCCAGATACCCACAAATAGCAATTTTATGGATCAGTGGGGTTTCGAAGGCACATTATAATTCATCCCGAAGATTCTGCTTCAGCATTGGTACCAAGTGTTGCTGTGTCGCCTGGTGCTCTGCTTCATGGTTTCGCACGTTGTCTCATCTCACAGATACCGGTCAGAATCGGTGTGGGTTGTATTCCCATTTTGCAGAAGAGAATGCTAAGGCCATGACTGTGCTTCTTCATCTGGGGTTCTTGGACCCTGTGGGGGTCCTGTGCTGTGGGTAGTCCAAGCCACCGACTAAGAGGGGTCTTTGCATCTTCTAGGCACTTCCATCTTAGTTTTAAGCATTTTTGTATTAAAACAGTCATGGATCTATTACAGATTGGAATGCAAAGTTTACATGAGTTTAAGCTAACACAAGAAACTTAGAGACAATATTTTGTTTGTGGCAGGCTGCTTTGGGTTCAATTCCCAGATTCCTGGAGTTTTGCATTTCCTCTCCCCTGACTTTAATCAGGGGTGCTTTTGTTGGGGCTGTTTGAGAAGCACTGCTTCAGGTAGGATTTATAATACTTTTTTTTTTTTTTTTAAGTTTATCTATTTATTTTGAGAGAGAGAGAGAGAGAGAGAAAGAAAGAACATGAGCGGGGGAGGGGCAGAGAGGGAGAGAGAATCACAAGCAGGCTCCATGCCATCAACACAGAGCCTGACGCAGGGATCCAACTCATAACCTTGAGATCATGACCTGAGCTGAGATCATGACCTGAGATCATGACCTGAGGTGCCCTGTAGGATAGGATTTATAAACTGGGATGTCACCAAGTCCAGGTAATAGTGCTTCCAAGAGTCATGGCAGAGAATTGGAATATATCTTAAGGAGTCTTCCACATTAATAGCCTGGTATTTTAAGAGAGTAGTTCTCAGATTAAATACCCGTCTCCTGTATATTGGAATAATAATACAAGTAAAAACGCAACTTTTTGAGCTTTGCTATGCTCTTCTTAGCCATTCATGTGTCCTGACTCCTTAATCCTCCTGACAACCCCAGGAGGGTGGTACTGTGTTTAATCCCCTCGTTATGGTGGGGAACTCCCAGTCGGGTCAGAATCGAGTCTGTGCTTGGATTCCCCTCTTGTCCCATTTCTGGGCTGTGTGCTCCTCCCTTTGCCTCCAAGGCTCTTCTCCGCCTCATCTGCCTCCGAGGCACATTTCCTGACTTTTCCTCTTAAAGCGCGCAGTTGGCCCTTGGAACATCACTTCCTCTGTGAAGCCTTCCCTTCCTCTAAGTAGGCTGAGGGCTTTTCCCCTCCCTGCACTTTGGTCTTAGTACCCCTTGTCTAGTGCCTGAGCCCTGGAGGGGTCATGTCCTGTTTTCTCTGTGTGTCCAGGCCTCCCATGGTCCCCATCATGGAAGGCCCCTGCTGGGGTTGTTAAAGAAGAGGGCAGACATTCATAGGTGCCCTTGAAGCACATGTCTGCCCACGTCTTTTAACACACACTTTCTGAGCTCACACAGTGTGGATCCCGAAGCCTGGCCCATATCTTTGGCCTGTCCTCCAGGAAGTTGCTCACACGCAGGAGAGCAAACAGGTGAACGGGATGAATGTTACAGTGCAGATGACATGGGGGTGGGGACAGGTCACAGACTGAATTTCCAGAGGGTTGCCGTCTCCCAGTCTCCAATCTTCCCAGTGAAGGGTTTCATGGGGAAAGGCGGCCATGGCTTTGGCCATCCACGGTTCCGCCGGCCACCTTCTGCAGCACGTGTACCCGGTAGCTGTGCTTCGGTGGCTGCTTGTGGCGAGGTGGCACCGATGGCAGGCTGGGACTCAGCAAGATCACTGGGGGTGACTTCACCTCTGACGCGGGGCTGCTGCTTTGCACATCTGCATGGGCTCATTCGTGAAGGGGGGGAGATCTTAAGAAAGTGGCACCAGCAGCTGTGTGGACAGGAGTGGTGAGAGCAGCCTTCCCTCTGTGACCTACTCCCATGGCCTTCAAACTCTCAGGCCCTGTGCCTGTGGGGCGGGGCACCTCGGGACCACTGATGCGGCTCCTGCCACCCCTCTTCCCACACACCCCTCAGTGTGGCTCCGTGGAGAGTTCACTTGTCTTAGGAACATGAGTTCATGGTCACTGGTGTCCTTGGATCTCATTTTGCCACAAGATGAGCCACTGCCCTTTTTTTTTTTTTTTTAATTAACTTTATTTCAGAATAGTTTTAGAAAAACTTCATAGGTAGCACAGCTTTCAGTTTTCTCATCGGCTCACTTTCTGCTACTATTAACCTCTTACATCAATATTGCACATTTGTCACACTGAGTGAACCAATTTTGATACGTAATTGTTCGTGAAAGGTCCGCACCTCACTCAGATTCCTTTCGCTTTTATCTAAGGTCCTTTCTCTGTTCCAAGATCCCATCCAGACGCCACATTGCATTTAGTTGGCGTGTCTTCTTAGGCTCCTCTTGGCTGAGCCAGTTTCTTAGGCTTTCCTTGTTTTTGATGAGCTTGACCATCTTGAGGAATACTGCTCAGGTATTTTTTAGCGTGTTTTCGGTTGGGATTCGTCTAATGTTTTCTTCATGATTACACTGGGGTTATGAGTCAGGGGAAGGAAGACCACACAGGTGAAGTGCTGCTTTCATCACACATCAAGAGTACATGCAGTTAACGTGACTTATCTCTGTTGATGTCAGCCTTGGTCACCTGGCTGAGGTGATGTTCGTCAGGTCTCTCCACTGGAAAGTCGCTGTCTCCCCTCCCCTTTCTGTACTGTCCTCTTTGGAAGGAGGTCATTATGTATAGCACACACTCGAGTGGGGGACTATGCTTCTCTCCTCGAGGGCAGTGTATCTACGTGAATTATTTGGAATTCTGGAATAGGAGAGATTTGTTTGTTGTCCCTCAGTTCTTTATTCTTTTTTTAAAATTTAATTAATTTACTTACTTTGAGAGAGAGAGAGAGAGAGAGTGAGCAGGAGAGGGGCAGAGAGAGAGTAATGGAGAGAGAGAATCCCAAGTAGTGTCTGCACTTACAGCACAGAGCCCGATGCAGGGCTCGATCCCACAAACCGTGAGATCATGACCTGAGCTGAGATTAAGAGTTGGATGCTTAACCAACTGAGCCACCCAGGCGCCCCAATTTATTCATTTATTTATAACAGTATGGACTCATGGATATTTATATTTTGGTTTGTAATCCAGTACTACTTTATTTTATTGCTCAGATTGTTCCAGGTCTGGTCACTGGGAGGTCTCTCAGGTCCCTTTGACCCACCCCATCATTGGGGTGGGGGGGGGGGTTCATTTTTTGAGCACCTTTTTTTTTTTAATGTTTATTTTTGAGAGAGACAAACAGAGCGGGAGTGGGGGAGGGGCAGAGAGAGAGGGAGACACAGAATCCGAAGCAGGCTCCAGGCTCCGGGCTGTCAGCACAGAACCAGATGCGGGGCTCGAACTCATGAACCTCGAGATCATGACTGGAGCCGAAGTCAGACACTTAACCACCGAGCCACCCAGGTGCCCCTTTTGAGCACTTCTTTATTTTTCGTCACTACCAGATGCTCCAGGCTCACCTTGCATATTTCCTGCCCCAGTCCTAGAATCGGCTATCTCTTCAAGACCACTGCCTTTTTTTTTAGCAACTGTTTCCTCTAAGTATGTTGATATGGACCTGTGTGGCTGGGTCCAATTAGTTTCTTGTCTTGCTGGTTCGTCACTGAAGACACCAGAGTTCAACAAGGTGAAGATGCCCCTGGGAAATGTGTGTGGGAGACTCCTGGCAGTTGACCCCAGGAGCAGGCTGTTGCTTCTCGACTCACCCATTCATACTTCTTGTACCCCTGCCTGATGTTTTGACTGATCCAACAACTGGACTGATCCCCGAATGGTCAGATTTGGTGTTTGCTCTGGAGTTCACTATCCATTTGGGAAGATAAGATACATGACCGTCCTCTATTTCAGGTGCCAAGTGCTCCAGCCAAACCTTCGGCCTTAGAAGGGAGTCCCTGTGGCCTGGGCCGGTGTTGTTTTGCTGCCATTCAAGAACAGACCTCCCCTTTGGGAGGGTTTGTGGCTCTAGGCAGGCCCAGGGCAGGCTGTCACTTTGAGCTGTGATCCTGAATCATTGAGTAGCTTAAATCCTTCTGTTGTACTGTCAGCCCTCTGAAGATGTGTAACTTGAGCCCTTCTGGCAACACTAACCTGGGATCTTAACAGGAGTTGGTTTACAAGCCTCTAGTCTTCTATTCCTAGCTGCCTGTGTGTCCTCTTCAGGTGGCTCTGTCAGAGCATCCCGGGAATGGGGGAGGGCGTGGGTGGCCTTCCTCACCCTGGCTGCTCTCCTAGTCATCACATTGCTCTCTGAGCTGCTCAGAGGCTGTGGTGATTAATGACGCCAATTTCCAAACCTCTAGCATTTCCAGCCTGGTTCTTTAAAAGGAACTCTGGTTTCTTTGTCAGCTGTCCTAGTCCTGCCCCTCCCCCCCCCCCCCCCCCCCCCCCCCACAACTGAACTACTTCTTCCCTTTCCTGAAAGAGGCTTTGAAATGGAAGGAAGGGCATTTGGGCTTTGAGATGCTTTCTCTTGTGGGGCTTTTTCTTTCTTTTCTTTTTTTTTTTTAAGGGGTTATTGTTTACCTGTTTGAGGGTTCAACCCTGCTGATTTTTCCGGATAGTGGTGGTCCCCGCTCCATTCTTGTGGCTTTGGAAGCCAGTCTCCAGAGAATACAGGGTGAGGGTTATTGACAGGACACAGGACATCAAGGGTGAATTGGTCCTTTTTCTAGGACACTGTTCAAAGTCGCCGTCTTAGTCTGTTCAGGCTGCCATACCCAAATGCCACAGACTGCCCGGCTTATAAACAAGGACATTTATTTCTCACAGTTCTAGAGGCCGGAAGTCCAAGATTAGAGGGGCAGCCAGCATGGTCAGGCTGTGGTGAAGGCCCTCTTCCAGGCCAGCTTCTCTCCATGTCCTCACATGGCGGGAGGGGCAAGGGAGCTCTCTGGAGTCTCCTTTAAAAGGGCACTAATCCCAGTCATGAGCGTGCTGCCCGCATGGCTTAATCACCTCCAGATACCATCACATTGGGGTTAGGATTTCAACGTATGAACGCGGCGGTGGGGGAGGGGGGGTGGTGCACAGACATTCAGACCGTAGTCGATGTGTTCAGCATTCTCTCCAAATGAGGGACATTGAAGAATGGGGTCCAAGGAGACTGCAAGCAGAAGGAACGTGTGAACAGGGAGTGAACATACTGATTGAGGATCTCCTTCCTTCGTAGGGACCTCCAGGGTCAGGGGCTTCCCTGCCCCAGGAACATTTATGAAGGGCTTGCTCGGAGCCAGGCCCTCTGCCAAGTCTCACGTGTATCCTTTTGCCAGCAGCCTTGGGAGATGGGCATTAGTCTTTCTATCTTATGTATCGGAAAATGGGTCCAGTGGTAACACCAGGTCACCCCAGTACATGGTGGCTCCGGGACTTGAACTGGAGTTGGTCTGACTCCAAGACTTGTGCTCTTAGCCCCTATGCAGAAGGAACCTAAGAGGTCCTGTCTGAGGTAGTGAAGAGGTTCCTTGGCTGGGCTGGGCTGGGCTGGGCTGTGGCTTGTGATGGGGTATGAGCAGCCTGGCAGGTGGATGTGGATTTAAGCCTTCAACTGCCGCATCACTTGCCGGACCCAACCAGGCCTGTATTGCAGCTCCGTTCACCACCTACTGTGTGTGTATTGCAGTCTCTGTTTACGAGCACCTACTGTGTGTCTGGCTTGATATCATGTGCTGTTAAAACAAAGGAAACCCGTAGTGCAGCCTTGGAGAATGTTGTTGTGTGCTCCTTTTCATCTGTAACAGTGCCCTTAATTTCTCTACCCTCTTCACTCCTCATCTCAAGCCCCCAAGTTCTCCAACCTCTTGCCGGACTCATTCATTGAAACTTGTTTAGACTCATTCATTGCCTGGTTTCTTCACCTGGCACTCTTTCTGCATTTTGTTCAGCAAAGATTAAGGAAGAAAAAGTCAGGGGCGCCTGGGTGGCTCAGTGGGTTGAGTGTCCGACTTGGCTCAGGTCATGATCCCGGGTTCCTGAGTTTGAGCCTCGCATCAGGCTCACTCCCGTCAGCACAGAGCCTGCTTGGGATCCTCTCTACCCCCCCTCTTTCTGCCCCTCTCCTGCTCTCTTTCTCTCTCTCTCAAAAATAATAAACGTTTAAAAAAAGAAAGAAAAAGCCCGCCTAAGATACTGTGCTTTGTATCCAGGCTCTTGAGAGTTGCCTTCGTCCCTCAGATCTCACAGTGGGAACTTTGACCTTGTTTCTTGTTAGTTGGGCGGCCTCTGAACCACAGTGTATGTGGTGTCTGAGCAAGAGGAATTTGGTTTGCTGGTGTCTGATACCTGATTCTCTTTTCCCCATTCACTTCTCAAACATGGTCTCTGCCCTCTGCTCTCTATTTAGGAGCTGAGGGCAGTGAATTCACTTGGCTTTCTTTTGTTTTCATTTTTTTGGTAAAGACAGGAAGGGTTTATGAGGGATGTCAGTTGCTGGTCACTTGTTGGTATGAGTAGCCCAACAAACAGGTGTGGCTGATGACCCTGACATTCGGCAGAGGTTCTTGGCATCTTTCTGGGCATGTGGCAGGAGCAGAAGTGGCAGCTGGCCCGGCTGGTGCTCCTGGCCCCCGCAGAGACCCTCCAGAGCCAGAGGGGAAGACGGGCTCTGTGTTGCTGAGATCCCAGCTAGAACTGTCCTAAGTAAATAGTAACTGCATGAGGGCGCCTGGGTGGCTCAGTCAGTTAAGCATCCAACAACTTTGGTTCAGGTCATGATCTCATGGTTCGTGAGTTTGAGCCCTGTGTCAGGCTCTGTGCGGACAGCTTGGAGCCTGGAGCCTACTTCGGGTCTGTGTCTCCCTCTGTTTCTGCCCCTTCCCTGCTCAATCTCAAAAATAAACACTAAAAAAATTTTTTTAAAGAATTAATAAGTAAGTAAATAAATAAATAAATTAATTAATTAATAAAGTAACTGCATCAGCAGAACAAATACAGGGTAGATGTGAGGCTTGTGGGTCAGCAGGGCTCCCATGTCTGAACTCACTGGCTTTCACGTAACTCGCACTCTGTCCTGGGATCACAGCAGGGAAGAACCTGTGCCTTGGCCGGCTCTCTTCGCATCCTCTCTCTGGCACTAGCAAGTGAAGAGCTGGGTGGTGGCCTGTGAGCCACTGCTCTGCTTCAGTCCTGTTCCCACCACATCTTGTAGCTAGCTGCGTGTGGATTTGTGTCGCAGAAGGTACCAAACTTCAATCCAGCTTTTGCTTGAGACTTCTTAGCTGCCCCGTTGGGGCCAGAGGGTCCACCGCAACCCTGCCGACTGGGGTGTGCTGAGTCAGGAGATTGGGTCCCCTTAGGGAGAATAGTCTCTTAGGAGTGTCAGTGTCAGCACCTAGGGCCCCTAGTGCCTCTTAGAGTCAGGAGACAGGACGAGTTTTGCCTGGTGCAGCCGCAGGTGGTCCCCTGTCTGTCTGGCCTTCCTCACTACCTGCCGCCCCAACGTCTGGCTCTGTTGGCCAGCACGACCAGTGAATGAGGTTCTCAGAGCTACCCATGACTCCTGGGGCCCTTCTGTGGACAGTACAGGCAGCCCACAGTGACCAAGCTGTGTCAGCAAATATGTGATGTTCCCCCCCGGCCCAGCCCCCATCAGTCATCCTCCCTATAGGCACAGGGGCTGGAGGTTTCCATCCTCTGCCTGAAAGTTAGCGCTGAGTCTGCTTCTGTCAGCCTCAGGATCGTCTGTTGTCGAGAGCCGAGAAAGCAGCGCGAAGCTCAGGGAAGGCTTTCTTGATGTTCTTAATGGGGCAGGGCTCCGGGAAGCTGGGGATCTGTCCCTCAAGGGTGGCTTCCGCCTCACTCACCTTGGCATCTTCCTGCCCAGGAGAAAGGGCTGTGGAGCCCGGTTCTGCCCGGAGAGTGGAAAGGACCGCTTGGTCATGTGCCTCTAGGGTTTCAGACTCCTGGAGCTCCTGCACCCTGGCCCCTTTTGCAGGTGTTAGTGCTGTTAGTGGCTCCAGCAGGAGCCCCTGTGGACAGTGTCAGGGCCCCGTTGTGGTGGGGAAGTCCAGGCAGCCAGCCCCAGCAGAGTTCTCGTTGAAAGGGGAGTGAGCTGAAACTGATCCCAGTTAAGGGAGATGGATTAAGGGCTCGGGCAGATTCAAGGGCATCTTGCAGTGGTAGGGGGCGCAGCTCACCCTGGGCAGCTCTCTGGGATGCTTTCCTTCCCTTCCCCCTGGAAAGGCAGTCCTCTTACTGTGACTGTGTAAACGCGGCACACCTTCCTCCCCTGCTGCCAGCTCTCCTGATCCTGAATCCCCTACTTTGTGGTGGGATGAGGGGCCCCAGCCCTGGCCTGACACACCCCATCAGCGTTCTCCCCAAATCTCAACCTGGCCTTCTAAGCCTCTGGCTTCCAGGGCCAAGATTCCTCTGTTATCCTCCAGGTGGGACACAGGTCCTCTGTGTTGCAGTCCCATAGTACTGGTCACATGGGAAGATGCCCCTCTCTTTGATTCCATCCCCCAACCTGCACCCCCTAAACCCTGCAGACTCTGCAGACTCCCTCTGGACTGATTGGAGAGTGCACAGCGTCACTGTGGTAACCTTTCTGCTCACTGAAAAGACATAAATGTCACCTTCCCTTTTTATTATGAAGCTTTAAGCAACTTTAAAATTCTTCAGCCCACAGTTAAGTGCAAATATATTCTTAGTATGTGTGTAGCGGTCCTGTTTGTATTGAATCCTATTAGCTTGCGCCTTGTTAGCTGGGTACTTTTGTTCTTTCTCTGCCCTCTATTTTTTTTTTACATTTATTTATTTTGAGAGACATTTGTTCTTTCTCTGCCCTCTTTTTTTTTTTATGTTTATTTATTTTGAGAGAGAGAGCATGAGCACATGCGTTCGTTGGGGAGGGGCAGAGAGAGAGGGAGAGAGAGAAAATCCCAAGCAGGCTCTGCACAGTCAGCGCAGAGCCAGATGCGGGGCTTGAACTCATGAATTGTGAGATCATGACCCGAGACAAAACCAAGAATCGGATGCTTAACTGTCTGAGCCACCCAGACACCCCCTCTATTTTTTTTTTGTTTTTTGTTTTTTGTTTTTTGTTTTAATTTATTTAAGCAATCTCCACACCCAGCATGGGGCTCAAACTCCCAACCCCGAGATCAAGAGTCGCGTGCTCCTCTGACTGAGGCAGCCAGGCTCCCCTCTTTTAGTCCTCTTCTAATTCAGGCATCCGTCTTTTTGATTGTCTTTATTATTCTGAATTTTGTTATACTAAAGAGGAGACAGAAAATACCTTCTATACAGGGAAGCTAGAATGGTTTCATAGCATTTGTAAGCTTTACTTTCTCACTGTTGTATGCAAAATTGGATTCCGGAAACATTCTGTATTGACGTGTAACTTACACGTAGTAAGATTTATACATCTCACTTGGACAGCTTGATAGATTTTTACATTTGTGTACATCTGTGTGTCTACCTCCCAAATCAAGATATAAAATATTCCTGTCTAGCAGTATTTTTTTTTTTTTTTACAGTTTGATACAAACTCATTTTTCCATTGTTAAAAGCCATATTCCATTAAAGCCTACATAGAAGGCTGTTATTTGTACATAGAACCCCTGTTATTTGTAGTGGCTGTGATGACACTGTTAATATTCTCGGGTTTTCTATCTGTGACGAGGAAGCCCTGCTAGAATTACAAGTCCTGGGCTTGGGTTCTGCCACCACCTGACTGTGACTGCAGGCAGGCCACCTCACCTCAACTTCATTTCTTCTGTAATTGGAAAGAGGAGGATGAGGTCTTCAAGGACCTTGAGCTTTGGCAACCAGTGAGTCAAAACTAGTTAGTTAGGCCCTTAGTACTGTAAGAAACCTGTCATTTGCTAGAGCCTCGCCCTCGGCCTAATACTGTGTTACGCGAACTATGCATTGTTTCATTTAACCTTGACAACAACCCCATGCGATTGGTATTAAACAATACCGTTTTATAGATAAGAGACTGAAGCTGACAGTAGTTGCCTGTCTGATTTGGCCAAGGTCACTCGGCTAGTAAACGGTGGAGCCAGGCTCTAACTAAACCAGTCTCCCAAGTCCTAATCTGTGAGCTGTGCTGGGGAATGGTGAGTGGGTACCTCACGTGGCTCATGGCTTGTGTTGCTTCAGATTTTTCTTCCTTCTGAGTCTGCAGCCAGTCAGAGGCCCGGTAGTCCTTCTGTGAGTCTGCCCTCTGGTCCTGTGTGCTGGTAGTGGCGATTTTCCCCTTTGAGGAAGGCCTGTGTTCTGGAGCCTGTGGGTAAATCATCTCCCTGGCTGACTCGAGCTTTTTAGTGTCTTCTAGCTTCACCTTTGAACCTAACTACCTCTTCTCCTGTGCCCCACTTTTCATTCTCTGCAGGCTAACACATTGCTTCTGCTGTCATCGTTTCTTGCCCAGCTCTTATGGTGTTAGATATTCAGGAATGCTTTCATCTAGAGTATAGCTGAAGAGTCACTGGCCAGGACCACCTTTTAGTGGGCCCTGGGCAGGGTCACTTGGTTCTCCGTCCTTCCCCCACCAGGGGCTAACCTTGAGTGAGCCCTTCTCAGCCTCTGGTCAACGGAGTCTGATTGGTTTCCCTAATCAGCTCACTGTCCAGGCTGTGCCAGGACTGTCAGCTAGAGGAAGTCTCTGAAGCAAACAGGAAGTGTGAGAGACGCCCATCAGCTGGAATTGCTCACTCTTTTACCAGGAAGGACAAAAAGCATGAAGTGGGTGACTTCACGGTTAGAGAAGAGACATATCTAGTGGAGGCTAGGGTGAAGGGCAGCAGCATCTGGCATCTTAGAGGCTTCAGTAGTTGCATGAAGCCAGGAATCAGTCCCCACCCACGGTCTGATCCACCTGTGTTGTCCATGGCACTGATCTGGAAGGGTGCCTTTCTGTCTCTGGCATTCCTCCCTCCTTCCTGTATCAGCTATAGCTCTTTAATGTCTATTTATTTTTGAGAGGGCGTGCAGAGAGAAAGGGGGGGAGAGAGAGAGGGAGACAGAAGACCTAAAGCACAGGCCCCATGCTAAAGAGCACAGAGTCTGATGTGGGGCTCGAACTCATGAACTGCAAGATCATGACCTGAGCCGAAGTCCAACAATCAACCGACTGAGCCACCCAGGTGCCCTCAGCTGTAGCTCTTGTGCTTAAATCGGCTGCCTAGAATCACTGGGGGAACTTACTTTAAAAACATTTTCTGGACTCTACTTTTAGAAATTTTAATTCAGTTGGTCAGGGTTATTTCTAAATGCCCTGGTGATTCTGATAAAAAAAAAGTTTGGTACCCACTGACCTTCTAGTGTCCAGAGCAGAGAAAAGCCAGAGTAAGTGTAGTATTTTGCTGTTTATCTCTCTCTCTCCCGCCCTTGGCTCCAGAACTGGCTGGGCATATATTTAGGAGCTTGGGTCCCTCTGCCCTTTCATGTACATTGTGGGGGAAAGTGTCGGGTGCCCCCCAGTCCTTGTGATCTCTTCCATTTCCTATGAAGATAATAAGATTGGAGATGGTGCTTATACTCCATAGCCTCTGAACAAACCAAGGTTCTGACTTGGAGCGTAAGGGGAGCAGTCATGTCAAGGTGAGTCTTTTGCCATGGGTCTGAAGCTCTGCCCATTTTAGCAGCTTCGTGAAAATATCCAGGAGGAAATCCATCCTACTGGTGTGTTTTTCCTGGTGTTGGAGAAACTGGTTTAAAAAAAAAAAAATCTTTTGGCCCATTCCGTATCTTATAAGAAACTCTGACTACAACTTTAGCTCTTAAAGAGAATTTGATTTTTACCTGAAAGAAGATTTTTGCTATGGCATTTTTGGTTATAATTCCATTACCTGCCTGTACCCGTGGGTAATTCTTGCCTCTGGTTCAGAAGATTCCCACAGTGAGATTCCCTCCCCCAGCTGGCAGGCCAGCTCAGTGTGTGAATTCACCTTTTCCACCTGCCTGGGTGCATCCTCAGCTTCCCAATCTTGGGAGGGGAGGGTATAAAGCTTCCTGGGGTTCTGGGCGTGGCCTTTGCCTGTCCTAAACACGCCCATGTCTTCGCGTGCCCTTTGTGGCAAAATCAGCTTCCTCTGTGTCTTTATTGTCTTGGAAGGTCAACACCTTTGTTCATGTGATCAGCCAGAGGGGCCAGGAATAATACCACGAGGCAACGGAGGCCATAAAAAGTGCCTTGTGTGCCTGCTCATGTGCCTCTGGAAAGCAGGATCAATATCCAGGCAGAATATGTCACCTGCCAGTTTGTGCCGGGGAGAGCACCTACAGCGCTTTTAAAAAATACAGATACTTCGGGCTCCTGGGTGGCTCAGTTGGTTAAGCATCCGGCTTTGGCTCGGGTCATGATCTCATGGTTTGTGAGTTCAGGCCCCACATGGGACTCTCTGCGGTCAGCAAGGAGCCTGCTTCGAATCCTCTGTCTCCCTCCCTCTCCACCCCTCCCCCACTCGGGTTCTCTCAAAAATAAACATTAAAAAAAAAAAAATACAGATCCCAGGCCCTCCTCCAAACCTTTGTAGGAACCTCCAGGGGCCGGCTGCACAGGTGATTTTGAAGTACAGACAAGGTCAGGAACCACTGGATAAGAGTTACTTGTCTCTCCTGGCTTGTTAAAAATACAAGTTCTGTCTGGGCAGGTTTGGAAACCCACTGATTCGATGGGGACAAGACTTAGATGTTATCTGTATTTTTTGACTTATGGGTGCTGATTACTTCCCACCCCAGGAGCACTCAGCCCCAGCTGCTTTGGTTTTGTTGGAATCGGGGACTTGATCTTCCGTTCCCCTCTCCCCACTCCTTCATACCTCCTTCTGTAGTGCCCCAGCCACACTCTGCCGCCCAGCCGGGACGATGTGTCACGTGGATTTGTGGTAATAACCAACTTGTAATTCCATTGTGGTTTCCCTCTGCTGCTGTCGCCTGCCTGGCCCTGGGCGGCTCCTCCCACAGTTGGAAGGAGTCAGGGCCTGCAAGATCACTGTGACTGTGGGCCGGAGCCACACCTTGCAGGCCAGCTGGGCTGCTGCCGCACAAGAAGGTCTCAGGGTCTCGCTCACCCAGCGACCGGAAACAGGGTGGGTGTTGTCTCCAGCATTCTTCCCACCGCAGGGAGATGAGCCAGGAGCGCAGGAGGTAAAGGAGCACACAGGCAACCCGCATCCAGGTCTTCACCTATATGCTGGGTGGCCTTGAACAGGGCATTGAACACCTGAGAGGCAGGCTATTTATGTGAAAAAAAATGGGAGATTGTTTTAAAGCTAAAGGGAGATGATGGTTATGCAATTGCTCGGTGAATGCTAGCCGGCTCTGAAAAGGATTTCTTTGGTAGGCCTTATGAGGAAGGCTCTCAAAGAAGCCAGAAGCACAGACCCTGCCTCAAGGGCCGGAGAGTCTCGCAAACATCAGTGACTGGGGTGAAAAGAGAAAGTTGTAGGGGCGCCTGGGTGGCTCAGTTGGTTAAGAGCTGACTTTGGCTCAGGTCATGTTTTCGTACTTTGTGGGTTCGAGTCCCGCGTCAGGCTCTGTGCTGACCGCTTAGAGCCTGGAGCCTACTTGTGATTCTGTGTCTCCCTCTCTGCCCCTTTCTTGCTCATGCTCTGTTTTGGTCTCTCTCTCAAATATAAGTAAACATTAAAAAAAATTTTTTTTAAAAGAGAAAGCTGTAAAACTGTAAAATATCATAGCACTAGCATTTCTTGTTACTAATAGGGATTCCCCAGCTCCCCCCCCCCCCACCCCCCCGTACTGCCTGCCTTCCTGTATTCTTGGGGAAGAGGTGGCTCCCGGTTCAAACCTCTTTTCCCTTGGTGCTATCCAGAAAGGAAACTGTTTTTCCTGGCTAGTGAATCATGCTTCCTGAAGCTCACTTTTTAAATGAGTTGCTAGGAGGACGGGGATGCAAAAAGGGATTTCAGACTGAACAAAGCAAGCCCTTTGCCGTCAACTTCTTGCATGAGCATAGCCCGTCGCTGCCCACGGATACCCTTCTCTTCATTCACGCCCCCGTCCTCTGACTGTAGGGGGATGCACTCCCCTTGCCGAGGGGGCAGCTCTGGGCTGTACTTGCTTGGGCTCTTGTTCTGAAGACCCCTCCTGCATTGACTCCATTCTGCTAAGGGTAGTTGAATCAAAGCTTTTTCTTTCCAGCTTAGGTTCAGATGCTATACAGATGTTTAGGATGAAATACCTCGTCACAGTACTCGTCTGTAAAACATTCTGTAAACGTTCTGGTATTTTTTAGTATAAGTCTTCTAGAGGCTTCTGGAAATAGGCTCTTCATCCTTCTTTGCGCCTCCAAAGCTATCACTAACAGAGTGACTAAGATGTCAGTGCGGAACACCGGCTGCTTGGGGTGCAGGTCTCGGTGTCCCTCATTTGTGTCTGCCCTCCCATACTTCCCTGTTCCTTCTCTGCGTCACCTTCTGCCTCTGCCAGTAGAGAATGGAACTGAGGTCTCTGTTGAAAAGGGAAATTTGGCAGCCGTTCTGACTGCCAGCAGAGCTCTCTGGCTTGGGTGTGTGTTTGGTTTTGTGTGTGTTTTGTGTTTTAATGTGTGTGAGACTTCTGGTCCACCAAAAATGAGAGAACCAGGGGGAAGAGGTTTGGGATGAAGGAGTGAAATGGGACTTTGATTCTAGTGCACAGTCCAGCCTCCGACTGAGAAAGTTAGTCCTTCTAGAGACAGCAGGACAAAGTGGCTATTTTGAATACAACTTGCACTGGCCAGTCCCTGGTCCCCGAGTGCCCACAAGGTTGGCCAAGCACCTTGTCTGATGAGCTTTCTATCTGGACTCCCTGTGCCCTGGTCAGCCTCACCATCCACTCTGGCTTTGCACCGAGGTGCGCTGTGATCTTAGCTACAGGACCACAGGTTCGTTGTTTGTTCATCTGGATCCTGGCGTCTTCCCGCATGATTTTTTTGGTACTCCAAGGAGCCTGTTGACTTAACTGTCACCAGGCTGCCATATGCCCATTGTTCTGCGTGTACGTGATACTTGGGATTGGGAAGTAATATGTTTGCTCAGAACCATGAACCTAGAGTTGGGAGACCACTTTTCACTGCTCAGATGATTGTAGGGCAAATAGATGTGTAGTACCTCCTAGTTCGGACTCTTCTCCTAACTTCTGGGAGGTGGGGGCCGGGGGGTTGGCAGGATGGGAGGATTCAGGTCCTCAGGGAGGGCAGCGGGAGAGACCTGTGATTTAAGAGTGATTTGAGAAGGCCTTGCTGTGCGACAGTCTCTGGCCTGACGAGTACTGCTGATCTCTCTTGCAGTTGGAGGTCCCCCGTCCTCACTAAGTGCCTCATCGCGCAGCACCGGCCCCCGCCCCACGCTCACTGGTACCACTACAGCAGGACGGGCCATGGCGGGTCGGGGAGGTGCAGCGCGACCCAACGGACCAGCCGCTGGGAACAAGATCTGTCAGTTTAAGCTGGTCCTGCTCGGGGAGTCTGCAGTGGGCAAATCCAGCCTCGTGCTCCGCTTTGTCAAGGGACAGTTCCATGAGTACCAGGAGAGCACCATTGGAGGTGAGTGGGCACAAGGGAGTGGGGCGGCCTCAGGAATGCCAAAGAAACGCCTTGGCGTTGAGAAGGGAGCCGCCTGCCCAGAGGGACTAAACGTGCCTGCGACGGCAGCACCTCTTCCTCACCTGGGCCCTGGAATCAAATCCAACAGCTGGTCTCCATGCCGGAGTCCCCACCGCCACCCAGTAAGACTTAGCTGGGAGTCCAAAACTGGCTTCTCCTCCCGATTATGCCACTGTACTATTGCGCGGCCTTGGCTAAGGGCCTTCCACTGACCCGGCCTCTGGAAGGGAGACCTTCGGTCTGAGGGTCCTTCTGACCGTACCAGGCAGTGCGTCTGTCCTGGCCTCTCCTACTTTGCAGAATGGGGAAATGGCCTGGTGAGCGGGCCAGCGTTTCTGAAGTTGACCTTTACCCTCGAGCTCAGAGCCTATCATTGATTTCCTGGTGGTCAGCGTGTAGCCCGTGAGGGCGTGGGCTCAGTTCCCTGCCTCAGTGTCCTGTACAAACCTTAGGGGCCAGGGCGGACGTTGGGCTTGAGTCACCCTTTCTCTGCCCTCTTGGTAGGAGGTTTCCAGGCAGCTGGAAGCTAAACGGGCCGAGTCAGCAGTCCTCTGCTGCCTCCTCAGCACCCGAGTCAGGAGCTGGAGACGGGGAAGTGAGGCAGTTTCCCCCACCCTGGGCCCTCAGGGGCATGGGGGGAGGGCAGA
Organism: Panthera leo; assembly: GCF_018350215.1. NCBI lineage: Eukaryota > Metazoa > Chordata > Mammalia > Carnivora > Felidae > Panthera > Panthera leo. The sequence goes on along the minus strand of NC_056692.1, from coordinate 40,474,911 downwards.
GCAGGGAGCTGGCTTCCACTCTGAGCTCTCTGGGATCCTCCCCTGGTTCCCAGCGGGGAGGGGACTCCCACCTGCCTGTCCCGGCTCTGGGACTCCTCCTGAAGCATGTGCCCAAGCGCCACATGCTCCCTTGTCTCCTCAGACCAAAGATAGGGTCACTGTGTTCCCTGAAGGTCGAGCCACAGGGTGGCCAATCAGGAATGGGTCAAGGTCAAAGCTGGGGGTGGAGGCTAGCCAGCATGCCTGGAGGTGGCAGGGGCAGCCGGGAAGCCAGCCACCCAGCCTCCGCCTGGCAGTGGAACAGCGTGTACTTTCAGGCGGCCCCAGTGTAGCTAAGTGTGTGAGTGTCCTCAGGAAACCGAAGGCCAGCAACACCCCTGGGCCGGAGCAAACTGAGGGACTAGGGAGGCTTCCAGCCTGACTGTCCCCTGTGAGGGGAGGTGGGGAGGGGGACGGGGGGAGTGGTGGGCCCACCCTTCTGTGCTTGGGAGTCCATTTTCCCCTGGGCTTTTCCCTCTCCTGCCCCTTGCCAGTCCTCCTCGGAGGTGCTCCTAAAACGGTTCAGGTGCGGACAGACATCCCTTCTGCCCTTGCCTAGTGTGGGTCTGTAAGGCCTGTGCAGCCCCCAGTCCCCTTGACACATGGCAGAAAAATACAAACACCACCTACCCTGCTTCAGCCGCTGGGCTGGGGGCTTTTCTGGGCCCATCTCAGCAAAGAGTCCACATGCAGTACTGGGGAGATATGTGGGGGTGGCTTCTTGAGCTCCTTCTTGCCTTATAACACCACCTTCCCTCTTACAGCGGCCTTCCTCACACAGACGGTCTGTTTGGACGACACAACAGTCAAATTTGAGATCTGGGACACAGCTGGACAGGAGCGGTATCACAGCCTGGCCCCCATGTACTATCGGGGGGCCCAAGCTGCCATCGTGGTCTATGACATCACCAACACAGTAAAGATTTCCCCTTACTTCTCAACACTTTGTTCCTGGATGGGATGTGGGCAGATTTCCTCTGTCGTTTGGGGGTGTCTCACCAGAATCTCCAGGGCGGTAGCATCTTAGACACTTGGGCTCTGCCAGCTCGAGCTTCCCTAAGTGAGTGGCCCTGGGCAGAATGCCGCCTCTGTCTCTCTGACATTCTGGCCTTGTCTCCCCAGGATACATTTGCACGGGCCAAGAACTGGGTGAAGGAGCTACAGAGGCAGGCTAGCCCCAACATCGTCATCGCACTTGCAGGGAACAAGGCGGACCTGGCCAGCAAGAGAGCCGTGGAGTTCCAGGTGGGGGGAGGACAGGACTTGGGGGGGAGGAGTAAGCCGGCTCCACGCTTGGCTCAGCCTCGGCTGCTCAGGGGCTGTGCGGAGGGCCAAGTGGGGAGGCCGGGGCGCTTTCATCTGCCGTCCTCTCATGACTTGAATGTGGGCCTAAAGGACTTCTCTGCTCCTCCTCGTTCTTTGTCATCGGCTGGTGGCGTGTGTATGCATAAGGATAGCTGAAGCTTCCGCTTATTTTTTGTGTAAACTGACTTTTCAATGAAACTTACTGAAAAAGGATTACTTTTATCCACATAAAACACGCACGAGTAAAATTTACGCGGTACAGGAAGATACATGGAATGAAATTTAAATCTCCAACCCAGACACTCAGTCTCCCTTCCCCCAAGTTCATCACAGTTTCTTATTTTTCTAGAAATATACCCATGCGAATGAATCCCTTTCTTTACATCGATGGGGGTGTGCCCCATAATACTGTGTATTTTTTACCAGGCCCTTAACCAATGGACTTGTAGGTTGTTTGTAATAGCAAACGACTGGAAGCAGCACTGCGGTCAACATCCACATGCTTTTGTATTTTTTCCAAATGTGCATGTGCATTTGTAGGATAACTTTCTAGAAGTATTTTTTTAGCTTAGTGATTTTGAAGGGCAAAAGGCAGAATGGACTTAGGAAAACCTGAGTAAAACATCTGCCAATGTTTGTGAACTGAAAGGTGCTGTATGTGAAGTGGGGGCCTTGGGTGTGGTGCAGATTTGTGGGGGACCCAGAGCAGGAGAGCCTCGGGACTGAAAAATCCCTGCATTGTCTCTATTGTGTGTAAGGCGACTGTGAGGAGGGAAGATTTTTATCCTGGGCCCTGGCCCCTGCCAACTGTCATCATTTCCCTCCTACCCACTTTCTCACCTCCATCTAAACCAGGAAGCACAAGCCTATGCGGAAGACAACAGTCTGCTGTTCATGGAGACATCAGCAAAGACTGCGATGAACGTGAATGAAATTTTCATGGCAATAGGTGAGTTGCTCTCCTTCCCTCCCCTCCCCTGACCAGGGTCCTATCCTATCACTTGGCTGCTGTTTTGTAGTATATGGTAAGTCTGTGGGGTCACTTTATCTGACTGCCAGATATAGAGAGTTCACCCCAGAAGTTTCTACAGCCTGGGCCAAAGTCTCAACATTTCACTTTCTGACCCTTTAGATTACCACCCACCGAAAACCCTACATCACCATCCCCCTACCCACTTCTTAGGATCTTTAGGCTGATCTGGCTCTGTAGTGAGTCATCCTGCCCGGGTTTGAATCCTTGTTTTATCATTTAACTCTGTGGTCCTGGGGCAAGTTATTTAATCTCTCTTGGCCTCAGGTTTGTTTTTTTTAATGTTTGTTTATTTTTGAGAGAGAGAGAGACAGACAGAGAGACAGAGAGACAGACAGAGAGAGAGGGAGACACAGAATCCAAAGCAGGCTCCAGGCTCCGAGCTGTCAGCACAGAGCCCGATGTGGGGCTCGAACTCATAAATGGTGAGATCATGACCTGAGCCGAAGTTGGACACTTTACCGACTGAGCCACCCATGCACCCTCTTTGCCTCAGTTTCTTGAAACACTCAGAATGCATGCACCTGGCGCAAAGAAGCGAAGCTCCCCCATGGGTTATCCCAGATTGGGTGGTACAAAGGCCAGCTTCCACTCAAGCATACTTGGAAGAGTATTGGGGTAGCCCCACAAATGCATATTTCCCCTCCTCTTCCAAACAGCTAAGAAGCTTCCCAAGAACGAGCCCCAGAATGCAGCTGGTGCTCCAGGCCGGAACCGAGGCGTGGACCTCCAGGAGAACAACCCAGCCAGCCGGAGCCAGTGCTGCAGCAACTGAGCCCCCCTTGCCTGCCCGCTGCCCCCACCTCCTCCGCCTGACCGACCCGACTGGAATCCACTCTAACCAATCGCACTTAACGACTCGGGCTACCACTGGGGGGGCAGGGGGAGGGGTCCGCCATGATTTCTCCATAGAATTTTGATCATAGGCCGGAGTGAGTTATTCCACCTGCACCTTTCTGTACAAATACTAATTCAATTTTAAGTCTTAAGTCACTTTTTTAATATATATGATCTTCTGCTCTTCCCACTTCCAGCCCTTTCTACTGCTCTCCCACTCTTCCTCTGCTGGTAGTAGCCACGTGCCCCTGTTCCCCCCCCACCCTTGTATGTGGGGAGGCGGGGGTTGGAGCAGTTACCCTTCTTTCCCTCTTGCTGATTAGCAGACTCAGCAAGAGCATCCATATCCTTACTGTGTTTGGAGTGGGTTTGGTTCTGGGTGGTGGCCCTAAGGGGCGAGGGAAGGGAGAGGCAGCTCTTCCCTCAGCTGGCTGTCATCAGGCTGCAGCCCCCCCCCCTCACCCCCTGACGCACAGCTGGGAGAGAAACCACAGCATTACCACAGCATTATTGTGACAGCCACCAACCCATTCCCCATAGCCCCCCTCCCCCTCCGTCACCCTGACCTCTGGCTCTGAGCCCTGTTCTGACCAAATCACGATGATGAGTATTTGGGGGTGGGTGGGTAAGGGGGGGGTGGGTGGGAGGGGATGGAACCAACTTTTTCTGTATTTTGTATTGTATGTTTTCTTCAACATGTAACCAATCAGTATCTTGTCAATATAGTCAGCCGATCGATCGACCTCCCACTTGTCTTCCTTGTCTCTCTCTGGCAGTTTATCAGACCGCATCTGCTCTAGCTTACTTGAACTAACTTCACTCCCCCACCCCCCACCCCGCAAAAGTGAAGGGATGCTGGTGGTGATGGTAACCAAGAGAAATAGGCCCTTGCTCTACCAGCTCTAAGGGGTAGGGTGGGGTGAGAGTGACCTGGGGCTGAATCTCACCAAGTTTGAAGTTGAGGGAGGGGCCCGCATTTGCCTCTCCCCCACTCCCTCCAGATTCTACTGGGGTGATGTACAGTTTGTATTTGAAAATAGTTGGTCTCTGGAACACCAGAAACAACCTCTTTGGGGTTTTCCGGTTAGTCTGGACCAGGCTTGTGAAGGACTCGGTCCTCTCACCCTCCGCCCAGGTGACCTCTGAAACCTTGTGTTGTTTAGAAGGCCAAGGCCACACCAGGTCCAAGCCATCTGGTCCCTGGTCTGTCAGGGCCCTCTGCTGGTTGTGGAGCCTCCTGGACCTCTACTGCTCCCTGCTGGAGCTACTGCTCCAGGCAGTGAGCTAAGCTGAGTGGGCCACACTGAGCGGGCCCCCAGCTTCTCCCAGGACCACAGAGGCCCGGTTCTTGGTGGACTACCACCTTAAAGTGCCTTTCCTGCCTCCCCGAGCCCTCTTTACCTCCGTTATGCCTCGACCTCTGACCCCGACCCCAAGAAAAGACCACGGAACGCTAAGACTGCTGCTGCACACCAGGGTTGTTTATCGGGTCAGGCTAGGTTGACCCTTATTAGAGCCACGGCCCCGGAGTCTCAGGGATGGTCCTGTTTGGGCCTCAGGGGGAGGCAGCGCCCGGCACTGGCCTCGGACGCACAGCTGGCCCGAGGGAGTCAGGCTGCAGGTCATGGCGGCTGGATCCAGGTCCGGTGGTAGTTGCATCTGCCGGTACACCCTTTGCGCTACGCGGTAGCCGGCCCCGTCCCGGCTGCAGCCCTCCAGTTGCCGCTTGCCCGTCACCATCAGACATTGGCCGTCCACTTGCACCAGCAGCTCGTCGGGAGTGAAGCCGTAGGTATCCACCTTCATCTGGAAGCCATCCTCCACGGGGAAGTTGTTCTGCGAAGCTGCCGAATCGTCCCTGAGCAGCCGTACCGGTAGCGTGGCCACCTGGTTCTGTTCAGCGAGGGCTGCGCTGGGACAGGGGGATGCCACCCGGCTCCTGCTGGGGAGACCGCTACCGACCCGCTGCATCCGAGTGAGCAACTGCTATCCAAGGGCAGTGGCGCGAGGCACGCGGGCAGCGGCGCGCAGGTCCGGGGAGGCACTCGCGAACCCCGGCTCCCTCAGTGACCCCGGGCCGGCCCGCTTCAGCAGTTTCGGGTCAGCCACACGAATCCTGCTTCCACAGGCCAGGTGGTCAGCCACCATGGGGCACCGCTGCTGCTTTCATCCTGACTCCTGCCCCACTCTCAGGCCCTTCCCCGCTTCGGTCACAGGGCCCCACGGCTCTGGGCTGTGACCCACCTACGTACGCTGAACGACGCCAGACGTGCGATCCGGACCCTGGAGCACTCGCAAGCACCGGGCGGAAGACGAGATTGAGCCACTGCGCTCTTGCCCTTCCAAGAATCTGTCCCGAGGACAAGGATTGTCCCCTGGGACAGAGCCAACGGGATGTGACCATGGGGTCTTACATTCTCCGAAACCCCTTTTTCTGACCGCGCACAAATCCTGTGATGACAGATGGGGCTTGGGAGATGAACGCGACTTCCCGGTTTCCTGCATTCATCAGACCCTGGGCCTTCTGTGGCAGGCTCAGGGCTGGGTTCTGGGACAAAGTTGAAGAGGCGGGCCCTGCCCTCGAGGTGCCCACGGGGTTACGGGGAGAGCCATTCACAAACACTGGGATGTGCCCTCCTTTACTTCTACCTCATCCCCGTCTCAGTATCCCTTGTGATCATGGCCATACCCCTGGCGCTCAGTGATTTTATAACAATCCTTTATTGCTGAAGTATCACGTATATACAGAAAAGTCCACCAAAGAGTAGAGTGGAAGTATCCCAAAGACAACAACACCCTTGCAACTTCACAGGTTCAGAAAGGTAACTGCTGCGTTTTAATCTCCATCATAGGGGCAAGTCTGTGTCCGCAGTGCGGGCCAGGGTTGGGGCAGGAGGGGATGTGCCAGGAAGCCATCACAACTCCAGGCCCCAGAGCTGCACTTGCACCCTCGTGGGCAGAATCTACGATTCCCCTCAACTGAAGCCTGTTTTCTCAGATGCTTCTCCAAGTCCCCAAGAAAACAGCAATCTCCACTGTCCCAGAAGCCTCCAAGAGAGAATGAAGTGAGGAGGAGCCAATCTAGGGTAATGGCTCAGGCTTCACTCGCTTGTCTGGGACCAAGAGACAAGACAGAAAAGTCTGGAAGCCGCAGGCAAAGGGAGCGGCAGTGAAAGACTACAATTCCCGTCATGCCCCGGCGCAGCGACGCCTGCGCATTGTGCGCCGGTTGCCCATGCGGCCCTAGGGCTGGGAGCGCCGCGCCGCTCCGCTGCGGGGGAGGCCATGGCGGAACCTACCCAGGCCTCAACCCCGGCGCCGGCCACGCAGTCCCGTCCCCTTCAGTCTCCAGCCCCTGCCCCAACTCCGACTCCTGCCCCCAGCCCGGCTTCAGCCCCGACTCCGGCTCCCACTCCGGCACCAGCCCCCGCCCCAGCTGCAGCCCCAGCCGGGAGCACAGGGACTGGGGCTCCCGGGGTAGGAAGTGGGGGCACCGGGAGCGGAGGGGATCCGGCTCGACCTGGCCTGAGCCAGCAGCAGCGCGCCAGCCAGAGGAAGGCGCAAGTCCGGGGGCTGCCGCGCGCCAAGAAGCTTGAGAAGCTAGGGGTCTTCTCGGCTTGCAAGGTGGGGGCGGGGCCTGGGGTGAGAGGGGGCGGGGCCTGGGGCATCCCAGGGCCCGGGTGGGAATAGGGGCAAATCTCTGGCTGGGGATCTGCTCCCCCTTCCCGGTTACAGGGTTACTGACTGATTCTTCTGCCTCCAGGCCAATGAAACCTGCAAGTGTAATGGCTGGAAAAACCCCAAGCCCCCCACTGCACCCCGCATGGACCTACAGCAGCCAGCTGCCAACCTGAGCGAGCTATGCCGCAGCTGTGAGCACCCCTTGGGTAAGGCAGGTAGTGCCCTTGGAGCTAGGGCGGGGTCAGGCTGGGTCCTGCTTGGACAGGATGATTTAAGTGCCACAGAGCTTCATTTGTGGAACCAAAAATATCTCCTAAGGAAGGATTGAGTTGGGAGCATGTATTCCCCAAGGGAAGCGAAAGGAAATTTGCCAGCCCTGAAGAGACAGTGGCCACCCAAGGACTGATGTAGGAGCAGTCAGTCTCATTGCTGGTCACGCTGGTTGGAGGGACCGAGGGTGTAAATTGCCTGGTGGTGAAGAGGGACAGGAAGCTCTGGTGATCTGTCCATTCTTCCCAACCCTACCACCTATCCTTGCAGCCGACCACGTGTCCCACCTGGAGAATGTGTCAGAGGAGGAGATTAACCGGCTACTGGGTATGGTGGTGGACGTGGAGAACCTATTCATGTCTGTTCATAAGGAGGAGGACACAGACACTAAGCAGGTGTATTTCTACCTCTTCAAGGTGAGCTTTGTCCAAGTGAGTGTGGATGAGCACGGTAGACAAGGCTAGGGAGTCGGCAGCTCTGAGCTCTGCTGACCTCTGCCCCTCCTTCCTCTTCCTCCAGCTTCTGCGGAAATGCATCCTGCAGATGACCCGGCCAGTGGTGGAGGGCTCCCTGGGCAGTCCCCCGTTTGAGAAGCCTAATATTGAACAGGTGGGATGAGGAAGGTGGTAAGAGAATTGGGGGCATCTTGGAGGACTGAGGAGGCTGTGTTCCCCATCCTGTCAAGTTGAGAATAAGGGAGAAGTCCAGAAAAGAGAGGATGTTTTGTGCTTCAGGTGGACATGGGGGTGGGAGTGGGGCAGAGTTTTTCTTCACCGGGAGCCCCAGAATGAGAGGAGAGCTTTACCCTGCCCTCGGGAAGCACCAGTGTTTGGATTAGAAGCCCCTGCTTGCTGCTCACGTCTCCTTCCTGGTTCTGTCCCCTGCCCGTCCCTTCTCAGGGTGTGCTGAACTTTGTGCAATACAAGTTTAGTCACCTCGCCCCTCGGGAGCGGCAGACGATGTTTGAGCTCTCAAAGATGTTCCTGCTCTGCCTTAACTACTGGAAGCTTGAGACGCCTGCCCAATTTCGGCAGCGGTCTCAGGCCGAGGACGTGGCTACCTACAAGGTCAATTATACCAGGTAGGCCCAGCCAAGGGCAGCATGAGGAGAGGCTTGTAGGCCCAGCCTAGGTTCAACGTCTCCATTCTCACTTCCCACCTCCCCACTGGCTCCAGATGGCTCTGCTACTGCCACGTGCCCCAGAGCTGTGATAGCCTCCCCCGCTACGAGACCACTCACATCTTTGGGCGAAGCCTTCTCCGCTCCATCTTCACTGTGACCCGGCGGCAGCTGCTAGAGAAATTCCGGGTGGAAAAGGACAAGCTGGTGCCTGAGAAGAGGACCCTCATCCTCACCCACTTCCCAAAGTAAGGCTCATTCTGGCCTATCCGGATTTTGCCCCAGTTCACATCCGCCTGTTGTCCCCTTTTTTCCAGGAAGGCTTCCTGGAATGGTCCCTCCTTTCCCTCCATGAGCCTTCTGGGATCTGGGTGTCTACCTGGCAGACTTGTCCGGGGCCCAGATGCAACTTGCTGGCATTTGCCTTTGCGTGTACTAGACTGGGGATGGCAGGTACATTGCCCTAGTGCTAACATTACCCCTGCCCACGCCCCTGGTAGATGTGACTAATCATTTCCCACGGGGTCTGGACACAGCCTCAGAACCCTTCCCACCACAGCCTGCCGAGAAACCAGAGGTTACACTCGAGGTGAAACCGATTTCCACTCCTGTTGTAGACCTTTCTGTAAAGTTTTCCTCTGTTTTGCAACACTTTCCTCTCATTTGAAACCAGGATCGTAGCTACTCACCTTGAGAAGCCGTTACTGACTAATCCAGGCCCTTCAGTGCCCCCTCTGCCACCAGGTGGGAATATGAGGTGACAGGAGGGAGTAGATTCTGAGCCCCCATTTTGATACTGAGGTGCAGGGTGGCTCGGTGCCCTGCCTGGCCACATAGCACAGGATGGTGCCGGCTCACGCACCCGGTCGCCCTGTGCTACACACCGCGGCAGACTGGGCCTCTGATCTCTGTCCTGGATTGTCCAGTCCTGCTACTTTTGACTAGGGGCTCAAGAGAGGCAGGGGAGTGTCTCTCCCCGCCACCCCCTGCCCCCAGGCCAAAGGTTGTTTCTCTTCTTCAGCTCCCAGCCCCCTGAGAACCCGGTTTCTTTGACCTGCCTCCAGTTCTTCTGGCGTCTGGTCCAGGCTGCTGTGTGGGTCGGAGGACAGGGTTGGGAGACAGACTGTACCCTCCCCACAGATTCCTGTCCATGCTGGAGGAGGAGATCTATGGGGCGAACTCTCCGATCTGGGAGTCGGGCTTCACCATGCCGCCCTCAGAGGGGACCCAGCTGGTGCCCAGGCCAGGTACACGCCCTGGTAGGCTCTGTAGGCTTTCGGCTTGGCCTTCCTGGCTGAGCTTGGCCTCCTGCCGGGGAGGAGGCACTGTGGATGGCAGCCGCGGGGACATGCGGGAGGGTGCGTCTGGGGCTTAGAGGGCCCGGATCCCTTTGTGGGACCCATCGCCACCTTTGACCACCCCCCGCTCCCCCTGATTTCGCTCACCCTCAGCTACGGTCAGCGCGGCAGTTGTTCCCAGTGCCCCCATCTTCAGCCCCACCATGGGTGGGGGCAGCAACAGCTCCTTGAGTCTGGATTCCGGAGGGGCTGAGCCCATGCCAGGTGGGTACTTGACCCCTGACCCTCATTCACCCCTCCCCTAACCTCTTGCTGTCCATGGGAGACCCTGCCAACCTTCCCGGCAGGTGAGAAGAGGAAGCTCCCAGAGAACCTGACCCTGGAGGATGCCAAGCGGCTCCGCGTGATGGGCGACATCCCCATGGAGTTGGTTAACGAGGTCATGCTCACCATCACCGACCCTGCGGCCATGCTGGGGCCTGAGGTGGGCAGCCCGGCTCACTGACCAGTGTGGGGAGGGGACCTCACCGGCCTGAGGCCCCGGCTCACCACCCCTCCTCTGGTGCCCAGACGAGCCTGCTGTCTGCCAACGCAGCCCGGGACGAGACGGCCCGCCTAGAGGAGCGCCGCGGCATCATTGAGTTCCATGTCATCGGCAACTCACTGACGCCCAAGGCCAACCGGCGGGTATTGCTGTGGCTCGTGGGGCTGCAGAATGTCTTCTCCCACCAGCTGCCGCGCATGCCCAAGGAGTACATCGCCCGCCTCGTCTTTGACCCGTGCGTCCCCAGAAGAGCCCCAACCACACCTGGGCACCTGTCCTTGGCCCCCCTATGTCCCCCTACCCCCTCCTCCTCCTCCAACCTGTGGGAATACTTGTTCCTCTGCTCTCGGCACTGAGTGCGGCCCCGCCCTCCAAAGCTGTGGGGATCCTGGGAGCATTTGGGGAACAACAGGTAGGGGCAGTGACCTGTCCCCTCTCCCCTTAGGAAGCACAAGACTCTGGCCTTGATCAAGGATGGGCGGGTCATTGGTGGGATCTGCTTCCGCATGTTTCCCACCCAGGGCTTCACAGAGATTGTCTTCTGTGCTGTCACCTCAAATGAGCAAGTCAAGGTGAGTGCGTGTTCCTGGCCCCAGCCCCTTCCAGCCACCTGCTTCTCAGTTTGGACTGGGTCAGAGCAATAATCCCAACCCTTCTTCTAGTGGCCAGGCAGTTCTTCCGGGCCCCACAAGGTGGCATTTGTCCTTTGATAACTGCGTATTAAGACACTTGTTGACAAATGGAGGCCCAAAACCAGTAATGCTTTTAAATGGACCTGAATTTCCTTCACAAGAACATTCACATACACTGGGGAGTTAATAATTTTTACACTAGCCCTGGGCTGGGTGATCGTCCTGCGTTCTGTCCTGGAATTGTCACAACAGACCCACTGGTAGGGTTCCCGGTTCTCCTGTTCTACATAACCCAGATCTGCAGGGTGCCTCCCTGGTCTAGACATGTGTGGAAGACACTCTCTTGAGGGTTCAAATGTTGCACTGAGTGGGGCTCTTGTGATTCCTCTTCCCCTTTCCCCCCAACTCTGACGCCTGGGAACTGGGAACCAGTGACACGTGGACGGCAACTTCCTGGTTGGGATTTCCATCCTGGCCTTAACCGTGGCTGGCTGTCTGACCTTGGACACATTTCCTAACATAGTTGAGTTTCAGTTTTTTGTTTTTGTTTTTATAAAAATGGAGGTAATAATATTTACCTCATGGACTGACTTGAGAGTTGGTCTGTAAAGTACCAAGCACCACACCTGGCCCAGAATAAGTGCTCAGAAAGTCTCCTTCACATTCTCCCCACAAACTCCCCTTCCTCTGCCAGTTGCCTTTTCTCCTGTATGTCCAGGATCCCCTAGCTGTCTCTACATCCTATCCAGTCTGCTCCTTCCTCTCTGGGGCTCCCCTGGTAAGCCCTGCTCGCCTCCCCCACAGGGCTATGGGACTCACCTGATGAACCACTTGAAGGAGTATCACATCAAACACAACATTCTCTACTTCCTCACCTATGCCGACGAGTACGCCATTGGCTACTTCAAAAAGCAGGTGACCCTCCCCTCCCTGCACACTTGCCTGCTGCCTGGGGCTAGGGGTCATTCTGTCCATCCCCCTGTTGTGGACGGAATGGGAGTCCCTTCATGTCCCCTGCTTCATCCAGCACCTGCGAGGAGATCTTTCTCGCCCATCTTCCTGCCCCTCCTCCCCCCCCACCCGCCGCGCTGCTGCCCCAGTGAAGAGTGAGGGCCTGGAGGGCAGTAGGGCAGGCTGGAGGAATGTTTCCCATCCAGGGAAACATTGCCAGGGAGTCGGGAGGGGCAGCTGACCTGGAACCTTTCTGGGGACAGAGTGATTGAACTCACACAACACAGAGCATTGTACCAGCCACCACAGGAGGGGATTCAGGAACCCGGGAGAACAGACAAGGCCTGCACCGCCCCTCAGAGGCTCCTGGGGGAAGAGCTATTCAAGTTGGAGAAGCCTTGTCGACAGATTGGGTCATAACTGTCCACTCCCTAGGGCTTCTCCAAGGACATCAAGGTTCCCAAGAGCCGCTACCTGGGCTACATTAAGGACTATGAGGGTGCAACATTGATGGAGTGTGAGCTGAATCCCCGGATCCCCTACACGGAGCTGTCCCACATCATCAAAAAGCAGAAGGAGGTGTGTGTGCACATGTGCGTGCACTCATCGTTGGGGCTTACCGTGTGCACGTGGGGGAGGGCACGCATGCGTGGGTGTGTACCACAGGTATGTGCGTGTGTGAGCCAGGCCTGGGGTGGGCCGGGATCTTGGTTCTCGCTTTGCCTCCCAAGGAAGTTAGGAGGCGAGGCGCCTGGACTCAGCGGCAGGGCCTCTGACTGTGGCCCTTGGGAGGGTTTCCGCTGGGACTGGAGTCGGCCCCTCAAGACGCTGCCTTCCCTCAGATCATCAAGAAGCTGATTGAGCGCAAACAAGCCCAGATCCGAAAGGTCTACCCCGGGCTCAGCTGCTTCAAGGAGGGTGTGAGGCAGATCCCTGTGGAGAGTGTCCCCGGCATTCGTGAGCAGGGGTCTTGCTGGGGGAGGGGGCACCCTGCTCGGTATGTGTTCTCGAATTCTTAGGGATGCTCTCCCCACCCACTCCCCACTTTGCAGGAGAGACAGGCTGGAAGCCGTTGGGGAAGGAGAAAGGGTGAGTGCTGTGTGGAGGGAGAGGGTGTTGGGGGAGGCAGAGGGCCAAGGGCCTCAGACGTGGTGTCTCTCACCCCAGGAAGGAGCTGAAGGATCCAGACCAGCTCTACACAACCCTCAAAAACTTGCTGGCCCAGATCAAGGTGGGGAGACTAGGTTCCCTTCTGGGGGTGCCTGCATCAGCGACTCTGGCTTTATGACCCATTCTGGGGTGGGTGGCGGTCATGAGGTGGGCTTGGGGCACAGTGGGCCTGGCTCCAGCTCAGCTTTCCTCTCTAGTCACACCCCAGTGCCTGGCCCTTCATGGAGCCTGTGAAGAAGTCAGAGGCCCCTGACTACTATGAGGTCATCCGCTTCCCTATTGGTGAGGACACTCCATTCCGACCCTTTCCTTCCTCTTTGGCCCCCAAATCTACTCCTGCCTTCTCTGGACCCCACAGCCCCGCTCGCCTCAGCCTCTTAAAAGCATGCCTTTACTTCCTGCTGCCCCAGACCTGAAGACCATGACGGAGCGACTGCGCAGCCGCTACTATGTCACCCGGAAGCTCTTTGTGGCTGACCTGCAGCGGGTCATTGCCAACTGCCGCGAGTACAACCCCCCGGACAGCGAGTACTGCCGCTGTGCCAGCGCCCTGGAGAAGTTCTTCTACTTCAAGCTCAAGGAGGGGGGCCTCATTGACAAGTAGCCTCTGGCTTTGGACCGCAGCCTTGACCTGGAATGTCTCCACCTTGGGTTCTGATCCCATCCTGAGGGGTGCCCCTGGCGCCCAGGTTCCTCTCAGCTTAAAGCACTCCAGCCCCGGGCCCTGCAGCCCTTTCTGGATCCTCAGGCACCCCCAAGCCTGCAGCTCTGTCCCACTCTCCGTTGTATCTGACCTTGGGCAGGGATCTCCTGGATCTGGGGTTCAGCCCCTCTACAGTGGCTGGTGGCTAGAGGATAAACCCTGCCCGGCCCCAGTGGCCCCCAGCCCTGTCCCCACAGAGCCACGAAGTCCTGGAGGCCTCGGCCTCGCCTGGCCCACTGTTTGCTTGAGGGCTAAGACTGCCACTTTTAGCTCGTGGGAGGGGGCTTCAGGGTTTGGAAGTTCAGCTGGGACTGGAGTGGCCATGCCTCACCCTGCACAGTTCTGTCTGTCCCCCAGGGGTGGGGGACCTGGGGACCATTCATTTCCTGGCATTAATCCCTCAGAGGGAACAATAAAGCTTTTTTTTTTTTTTTTTTCCTTTTCCCCCTCTGTGTGATTGTTTCTTTGGTAGAGTCCATAGCCTGAACAGGCTGACCCTGTTCCCGGTACCTCCTACAAGCTGGAGTCTATTAAACTCCAGATTGTCCTGGGGCCACCCTCCCCAACAAGCCTCATACCTAGTGCCACGCCCCTGGGACGATGGCACCTGCCTGGCCACAGCCCTACTTCCACTCCTGCCCAGGTGTGGGTGCTGCAGCGGTCCCAATCACCGGGCCACCTTCACCTGGGTGGACATGGTTACAGCTGATTCAGAAGGGTGGGGGGTGGGGTGGAGACCTCTCTTGGAGGAGGGGCCGGCAGGACCCCGGAGGAATGAAAGGGTGCTTTCCTGCAGGTTTTTCAGGCAACGGGGATTTCTAAGGCAGATCTCTGACAGAGCTGGCTCCTCCCCTGAGTTTCAGTTTCTGTTTCCTATCTCAGCACAACGCTGGGCCGGCGACCAACACCAGGCATTGGGGCTAACCACCCTCTGTGCCTCGGCAGGTGGTGCAGATAAGAACTGGCAGGGCAGGGGTAAAGTGTAGTCTGTGTTACTCGCCTCCCCTTCAGATGATCAGATCAGATTCCAGGTAGGTCCCTTCGGTGCCCTGCTCCACCTCCCTCGAGTGGGATGGGGACGGCTCTGCACCAGAGTGGGCTGGCCAGGAGCGGGGAGGGAGCCAGGATGGCCAGTCATCTGAGCCTCCTTCCATTCCCAGAAGGGAGCTGCGACCCTACCAGTGGGAGGTGATCATGCCTGCCCTGGAGGGCAGGAATATCATCATATGGCTGCCCACGGGGGCTGGGAAGACCCGGGCAGCTGCTTATGTGGCCAAGAGGCATCTAGAGACTGTGGACGGAGCCAAGGTGGTCGTACTGGTCAACAGGGTGAGTAGCCCGCTCTCCCCTCGTTGGGGTCTCAGCTCCTCAGGTGCCTCACAAAGCCCGCCAGATCTCCAGGGCTGCTGTGGCCACCTCTAAGCTCACCTGGCTTTTCTCTCCTTCCCGTCCCCAGCCAGTTCCTGGAGGTCACGTTGCCTCCTCCCCATCGCCCCAATCCAGCTTCCTCTCCCTGACTCCTTCCCCACCCCCAGGTGCACCTGGTGACCCAGCATTGCGAGGAGTTCAGCCGCATGCTGGACAAACGCTGGGCCATTATAACCCTGAGTGGGGACATGGGGCCACGAGCTGGCTTTGGCCACCTGGCCCGGAGCCATGACCTGCTCATCTGCACAGCCGAGCTGCTACAGATGGCACTGACCAGCCCCGAGGAGGAGGAGCACGTGGAGCTGAACGGTGAGGGCTGAGCCAGGGGGAAGAGTACACACCTGAGGCACCTCGACCTGCCAACCCCAGCGCATCTCTCCTAGTACGGCTGTTGGGATGTTTTGTGGGAGTGAGGGGATCCCCATTCGCCAAACCCCAGCATACACCCTAGTAGAAGCAGATCTGGCTAGAATGCAGGATCTGGGGCAAGCCTCAGCCCCACTGCTGAGCCTCAGTTTACTAATCTGCAAAATGGAGGTAAATCATCCCTGCCTCGGCCGGTCTCTGGAGCCTGGCTGCGGGTTGTGAAGGGAGGAAGGAGTTAGACGAACTGTGGGGACTACATGGAGAAAAGCTGATGGGGAAGGAAAAGCTTTGCAAAGGTCACAGCCTTCCCCTGTGTTCGCCCCCAGCCTTCTCCCTGCTTGTGGTGGATGAGTGTCACCACACGCACAAAGACACCGTCTACAACATCATCCTGAGCCGGTATCTACAGCACAAACTCCAGAGGACACGGCCCCTGCCCCAGGTGCTGGGTCTCACAGCCTCCCCAGGCACTGGTGGGGCGTCCACACTTGATGGGGCGATTGACCACATCCTGCAGGTCAGCTTGGCTCCTATGACCCTCCCGCCACCAGAGTCCTCCCTGCCCTGCCCCGCCCCATGCCCACCAGCCCTACCCAGGCTCTCCTGGGTGACCGTCTGGGCCCCTTTGTCACTGAAGCTGCAGCCTCCAGTGGCTTCTTCCTGCACTTAGAATAGACTCCCATCTGTCTACTGTGGCTTACACAGTTCCATCCGACCCAGCCCTGCCTACCTCCCCAGCCTCATTTCCCTGCACACTCCCCTCACCCCTACCCCACAGGCCTTCTCCAGGTCTCCGGAGCATGTCCTGCTTGTCCCCCTTCTCAGGACCTTTGTGGTCACCGTTCCTTTTGCCCTGAATGCCCTTCCCCCTGCACTTGGCCTGTCTGGCTCCTTCTTGCCTTTCAGGGAACAGCTTAGTTGTCACCTCTTCAGAGTTCTTCCCTGACCTCCCCCACTGCACGCTATCACATCATCGAGTTTCATTCTCCTCAGAGCTCATTAACGCGGCCTGAAGCCCTCTCATTCTGTTATTCTTTCCTGCTTTGTCGATCCGTCTCCCCGACACCAAAATAAGACCTTCTGGATCCCCACTGCCTCCAAAAGCACTGGGCCCAGAGAGGACGAGCAATAAATATTTTGTTGAGTAAATGAATCCCCACTTCCAATGGCCCTGCTCAGTGGTAGCTGGGACCTGTCCTGTCCCAAAGTTCTGCCCGTTGTCCTCATAGGACTCTACCCCAGTCCGGTGAACCCTCATCTCTTGCCCCAGCTCTGTGCCAACCTGGACACGTGGCGCATCATGTCACCCCAGAACTACCGCCCCCAGCTGCAGGAGCACAGTCCTCAGCCCTGCAAACAGTACAACCTCTGCCACAGGCGCAGCCAGGTGAGTGGAAGGAGGGGTACAGGAGTTGGGGGGGGGGTGCTGACATGAAGTTAGGGCACCTGGGGTTGAGCCCTGATTCCACCTCCCCTAGCTCTGTGACTTCCCGTTACTTGCGTTTATATCCGAGCCTCTGTTTCTCCCTTCTGTGAAATGGGGAAGTCGCAGCCCATGCCCACAGCCTGCTGTTTGGTTTGACTCCGACGCCTCTCTGGGCACCTGTCAAAACCCTCCAGCACCCTGTCCGGTGCTTTGCAAACTTTAAACCTGGAGCACTTTGTGCTGAGGCTCTCCCACGGTGCAGACACTGTCTGGCGTCTGCTATGACAGGGCTGCACAAGGGCTTAGAGATTGCTGTTCTCAGGCCAGAGGTCAAGGGCACGTAGCGGGTGGAGGCAGAACAGGAACCAGGGGCAGCAACCTGACCCCTGCCTCCAGTCGGGACTCATTCACATCCCGGCAGGCCTCCCTCCGGAGCTCCTTCTCAAACACCACGGGTCAGGGGCAGCAGGAGCGGTGAGGCTTCACGTGGAGATCGGCGCTCCCGTTGGGTGCTCATTGCTCCCCCATGTGTATGGGAATCCCTTCACTCCCTCTTCTCATCCAGGACCCATTTGGGGACATGCTGAAGAAGCTCATGGAGCGAATCCACAACCGCCTGGATATGCCGGCGTTGAGGCGGGACTTCGGGACGCAGACTTACGAGCAGCAGGTGGTGGAGCTGAGCCAGGATGGTGAGAGGGGCTGTGGACGCGGAAGGCAAGGAGGCGGGGACCTGCCTGGGCGGAGCCTTTGGGGCGGGGCTTAGCCTCTCGGGGGGCGGAGTCTAGGCCGCTGGAGGCCTGAAGGGGCGTGGCCGCTCAAACCCTGAGCCCTCTGCCCACCTGCAGCGGCCGAGGCCGGGCTCCAGCAGCGCCGGGTGTACGCGCTTCACCTGCGGCGCTACAACGATGCGCTGCTCATCCACGACACGGTCCGTGCTGTGGACGCACTGGCCTCGCTGCGGGAGTTCTACGACAGGGAGCGCGCCACTAAGACCCAGGTCCTGCATGCCGAGCGCTGGCTGCTGGCACAGTTCAATGGTGAGGCTCGTGGGAACTGTACTGGTCGGGGCACAGGAGTCAACACAGGTTGGGAGGGTGCCAGTGAGGGTACTGGGGCCCTATTTTTCTAACCGAAAGTCGAGGCCGTGGATAGGGCAAAAGATGTATGCCCACATCTGTGGAAGTTTGCATAGCTATGAAAACGAATTCATGATACTGCCAAAGATTTTTTAAAAGCCATTGAGTTCAGGGACTGTCCCTTGAAAGTCTGGGGTGTGTGGTACCTTTAACCTGAGCAAGCGAGGTGGTCAGAGGGTAAAGTTTAATGCAAGAGACCTCAGCAAGGCTGAGGGGCTGAAGGGGGGGGGGGGGCAAGGATCTTTCTGAAGAGACCTGAGGTTGAGTTAGTTAATCCTGGGTGGCAGAGGTCAACATGGAAAGGTCAAGTGTCATCCTGATAGCTGGGTTAAAGAGGGGTGCTGGGTGAGGTATGTCTGCAAAGGATTCTATACTGTAGGTCCCTGTGGAAGCCTGGCTGGCTGGGTGGGTCCTTTTGGTGCCGTTCAGGGGGAATTAGGAGCCGAGATCCTCAGGCTCCCTCTCCACCTGCAGCCCTATCCCTGTGAACCACGCCCTCTCCCATTGCCCTGCCCACTTCCAGGCCTGAGTTCTGTGCCTCTGTTTTGGGCTTTTCTGGCAGACTACAAGAATGAGCTGGCCGACCTGGCGACACGTAGCCCGGAGAACCCCAAACTGGAGATGCTAGAACAGATCCTGCAAGAGCAGTTCGGAAGCTCCGACAGCTGCCGGGGCATCCTCTTCACCCAGACCCGCCAGAGCGCTCACTCTCTCCTGCTCTGGCTTCAGCAGCAGCCGGGCCTACAGATACTGGACATCAGGGCTGACCTGCTGATTGGGGCTGGGAACAGCAGCCAGAACACCCATATGACCCAGGTGTGGGCTTTGGGGAAAGGAGCCGGGGCTGAAGGAGTTCCTAGGGGAGAAAGGGTGGGGACGGAGTCTTCACAGAGATATGGGGGACTGATTCTCCCCAGGAAGAGGGCAGAGAACTGGGGGAGAGAGGTGGACACTGAGATCCCCAGTACTGAAGGTTTCCCCCATCTGGGGGTCCCTGGGGGCAGAGAGGCAGAAGCTTGCGGATCTGTAGGGAAAGAGGTAAGGGATGTTTTCAGGACAGAGGATCAGAGCTCTGGGGTCCCTTGCTAGAGAAGAATAAGTCCTGAGAGCTCTAGAGTAAAGGGGTGGGGATCCTTAGGAGTCCTTAGGGGAAACAGGGGTTAGGTGGTCACCTGGGAAGATGGGCAAGGCACTGGGGGTAGCAGTGGAGTCTCAGGCTCCCTAGGGAAAGGGGCCAGGATTGTGATTAAACTGGAACCAGGTGAGGCTGGGCTGGCAGGAGGGCGGGCCTGAACCCACCTGGCCTACCATGCTCTTTCTCTTCCTCCACCCCAGAGAGACCAGCAAGAAGTGATCCGGAAGTTCCGGGCTGGCATCCTGAACCTCCTGGTGGCTACAAGCGTGGCGGAAGAGGGGCTAGACATCCCCCAGTGCAATGTGGTGGTGCGCTATGGGCTCCTGACCAACGAGATCTCCATGGTCCAGGTGTGTGAACCCCGTGATGCCAACAGCCCTCAGAGATCCTTGTGGGACCCCAGGCCCGCTCAGGCTCCTCCCTATCTCCTTCCTCAGGCAAGGGGCCGTGCCCGGGCTGGTCAGAGTGTGTACTCGTTTGTGGCGACCCAAGGCAGTCGGGAGCTGCGGCGGGAGCTGACCAACGAGGCGCTGGAGACTTTGATGGAGCGGGCCGTGGCTGCCGTGCAGAAGATGGATGAGGCCGAGTACCAGGCCAAGGTCTGTGGGCAGCCTGCATGCCCTGCGGACAGAGGGGGGCTGAGGATGCTCTTCCTGGAAGGTCTCCGCACACACACACACACACACACACCCCTGCTCCCTCTTCCTCTGGGGGCTAACTTGGCCCACCTGGGAAGGCTTAAATGGACGTGAAGTGTAAAGGCCAAGGGTGGGGCTGCCAGGGAAGGCAATGGTTCTTCTCCAAACGCCTTGAGAACAGGCCTTGTCTGAGCTTTTAATTCCTCATCACCAAATACTTTGTGCATCTGTGAGAGCTGTCTTACAACTCTTCTGGCACCAGGCGGGGGGAGGGAGGGACAAAGACACATGTACAAAATAAGCCCAGAACCAGGACTTCAATCTGTTCCCCTGAGGCAGGGTCACCATCGTCCAGCCTTGCCCGGGATGGCCCCCGTTTACACCTGTTATCCAGCATAATTATTAGTGATGCCCCGTGTTCAATGCAAAGAAGCAGCTTTGCACAAAATCCTCCAAAGAGGAGGCAGAGACTCAGTGACAACACTCTCTCTGCTCCCACCATGCCCCCACCATGCCCCCACCATGCCCCCACCATGCCCCGTTCCATACTCTTTTCCTCCACAGAGCTGCTTCTAAAAGCCCCAGGGAAGGTTGAGGAAAGTTTCTTCTGGGTACTAACGATCTGAGGCCTCCAGGAGCCCTTTGTTCCCTGAGCACATTCCGGGGGGCAGGCCTCTAGGGGCCCCACCTATGTCGTGTCCCCTTCTGACTCCAGATCCGGGATCTGCAGCGAGCAGCCCTGGTCAAGCGGGCCGCCCAGGCAGCCCAGCGGGAGAATCAGCGGCAGCAGTTCCTGGCCGAGCAGGTGCAGCTTCTCTGCATCAACTGCATGGTGGCCGTGGGCCACGGGAGTGACCTGCGGAAGGTGGAGGGCGCCCATCACGTCAACGTGAACCCCAACTTCTCGTGAGACCAGCAGGAGGGGCCGGTGGGATGGGAGGGAGGGCACAGGCGGGATGGGGGACCGGGAACCCCTCCCATCCAGACAGAGCTCTGAGGGTTTGCGAGCTTAAACAGTGTTTTGACAAGTACCGAATCTGCAGACAGGTTTTATCGCCACCCCGTTTTGCAGGTGAGGTGACAGAGGCTCAGAGAGGCTAAATGACTTGTCCAGGCTCCCACAGCCACTATGTGGTTGAGCAAGAGCTGGAATTGAGGACACCAAATGCTGAGGGGCCACAAACTCCTCCCCCCGAACCCCCGCCGTCCTACCTACTCTGAAGGCAGAAGGGCTGGTTGTCCCTGAGCCATTCTGCCATCCTCCATCCCCTAGAGGGGAACCTTCCGCCCCCCTCCATTCGTCCATCCATTCATTAAGGATTGATTAGGGACCCGCTGTGTGCCAGGCCACTGTGCCAAAGATCTCCATGCAGGCTCTCTCATTTAAGGAGGTAGCACTTCAACCAGGACTTGCAGGCTGGATTGGGCTGGAAGGGGGGATGCGTACAGGCAGGGATGATGTGATGGGACTGATTCTGGTTGGTTTGAGTGGGAAAGGCCATGAAGGATGAGACTGAAGAAGACAGACTAGCCTGTGGAGAGCATTAAAGGTCAGGCCTGAAAGTCTAGCCTTTGTCTGGGAGGCAGTGAGGAGTCTTGGGTGAATTTTGAGCAAGGGAATGTCAAGGTCAGATTTACATTTTTAGAAGATCACCCTGGCAGTTGGCGGAAGGATGGCGTGGGTTGGGAGTGCGGATGGAATGGGATGGAAGGATGGGGCAGGGAGATCTGTTGGGGGGTAGTTGGAATCATCCCGGTGGGTAGTCCTGAGGCCTGAACTTGGTTGGAGGGCATGCAACGAGGCAGCACAGACAGGGCTTATTGAAGGTTGGGTCTTCTGGCCCTGGGAAGTCTCTTTGTCTCTTGGCAGTCAGAAAAGCCCAAGGTCCAGGTGGAGGCCCAGCAAGCAGGAGGGCACAAGATCGGGGGCTAAGTGGGGGGCGTCCTGAGCACTGTGGTCCCTCCCATTCCCCTCCAGGATCTACTACACTGTCTCCCGGGGGCCTGTGGTCATCGACAGAACCTTCAAGGACTGGAAGCCTGGGGGTGCCATTCACTGCAGGAACTGTGGGGAGGTAAGTATTGGGGCCATGGCCCTGAACTCCAGTCTTCAGAAGTCCCCAGTCTGAGAGAGGAGGCCCAGCCTCTGCCATCAGGACATCCTCACGGGGATGGGGGAAGCAGCTCTGCCCCAGGAGTCCCTCATCTGAGGAGAGAGGTCTAACAGTGTGACTGGGGAGACGGCTCTGAGGTGGGAGACCCAGGCCCTGCATTCATGGATGCATGATTCTCTCCTCCCCCAACTTGAGGAGAAAAGCCCAGTCTGAGGACGGTGGCCCAAACCAGCCATCTCTGTCCCACCCTCAGGCCTGGGGTCTGCAGATGATCTACAAGTCAGTGAAGCTGCCAGCGCTCAAAGTTCGAAGCATGCTTCTAGAGACACCCCGAGGGAGAGTCCAGGCCAAGAAGTGGTCCCGCGTGCCCTTCCTCGTGCCTGACTTTGACTACCTGCAACACTGTACCCAGAACCTGTCTAACTTCTCCCTGGATTGAGCCTCCTGTCCCTGCAGTGCCTGGCTCAGGCTGCAGGGGGCGGGAGAATCCGTGGCAGCTGCCGTCTTCCACGGGGCGAAGCCCGGGCCCAGGCCCCTCTTGTCTGAGTCACCAGCTCGGGGTGTTTTGCTGACCAGCCACAGACGAACCCGGGCACCCAGGCTGGCTGAGACTCCCACGCCAAGGAAGCAACTGGAGAGCCACAGCTCAGCCTCAGTCTCCCTGCACACTCACAGATACTCCAGTGCACTAGATGGACGTGAGGGTTGGGGGGCATTGGGAGGGAATCTGAGGCAGGAGGCTAGCCCCACTAAACTAGCAATCACCACAACTTCCCTTGACCCCCTGACATTCCTTCCCTGCCAAGGCCACTTCTATTTTTGGAGGCTCCTCATAAATTGAAAATAAAGAAGTAGAAAATTGGTGTAGAAAAGTTATGGTATTTTAAAAATAGATTTGTTGAGGTATAAATGACATAAAATAAACTCCGTAATTACAGTGTATAATTTGATAAATTTTTATTAAAAAATTTTTTGTAATGTTTATTTATTTTTGAGAGAGACAGAGACAGAATGCGAGTGAGTTAGGGGCTGAGAGAGAGGGAGACACAGAATCCGAAGCAGGCTCCAGGCTCTGAGCTGTCAGCACAGAACCCGACACGGGGCTCGCACTCATGAGCTGTGAGATCATGACCTGAGCTGAAGTCGGATACTTAACCGACTGAGCCACCCAGGTACCCCTAATTTGATAAATCTTAATCTGTCTTCCACAATCAAGACAGCAAACATAGCCATCACCCTCAAAAGTTTCCTTGTTCCCATGTATTCCCTCCCTCCTCCCCCCTCCCCTTCCCCCTGCACCGATCTGATATTTTTAAGGTTAAAAGTTGGTGGTGGTGGTGGTGGTGTTTTAACCACCCCTCTTTATGGCTCTCAGGTAACCTTATTTGGAGAGAGCACCCCAAGCCTCCATTTGAGAGCCATCCAGAATGGTCCCCCTGCCCCCTCCAACTCCTGAGAGTCTCCAACCCCAGCATCACCCCTCCATCTTCTCCTAAGCCCCGGGGTCACCTCCCTGGGCTGGGGAGAGGCTGAGAATCCAGGATTGGAGGGGTGGTGCTCAGGTAGGCACTGGAGCGGGGGAACTCGTAAAGGCCTACATTTTCTGTTCTCATTTTAACACGAAAGAAAAAGAAAGGCAAGATCTAGGTTGATTCTTCAGGGAAAGGGCTATTTCTGTAGTAAGAGGCCCAGCAGGCAGGAGTCACCTTCAAGAGGAAGGGAGGGGGCTAGAGCAGAGATTTGAAAGCAGGATGGCAGTCCTTCCTGCCGTCTAATCTCCTTCCTTCCTGCTACATCCTGGGTCCTGCCTAAGAGTAGATGGAAATAAGGCACTTTCTTTTCCCCAGCACCTCCTTTTGGATCTGTCTCTTGTCTGATTGAGGCTGAAAGTCCAGTTCCAGTCTTTTTTGGCCTCCATTGCCCCAGAGGGAACCCCTTTCCCCGGGGCCTCTCTTCCTCCTCATCTTCTCCAGGAGGCATCCCTCAGCATTGGTTCCAGGAGTCACCCTTCTCCCTGCTGTCACATCTCCACCTCCTGGGGCCCGTCCTCTGCCTATCCGGTCCCCACTTCGCCTTCAGTTGTTATCTTCCCCTGCCAGCAACGTGCCTTTTTCAGGTCAATAAAATTAGCGACTGGGGGCAGAGGGGGGGGTGGCAGGGGCCCAGGGGTGCTAAGCTCAATGGCCTTGAATGCGGCTGGACGCACGGAGTCTGGACGCCTGTCATTCCAGGGCTAAACAGTGACAGCTGAGGGGCCTGAGCTGGTGTTGGGGGCAGGGGATGGTGTTGCAAGGAGTGATGGATTGAGGATAAAGATGACCTGGGCACCTAATGGTCCCCTCAGTGGCCTGAACCCCTACACGGCTGACCCCTGGATGGGGGACCCTGACTTCAGAGGAGGTGTCCTCTCACCCACCTTGCCAGGCTGGGAGAGCTTTCTTGAGCTAGGATGAAAGGGGGAACTCAGGCAAGGAGGGGTTCCTAGGCTTTCTTCTTCTGGTGAAGGGTCTTCACGTGGTCACTCCCTCCAGGCCATGTGGGCTAGGCTGCCCGAAGCGGGGGGATCCTACCTTCTCAGCCTTCGATAAGCCCAGCTCCAGACCCTCCCTAGTGGCCCAGAAGCTCTCCTCGCTTTCGGTCCCCCTGAATAAACCCGCCCACCGTACCCGACCGCGGCTCCCTCTCCCCGGCCCCGCCCCCCGAGCCGGGCCCCGCCCCCTCCCCCGGCCAGCCGGGAGCCGCGGCGCTCCCGAGCGCAGCGAGAGCAGGTGGCCGCGGCGGGCTCCGTCTCTGCCCTGCAGGTAAGTCAGCGACGCGGGCTGGTCCACGCTGAGGACCTCGAGGGCAGCGCGGGAGAACAAGGTAGCCCCCTCCACCTGTCCTGTGCCCTCGTCTCAAAACTGGGGGGCCCCACGAGACGGTGAGGACAACCTTTTTGGTTCTGCCGCGCCCCGACGCTCGGCATCTAGCTAGTGGGACTAAAAACTCTGGCGAAGTTTAGAGGCTCCTGGCTGGCTATCCCTGATGCCGGCGTGGGCTCTGAGGGATGAGAAGAGACAGAGCATTAGGCACGCAGCTTTCTGAAGGAGAGCGGGTTGGGGATGGTGACTGCAGGGCTCCGGGTGAGGACCCTTTCGCTGACTCCGGGTGCCCCGTGCCTCATCCAAGTGTAGCATCCTATTCCCACCCTTCGGGAGGGATAGGGTGAAGCAAACAGCTTCTGTTCTGTGGGTAAATGAGATAAGAGCACATAGCTGAGCTGGGACCTGGGTTTTCCCGTAAACCCAGGGCGCGTCCGCATCATTTGTTACACCTGGGTACAGATACACGTGGGTAACAGGGCTGAGGGAGCAGGGGATCATCCAGAAGGTCTGGGGAACCCAGAGAGCCGGGGGACTGAGTAGATCTTTTCTGTGTTCATGTCCCAGAGCCAGTCGGAGAAGATGATCACAGAAGGGAGCCTTACTGCAGACGCGGGGTGCATTTGTACCTTCCGCGTTGGGATTTGGGTTGTAGGAAAGGGGTCCTGCCTCCTAGTACTCAAGGAAGGCTTCCTGGAAGAGGAGGTCCTGGACTGACAGCTCAGATGTCATGCTCAGAGCTCTGAGCCACAAGGGAAGGTCAGACTCCGGGCCTTGGTGCTGGGCTGGGGTACAGCAGAGGATCCCAGATTGTAGAAAAAAGAGAGGTCAGGATGCTGCCCTCTGGATCCAGCCAGGACCCCAAGACCTTCTAGAGATCATCACAAGCTCACAGACGGAGATCCAACTTAGGTGGGAGGGCTTCTTTTGTATGTCTAGTTTCCCCATTCCATTGTCTCCTCCCACCCCACAAACTGTCATTGTTGGGAAGTTCTTTCTCATAGCTGACCTTCATCCCTTCTGCTTCTGTGCCTGCCTCTTCTGGAAGGCAATGTGCTGTAGTGGAAAGAGTGGGGTCATTGCGGTCAGTTAGACTTGAGTTCTATCACCTGTACCTACTGTGTGACCTTTGGCAAGTTACTTAACCTCTTTGAGTTTGCTTCCCCACCTGTAAAATGGGGATAATAATAGAACCCACCTCATAGGGTGGCTGTAAGGATTAAGTGCGAATACGCATGTAGAGCGCTTTGCATACTGCCTGGCGCCTGGTAAGAGCTCAACAAGTGTAAGTGTCCCCTCCCGTGTAGGACAGCAAAGCCGATCTGCAGGGGGTGGGGGTGGGGGTTGGAAGGTTTTTTTTAAACTTGGCCAGAGAGAGCAGTGCCCTTCACCACCACCACCCCTCCAGCCCCTGCCCCCTGCTGGCTCCTGGATCCGCGTTGGCCTCGTCTGGGCTGCCCAGGGACCCTCTCCTCCTTCTCTTTCAGTCGCCGTGGTTTTTTTTTGCGTCCAGAGCGAAGAGAGGGACCCCAACAGGTCAGGGACCAGTGGCAGCAGGAGCCCACTTGGGGCTAAGCCTCAAGGGAACAGACTGGCTTAGAGAACCAACTGAAAAAAAAAAAAATGCCCCATTTGTCATCACCTCCCTGCCCTCCCCACCTCCAGAAATCCACAAGTTGGGATCAAGCCTCACTAAATTTTTCCAGGAAGATAAATAATACAAGTGACTGAGAGTCCTGTTTGGGGATTGTCCAAGCTGCCCTCCAAAGGCAGCTTCAGTCCCTGGCCCGTGCTCTGGAAGCTGCTGGGAAGGCTGGATCTAGTAAGCACCCTTAAACCTGGGCAGGGGAGGGAGTGTCCTTGCCCTCACTGGGTGCTTTCAAGGGCTCCGCTCTCATCCTCCTCTGGCCATTCCTCTCCCTGTGGGGTGAGGAGTCAGGAAAGCCAAGGGGATGAACCTGTGCATTCCCTTCAAGATCACATTCCCCGTACCTGTGACTCCGGAAGTCCCTGCCCAGATGGTCACCCAGCTTGCTCCCAGCCCCTGCAAGCCTCCACCCCAGGCCTGTTCTCAATGTAGGTCGTGTCACTAGCGTGTGCACCCCTCGGCCTGAGGGGCGACTGCAGATGGCTAAGGGGCAGCTGTTTGCAAGGTGTAAGGACGGAGCCAGGATGTGAGGCTCGGTGTCCACACGCACGCATCTGGGTCTCTTGTGGTGCAGAAAGGAGCTCTCCCTCCATAGCGTCATTCTCCTGCAAAAGTCCCGGGAGTCAGAGAAATCTAAGTTGGAACCTGGTCTTCCAGGTTGTTATGGAGTGTACTTGTCAAGATGGGAGGTTAGAACATATTTCAATTCAGTTTGTTGGCTTGCCCCAGGCCCTGCAAACGTTCAGGGTGGGCCCGGCAGCATCCGTGACCGAAACTGGTATTTAGTGAATTTCCTCCCTGCCTCCCTGCTCGCACTGCCCCCCAGTAAGCGGCACGCCCTGTGAAACTGGGCAGAGGACACGCCCACCTGGACCAGGAAGGAGTTTCAAGGTGACATGAAGACTGTCAGCTGTCACTAACAAGCAGTCCCCACTTGGGCCTGCTGACCTCATTCTCCACCCCAAAAGTGGGACAGTGTCTTTCAAATGTCCTGTGATGCTTAAGAGGGAATGGATGAGAGGGGCACGGTTGCTTTTCTCCTGAGTGGGGGCAGGGCATGGGCCCCTGCTGGGCCCCAGGAGGTCAGCGGCGCTGCAGCCGGATGGGGGATGGATGTGACAGTGGGGGCCAGGGGGAGGTCAGAGCTGGACCCCACCACCCTTCCCGCTGCCCTGCTCAGAGGGAGACGCGCCCGAAGCCAAGAAGGAGCCGTGGGTCTGTAACGAGGGTCCTCCTGTAAGTTTAGGTCTTGGGCTTTGGATGGAGAAGAGCGTGGAGGCCAGCTGGCCAGGCAGTGGGAGTCATCCCCGGCGGGAACGAATGGCACACTGGTCTCGACTACAGCTGAGTGCCCCGTGGCACCTGAACACACCGTCTGTTCGCGGGAGAGAGACACGCGGCCTTTGTGTGGCCGTCTCTGACGCTCATCCGTTGTGATCGGGCTGTTTGAGGGTCAGACCTGCCGCTTTGGCCTTATTGGCACTGGTCGAAGGCTCACACTCAGATGCCCTCGCTCGGCCAGGCACACGTGCCCGTTTGCACCGGCTCACGGTTGCACGCTCAACACGGCTCCGAGTGCAATCTCGGGGTTGGGTCCCCACAGACCCGCCCTGACGTGTGCGCCTGGGCCACCCGCGTGCCTTCGCCACAGCCACGGTGTCACCCTCCCCTATCGGTCGGTGACTTTTCATTCACCTTGGGTGACCTGCCAGCTCCAGTGGCCAAGGGTTGGCTTACTTGAGGGTGGCTGGGGGCCAGATGCCTGCAGCGCTTCAGTGCCGGGGACAGAAGACGGCAGCAGTGCCCTCCTGGGACTCCCCACAGACCCACTGGACCCGACATTTGGCACCTCTGGTCCCCCAAATCTGTCAGGGGGGTCCCCAGGCCCTGAGTCTCAGTCTGTCTGTCTTTGTGTAGCTCTGTGAGCCTCTTTCTGCCTCCCAGCGTGTAAGTGCATCTGTCCCTGTGTCCCCCGCGTGCTCTCTGCTCAGTCCTTCTTTCCCAGCTCCTGTGCCTGTCATTTCCGTCTCTCCTCCCTCCCTGTCTCTGTCCATCTCTTTTTCTGTGTGTCTTTCTCTCTCTTTTTCTCTGTATGAGCACCTCTGTCTCTCTCTTTCTAAGTCTCTTTTTCTCTGCGTGTCTCTGCCCTTTTATCTCTGTCACACACACACACTTCCTCACCCTCAGTCTCTCATTTCTGTGTCTCCAATTGTGAGACGTCTTTCAGGTTCATCTTTCTGTCTTTACAGCTCTCCATCTCTGCCTCTGAGTCGGGTTTGTGCCTCTGAGATCTCTGTCTTCCTCTCACGAGGCGTCCCAGAGGGACAGAACAGCCAAGTGTCTCTGAGTGTGTAGAAGAAGGTGACAAAGCATGGCGGGGGAGTGGGGGTGGGGGTGTGTGTGCTGCTATGGCTTCTGGGTTGCTCCTCTGCCAGGCGAGGAGCGGGGAGAGTAGGATCAGGTTCGGGAGAGGACGGACATCAGCCTACCTCCCCCACGTCTTCCGTCAAGAACTTCAGAACTTGGGGGGCTTTGGCTCCAGACTCCTTCTTCAGCCACCAGGCCCAGGGTCACGGACTGGGAACAGGGCTGGGGCTTCAGAGTGACAAAAAAGGAGAACCCCTTGTCTGTCCGGTTGATCTGATTGACCCGGAGCCGAAGGAAGGGTGTTGGGGCTTTGGAGTCCCCGCTCCGCAGAGGCGCTGACCAGAGTGGGGCTGGACTTGATGCTTTTCTTTCCCTCAAAGCAGCCAAGCCCCACGCACCCACCCAGGCCCCCCGCTTCCTGCTCCAAACCACCGGCTACTCCCCACCCTGTTCCAGAGGTTTCCGCTGACTGCCCCAGGGCGAGGGGCCTGCCCAAACAGCCTCCCTGCTCTCTCCTCGGGCATCCCCACCTCAGTGGGCCTCTCCTCGCCACTGCCCTGGCCTCTCGCACAGGAGCGGCTGTGTTGGCTGTTTGTTTATTTGACTAAGGTTTCCTTGGGTGGAGTGAGGGCCGAATCCACAGATACTTCTCCCCAGTTCAGATGCCCAGGCAAGAGGCCAGACTGCCCTCCCCCAGGTCCCACTCGCCTCTTCTCTATCCTCAGGCCCCAGACTTTTCTATCCCCCTGGTCTCGGTCTGTGATTCCTCCATCCGAGGCTGGCTACCCACCTCTCACTGGACGGGGAAGTTGGGGAGGTGTGAGCCACACCCCTCACCACCCCTATCCCTCACTGAGGGGAGGGTATTGGGAACTGGATCCCTTGGGTTCTCCGGGGGATTCCCAAAGAGGAGCACATGGGGTATGGTCTTCAGAGGGTGGGAGAAGGTCTGCCCCCCCCCCCCCCCCCCCCCGCCTATCCGCTCTCACAGCTGAGGCTTGAGCCAGAGCTAGCGTGAGTCTTCAGCAGAGAAATGATGCTCTAATGGGCTCAGGGCCTCCCAAGACCTGTCCCAGAATGACCTCCCTGGGATGCTGAGGTCCATTCCTGGATTGTGGTACCGACCCATACATAGAACTGCATCATCCTGCCCTCTGAGTGCCTGGAGAGGTAACGAAATCCCCACTGAGGTGGAGTCTGGACTCGAACCCAGGACTCCTCACTCCCCAGCCTGCACCAGAGCTGCCCGTTGGGCAAAAAGAACCCACTTCTCCCTGCATTTGAGCCTCCCCCACATCTCCTCTGTCTTCACTGGCCTGCAATGGAGACTCCTGGTCTCCACCCGTGTCTCCTCTCCGGTTGGGAGGGGATTATAAGGGCAGGTAGCATTCTTGTGACCTCGTTCTGAGATCGGCTGCCCTAGTTAGCAGCTTCCTGAGGGGAGAGGGACAGGAGAAGCTTTTAGACATGGTTTCAACCATCTGGGTGCTAATTGGGAACGCGACTGTTCCTAGGTTGAGGCTGGGACAGCTATTCCGGGGCTTCAGGATGAGGGGTGGAGGTGGAAAGGCCAGAGGGGACATCAGGAAGTTTCCCCAAATAGCCCGGCCCACAGCCAAAAGTGGGAGCGGGGTTAGGGAGGGGGGCAGCTGGCCAGCTGGCACAGGGACCTGGGCCTTGGGAAGCTGAACAAGGAGCATGAATGAAGCAGGTCTGGTATTGTTTTCTTCTCTCTCCTGCTAACAGGCTCCTCTGGAATTTGGTGTCAGGAGTAAGAGGGCCAGGTGGGGGGGGGGGGGGTGGGGGGGGGAGGGGTTGGGGTGTGGGGATAAAGGTAGAACGGAAGGATATGTCTCTGCCCTGCCCTTTTCCCTTCCAGGGGCCCTTGGAAGCTCCAACCCATTCCCCTGCCCCTCACCCTAGTGATACTGTTTTATCCATTCATTCAACAAATATTTACTGAGCGCCTACTATGTGTTAGACTTGCTAGGCTTGCCCTGGGGATTCCAAGGGGGAATAGGACAGGGCGAAGTTGCCCTGGGAATTCAAGGTGGGGGGATAAGACAGGGCGAAGAGTGAGTGCCAGGAGGCAGGAAGGAAATCTGACTTAAGGAGGGCAGTGAGGGAAGGCATCTCCAGGAGCTGTTATTTCAGCATCAGCCACAAGTAGGGGAGGTAGGAGCTGGGAGGAAAAGAGTGTTCCAGGCAGAAAGAATGGGTTTTGAGAATATGCTCTGCTCTGAAGGAGGACCTTGCTGTGCTCTGGGGAGAGAAAGAGCCCAGTGTGGCTGGAGTTCTCATGAGCGGTGTAGGGAGTGGTAAGAAAACATCGGAGGGGCACAGGATCTTTTGACCTGGACATTTTGACCCCAGGATGTTTTGAATGCAAACATTGTAAACCCAAACATACCAGCACTGAAGACGTTTTTAGCAAGTGGTTTCCAGTTTGAACTCTTCATCCGATTTAATTTCTTGATCAGATTTTTCAATTTTTCCTCTATGCTACAGTTAAACACATTTCCATTTTTTTCCGTTCCATTTTAATTTTACTGGAATTATTTTCATTGGCATCAATGCTGTATAAATTTTGCTGCCGAGATTTGATCCATCAGTCGATGTGGCATCAGTCAAAGGCTCCTGACTTTAGTCTCAGCCATTGTGTGACTGGGTAAACTCATCCGATTTGGGAAGGTTGAAATTTTAAACAAGATTTGTGGTCAAGACTGGATTCTTCTGTCCCTTTTAGCCAATAGTGTTTTTGTATCTGATTCTAGCCATTATCGGTGTTAGCTCTACCGGTAATATTCTTAGGCAGAGACTTGTATTTATGTCTCCATTAATCTGTGGGAGGAAGCCAGTGGAAAGGTAGGTTGGAAGAGGAAAAGGGTTTGGGGGAGGTGGGCGGAGGCCAGATCTTCCAGGCTACGATAGGAATTCTCTAAGGTGAGGGAGAAGCCTTTGGAGATTTGGGGCAGGAGAGGGATGTGATCGGATTTGCCTTTTTGCAAGGCTCCTTCTGGGACGTGGGGAACAAACTGGGAAGGTGAGAGATGGAGAAGTGGAGGCAGGGAGGCCAGTGAGGAGGTTGTCATGCCAGTCCAGGTGGTAAAGAGAAGCAAGCAGATTGAAGAAAGATTTAGGGAGATAGAAAGGGTAACCAGAGTAACCTCCATGTCATGCCCCACCCCCTCAGCTCCTGCCTGTCCCTTCCTCTGGGGCCCCAGACACCTTAGAGTCTGGTCACTTGGAATTTGCACAGGGTGGAGACCAAGAATGGGGGTGTTTTCCTTGGGGCTGCCTCCCAGTCTGCCTCCTGGCTGAATGCAGCCCAGGGAGGGTAAGGGATGCCCTGCCGCGGTTGAGATGGGGGGCTGGAAGGGGTGGGGGATGACCCTCAGATCCGCCCAGCCAGAGCACGTGGCTGGAGCGGCCAGGGTGACCGCAGACCTGGCGGCGAAACAGACCAACACACAGAGCGCTTGTCTGGCTGTTGCTCTGAGCTCAGGGTGTGGCCCTGGGCAGGGGTACAAAGGGGCCTCTGTCAGTGCAGGGCACAGAGCCCACCTGGGCCAGGGCAGGCGCCTGAGGAGTGAGGGAGGTGGGCCCAGGGGTGCTGGGAGAGACCAGACTTGAAGTGCCACGGTCCCGAGGCTTGGGTGTCATCTGACACCGTCCCTTTCTCTCCTGAGCTTCAGTCTCCTCACCTGTAAAATGGGATCTTAATCCCTGCCTTCCAGACCTGGTGCATTGTCAGGACCCACTTTGCTGACGGACGAAAGCATGGCCTTCAGAGAATCATGTATTTTTAAACATTATTTAACAAACACACACAGTGGTTACCATGTGCCTGTTTGCTGAACACTTTATGACCATTGGCTCATTTAATCCCATAATGACCCTCTAGGAGAGGTACTATTTATTCTTATTTTGCAGATGGGGAAACCAAGGCACAGACCGAGGTCACACAGGAAGTGGCAGAGGTGGGATTTAACCCAGGCATTATGGCTACACTATGTTGCTTCCCAAAAGGAAGGGGTGGGCATCATGCCAGGCGCCTGGAGTAGGGTGACCCTGATTCTTCAGCAGGGATAGGGGTATATTCTGGCACACCTTTGCCTTGGGGAGCACAACTGGGCCATGTCTCCCATCTCAGGGCCTGGCCCGTAGGGCAGGGCTGAGGATGAAATAGGAGAGAGAGAAGTCAGACTCCACAAGAGGAATCCGGGATCAGAGACCCAGGAGAAGGAGCGGAGCACGAATCTCTCAGGGCGGGTCACAACTTTCCCACCTGTGGCTCAGTTGTGGGGGCAAGTGCGCCCAGCAGAGGCTGGGGTAGATTTGGTACTCCTTCAGCTAAGACGAGGCATACCCTGTGGGATGCCAGGCTCAGCGCCATGTG
This sequence comes from Panthera leo, assembly GCF_018350215.1. Classification (NCBI taxonomy): domain Eukaryota; kingdom Metazoa; phylum Chordata; class Mammalia; order Carnivora; family Felidae; genus Panthera; species Panthera leo. Next base: position 40,441,810 of record NC_056692.1, on the reverse strand, counting down.
GTTGGAGAAGCCAGCCCTACCCCTGAGAGCCCAGGGTCTGGCCGGGCATGAAGCATGGACAGAATGGCACAGGGGCTTGGGCCCAGGGGCCGAGCGAGGGTAGTAGGGAAATAGACCCCACGCCCATAGCGGTGGGGACCTTCAGGCTTCATGATAAGCCTAGGAACATGCCCGGGACTTGCCTGTTTGAGAAAGGAGGCACTTCTCAGGTTGAGGGCAGAGATGGGGCAGTGGGAACCAATGTGGCAGGTGGTCCTGTGTGGGCGTGGCTGGGGTCCGTGGTGGGGGGCGCTCCGTGCCAAGCTCTGACCTGAGACTTACTCTCCTAGACACATCGCTAGACCTGTCTGCTCTTCAGAATTACCTGGGTGCTTGTTAGAAAGGCAGATGCTGGGCCTTAGCCCGGCCCCTAAATCTGAACCCCTAAGGTTGTGGCCCAGCCCGCCATGCCGGACAAGCTCCCCAGGTGATACTCACATGGACAGGCACTTGGGGAAAGTGCAGGGCAAGGGGATCTCACTTTTGGCTGTACATCAGGATCACCTGGGCAGAAATTAAATCAAATCCTGTTGCCTCAGCGCCACCCCAGCCCCATCCGGTCAGAATCCCTGGGGAGGGGCCCAGCCATCCGAAGTTTTCAAAGCTGCCCAGGTGATTCCAGTGAGCAGCTACAGTCGAGGACTCTCAGGCAGGCCTGTCCCTCAAGTCAGCCAGGTCTAGGCTGAGCTGTCCCCTCCTGAGAGAGGCTTATTCCTGGCCACTCATCCTCCCTGACCTGTGTGATTAGCTACTTAGTGGCTGCGACCATTGTCCCTGGCTGGCAAGCTCCATGAGGGCTCCTCAGGACTGTTGTTCCGTGCTGGGTCCCCTGGGCGAGGAATGGAGGGAGGGCCTGGCATATAGTAGGTGTCCGACAAATGTTTCCTTAGTGAGTTCATTGAGCCCCAACTCTGTGCTGGGCACAAAGGGAGGCGTTCTCCTTACATTATCTCTTAACTGTCCCAACAATCGCACGAGGTAGATACCGTTGGGCCCATTTTACAGATCAGAGAGGTGAAGCCACTTGCCCAAAGTCTGACGACTCCAGAGCCTGGTCTCTGTCCCGGGTCCCACGATGCCCCCTCCCCCTCCCTGGCTAAGGTCACTGAGCAGCCCTGCTATAGGCAGCCAGACAGAGGATCTGGAGGGGGGCATGGGGCATGTTGACAAAGTCCATCCCAGGAGCATTCTTGGAACCTCTCAGCTGGTTTTGAAAGGCCTCCTTCATGGCCTGCAACGGCCATGTGGTTCCACCCACCAACCAGCCAGTTTGAGAGGAGGACTCCTTGATGTGGTCGGGACTTCTCCCTGGCCGGCAAGGTGGACCGTGGCCACCCCACCATCTCCCTCAGCCACAGTGGGCTTGGAGGCTCTCCCTCCCTCATGCTCAGGGTGACCCCGGAATCTCAGGGCCATTTTCAGCTTCTCCCTGCCTCCATCCTTCGGGATTCGGCTTCTTATACTGAGGAAGGGGAAGGGCCCCAAGGTCTGGTGGGGTGGGCTGGGGTGGGAGGATTCTGTTGAACAAACTAACTAAATAAGAGCATCAGGAAATGAAGGGTGGGTCGGGAAAATCCAAAGATCTTAATTTCTGCAGGGTTGATCCTGGCTGGTAGTCAGGGCCTTTCCCGGCCTGCTCTGAATGCAGCTCTTTAAGTAAGAGGGAAGGTAGCCAAGGTCCCGGTGAGACCCCGGGGCCTTCAGCCTTTCCCTTCCCTCCCATGGGGCAGCATGGGGAAGTCCCCCCAGTAGGCTTACTGCCTTCTTGATTGCTGCTATCGAAGTTAATATTCTGGGGAGGGGGCCACCCTGCTGTGGGCACCCCAGTTCCCAGCTTCCTCTCCTCCAGCTCCAGCCTCTCCTATACATCCCAGGCAGCTTTGCCAAGCTGGGTGAGGAGGTTGAAATAATTTCCGTTGCGTTGGCAACAAACACAAGCTGGATACAGCTTTGGACTGGGAAAGACTGGGGATGGGCTGCCAGCCTTGCGAGGGAAGATGATGGGCAGGAGGGGAGGGGGTCGGTCTGGACACGGGGATGGGCACCCTGGGTGGGAGGGGGCATCGTGGGTGACATTTTGGGGGTTCCCCCCAGGCCCATTTGTCTCCCCTCTCTTCTTGCCCCACTGGTTTCCAATGCACAGCCGTGAGGAAGTTCTTTCTGCAGCCTTGTCACCGTCCCTCCCGCGGTAACTAACAATGCCATCCTTCACAGCGCAATGGCTCTTTCCAGCTTGCAGGGAATTGTCCATATGTTATCTTATTTAATCTTCTCAGCTGTCAGCCTCGGGTCGGGGGAGTTAGTAGTAGTTACTGTTACTGCTGTCCCCATTTCACAGATGAGGATACTGAGGTGTGGAGAAAAGGGGCGTGTCCCCAGTCACAGGACAGTAAGTGGCAAAGTTGTAATAAGTGCTGATCCCAAGTCTCTTGGGCTCCCCTGAGGCCCTGCAAACGACTCCCACAGACAAGGCTCATCCCTTTCCCCTGGCTCCTCCCCCTGCCATCTCTCCACGACTCAGGAGCAGCCCAGGCCTGGAGAGGTCATTCTGTCCATCCCCCTGCCTCTAGCCCAGTGCAGTGGAGCCACCAAGTGGCCAGCATCTGCAGCCATGATCCAAGAGAGGATGATGGTGGCAGTTGGGGGAGTCAAGGGTGTCAGCTGCTGCTTCTTTTTGAGCAAAGACTTTTAAAGTTTAATGTGATAATCTCATCCTGATCACTGCAAACTGAGGCCCTCATGCTCGTCCAAGAATCCATCACCGGCCTCATCCCATGAGCAGGAAGGCTACACTGGGCCCTCCCGCCTCCCCACCCCCACCCTGATGCGTGCCGAGGTGGACTGAGCCTTTCGGCTTGGTTTTAGTGGAAAGAAGGTGGTTCTAGACCACGGTAAGGATAATTTGGGTCTCCCTACCTCAAGACCGGGACAAGTGGACCCCACTTCCTCCCTTTTACATATGCGAAGTTAGTGTTCTAGGAAAGTAAGAAGGGCTGCTGGAGAATCTGGGTGGGAGACCCATCAGAGGGCAGAGAAAACCCCGGCCAGGGACGCCGGAAGTCAACACAGCCCCCCACTCCATTTTACTGGCTGGGAAACCGAGGCCTGTTGCTACTGCCTCTACATCACGCCTGCCCAGAAGTAAACCAATTAACACCGTGTCTGGTTCTGTGTTCCCAGCGCCTGTCTCATTATTTGGGGATTTATGTCTCGGTCACCGTGAAGGACAACCGTCCCAGTTTCCACTGGGGGGAGCCTGGCCAGCCCTGGAGCTCAGCAGGGCTGGAGGTGGTGCCATCCTGCTTGGGGCAGGATGGGGATTTAATTTCAGGGGGATTTGCAACCAGTGGGGAGCCGCCCTGGGCACATGGTGGCTCTGGGCTATTTTAGGAGGCAAAAGGCTGGCCCCATTGGGGGAGGGATCATGGCGAACTTGTTCAAGCCATTAGTGATTCTGTCCTTTTGGTGGGCATAGAAAGGACCTGTGGTGGAGGAGACAGGCCCACCTGAGGGTAAGGCTTCTCTCACCCTCCTGGAACCCGGGGGCCCAGAATTACTCTGCACACCCCAACCTAGTTGGGGCCATGATCAGAATAGAAGCCTGAGCCCTTTTGCTACGGGCTTTGCTTTAGCTGGAGCTCTGGGTATTATTCACTAGTAGGAATGATTAGCATAGCCATCTCATAATTTACTGGTAGAGATTAAATTTATTGAGCACTCAGGGAAGGCCCCGTGGGGCTGGGAAAAAGCCTTTAAGGCAGGCACAACCAGGCTCCTGTCCTATATAGGCTGCTTCCAAGCTGGTACCATGGGTTACGTAAGTCCCTTCCCCCTCTGAGCCCACTGCCCTGTCTCTCAAGCGGGGACCATAACACCTCATTAATGATACTCATATCATTAATTGGACACATATTACGTCAGGCACTCTGCAGGGATGATCTCACATCACCCTGTGTGTTGTTATGTATTAATGGCCCTGTTTTACAGATAAGGAAACCGAAGCTCAGAGAGGGAAAGTAACTTGCCCAAGCCCACACAGCCAGAGTAAGGAACCCACTCCATTTCTGGTGCTCACAGTGAGGGGCAGTTCTTTCCTCAAGTCCAGCAATAAGTATTGGTTGCCTTTGGTGGGCTAAGCATTGCTCTAGGGCTGGACATTCTTCACAGACAAGACAGAGGGAGAGGAGATAACAGGATGAGACTGGGCTGCCCTGAGAATTGAGTGGCCCAACTAGAGACTAAGCAGCTTTATTTAGACTAAGGGTCATTTTCTGGCCAGGGGAAGGCAATACCCAGGGCCTGAATCCCTCCTTGGACGAGTGGTAAGTGGGCAAGGGAGCACGGCCTGGCCCCTCCAGCCCTCATGAAAATGCTTTCCATGCTTCCTTCCTCCTCACCCCACAGGTGAGGTTACAGGAAAAGTCACCAGCATATTGAGATAAGGCCTTTAGAGCCACCACGACATGGAGCAAAGAGAGCCTAGACCTTGGAGTCAACCAGATGGGTTCCAACTCTACCCCTTTCTAGCTGTGTGACCTTGAGCAGGTGAACTAACCTCTCAGAGCCTCCCTGTCCTTATCTTCAAAGGGAGAAGAGGAACACTCCTCGGGGCTAGGGGAGGGATAAAGGTGTGGGAAGAATACAGAATACAGAAGGGCCTCAACTAATGGCAATGTTTTTGTCTGTGTGTGGGGTTGGAGTTTAGGGGCATGTTATTCCCAGGTGTCTAGGTGAAGCCACATCTTTGCGGTGGCACTAAGCTGGCACCTGTGTTCCTGCTGAATGATTTCAACAGGCTGGGCAGAAACGGAGCGCCAGTAAGCCTAAGCATAAGGCCTGGTGCTCCCAGTTCAAGAAATCACTCTCTTGGCGACGAGATGGGGTGGCTGAACTTGCCAGCATATCATGTGAAATAGCCCTGGGGGGGGGTAGTTCGTGGACCCTCAGTTCTGTATAGAGCTGACTCTAGAGTGCAGAAAAGTTAAGGACTGGGCAGCATTAGGAGAAAACAGGGTTGAGGATCAGGGGAGTGATTCTCTCTTTTTCCGTCCTAAAAGAGGACATCGAAAGCCTAAATTAGCTTAGAGGGATGTGACTAGGATAATAAAGCCCCTGGAAACAAATGTTTATTAAGTTGCTTAGTTCAGCTCAGTTGGTCACCATGCAAGGTGTTGGGTGGAAGAAAATAAATAAAAGCCTGGAACTACCCGACTTGGTGCAGAGGGGTGGCTGGGTCAGGATTTGGGGAAGACACGTCAATACAGTGTGATAAATACCGTGTTAGGGACCAATACAAGGTGTCCAGGAAGAACATAGGAGGGGCTTCCTGGAGGAGGTGGCCATGTCAGGGGAAGAATAGTTGGAGAAGAGACCCCTTAGGATGAAGCTGCCAGCCATGTTGAGCTGGCTGTGGAAGGTGGTGTGCATTCCTTCGGCACCACCGAGGAGCAGATCTAGGGCCTGTGCATGAGCGTGAGCGTTACAGGGAAACAGCTTCCAGGCCTCCATACTTCTGTCACTGAGAACCCTCCAACAATGGAATAGGCCGTCTTGTGAGGCAGTGAGCTCCCTGCCATTGACATGTGTGAGCAGAGGCCGGAGGGTAACTCTGGCAAGTTACAAAAGGGACAGGATGACCTCTCAGACCCCTTCCAAATCTGAGCAACTGTGATTCTCCGTGGACAGACACAGGATGTGGACTGGGACGGACAGAGGTGTGACTGGATCAAGTGAGAGGGCGGGTGTGCTGCCGGATGGGCTTTTTTTTTTTTTTATAATAGCCGCTTTATTAAGATATAATTCACACAGCATCCACTTCACCCAGCTGAAGTGTGCAACGCACTGCGGATTTGCTTGTAGAGTGGACATGAACTCATGCATAACTGTCTACCCGGCGTCTGTTTGCTAAGCATCCAACTTTGTGCTGGTGCCTCAGGCACCTGGGAAATAAAGACTGTGTCCTCACAGAGGAGACAGGTAAGTGTCCAAGCAAAAGAATGACATCTTGGGAGATGTGCCAAGAGGGAAATAAAGCAGGGGTTGGAGCAAAGAATAATGGCGCTAGGGCAATGGGGCCTGGGGAGGCGGCATTGGAGCTGAGGCCTGAGCGACAAGGAAACAACCCTGCGGAGGTCAGGGGAGAGTCCAGGCTGAGGGAGCAGCAGGAGCAAAGGCCTCAAGACAGGAGTGAGTTGGTGGGTGTGAGGCCCAGCAAGCAGTTCTGGGAAACTGAGTGGCTGCCAGGTGCCCTGCCCCAGTGGGCGGGGTATGGCCAGGGCTCCTCATGGTGGGACCTCTTCTCTCCAGGCCTGGTCCACAGGAGGCCTGCCCAACCCAACCAAGGGTGAGAAGCATTGACACCTCTTCTTTGGATACAAGAACCATTTCTGTCTCCTTCCTCTGAGACTAATTTTCTGACCCTGTTACTGCCTCCCCATTAACAGCACTCTCCAGAAGTCCTGCCTCCAGCCCCTGCCCTCCCCTGCTTGGCTTCATGCTCCTGCACTGTGCCCCCACTCTGGGCCAGACACCATGCACTGACTCCCTAGGAGAAATCAGAAAAGACCCCCAGGTGTGTGTGTGTGTGTACACACACACACACACACACACACACACACACACACACACACACACGGGTGAAATTTCCTCCCCCTGCCCCAGACCCCCAGAGGGGGATCCTAGGAGCAGTCTGGAGTCTCCCACTTGGTGCTCACTTCCTGTGTGACTTTGGGCCAGTTAACATCCCAATCTTTTCGGTTTCCTGGTCTGTAAAATGGGGATCAAACCAATTCAGGCAGAGTGGTTATGAGGATTGAATGCGATCCCTCCTGGCACCCAGTGGGTGCTCCCTGAATGTAAGCTTCCTCCTTCTCTCTGAGCTGTCCCCCAAAAGAGGGGCAATTTGCAGGGGGTGGGGAGATCACAGCAGAGCAGTGGGACGTGGCCACTTTGGGGTTCCCTTCCTGGAGCTCTAGGACCCCTCAGACGCTGAGGGGCATTCTGTGCCTAGCAGGCCAGGGGTAGTAGGGAGGATACTCACCAAAGGGCCCAGCCCTTTTGCAGGGAGCATCGCTTGGTCCCCCCTCGCCTTTCTTCCCGGGAAGAGCCGCCGTGCAACTCCTTTCCGGGGTCTCTCCTGCGCTCCGCTCGGAGCGGCGCGGCTCCTGGCACCTGCTCCGCACGGGCCGGCGGGGGGCGGGCTCGGGAGACCGGCGGCTGCCCCGGGACTCGCAGGCCGGGACTCCTCCGCCACGCACCTCCAGGAGCCGGGAATCCGGATCGCCCTGGGTGGCGGGTGGCCGTGGGCCGCTAGATGCAGCCCCGCTCGGGTCCGCAGCGCCCTTCAGGTAGGCGCCGGCGCTGGGCAGGCTCCCGCACTCCTGGCTCCGTCCCCATCCCGGACCGAGCGCCGCTGGGGCTGAGCGCCTGAGGGGGCCCGCGCGCGCCGAGGTGGGGGTGTAGGGCTGCGGGCAGCGGCAAGGACCCTGCCCCACCTTGGCGGGGGTGGGTGCAGCGGGGCGGGGGGGGGGGGGGCAGGCAAAAAAACGGCAGCTTAGCCAAACACCGACGCTGGGAGGGGGGCAAGAGTGATGGCAAGAAGGACTTCCAGTTTCCCCTAGGGGGAGGGAGGCTGGGAGCCACAGAGCAGAGAGGGTGAGACTCCCACCCTAAGGAGGGGACCATTGTCTGGAGACAGGGAGCTGGACAAAATCATTCCCCTTTTCCTAAGGAGTTTAGAGAGAACCCCAAAATCACCCCACCCTCATCAGCCCCTGGGATAGAATAGAATGGAGGGAGTAGGGGAGGGGAGGTCTCCTGCTGTCTTCTGAGGGGTGCAGAGAGCACACTCACCACCCCTCTCCACTCTCATGATCCCGTCATTGGAGGCCTTTCTGTCCTCCCTTCCCCTCTCAAGCCCAATGCCTCATTTTCAGCAATGGGCATAGGTTGGACCCTCCTGGCTGGCCTCCCACCCACAACTCTCAAACAGTCTGGGGACTCCCAACCATCCTCCCTCCAGCTCCCTCTGGCTCCCAGGACAAACCCCCCAGCCCTAGTTTGGGAGTGCTGATGGTGGGGCCATCGCCGGCAGGGCACGGGGTTTGGGGGAGCTACCGCTCGGCCTGGACGGGGAGAACAGGCTGTGGACAAGGAGGCCAGTGAACCAAGATCCTGGACCCTGGTGCTAAGAGAGGGGGGAGGGGGCATAGGGGATCTCCTGCACAACGAGTCAGGTTTCCCAGGTCTTGCCTGGCAGCAGAGGCTAGGAAAAGGAGTGCTGAGGCTAATATTCCCTTCCTTACCACCCCCACCATCACAATCTTAGAAGCAGCTGCTGTGTGGCCACTGTGGCCCCTGCAAAGAGAGATGCAGGTTAGATAGCAAGAAGGACTTCCTTCCTGAGGGTGGCTTGAGGGTCTTTTGAGGGAGTATCACTGCCCAGAACAGGCAGCCCCTGCCTTTGGGGGTGTCAGGATGGCAGGAGGCCCCCCTGGGACACCCAGCCAATAGGGGGTGAGGACCGGGCAGACTGGGGGAGGGGAAGTGGTGGGAGACGGTGACCTCATCTCTGGACCATGGCTCTCCCTCTCCTCTCGTGCCCTCTCTCTCCTTTCCTTGGGGCTGAGTATTGACTTTCAGCACCTCTTAGTCAGTTCACTCTTGAAATCCCCAGCACCCGGCACCCCCAGGAGAAGGTGATGGGCTTCCTCTGTCACCACTTTGAATGGGAAGACAGACATGGACACTTTGGTTTGCCTCATGGAAACCCCCCACCTGGCCCCTGACATCTGGAACAGCTGTTGCCCAATCCCAGGGCCTCCTGCGCCTCTCAGGCCACCCTACTCTTCTAGGTGTGGGCCTCTGGCTCCTCTGGGGTGTGACCCTGGGGTGACGCCAGCTCTCTGAGTCCACAGGATGGCTGGGGTGGTTGCCACCCTGTGGTGGCCATGCACTGAAGTGGCTTATTCCCCCTTGCTCACCCTAGACAGGTGTGAGAGGGGAGAGGGGAGGTAGGGTATTGAGGGGGGCAGCTGGGACCAGGAAGGCTCACACTCTTCTAGGCCAAGAACAGACAAGACCTCTCTTCTTCCAGACACTTCTCTCTGCAGCTGGGTGGGTGGGTGGGGCAGGTTCCCCAACCCCTGCTGGTGATCCTGTGAGCGACTGGGATGGGGGCTGTTAGGGTACACCCCCTGCTCCCGCATTGTAAATGAGAGAGAACTCGTCCTACTCACCTGCCTCTCTCTTTGACTCTGAGCCTCAGCTTCCCCATTTGTAAAGCCTCACGGGGTTGTTGTGAGGGTTAACGGAGAGGGTGTTCGTACAGTGGCCCAGAGGGCAGTGGGCACTCACCGCGGGCAGTTCTTTCCCCGTACCCACCTGCCTTTCTCTGGTGACAGAAACAGATACAACCCGGCCTTCTCTTTACCCCCTGCTTCAGAGACAGCTGCTAGGTGCTTCAGTGGCGACACTGCCTGCAAAGGACCTAAGAGATTAGCCCAGCCCAATCCTCCCTCTCCAAAGACAGAAAACTGAAGCCCAGAGGGACGGGGACTAGCCTGAGCTTGGCCAGCCAGCCAGGCTCCCGCTCAGAGGCAGGGCCTGGGACCTGGCTGGGAAAGGTGGGAGGGCAGATGTTGGCAGACCCGGGGGGAAAATACCAGAGTGTAATTGGGCTCATTAAGGGTTTAGTGAGGGAGCCCTTCATGCCCTGCCAAAGGCTGGGGACAGGCCTAGAACCTTCCTCTCCCGTTAACCCTCTGGCAAAAGCAGCTCTTTCCTGAGGACCCCCTTCCCCAGGCTGCATCTGAAACAACTCCCTTCTCTGTACCTTATAGCTTCCAAGGTCCCTTTCCATCCAGCCCTCTGTGGGTGGGCAGGCCAAGAGCTCTGCCTCACTGCAGTGCCTGAGGGCCCCACTGAAAGCCAAGTCCCAAGTCCATTCATCACTCAGCAAGAGAGTGGTGGAGAAGGAGCCCTGGGGTCCTGCCTGACTGTTCCCTCCACTCCCCACCCCCTCCAGCTCCGTATGGATGGACAGACACACAGACAGACAGACAGCAACCCTGGCCCCATCAGCTCTCCAGCTCTGGTGTGAGCCTGCCTTTAAGAGGGTGGCCCCCTCCACCATCCAGCACCCCCGCCCCACCCCCCCGCATTAGCCCTTAACTATTTCTCAGGGAAGGTGGGAGCAGGGAGCTTTACCCCCTTCCTGTGCAAATCAGACAGACAGACACCTGAGTACATGCATACACTTTTTCTCTGCTTTCACTTGGTCTTTTTCAGAACTCTGTTCAGGTTCAGTTCTCCTCGTTTCTTCACATCCCCCTCTCCCAGCCTCTCTGACTCTGGCCCCTTCCTGCCAGGGTGTGGCACCTCCCTGTCTGGCCCTCCAGCCTGTTAGGGGCTGGGCACCCCCAGGTGTCCCCAGGAGTCCTTCCCAGAATTTGTAACCATCCCCTGCCCCACCCAGAAGTTCAAAAGAGGGCTTGGCAGGCCTTAAGGACAGGTGGGATAGGGCAGTGGCTGAGGACTTGGGCTCCAGGGTCAGACAAGTGTAGGTTCTGGTCTGGCTGTGAAACTTCTCAATGCCTGTTCTCGAATCCATAAAGTGGGATAATAGGTTAATAATAGTGCCCAACTCATGGGGTTGTTGTGAAGCTTAAAAGAGATCCTATGTGTAAAGCACCTGGCACATAGTAAGCTCTCAATAAACAGGGCTGTAATTATAAAGAGGTGGCCTGGGTAGCTGGGTAAAGGGGGAGGCAAGGAAACTTCTAGAAACAGCTCTTCGCTGTCTTTTCATGTACTTTATTTTTTAATTATTTTTAAAATGTTTACTTATTTTTGAGAGAGAGAGAGAGCACGCGCGCGCGCACAAGTGGGGGAGGGGCAGAGAAAGAAAGAGACACACAGAATCTGAAGCAGGCTCCAGGCTCTGAGCTGTCAGCACAAAGCCCAACGTGGGGCTTGAACCCACAAGCCGTGAGATCATGACCTGAGCCAAAGTCGGATGACTGAGACACCCAGATGCCCCTGTCTTTTCATGTACTTTAAAAAAAGTCCAGTCCCCTACCGTGGGACTCAGTTTTCCTCTTCTGTTAAAGAGAACGTGTGAACCAGGTCCTGTCCAAGTGTAGGTCCAGCTAGGGTGAGTCGTGCTGCTTCTTTATAGGGGCCAGGGCAGGGGGTGCTAGCCTGGGGTTAGACCGATGTGTACATGCCCTAAAAAATGCCCACCCCTCCACATTTTCTGGCTAGGAGTCAGAGCTTGGCTGGAGCAGGGTGGCTCCTGAAGGGACAGCTGGGAAGGCTGGGTCAAGCAGGGCAGGCCGCAGCAGGCCAGCAGCCTGGCCGGGGGAACACAATTAGCCCCGGAATCCAGGCAGGCCCTGTGAGCCCAGAGGCTGTATATCACAGGGGTTTAATCAGCCCCATGGCAGATATTTGTCTGCTCTCGTGGCCCGTGTCCTCGGCCCGCCTGTCATAAATTGCTCCGAGATTTCAAAAACCCCCTGTCTCCTCGCTGGTGGGTAGGCCGTGCTCCTAGGCGTGGCCAGGAAAATCTCATTCCCCTGAAGCCTCTTCCCCCCCTTGGCAGGTTGGACCCCCGCCCCCCCACACACACCTGCAAAACACTTGCATCTTGTACTCTCTTCCTGCTCCTTCCTCCTGCTGGGAGGTGGGGGGAGAGACTTGGGCAGGCAGCCACATAACCCTGATGACCTCCACCTAGAGGTGAGAGAGAGCCGAATGTAGGTGGGGGCTCAGTGCTGCATAAAAGGGGGGTCAGTCACAGGGTGAGGGGAGTAACCTTCCAGTGTGCCCTCTGTGGGCAGAACTGTGCCCCGGACCCCAGACAGTGCACAGGAGGTTTGGTGTGGTTCAGGGTGGGGAGGCAGCCTGGTTCCCCCCAAAAGTGTGGAGGAGTGGGGTCCTCCCTGCGGGGAGGGGTATAGAGTTCCACCTCTTAGCTTCCAGCTAGATGTTCGCTGCGCCGCCTGGAGCCTGTCACCGGTACTGCACCCCAGCCACCCCACCAGGCTTCTGGGACGGCTGCCTTGAAACCACAAGGCACCTACCAAAGCCCAAGAGTCAGACCTTCCCTGGATTCGTTTTCTAGGGCTACTGCAACAAAGTACCACACACCAGGTGGCCCAAACAACAGCAATGCATGGCCTCACGGTCCTGGAAGCTAGAGGTCCAAAGTCACGGGGTCATCAGTGTTGGTTCCTTCCGAGGGCGGCGAGGAAGTCACAGGTCCCTGACCTCAGGGATTCTCTGGCCCCACGAGGAAGGCTCAGGCCCTGTCCTCAGGAAGCCCCCAGGATGCAGCACAGGCGGAGAGCACGCACACTGATCCAGGAAGGAAGTGAAAATTAACACAGCTCGGTGTGAGAAAGGGGGTCGACCACCCCAGAATAGAGCCAGTGAGAGGCTGAGGAGTCAGGCAAGAAAATTTCAGAGAAGTGAGCTGGAAAGGGAAGACTGTGGGTGACAGATGAGGGGCATGGAGGGGTAGGCTATGTGTCTGCAAGAGAGGGGGGAGGGAGGGAGGGAGGGAGGAGAAGCTGTGTTCAGCAGACGCAGGCAGTAGGGCCCAGGTCGCTACTGAAAATATCAACTGTTGCCACAGCCCTGGGTCGCCAACACAGCAAGGGACATCTGGAGCCACGTGGGGCCGGGGTGGGGATGGCTTCACACACTGTCAACGTTTGTGAATGTCACCCGGCCGGGCACTGGACACAGGGAGGTAGGGTTTCTGCAGTCACCCCTCTGGCTAGCGGCCGCAGCAAAAGCGCCACATGCCTGCCTGCATCAGGACTGTCAGCGCCTGCTGTGGGGCCCAGAATAGGGCCCTGGCTTCCACGAACGTGACTCCCCTAACCTCACTGCTGCCTGCCCCTCGGTGCCTGCCCAGTCTGGTCTCCAGGTCTTCCTCTCTGAGCTTTGCCCAGCGGCCGAGTCCCCAGCTGTCAGCCTCTTGGTGTGTAGGCATTTGTGACACTCTTCCAGACAGTCCTGTATTTTTTTTAAATTTTTTTAATGTTTATTTTTTGAGACACACACACACACACACACACACACACACACACACACACACACACGGTATGAGTGGGGGAGGGGCAGAGAGACAGAGAGAGAGGGAGACAGGATCCGTAGCAGGCTCCAGGCTCCAGGCTCCAAGCTGTCAGCACAGAGCCCCACGCGGGGCTCAAACTCACAAACCGTGAGATCGTGACCTGAGCCAAAGTTGGACGCTTAACCAACTGAGCCGCCCAGGAGCCCCAATATTCCTGTATTTTAACGCCGCTTTGGTTGAAATGGACCCCGTTATGCTCCCTTTTGCCACCCTTGGGTTGGGGGCGCCCCAAAGCTGGGGAGTTTCATCTGGGACACGGGACTCAGGTATCTCCTGAGTCTTGAACCCCTCTTACTCCTTCTCTGTATTCACAACACCCAGCCTTGGTTCACTTGTCTCCCTCTCTATCTGCTCAGGTATGAAGCGGCCACTGAGCCCATCTCCCCCGGGTGAGAAGGAGCCGCCCACATCTGGAGCTACTGAGTGCCCCCCTCGGCCCCCAGAACTGCCTAAGCCCAAGCGGGAAAGAAAACGGCCATCCTACACGCTCTGTGATGTCTGCAACATCCAGCTGAACTCAGCAGCCCAGGCCCAGGTGCACTGCGGGGGGCGCGCCCACCAGAGGCGGCTTCGGCAGCTCAGCTTGGGAAAGACCCCTGCCGGGCCAGGTCAGTGTCGAGGGCGCCGCTCCCACAGGCTTGGTCTGGGCTCCATGAGCGGCACTGGGTCTGTGGCTTCTCTCTGTGGGGTCTTGGGTCTGGGATCCCCTCAAGGGGGTCTCAGGGTCTGAAGTCCCCCTGATACCGTAGAGTTTTATTTTGCATCTGGACAACCCTCTTTGGGGTCTTTCAGGATCTTGAGGGTCTTTAGGGCTGAAGACTTCTCTTGAGGTCTTTTTGGGATCTGGGAGCTCTCCCTGGGGAGACTTCTGGGGCAGGACCCCTAAGCAGCATTTCTCCAATCTGGAGCCCTCTGGCAGGGATAGGCTATCTGACAAGGGTCTCACCTGCGGGGTGTCCTGGGATCCTGAAGGCCGGGTTCAGCAAGCTGTGGAACACTCCAGCTGAGGGACAGGCAGGGGAAGCCTCTCTTCCTTTGGCTGCTGGACTCCTGGCCGGGATTTCTGCCTCTCCCTGGCTGGGGTGACTTTGCAGAGGTTTGGCTCTAAGCACTGAAGGGGCCGCTGGCTACAAGACAGATTTCTGGGGGAAATGGGTGAATGCATTCGTGAGGGTGATTCCAGCTGACAGGCACATAGGGGCCGTGGGGGAAGCAAGGAGAGGCAGGCTGCTGGCTGACAGGGAGAAAAGGTTCAGAACCAGGCCCAGTGTGGGAGGTCGGAAGGGCCAGAACTTCAGCCTGGTTCCTGGGGGCAGCACCAGAAACCTACTTTGCAGCCCAGGTAGGCAGCTTTGCCAGAGGGCTGTAACAAGCCTGCCTGTTCTTATATTTTTATTTATTCCTTTTAATTTTAGAGAGAGAGAAAGAGCACAAGCTGGGTAGAGGGGCAGAGGGAGAGTGAGGGAGAATTTTAAGCAGACTCCACACTCATTGTGGAGCCTGACACGGGACTCGATCTCATGACCGTGAGATCATGACCTAAGCGGAAATCAAGAGTCACCCAGGTGCCCCAAGGCCGCCCGTTCTTTTGGTGAATAGTCATGGGTCACCCATTGTGTTCCCTGCACTGTGCTGGGGACTGGAGACAAATCCTGGTCCTACCCCTCACCATCCTGCGCCAGGATTGAGTCCGTCTTTTGGTCTGAGACAGACACAAAAAGAGCGGCTGAGTGTTGTGGGTGCCACATGTGGGTACAAAAGAGAGAGGGTAGTTATACCTGGGGACACCAGGAAAGGACTCCTGAAGGAAGGGGGATGTGCTGAACTCTGGAATAGGCGCATGGGAAGAAGGGACATTGCAGGCGGAGGTCACTGCGTAAAGCAAAGGCAGGGAATGGTCTGATGGCTGGTAACTGCTGTCCACCTGAGCACTAGGGGCTGGACGCCAACGCTGTGACTCTGAGTAAGAGTGTATCTGACTGTATGGATGTTTCCAGAGTGTGTGTGTGTCTATATACGTCTGAGTTCAAAAGCCACTCACTGATTCATTAGATCTTTATGGAAACCTATGTGCAACCTGCTGTTCAGAGGATTCATAGTTGTACTTCTTATCCAGCTGTACTGAAACATTATTGACACGGAACATATGTAAGCTTAAGGCGTACAATGTGATGACTTCATGCATATATATATATTATAAAACAATTACACATATACACGATAAGGTTAATAGCTCCATCCCCTCGCATCTTTATGATTGTGCATGTGTTGATAACCTTTTTTAATGTTTATTTTTGCGAGAGAGAGTGTGTGAGCAGAGGAGGGGCAGAAAGAGAGGGAGACAGAGGATACAAAGTGGGCTCCACACTGATAGCACAGAGTCCGATGCGGGGCTCGAACTCATGAACTGTGAGATCATGACCTGAGCCGAAGTTGGACATTTAACCAGCCGAGCCACCCAGGAGTCTCTGTGTTGATAATATTTAATATCTTCTCTCAACTTAAGTATCTAGTGCAGTGTTTTTAATTATAGTCACCATGCAGTGCATTAGATCCCCAGATCTTATCTGAAAGCTGGGAATTTGTACCCTTTGCCCAACATCTCCCCATTTTTCTGACCCACCAGCCCCTCAAAACCACCATTGTAATTTCTATTCTATGAGACTGGCTTTTTAATTTTTTAAAGTAATTTATTTATGTTGAGAGAGAGAGAGAGGGTGCACAGGGGAAGGGCAGAGAGAGAGAGAGAGAGAGAGAGAGAGAGAGCGCAAGAATCCCAAGCAGGCTTCATGCTATCAGCATGGAGCCCGATGCAGGGCTCGAACCCACGAACTGTGAGATCATGACCCGACCCGAGATCAAGATTCAGATGCTTAACTGACTGAGCCACCTGGATTCAGTCTAAAGACTCGCTTTTTTAGATTCTGCATGTAATTGAGGACATACAGTGTGTGTCTGGGAATTCATATTTTTCAAAGGTGGCATACCTACCTGTCAAAAAAGAGTTGTCTGAATACACACGCAGACAAGTTTGTCCAAGATAATAACAGTCTTCACAGAGGTGGGTATATGGTGCTTGGAGAAGTGAGTCACTGTCCCTCCAGTCATCTGTCTCTGCTGGCCCATGCCGGGACTCTGCACAGAGACGTGCTTGGTGCCTGCCAACCCTTTGCATCTTTATGATTGCATATGTGTTGATAACATACACGGTCAGGCGCACACACAGTCTAGAGGGGGAGACAGCCATGGGGCCAGACCTTTCTAACCGTCTTGTTGAGGGAGTGAGCAGCACTGTGGGAGCATGCGACAGGGATGGCCGTGCCTCGGGCAGGGATGAAGGGTCCTCAGATTTCCAGGAACCCTGGAATTTAGGGGCTCCAGCCAAGAACCTGCTCTCCATTGGCCTCATTGTTTCTGAGTCTACTCCAGGCCGTGACCCCCCAACACCCACCCACTCCTGTGGATCTCTCCTGTCTCCTCGTCTCTCTGAGGGCTGGGGTGGGAGAGGCAGGCCCCCGTAAAAGGATGCCAGCAACTGCCCTGCAGTGAGGGGTGGGGGTAAGAAGACCTCAGGCACGCGGAAGGCCTTTCCCAGCCCTTGGCGGGGACTGGGCCAGAGCAGAGAGCCCTTCGGGTGCAGCTCCGGAAAAACAGAGTCACACCTCAACTTTCAAGAGGCTCCAGGCAAAGTATAAGGAGCCTTTAACACACTGCTTTGTTCCTAGACACGTGAGATCTCAGACCTGCGGCAGCCAGGAGGACCACGCTTCCCTGGCAGGATGCTGAAGGTGTGGGGGTGGGACAGCCGCTCTGGGAGGCCTCCTGGAGCTGTCACTTTGATTAGGGGTCTGTGGGGCTGGTGGCCTGCACAGCGACAGGCCGTCACAGGCAGCGAGGCAGGGACCCTCTCCTGCTCATGTGCCCGAGGCCATCCTTGCAAAGGGGAGGCAGGGACTCTTCCCTCTCTGAGCCTCCTTCCCCATGCTTGGGTCAGAGGCCTCCTGACTCTGCCACACCTAGGTGAGCCTCGAACTCTTGGGACAGGGCACAGGATGAGGAAGTGGCAGGTACCCCACATTCCCCCAATTCCCCTCTCCAGATACCTCTGCAACTTCCCCTGCCCATGCTCCGCCCCATCTGTCTCCCACACAGTGCGCCCTTTCATTCTTCAGGAATGTGTCTTGAGCCATCTCTCCCCAGCTCCTTGTGCTGCCTCCCACAGGGTGGGGAGTGTGGGCACCAGGCACCTCCACCCCAATAAGGCTGAACTCAGTGACCCTACTGACCATCTCACACACACACACGCGTACACACACACACACACACACACACACACACACACACACGCCTCTAAACAATGTTAGGTGGTTCCTGAACATCCACGGAAAGGGTTGCCGGCTCAATCCTCTTAGCTCCAACCTCTAGTGTGGATGTTGGACTGGCACAGGGAACACGTAAGCATCTGCTTAGGACCTGAGCTGTTTGGAAAGCACTGCCACGTGCAGCAAGGCATTCCCTTCTCACCCAGCCAAGCCAGGAGTAGATGATGGCATTCAGCCCTCACTTTATTTATCTGTTTGTTTATTTGAGAGAGAGCACGAGTAGGGGATGGGCAGAGGAAGAGAGAATCTTAAGCAGGCTCCACGCTCAGCACAGAGCCTGACACGGGGCTCGATCCTACAACCCTGGGATCATGACCTGAGCCAAAACCGAGGGTCAGACGCTCAACCAACTGAGCCACCCAGGTGCCCCAGTCCTCACTCTACATTGGATATTGGAGCTTAGGGTGTTTAAGCAACATACCCAGCTGGGTTCAGATCCTAGCCTGTCTGACCCACCCACCCCACCCACTTTGCTGCTGAGGAGAGCAGCACTTATTAAAAGATATTGGGCCTAGGGGCACCTGGGTGGCTCAGTCGGTTAAGCGTCCGACTTCAGCTCAGGTCATGATCTCAGTTCATGGGTTTGAGCCCCGTGTCGGGCTCTGTGCTGACAGTTCAGAGCCTGGAGCCTGTTTCAGATTCTGTGTCTCCCTCTCTCTCTGCCCCTCCCCTGTTCACGCTCTTGTCTCTGTCTCAAAAATAAACAAACATTTTTAAAAAATTAGAAACAAGTAAAAACAAAAGATATTGGGCCTTAATATTTTAGGAATGAGGAGAAGGGATGTCCAGAGAAGGTGGACTGGCTCCCAGATGACTCCACGGTGCTTAGAACCCGTGGCCTCTCCTCTGCCCTGTGCCTTGGTATCCTCCACTGAAAAATGGGGAGATGCCAGCCAACTCCTCCTTGGCCTCGCCCAGCTGGGGAGGGGAGGGGAGCCTCCCAAGGCCAATCCATCCCTCCCTTCTCTTGGCAGGACTGACCCAGCCATACAATTCAGGGCCCACCCCCAGGTCCACCGTGAGGACTGCAATATGACACCAGAGCAGAGAGAAGGGGATTTCAGAAATCACTTAAGTTCCAGACAGGCCAGGGGGGCCTTGAGTGGGGAGTGCAGGGTAGACACTAAGGGGGACAGGAGAACAAGAGATGAACTCAGACTATAATGGATTTCAGGGCATAGACGCTGTGTCTTTGGGGGCAGGGAGGGATCAGAGTGGCAGGCGGAGGCTGTCCCCTGCCCTGCACCCTGAGACCTCCCCCAGCTCCTGCTCTAATCAGACCTTCCATCTCTTCTCCGATTCTTTGCACAAGCATCTTGCTGCATTCGGAGTCTCAGAGATCAAAGACCTTGAACTCAGGTCACGCCTGAGTCGCCGGCTTGATGAGCTCCGCACCCCCCATTCCCCGCAGATGGATTAATTTCAGTCCCATCAGGAAGCCCCGGAAGCCTTCAGCCTGTGCCCCCATCGCTTCAGTATCTCCCTGGGCTGCCGATTCCTCCTCAGTGCCCCCAACCCATCCCGAGGTCTTTGGGTACATGTTTCAGAGAAACTGTGCTCCCCCAAGGCCACTGGGAAGTTCTTCTTGCAGTCTAACCACTACCTCCTGCTGCTGTTCTCCTTAAATGGCAGGTGATAGAAGTGCCCCTTGCTGTCCCTGGACAGCCATCACATCCCCCTCCCCCAGGTGTGAACCTGACCATCGGACACTTCCTCCCCCCCCCACCCCAGGGACCACCAGGAAATGCAAGGTTGTCTGGGTGGAGAATTAGGGGGCTTAGCTCAGATCCCTGCCCTCAAGAAGACAAAGATTCTGTCTGTGTCTGGGTGGGTTAATTAGCTCTGGGCTTGAGTTTCCTTCCGCTCCCCAAACAAGCAACTCCTTCCCCCTAGAGCCTCTTCCTAACAAACCTGTTTTCGGGAGCTGCTGCCGCCAACCCCTCCCCAGACCCTTTGCCGGCTGTACTGGCTGCTCCAGAGATTACAGGTTATTGTCTGGCGGAGACAGGACGCTGAGGGGGTGGGGGGCTAGTGCTGGGACTGGGCTTGGAATGCCAGACTGGATCCAGCTGTGGGGTTGGCTGCCTTCTCTCCCCCATTCCGTCCCCTCCCAGCCACCAGGTGCTCAGGTGAGTAGAGAGCTGGCCCTCAGTCAGGAAGAGGAGGGGGAGGAGGGAGCAAATGCAGAGACAGAGACTGAGGGGTAGGGAAGGGTATGAGCAGGGGAGGGGTGTCAGAAGTTCTAGCTGATCAGATGACCATGCCCCACCCCACCTGGTATTGCCCAGGGAGCAGGTCCAATGGTCCAGGTACTGGACTAAGAGGGGCAAGCCGCCTGCGCTCCCTTCCCCCACCTCCATGGCCAATGCTCTGGGATGAGATCGGGCCTCAGTTTCCCCTTCAGCAAAAGGAGGACAATGTAAGGGGACGGTGGGGAGAGGATGAGTGAGGCTGGACAGGAGAATCGGGGCTCCTGTAGCAGCAAGCCCTGAGGCAAGGCTTCAAAGTCCAGCAAGAACTTTCTGGCAGGCTGAGAAGTGGCTGGCAGAATCTCCTGGGCTGTATGGGCAGGGTCAACTCTGTCCCTTGTCCCCACATTTGCCCCATATCCCACCGTGGGGGCAGGAAGTGTCCTGTGCTTTCCACCCTGGTCAGGATGGGAGAAACTAGGGAACAGGCAGCTCCTTCCAGGCAAAGGGAGAAAGGGCCCTGCACCCACTGCTTTCCAGCGGCAACAGGAGTCCCTCCCTCCGCCCTCCCCTCCTGTCCCGCACATCCCCACCCCTTCCCTCTGTCACTCTCTGGCTGGTTTCATTTGCTCCTCAGACGGCGCGCTCTGCGGTGCCTCCGAAGGCAGAAAATGCTCTTGGGTGAGTGCTGAGGATGCCGGAGCGTGGGGAGGGGGCTCAGACAAGGGTGGGTCTCTCCTCTATCTGCCCTATCCTCTTCCTGCTACTGCTGGCCCCCAAAAGTTGACTGTCGAAAGATTCTGGGAGCCGGTTGACTCTTGGTACCTTTTCCCAGGTCCAGGGCTGGACCGGGGGTGGGGGGCATTCTGGCTGGGAACAAGGGCAGGGGTGGGGGTGGTGGGCAGGGCCAGCTCGGAAACTGGAGGTGCACCCTGCAGGAGGGAGGTGAGCGACACTTTGGGGCAGATGCATGTTCAGGGAGCCTGTGCCAGAGGTTTCTTGTATCAAATCATGCCTTCTGCTGCCTCCAAGGGGCTGCCAGGGGCCTCCAAGGAGGGTTGTGTGTGTGCTGGGGGTGGGGAGGGGTGTTGAAAAGAGAGTTATTAATTCAGCAGAGAGAGAGAAGTGGACAGAGAGACAGGCAGAAATCTGAGTGGCTCCTAAATGAGGTCCAGCCACCATGCTGGGGTCACTGTGCTGCCCCCCACCTTTATCTATGGTCTCCTAGCTCACCTCTCCACACAGGGGTTGTCTGGCACACTGAGGGAGGCAGCCAGTATGTTTTAAGGGGTATTTTGGGGAACCCCTTCCACGGGGGCAAGGGCTGGAGGCTGTGGGGCTGGGGCAGAGCTCTTGTGACTGGTCTTGGGGTCTTCCTCCAGCCTGGGGAGAGGGGAAAGTCTGGAACATCAACACGTCCCATCCCAGGTGCTGGGTGACCCGGAAGTGGCTGGGGGCTCTAGAGAATGTGGCTGGGGTGGGAATCCTAAGCCTACAGGGGAGTGGGCAGGCAGGAGATGTTGGATCAACCCTCCCTCCCCTCCCCCCCTTCCCTGCCTTTGACTCTCTCTCCCTCCCATTTTCTTCACAGAGTTTTTGGTTTCATCTATGATAGGAAGGGTAGCTTCACTATTTGAGGGTGTGTGTGTGTGTGTGTGTGTGTGTGTGTGTGTGTGTGTACCGCCTCAGGGAGGACCCTCTCATCTGTCCCTATGAATTGTGGTGAGGGGAGAGAGAGAGAATCTGAGTTTGGCTACATGAGCTTGTGTCCATGTCTGATGCATTTAATTTTGTAAGGGAGGGTGTGCGCCAGGCACCTACCTCTGGGTAAATGTGTCTGTATATGGATCTTCGTATATACGTATCTCTTTGTAATGATACCTGCCGCTGCCTGCCTGTGGTTTCGTAGTATGTGCATATCCCTTAGTAGGAGTCTGGGTGTCCTCGTATGTCTGTCTCTCTGGGTATATGCGGTCTGAGTGTGTCTTTGTTGATCTTGCCTGTCTGTGTACGTGCATGCTTGTGCGTGGCCTCTGGGTCCGCCTTTGCCCCCAGCCAGCATGGGTATCTGGCCATCTCTGCATGGTGCCACCTCTGTACGGGCACACCTCAGTGTGCCAAGATGGACTCATCACGAGGAGATATGTGTAAGTGTGTGCGTGGTGTTTGTGCCTATTGCCATCTCTGTGGGCGCCCACGGATCTCAGGGTGTGAGTCCCTGTGCTCTTCTGTGTATCTTTCCAAGTGATGGCAAAACAGCAGGATGTGGTTTGCCCAGACCTTCTCCCTTGGGTGGCAGCCAGAGTGATGTTATTTCATAAGACACCTGCTCTGTGCCTCTGCCTCGGCCTCAGGGGGACCCCTAGGGGTGGCCTCTTCTCTGCCACTCAGTTTGTTTGTATTTGACCAGAGCAATAACCCACCCTCTTGAGGCAGCCGTCCAATGAGCCGTGGGTCCTAGCCGTGGACCTCTGGCTAGGGTTGGGAGGAGAGGGGCTTAGCGAGGGTGTTCTGCTGCAAAAGACCATCACAGACGACCTCCCCTCCCCCTCGCACACACATATCTGACCCTATCGTGGGTGCCAGGCTGTGTGGTGCTATCCTGGGGCAGGCTTGGGGTCTGCAGTGTCTCCCTTCATTTGAGCGTACCCACAGCCAGGCGGTCACGTGTGTGTGCATGTGACATGACTCATGCATCATCCCAGCGGCCCTGGGGGCCAGGGTTCACTGTGAATGTCAGCAGCAGACGGTGGGTGGCACAGAGGAGCGATGTGGGAAGGGTGCTGGGGGAGTACCCAGACGCCACCGGAGAGGTCCTGACCTCAAATCAACGTGTGCCCTAGGCCTTGTGTGGGAGAAAAGTGTACCCAGTTGGGAGGAGGGGCTGGAAGGCATTTCTGGGTGACTGTGTTGACTGGAGGGAGAGACTAAATCACCAAGTGCCCTGGCACCCCTTCTTCAAATCGCCTCCACACCTAGTTCCTTTGTTCCTCAGACCCATTCCTGTCCTGCCCTTTCCTCCTCACCCAGCCATAATTCCCACTTCACAGATGAGGAAACAGGCTCATAGACTAAGTGTACAGCCCAAGGCCTCAGAGTTCAATGTCTCTGGAACTCCAGTGCAGGCCTCTGGACTGCAGGTCTGGGAGGGGTGGTCTGCCACAATTCCACATTCCTCCACCTTCTCCTCCCCTCCCCTGGGAACCCACATAAGGGTGAGGGGCTTCTGTGCGTCTGAGAATTCTAGGAAGAGGCCCCTCCTCTCTCCACCAGCCCTCCCCTTCTGGCATCCCCATTACAAATAACTCATTAGATTAAAGATTGAGCTCCCAGCTCCAACACCTCCGGAGGTTCCCCACGAGGCCTGAAGGTCAAAATCCCCAGTATTCACTGCAGAGCCTTCCAGCCGCAGGCACCGCCCCCTCCCCTCCATACCTCCACTCTGCCCTGACTTCGTGAACCTGCCCTGCACTTTCAGCTTGGGCCAGGCCCACCCACTGCCTGGGATGCCCCTGTCCTGGTGAAACTTCACTTTTCCTGCAGTGAAACCTGATAGACTCTCCCCCGCAGACCTACGGCTTTCCACGCGCTCCTGTGTGATCCCAAAGCATTTTGCTGGTGCCTCCCTAGCGCCCTGTTTGGCTCTCGCCTGTGAGCTCCTCTAAGAACTGACCGGTGCACGTGATGAATGAATGACTCTGTCCCTCCGGCTGGCGGGACACCTTTCCTGAGGTCTCGCCTCCGTCGCTCCGGCTGCAGCGCCCGCAGCGGAGGAGGTCGAGCGTGCGCTGGGCGACAGCCGGGGCAGGTGAGCCCCGGGGCGCCGCCACCCGGCCCGCCACCCCGGCCCTCGCCGGCTGCTGGCGCCTCTTCGCCCCGGTTACCGCTAGTGGCTGCTGTCGCTCAGTGGAGCCCAAGGAGACCGCGGCCAGAGCGTCCACCGCGCAAGATGGTGGCTCCCGAGTCTCCGTGAGTGTGTGCGGCGGGCACGGTGGCCGGGCCGGGCGGGGCGCCCCCTCCAGGAGCTTCGCGGCAGGGGGCGGGAGACGGGTGGGGGCCCTGCGGGCGGGGCAGCGGGGGGGGGGGGGGAGGCGGGGGGGGGGGGGGGGGGAGGGGAACTCCCCCACCACGCGCCCCCAGAGGAAGTTCCCCAGCCCTCCGTGTCCGGCCCAGGGCGAGCAGAGAGCCCCTACCTCGCCTGTCCTCCGCCTTGAGCGTGGACCTTCCTAGGGGCTCCCGAAGGGAAGGGGCCCAGAGGGGACTAGGGAGGAGGCTGGGGACTGCCATCCTGGGGCCAGGTGAGCACCGTGTTTGAGGCTGACCTGTCAGGGTGGAATGGGGACTGCAGAACAACACACAGTCACCCCAGGGGCCCCACAAGTTGTGCCAGCTCAGGTCCAGGTGGCCAGGGCGTGGAGAGAGAGGTGTGAGGGACCTGGGTCTGACAGGTGCACACCCCTGGTCAGCTTTGGTCACATAGTCACATTTGATTTACACTCCACCCCATCCAGCCTGGTTCCTTCAGGTTGAGGTAGGGAGGGGAATGCCAATGCTTTGGCTGGGTTGCTCTGGAGCAGCACTGTCCAGTAGAACTTTCTGGGATGAAGTAAATGTTCTCTGTCTGGGCCATTTAATACGATAGCCAGTAGCCACGTGTGGCTATTGAGAACTTGAAATGTGGCTAGTGAGAGTGAGGAATTGAATTCTAAAATGTTTATCTAATTCTGATGAACAGCCACATGTGACTATTGCTACCATATCTGACAGAGCAGTTTCGGAATCCATCTTCCCATGCTTCCTCCCTACCAATCTTTCGTTCCTTTATCAAAAACATCCCAGGTCCCCTAGTAACTTTGTCCCTCTGCAGAATGGGACAGGATAGCCAGTTTCTAGGTATATGGAAGGGACTTGACAAACTTTGGAAGGGTACCACCTTGGACTTGCACCTCTTCCCCATTCTAAGATCCCTTGGGTGGTAGGCTGGATAGGGTCACACAGAATCATGGGATCTTAGGAGGAAGAGAGGTCAAAGGCAGCTGTTTTAGCCACCCAAGAGGTACCCAAGGCTTCACTCCATTGTTCTCTCTGCCCGAAAGCTGGTGCTTCCTTACTCATTCACTCCCGAAATTTTGTGGAGCACCTGCTGGGTGCCAGGCAGTGCTCCCTTCTCTGGGGTCCAGATGTGAACAAGTTGGTTATGTTTCCTGCCCTCAGGAAGCCTGCTTTCTTGAGAGAGAGGGAGACAGAGGGTGGGGGTGGGGGGAGGATGCCAAGCAACAGAAATGCAGAGAAAATGAGCAGATTTGTAAACTGTGGGGAGTACAATAGAGGAAACAAACAGGAAACAGCAACAGAAAAGAAGGGGACCTCCTGGGAAGGGATAGAGAAGTCTCCTGGGAAGAGGCGACAACTAAACTAAGACCAGAGAGGAAGTGAAACAGGCAAAGTATTGAGAAGGGAGGATAGAAACATTCTGGAAGAAGGTACAGCATGCGCAAAAGCCCTGGGGATGGGAACCTGGCACTCTGGAGGAACTGAGGGATGTAGCTGGAAGGGAAGAGAGGCACAAGTGGCCACAAGAGAGGTCAGCAATGCCTGGACATTTGGCAGACCTCGAAAGGGATCCTGGCATTGGCCTCAGAGAGCAAGAGGTCATAGAGGGGTTTTAGGCAGTATGTTTTAAAAAGCCCCCTCCAGCTGCTATAGGTCCAGGTGGCTCAGAGAGGGTTAAGAGTGGGTGGAAACCCAGAGTGCCGTCAGGAAGTGACTGCTGTAGTCCAGGCAGGAGATGCAGGTGCCCTGGATGAGGCTGGTGGCAGCGGAGAGAAGAGACAAGTGAGAAGCTGATTGTGGAGGTGGAAGTGACAGCACCTGTGGATAGACTGGGTCCAGGATGTGGAAGAGAGCAGGGGCTGGAGGGGCAGGTTTCTGGCCACAGCACCCGGGTAGGAGAGCAGGTATTTCCTGAGCTGGGCTGACTGGGAGAGGAGCATATTTGTAGGGACAGATCGACAATTCCATCTAGACGAGCCAGGAACGTGGTTTGATGGAGAGGTATGGCGCCCAGAGGAATGGCTCAGGCTAGGCTTGTTTATTTCAGGGTGACTGGCAAGGGTGGTTCTGAACTTTTTGGATGGTTTTAGGTTAGGAAGAGGAGGAGGAAGTGTCATCAGAAGTGGAAGAGTGCCGATGGGGGAAAGGAAACCCAGGGGACATAGAGTCTTGGAAGCCAAGAGAAAAGCATGTTTCAAGGAGGGTAGGGTGAGCAGTCTAGAGGGAGAGAACTGATGAATTTCACCACACGTAGCAACAGAGAGCACCTTCCCTTGCACTGAACAGGCTACCCCTGGGATTCTGCTCATCTGCCCTTGTACTTACCCATTAAATGCTAGGTTCCATTGCAGGGTGCTGGGTATATCTGGAGGACAAGACAGTCACCGCTTTCTTGGAGCCCAGAATCATCTAACCCATAGCCTCAGACACATGAGGTTCTTTCATAGGGCCCAAGTAAATCCTTTTAGTCTTTTAAACAACAAACTTGTGCTGAAAGGCATCTGGATGCCCAGCCGTGCATGCCCAGGGACTTAGGAATCCCAAACTGAACAAATGTGATCTTAGCCTTCTGGGAACCAAGTGCAGGGATACACAGAGAGTCCCTGAGTTTACCATATTGTATCACCAAGACCCATGCGCAGAGAATTATGGGAAGCTACAGGATAGGCACCAGCCCCGGCTGGGGGCAGGGGAGGGCAGGGTGGCAGAGGGGATGCAGAACTGCTCTCCAGGAATGAATGGAGATTAGCCAGGGAATGGGGAGGGATAGGAAACTCCAGGCACAGAGGATGGAGGCAGGAGCAAAGTAACAGCTGGGTGTGTGGGGGGAATGGTAAGCCTTTGGAGCTGCTGGCCGAGCAGACGGGAACGGAGGGAGGCTGGGGAGGGCCCCGCTGGCTCATGGTGAGGTGTGTAGACTCAGGCAACCATTTAGGACGCCACTGAAGAGGTGGAAGTGAGAGAGGGATCTGTGTCTGAGCTCGCCCTCTGGCTGCTGGGCAAGGGACGAATCTGGGGGCATGCCTGCAGAGGTGGAGGCAGATGACACCAGAGTCTCAGCATGGCCTTTGGGGTCAGGAGGACTTAGATTCTTTTTGTTTGTTTGTTTGCTTTTAGAGTTACTTTATTATTTTTTTTAATTTAATTTTTTATTTTTTAAAATGTACATCCAAATTAGCATCTAGTGCAACAGTGATTTCAGGAGTAGACTCCTTAGTGCCCCTGACCCATTTAGCCCATCCCCCCTCCCACCACCCCTCCAGTAACCCTCAGTTTGTTCTCCATATTTATGAGTCTCTTCTGTTTTGTCCCCCTCCCTGTTTTTATAAGGAGGGCTTAGATTCTAACTCTGCCTCAGCCTTACTCTAACTTACTGCTCGTGGAACCCTGGGCAAATCACCTGAAGTCCCCAGCCTCGGTTTCCTCCTCTTCAAAATGAGGATGATACCACCCTCAGAGTACTTGAAAGAGGAATCTTGGCTTTCTCATGGAGTCACTGTAAAGTCCTTAGCACAAGGCCCGATGAAGTTCACATCTGACAAATGGTAGTTACTGCTGTTGTTATTAGTAGGCATGGAGAGGTGGGGACAGGGTCGAAGGACAGTTAGGAAGTTGGCTGGTTTTGGCCGCTGGCTGGACGTGGCCTTCTGGTCCTGAACGGCTCACCTGTCATCGTGCCTGGGGCGGTGGAAGCATGAGCGAGGTACAGGCAAGCAGCTAGCTCCTTTGGTCTGGGGTCTGGCCCCCACTTCTGGGCTTCCCTTCCCAGAACCCCACTATCAGGGAGTGTGTGTAAGTGTGAGTGCGCCCATGTGCACGTTCAGGGAAGGGAGGTCCAGTGAAAACACAGGACATTCCTTGGTGCTGTGACTCCGGGAGCTCAGCTTTGTGCTAACTTCATTCTGATGAAATAAGCGATGGTGGACCGGAGAGACTGGCCATCCTCTTGAGTGAGGAGTCAAGGTCTGAGTTTGAGTCCTGGCTCAGTCACGAATTATTCATGGGCCCTGAGAACCGCTGTCACCTGGACTCAGTGCCCTCACCTATAAAATGTGGTTGCACAGATGATGCCAATCTTTTCAGAGCTGAGTTCTGACATGTTCCAGCAGTCAAAGTTAGTGCCTTGTCCTGGATGGAGGGAGACACTCAGAGTGGGCTGGGGACCCCCAAACCTCCCCCACTTTGGATAACATTCTATGGCCCTTTGCATGACCCCACCCATTCCCAATAGCCCTTCCCCACTAGGTGCAGTCCACCCGTCAGCTGGGGAGTGCTCTGTGGGCAGCATGAACCCACCGCGGACCCCCTAACGCCTCTCCCTTGTCTCTTTCATCTCCAGTCTCCCACCGGCAGAGCGGGAATAACCGTTCCCAGCTAAGTTAGATGGATGGTCCCCATTAGCCTGGCGCGCTGCTCCCCTCCTCCCCCCACAATTTCCATTGTCAAGGGAGGTGCTGCCGTGTGTGGGGGGAGCCTGGGGGACCAGAGCATTTGGGTGGGGTCGGGGGTGCCCTGCCCCTTGAGCAGGAATGGTACCCCCGGGGAAGAAACCAGCCGGAGAGGCCTCCAACTCCAACAAAAAATGCAAGCGTTACTTTAATGAGCACTGGAAAGAGGAGTTCCCCTGGCTGGACTTCGACTACGAGCGGAAGCTGATGTTTTGTCTCGAGTGCCGCCAGGCCCTGGTGCGGAACAAGCACGGCAAAGCCGAGAACGCCTTCACCGTGGGCACCGACAACTTCCAGCGCCACGCCCTGCTGCGCCACGTGACCTCGGGGGCCCACCGCCAGGCTCTGGCTGTCAACCGGGGCCAGCCCACTTTTGAGGGCCAAGCTGAGGGAGGAGGGGCCTACCCAGACCTGGTCACCACCCCCACCTCCACGGGCGTCAAGGTGGAGGTGGACCCGGCCAAAGTGGCGGTGCTGACCACGGTGTACTGCATGGCCAAGGAGGACGTGCCCGATGACCGCTGCTCTGCCCTGCTTGAGCTGCAGAGGTTCAACCTGTGCCAGGCGCTGCTGGGCACGGAGCATGGCGATTACTACAGCCCCAGGAGGGTGAGGGACATGCAGGTGGGTGGCAGCCAGAGGTGTGGGGGAGGGCTCGAGGAGGGAGGACATGGAGCTGTCTGGGCACAGCGCCAGCATGCCAGGCCCCCGGGCAACAGCCAGAACGCTTCATTCATACCTTCACCCAGCAGAACCTTTCACTGAGGCGTATCATGTGCCAGGCCCTGGGCCAGCTGCTGGGGGCACAGCTTGGAAGAGGCCAGACCAGGCCCTGTCCTCAGGGGCACAGAGGTTTTCCCTCACGGTCTAGGCCAGAGGTTGCAAGCCTGGAGCCTCGATCGGCCCACAGATACATTTTGTTGATTTTCACAGTGCTTTTGGAAAACCTAAGTTAATTTCCAAGTTAAAAAAAAAAAAAGAAAAAGTGAGAGATTACACATAAAAATGTGGATTTGTGACTTCTGAAAAGCTAGGTCCCTATGCTCTCAGGGCATGAAGAGCAGACCCGGGGCTTCTCCATTCCCTTTGGTGTATCCCTGGCCCACTTCAAGCCCAGTACCGCCCATGTGGCCCCAGGGGGCATGCAAGCTGCAGCTCTGTCCTAGGTACCAGTTGTGTGAGTCCTAGGGGCTGGGGTGAGGGTGGGAGAGTTCGATCTCATCCTACAGAGTGATCGATGACAGACAGACAAACGGAGCACACAGTTGGGGTTCTATGTAACTGGGAGGGAACATCTCTATCAGTTAATCCCTGAGCAGCAGAGTAGAGGGAGACTCCCAGGAATAAGGCGGACTAGGGCAATGCCATAAAAGCACACATAAAATGCTATGGAATCTTTATGGTTCCTAAAGCATTTTTACACTTACAAGCACAGCAACATTTGTAATTGCCGACAACCCTTTTTTTTAAATTATTCATTTTTGAGGGAGAGAGAGAGCATGAGCAGGGGAGGGGCGGAGAGAGTGGGAGACACAGAATCTGGAGTAGGCTCCAGGCTCTGAGCTATCAGCACAGAACCTGATGCGGGGTTCGAACTGGCAAACCAGGAGATCATGGCCTGAGCCAAAGTCGGCCGCCTAACTGACTGAGCCACCCAGGTGCCCCAATTGATAGCAACCTTTTAAGAGCTTAGAGGCAGGCAGTGGCCTGATTTCAGAACTGAGGAAACTGAGGCTCAGAGAGGTGAAATAACTTGCCCAAGATCACACAGCCAGTAAGATGCAAAGCTAGGATTGGTCTGTCTGCCCCCAAGGTCTGTGCCCTTTCTTTCCCCAGTACTGCTGCCTCCCCCTTGCAGGAGGAGCCTAACTCTGTCCCTTCCTTTCTCTCCCTGGCTGTCCCAGGTGGCCATTGCCAGTGTCTTGCACACAGAGGCCTGCCAGCGCCTGAAGGCATCCCCATATGTGGGGCTGGTGTTGGACGAGACCAGGGACTGGCCCGAGTCCCACAGTCTGGCCTTGTTTGCCACTTCGGTGTCCCCCTGTGATGGCCAGCCTGCTACCACCTTCCTGGGCAGTGTGGAGCTACAGGAGGGTGAGGCCACCGCTGGCCAACTCCTGGACATCCTGCAGGCCTTCGGCGTGTCTGCACCCAAGCTGGCCTGGCTCAGCTCGAGCCTCCCCAGTGACCGCCTTGGGCGTGTGGGCCCACAACTCCGGGCCGCCTGCCCGCTGCTCACCGAACTACACTGCCTCCCTGGCCGGACAGATCCCGAGCCCCCTGCCTACCTAAGCGAATATGAAAGTGTACTGGATGCCCTATTCCGCCTCCACGGTGGCCCCAGTTCTCACATGGTCCCTGAGCTGCGGGCAGCACTGGACCTTGCAGCTATTGACTTGGCAGGACCGCGGCCAGTGCCCTGGGCCTCCTTGCTGCCTATCGTGGAAGCAGTGGCTGAGGCTTGGCCTTGCCTGGTGCCCACACTGGAGGCCTCTGCTCCAGCCTCCCCTACAGCCAGGGCACTGGCCCTCGCCCTGCGCCAGTTCACCTTCGTGGCCTTCACCCACCTGCTGCTGGACACTCTGCCATCCATGCAGAAGCTCACCCTTGTCCTGCAGCCTGAAGAGCCGGACTTGGCCTTGTTGCAACCCCTGGTGATGGCAGCCGCAGCCTCCCTCCAAGCCCTGCGCAGCTCGGGTGGGGCGCGCCTCCAGGGCTTCCTGCAGGAGCTGGCGTCCTCCAGCTCTGACTTGGGCGGTGGGCGCTGCACCTACCGCGGCGTGGAGCTGGTCGGCTACTCCGAGGCTGCGGTGCGGGGCTTGCAGCGGCTGCGGGGGGCCTTCCTAGACTCCATGCGGCGGGGGCTGCGGGACTCCTACCCCGGGCCCTCGCTGGACGCCGTGGCCGCCTTCGCGGCGATCTTCGACTCGCGCGGCTACCCGCAGGCACCCGAGGAGCTGGGCGCGCACGGCGAGGGGGCACTGCGGGTGCTGCTGCGCGCCTTCGCCCCCGCCGTGGTGCGCCAGAGGGCGCTGGGCGACTTCGCGCTCTTCAAGCGCGTGGTGTGCAGCCTCGGGCGGCTGGGCCCGCGGGCCTTGTGCGCCAAGCTGGCCTGCGCGCGCTCCGAGCTGCACGAGCTCTTCCCGGACTTCGCCGCCCTTGCCGCCCTGGCCTTGGCGCTGCCCGCGGGCGCCGGCCTCCTGGACAAGGTGGGCCGCAGCCGGGAGCTGCGGTGGTGGGGGCAGAGCGGGGCAGGGGAAGGCCGGGGCGGCCCGGCGGTGAAGATCGCCGTGGATGGGCCTCCGCTGCACGAGTTTGACTTTGCACTCGCCGTGGAGTTCTTGGAGAGTGGGTGGGCGGAGGGGCTCCTGGGGTCACAGCTCACGTGAGGGCGGCCCCCTTCCCTCCGCCCAGACAGCCTGGGGCCCTGAGCACTCTAGGGGTCAAGACAGACTCTAGGTGACCGTGCTGCACCCAAGCTGACCCCCTAACTGTGGCCTTCCAACCACCTGCCCCGTGCTTCCTCCGCTCCAGGCTGAGTACTAACCCAGCCCCGTGGGCTGTGGAGGAAGGGCTGTGTGGAGGGGGTCCTGGGCAAGCCCATGGAGATGCTGGGTTTGGGGACACCCTCAGTATCACTCCTGCCCTTGCCAGAGTTTGGGGAGGAGTAGCTCACCATTTTCCCTCTGGACCCAGCCCAGGTTTGGGCCATAGAAAAGTTGAGGAGTCTTGGTTGGAGGGAGAAAGGAAGACTGGGTCTGAGGGATTGAGGGAAAGAGGAATGGGTCCTTGGCTGTTAGCTCCCCGCCTGGCAGCATCTCTTCTCTTCAGATAGGACTAGACGGCAGATGACTTCCTTGGTGTCGACACAGCACAGCACCCTCTCTGTGCACAAGCTACCAGTTCAAGGGAGGTGGGGGTGGTGCCCTACCTCCCCCACCCACCGGTAGGCTGCCTGTATGTGGCTGTGTATATAGATATACACATCTACAAATGTAAAATAAATCTATCCTATCTTGCATATCGTTAACACACAAAAAATCGAAAAGGACTTCTTCCGGCTTTGCAATGACAGAGTCTAGAAAAGTTTCAACGGACTGCATTTATTTCTAATGTTTTTCTTCCTCAAAGTGTGGTTGCTCCCCAAAGTTCTGAGCCTTCCCCCGCCCTTGCCTCAGACCTTTAAGACCAAAGACTGTAAAACCACAGGGCTGGAAGGGCCAACTCTGAGGACCAGCCTCGGGCCACACCCAGGAGCTGGAGGGCTTTTTGCCTCCTGGGAGAAGGAGTTGGGGCCTCACCAGAGCTGGGGGGGGGGGGGGGGGAGGGAGGGGGAGGAGGACACATCCCTTCAGATTCCAATGGGTTTCCCATCCCCTCTGTCAGCCTTGCTGTGACTGTGTGGGCATTAGTGAGAGGGGTTTGGGTTTAACTTGCAATAAACTGGAAACCCAGTGCATCTCGCAGTCTCCATGGTGCTGTGTGTGTGTCAGGACTCCTCTGGCCTGGGATTCATTGGGGTACTTCTGCTACCTCTATAGGGGATGGGAGGGGCATCCTCCTGGACTGGGAACCACAAACTGTAGGCTTCTGCTCCCCCGGTTGTGGAGAGGAGAGGCACAGAAATGGGCGGTAATTGCCCTGGGGTTAGCCAGTGCTACTTTGTGAAGAGGGAGACAGGAGTTTCTGCCCCAGCTCCACACCCGAGAAGCCCATCAGCCTCTTTTTCTGGCTGTGGAGGTAGATGTGAGCCCCATGGCTCCCCATTTCAGACCCTGCCCTTCTTCCTCCTGCAGCAGGCCCGGCCTCCAGCGCCCCCAGCCCCCTGCTGGCCTCCCTGCCCCTGCCTGCCAGGCCTCTGCAGCCCCCGCTGGACTTCAAGCACTTGCTCGCCTTCCACTTCAATGGCGCCACCCCGCTCAGTCTCACCCCCAACTTCAGCACGGTACGGGCTCGGCTGGCGGGTGGGGGCATGCGGCCAAGCTTGGGGTGGGCAGGGAAGGTGGGCTCAGAGGGGCTGGCTCTCAGAAGCTGGGTATAAGTAGAAACGACATCCCCAAGAGTGACTAGGTGCCCCCCAAACGGGGACCCCCGGCCCAGCTTTTCCTTAGGCCAGGGAATGAGGATGGTTCCAGTAACACCTGCTGGGCCTGTCGTCTGTAGGTTTTACTTGAATTTTTGTATAGGGACATCTATGGGTGATCTGTGTACGTCTGTGTGCATTTGGGGTATGCCCTTCTATTTTAGTTTATGTGTCTGTGGGTCTTTGTGTGTTCCTTGTGGTTGTGAATGTGTGTGTGTGTGTGTGTGTGTGTGTGTGTGTGTGTGTGTATGTGTTTGTAAACATCTCTTTGTGCCTGGGTCCTTGTATGTAATTAACATGTATGCCTGTGTATCTGAGAGATATTTTTGTGTCTTTGTGTCAACTCTGTATGTGTTTGATATGTGTGACCTCTGAGTGTGTGTGTGTTTGTGTGGTTTGGGTAATTGTGTGTCTATGCAAGTGTGCCATTCGTATGCATGTGAGTGTGTATCTTTCTGCATGGCTCTGTGATTTGTAACTGCCTGTAGGCTTATGTGCTATGTGTGTGTATGCCAGTCTGTGTATTTCCATGTGTTTATGTGTGTGAATGAAAGTGTAGGGAGCATGAATTTTACTTCACTCCATGAGTGATAAGGAGTAACTCCCTGCTTTCTTTAATTCTGGAAAATCAAATGTAATCATCAAGGAGCCCACCCTACCTGACAAGATGGCGGGAAATTCAGTCTCAGTCACCCTTTGGAGCCCCTTTCCAACCTCCAAGGTCACACAGAGATCTGAAGGAGCCTGAGTCCTTTGGGGAGGGTCCCCTGTTCTTCAGTCCCCTCTGTCACTTGCTGACACAATCACTGTTCATGCACACAGTCCCTTGGGAGTGGGTAAAGCTTCTGTCGCCCTTCTTGCTGGGGGCCCTGCTGGCCATTCTCCTGTCCTCTGCCTGCCCCCAGCCCTCGGTGCTGTTAGGTGAGGGTTAGAACCTCTTTCTGTTCCCAGGAAAGTTTCTGAAGGCATGCTTTTTTCTCAAAGCCTCTGTTCTCTTCTCTTAGGAAGGTTGAGAAAGTTCCTCTTGATAAGCAAGCTGAGACCACTTCTGCTGTTGGTCCAACAAGCCAGGCCCTGAGAAAAGGGAACAGGAAGGCTTGGTTTGATAGAAGAGAAAAAAAAATAGTTAAAATAAGGAAAAGGGAAAAAGAAACCACATAAATTAATGTTCCAAAGAAATGATCCTGCTGCTCGGGGAAACTTCTGGCCTCCATGTGCTGCCGCCTGTCCTTTCCCGGCCCCCCACCTGCCCCAGCCCTGCTCTCACTCCCCTTCTCAGGCCCTGTGACAGTGGCAGAGCTGATGAGATCAGCCTTCTCTGTCCCAGCCCATGGGCCCAGCGCAAAGCTGGGTTGTGGGACAGGATTTCCAACAGAAGACCCTTTGTCCCTTCCCTGCTTCTCCCTGCCTCTAACTCTGTCCCAATAGTTGTGATTCTTGTGAATGAGGAAAACAACAACAACAACAAACCAGAGACCAGAGGGGCTGCAAGAGATGCCAAGGTGATCACCAGGACATGGTTCTGTTTCTCCCGATCATGGAGGCCACCCTGGCCATCCCACTGCCTCCAAGCAGAAACCCGGGGAAGAGATTGTTTGTGTGTCTCCTATCCACAAGGATGGGAAAGTTCTTCCTATGGCCTGATTCCTGCCCTCCCCAATAGTCTCTAGTTTTTGGCATTTTGCACTGCCCCCTCCCCCCACCAATCCGACCCCAGAGTTATTGTGCCCTCCCACCCCCTTCACAGATGGACCCAATCCAGAAAGCTGTCATCAGCCACACGTTTGGGGTCCCCTCCCCTCTGAAGAAGAAGCTCTTCATTTCCTGTAACATCTGTCACCTGAGGTTCAACTCAGCGGTGAGAGGGAGTAGTGGAAACAGATTGGGGAGGAGGCTGGGCAGGGAGGGGGCTGGACAGTGGCTTCCGGGGTCTTTCCTGGAGGAATAAGGCCGGCAAAGGGACTGGGGTCCATATTTTCTGTCCCTGGGTGCAGAAAAGGCACTCCTGGTCCTTTACCCATCCCACCCTCTCCTCTCCCCAAATTCCTCTGCCTCTTCCCTCCCTCTCTAGTGGTCCTGGGACTCCATTTCCCTCCCGCTTCTCTCCTGTGTCCTGGATCCTTCTGCAAGAGAGAAGACTGACCTTTCCTGCTCTGGGTCCCAAGGGACACCATCAGCTCCTAGTCTGGAGCTGAGTTCTTAAAGCATCTGACAGTTAACGTGTTGAACGTTTTCATGCCCATCATCTTAATTAGTTCTCATGACACCTTGTTAGATGGATAGAGGCCCTGTTATCATCCCCACTTTTCAGATGAGGAAAATGAGCCTCAGAGACGTTAAGTGACTTGTCCGAGGTCACACAGCTGGTGAGTAGCAGAGCTGAGATTTGAGCCCAGGCCTGGCTGACCCCAAGGCCCACATACTTTCCACCACAGCCTCCCCTAGATAGTAGAGAAGCCTCATTCTGGCCTCCCAGGGAAGATTTACCTTCTATCTGGACAACTGTGGGGCTTGGAGAGATCTGCTCTGGTGAAAGGGTCTAGGGAGGGGCCATGGGGGCCTGTCTTTCCTATACTTGGGAGCAACAAGCAGGGACCCCTAGGTGAAGGGGGGAGGACACGAACAGGCCAGATTCAGGGGTTTCCTCCAGGCTTTCAGGTTATATAAACCTTATAAATTGATGGACAGAAAGACCTCGCTCTGAGGGAAGGACCATGTCTTCTCCATGCTGGGCTCCTGGCACAGAGCCTGGCAAAGAACGAATGCTCAACAACTATTTGCTGAAAAACTGAACAAAGAGATGAATGTTCTGGGGTGCACATACCCGAAGCATGAGGACTGCTCTATTTTTTCCATTTGTGCATTTATGAACCTGGTAACTAACATCGTTGAGCACGTGCCGTATGTACTAGGCCCCTGTCATTCATGTTCTCTTTTTAATTCTCACAACCCTTCAAGGTCAGTATTGTCATCACAAAGTTTACAAGTCAGCAAAATGAGGCTCAGAGAAGTGAGGCGATTTGCCCAGGGATGCACAGCTCATCAAGTGGCTGAGACAGAATTTGAAGTCAGAGGCTGCTTGCCTGGAGGCTCATGTATGAGAATGAGTTCTGTAAACCTCAAGGCCACACAAATGCTGTGATGACAAGGATTCACCTCTTGTCTGGCCAGAGCCCTGTCCCCTCTGACCTGCCCCCTGCCCCTCGCCAGCTCGTGGATGGGGCATGTGGACGCAGCAAAAAATGGTGACCCCAAGTCCTCCCCTCCCCAGAACCAAGCTGAAGCACATTACAAAGGCCACAAACATGCCAGAAAACTCAAGGCTGTCGAAGCCGCCAAGAGCAAGCAGAGGCCACAAACCCTGGCCCGGGATGGGGTGCTGGTGTCCCCCACCCTGACTCCAGCCAGTGGATCCCCTGGAGAGCCGCACAGCAAAGGTCAGTCCTGAACTCTTCTCCCCTCTCCCCAATCAAATCTGGTTTCTGGCGAGGGGTTGGGAGATTTCTGCATATTATTATTACTTTTAAAACGTTTATTCATTTTTTTGAGACACACGTGCGCGCGCGTGCGCGCGCACACACACACACACGCGCACACACACACACACACACACACACAGAGTTGAGTGGGGGAGGGGCAGAAAGAGAAGGAGACACAGAACCTGAAGCAGGCTTCAGGCTCTGAGCTGTCAGCACAGAGCCCGATGTGGGGCTCGAAGTCACGAACTGTGAGATCATGGCCTGAGCCGAAGTCGAACACTTAACTGACTGAGCCACCCAGGCGCCTCTGCATATTGTTATTATTTTTGCGTGTGTTGGGGTATTCCATACATACAGAAAAAGGGCACACATCACAAGTGTTGAGCTCGAGGAATGTTCCCAGTCTGAATATACCAAGATCAAGAAACAAGCACCCAGAAGCCCTCCTTGGTCCCCTCCGGGTTACCACCTTGTTGTAGTAGCTTCCTAGGCTACCATAATCAATGACTGCAAACTCAGTGGCTCAAGTCAGAAGTTTGAAATCCAAGTGTTGATGGAGTTGATTCCTTCATGGGGGCTCAGATGGAGAGCCTGTCCCATGCCTGTCTTCTAGCTTCTGGCACTTGCTGCCAAGCCGTGGCGTTCCTTGGCTTGTAGATGCATCCCTCCAATCTCTGCCTGTGTCTTCACATCACGTTCTCCCTGTGTCTCTGTGTCTCCATGTGGTCTTCTTTATAAGGACACCGGTCATTGGATTGGGGCACACCCCAGTCCACTGTGATCTCAACTACTTAACATCTGCACAGACCCTGGTTCCAAAGATCACATTCTGGGGTTTCATGCAGATGTGAATTTTGGGGTGATGCTATTCAACCACTTGAATTCAACCACCCTCCCCCAGGTGATCGACTTTTCTTGCCATCGATCCGTTGCACCTGGTTTTGGTGAATCCTATCGCATGGAACTTTTGTGCCTGGCCTCTTCCGTATTGTTGCATACAGCTGTGGTTTGTCCTTTTTATTGCTGTGTAGTGCTCCATTTAATGACCGTACAACGCTGTCTTTTTTTTTTTTTTTTTTTTTTAAGTTTTTTTGTTTTGAGGGGAGCCTGGCTGGCTCAGTCAGTTAAGCGTCTGACTTCGGCTCAGGTCACAATCTCAAGGTTCATGGGTTCGAGCCCTGCCTTGGGCTTTGTGCTGACAGCTCAGAGCCTGGAGCCTGCTTCGGACTCTGTGTCTCCCTCTCTCTCTACCCCTCCCCCCACTCATGCTCTGTCTCTTTCTCTCTCTCTCTCTTTCAAAAATAAACATTAAAGAAATTTTATTTTATTTTTTTAATTTTTTTTAACATTTATTTATTTTTGAGACAGAGAGAGACAGAGCATGAATGGGGGAAGGTCGGAGAGAGAGGGAGACACAGAATCCGAAACAGGCTCCAGGCTCCAAGCGGTCAGCACAGAGCCCGACGCGGGGCTTGAACTCCTGGACCGTGAGATCATGACCTGAGCTGAAGTCGGACGCTTAACCGACTGAGCCACCCAGGCGCCCCTAAAGAAATTTTAAAAATATATATTTTTGTTTTTAAAGTAATCTCCATACCCAGCATGGGACTTGAACTCACAACCCCGAGATCAAGAGTCGCCTGCTCTACTGACTGAGCCAGCCAGGTTCCCCTCTCTTTTTTTGTTTAAATCTATTCTCCTGTTGATGGATTTTTGGACAGTTTCCAGTTTTATGCTATTACGAATAGTGCTCTATGAATATAACAGCACATCTTATCGGCAACTTCTGCTTATTTAACAGTTAGCAAAGAACTGTAAAGTATCGGGGCTGTGAGGGCTATCTGAGACCACTCTGTCCAACTCTACATTTTCAGATGGGGAAGCTGAGGCCTAAAGAGGCCCAAATCTGCCCAGTGAGTTGGTGGGAGAGTGGAGTCTGGAACCCACTGCTGGTCATCCCGACACCAGGGATGCTTCCACTCTGCCATGCCACCCCCAATATGTCACTACTTAAAATCATGGCCTCCAGATGATTCTAACCCCATGCGTTCCATCTCCCCAGCCGCTCCTGCAGCCCCACCCCCTGGCCCCCAACTCCAGCCACCGCTGACTCTGGACCCCACGCCGAGGGAGCCTGCTCACTCAGATCTCTTGGATGCTGCCTCCTCTTCCTCTTCTTCCTCCTGCCCACCCTGCTCTCCAGAGCCTGGGAGAGAGGCACCAGGGCCTGAGCCCGCAGTGGCTGCTGTGGGAAACGGTGTGAACGGGGAGGGCAGGAGCGAGAAGGGACGCCTCTATTGCCCCACGTGCAAGGTGACAGTGAACTCCGCCTCCCAGCTTCAGGCTCACAACACAGGTCAGTGCCGTGCCCCTCTCCCTCCCCCACCACCCTCACCGCCCCCCCCCCCCCAACCAGTCCAGGGAGGAGTGGGGCAGGGAGACCCCCTCCACAGCTGCAGGCAGGCTGGAGTTTCTGGGCACTTTGCCCAAGGGCTTCATGACAGAGGTGTTGTGTTCAGCTGTGATTGGGTGGTCATTTGGGGTCCTCCCACTAATGCTTGAAGCGGGAGAATTGGGAAGAGAAGTCTGTGGTAGCAGGAACTGAAGGGTCGGTGGGAGAAGGCAGGAAGCTCCTCCTCCATCTATCTTAGACCCAGAAGGAAAGCACTGAGATGGGAGCAAAGGGAAGCCACAAGGCTCCCCTGCAGGGAGGCGTTCTGGGGAGGCTGGGGGTGGGGGGGACAAGAGAAGCTGGGAGGCCCCGGCGGAGGTGGGGAAGAGAACGCTCAGGCGGCTGGAGGGGAGAGCGTGTGCAGGCGGCTTAAGGGGGCAGCCAGCCTGACCTGGTTCAGAGGCATCTCCCCTGCCCTGGAGCCCTTCTTGGGTGCTGACAGGCTGGGGCTGTTGTTCCTTCTCTCTCAGGAGCCAAGCACCGGTGGATGGTGGAAGGTCAGCGAGGTGCTCCTCGAAGGGGCCGGGGCCGCCCTGTGCCCCGGGGAGGTGGACACAAGGCCAAGAGAGTGGCAGGGGGCCAGGGCGGCCGACAGGGGCCCAGCCCCCCCTTTCACTGTGCCCTGTGTCAGCTCCAGGTCAATTCAGAGACCCAACTCAAGCAGGTGGGAGAAACCAGAGCAGGGCTGAGGGGTGGGACCGGTCCCAGGTGACAGGAGGGAGCCAGGGAGGAAGAAGAGGGAGGCTGGAGGGGCAGTGGGCTCCTGGAGGGGCCAAGGCTGGGTCTCACCTCCCCTTCCCACGGTGATACCCAGTAGGTGTGCATCCGACGTGTGACTCATGGGTGAGGAAGGGTTAGCTAGTGGAGGATGATAGTCATCTAGGGGTCCTTGGGCTTCCTTATCCTGTTGCCAGTTTGTCTGTCTGTCTATTAGCACCTGAGCAGCAGGAGGCACAAAGACCGCCTGGCTGGGAAGCCCCCCAAGCCCTCCAGCCAGCACAGCAAGCTGCAGAAACATGCAGCGCTGGCTGTGAGTATCCTCAAGGTATCTGTCTCCCGGCGACAGGGCTGGGCCCTGGGTCAAGAGGGGAGAGGATGGGCCAGAAGGGCAAGCTGGGGGGGACTGGTGGGGTGGGGCAGGAAGGAAGCCACCCCCCCTTTAAGGCTGCCTGGGCAGAGAGTCGGGCTGGGGTTTTGGACCATCTTGGGATCTGCCCAGTGGAATTTCCGGGGAGGTGGGCCGAGGATAGTAATCTCTGGGTCAAGAGCGAGGAGTGGGCGTGCATCTCCTAGAGACCATCTCTGCCCCCACCCCCCATAGCCTCCTTCCTCTGGGCAGGAAGACAGGTGCTGGAGAAAGCCCTTTGGAATGATGTTTTGGGGGTGGGAAGGGTTTAGGTTTGGAACCCTAAAAGGCACGTCTTTCCTGCAACAGAACGCCCAAGGATGGGGCCCCGGGAGGGCTGGGATTTTCTTGGGTCAGACTGTGTCCATTCTCTCTCTCCTCTGCAGTCGAAGCTAGCCTTGCAGAAGCAACTCACCAAGACACTTGCAGCCCGCTTCCTGCCCAGCCCGATCCCCGCCGCTGCCGCAGCCATCTGTGCGCTGCCAGGGCCCCTGGCCCTCAGGCCTGCCCCCACAGCAGCCACCACCCTCTTCCCAGCTCCCATCCTGGGCCCGGCTCTGTTTCGCACCCCAGCAGGAGCCGTCCGCCCTGCCACAGGGCCCATCGTTTTTGCCCCCTACTAGGCTTCCTGGGGAGGCCGGTGCTTGGCACCCAGCAGTCGCTGTCCTTGCCTCCTCTTCCCGAGATGCCTCAGTTTCCTCCATCCCCTAGGAGACTGCCATTTACAGCCAAAGCTTCCTGCCCAATCTAGGAAGAGCTGGGCTAGTTTTAAGGGCAGCTGCCCTTTGCCCAGTCTGGACTACGGATTCAACTACAACCTTCCTGGCCCAGGACCTTCCAACCCTCCTCTCCCCAGCCTCCTCAGGCTGGCACTGGGCTCCCCTGCATTGCCCAGCCTGATTTACAGGGAGCAAACTGAGAAATCCCAAAGATCTATGCAAAATCCTAGCCCCAGCCCCATGGTGCTCTCATTTCCCCCACCTGAGACCTAGAACCCCATGGTCAGAGGTCCTAGGAATCTTAACTTTGAGCCTGGCAAGAAGTCTAGAGAAGAGGCCCTCTCCATTCACTGGACTCTCTGGAGAATCACTGGAGGTGGCAGATGGGGTCTCAAGCTGGACAGGGTTCAAGGCTATCTGGACAAGGTGACCCTGGGGGAGTGGAAGAAGACTGTGGAGGAGAAAGGGGGGGCAGGGAGCAAAGCCAGGGTGGGGCTGGGGCTGAGAGATTTTGGGGTTCCTCTGCTGTGATCAGACAGGGCTGGGAGAGGGGTAGGGGAGGGTGATTTTCCGGCTGGGCCCAGTTTTAACAGAGGTCATCAATCCCACACAAGCTCTCTCCTCAGCCTTTCATTGATTTCTCCTGAACCCCAGCTGGGGGTGGAGGGTGGTGGTGGGCATTGGATCTCTCCAGACTATGGACCCAGCTAACACCAACCCCCCCTCCCCCAGGGCTCCCAAAAGAGTTCTCCCCTCAGGCTCCTCACCCCAAACCGGTCCCCAGCACTAAATCCAGCTTCCCCTCCTCCCAAGCAGAATCCTGCCCCCTCACTGTGAAGCTGAGTGTTGGGATCCAGGCTGACACACTCAAGACCCATTTTCATGCTGTCAAAGTTAATGTCACAACCTCCATCCCACCCCCCAGCACTGCTCTGTCACCCCACAATATGGGACTTTGCCAGTATCCACCTGTATCTTTTCCTTTTTTAGATATTTCCAATGGGAGGACAAGAAGGGGGGAGGGGAGGGGAACCTTTTGATAACAGTTGTGGTTTTATTGTGTCCAATGCATCAATAAATGAATTCAAGCCCGAGCCTGTAGATGCCCTAATTCGACTCACCCAGCCCTGCCCTATTCACCTCTCCCATCCCGG
Organism: Panthera leo; assembly: GCF_018350215.1. Classification (NCBI taxonomy): domain Eukaryota; kingdom Metazoa; phylum Chordata; class Mammalia; order Carnivora; family Felidae; genus Panthera; species Panthera leo. Next base: position 40,399,542 of record NC_056692.1, on the reverse strand, counting down.
GGAGAAGGGGTGTGGACTAGAGGTCACCTGGCTCTGGCTCTGGTGTCTCATCTCTGCTGGGTGTGCACATTAGAAGCATGAAGTGGACACGGGAAGTCGTGGGTTACAAGCTCACTTGATAGCATGTTGAAAGTGTAACCACCCTTCTGAGCCCCGACAGATCTGTCAGCTCCTGAGAAGCTGCTACTGGTTTGCCTTGTTCTATTCAGGCATCTGAGGTAAGGAAGGGCTAGAGGAGCACCTTGTCCAGCCTTCACCATGGCAGCAGGCATATAAACACAGGTAATTTATAAATAGGAGTCCAGCTATCAGCTGAAAACAACCACAGGAAGGGGTGAAGGCCAGGCCCCACCAGGTGTGAGGTGGGCTGATCGGGCACTGGGCGGGCGGCCGCTCTGGCAGCTAGAGGCAGTGCACGCCTGCCCCCTGGTGGTTGGGGGAGAGCAGTGTCTCAGCCTCCAGGGCCAGTGGGCATAGCACCTTGAAGAGGGAGAAGCAAAGGGTACAGTAAGAGCCAGCCCCAAGCCACAGGTATTATAAAATCAGAGGGCTGGAAAGGATCCAGAAGATCATCTAAGCAACTCCCGTCACCTTACAGATGAGAAAACTGAAACCCAGAGAGAGGAAAGGACTTGCAGGGTCCCAAAGCCAGCTGGTGAAGCCCAGCCATCCTTCCTTTCCACCTCAGCCAATAAGGGCCATGTGCTCCCTGAGCAGGAAGAAGAAGCAAAACAATTGGGGGGTGGGGGGAGTTAAAGCAGAAAATTACACTTCCCAGGAGGCTGGCTTCTTCCAGCCAAGGAGAGGACAGGAGAAAGGTGAGGGGGTCAGAGTTGGACACCAGCATGCACACACATGCACTTGTGCACACGTCTACACGCACATACATAATACCTGGACGCCCTTCCTCTGGAGTCCAGTCTGGTGCCATGAGTATGAGTGTGTGTGTGTGTGTCTGTCACTGGCAGAAAGCTCACAGGTGGGGGACCCCTGTGACAGGAACCAGAGCCTAGACTGGGCACTTGTGCATGGCAGCTCAGCTTCCCGTCCAGGGCAGGTGGAAGGGGACGTTGACCACAACTGCCCCAGGTCATGGAGGGCAGGTATGATGAGAGCTGGTGGGGAGGGAGGCTTTGGGGGGCACTAACCTAGATTATCTCCACTTCCCAAGGCTGGGAGGGAGCAAAAGCAACCTGAGCCTGGGACAGCCCAGCTGCCTGGCCTGGGAAGGACAGCCTGTCTAACCCCACCCCTGGATATATCTCCCAGAGCCCCAGAAGCTGGAAGGAGGCTGGGAAAGTGGAGGAAGGATGACAGGTCTTCAGCCATCCAAGGAGCCGCTGCCCTTGTTCTTGCGGCTGAGGGGGAAAGCAGACTTGCTCTGGGGCTGGGTCATCTTGCTGGCCAGGTAGACGAAGGGCTCCAGCAGAGAGCGGCGGTCAGCCACAGATACCTCCCACAGCTTCACCTTCTCGGACTTGGCCCAGTGCTGAGCCACGTCTGGGTCTACACGCCGCTGCTCCTGTAGGTCACACTTGTTGCCAAGGACCACGATGGTGACCTGGGGAAGAGGGACAGAGTAGAGGCCTGAGGATGTACCATGGGCCTCAGAGTTGGGTGTGAGGGTTGGCAACGACCTAGAAGTCCTAACAGAAGAAAAAGTCTCAATAGCTAACGTTTTGCCTCTTCTTATACAGGAAACAATGACTGGGGAGAGGGAGATGGTTGCTTTTTATTCTCCTTCCTCTGTTTAAGTTCTACCCTCCATCTGGCCCTCCCTCCAGGAGTTCTCTTATAAGCCCTGTGTCACCCGTGCCTGCTCATTACGAGCAATCAGTCTGTTTCTGGCTAAACACCTGGTGAGGGAACATTCCCCAAACACCTGCAGCTTAAAGGGGGATTTGGGAACAGAAGGATAAGAGCAAAGAACCATCATAAAGAAAGATTAGTGGGGGCTCCCAAAGTTAGGTCAGAAACCTCTAAAACTAAAGGAAAGCCTCTTTGGTTGAGCTGCCTCAACATACAACCACCTGTAGGGGTGAAGACACCCTCCAGTGGCCTCCATCCCCCCTCTAGCTCCTACCCTACCTCCTGGGATAGGAATGAAAAACAGCCATGCCAGGCTCCCCAGAGCCAGCCCAGGGCCCACTCTTTCTCCTAACCCCACCCGTGGATATGTCTTTCAGAGCCCCAGAAGCTGGAATGAGGCTGGAAAGGTGGAGAAGGGATCCCCACACACACCTCCTTCTTGTCCTTGGATTTGTCGATCTCCTTCTTGAGCAGCTCTACACGCTGAAAGGACTCTCGGCTATCCGTGCTGTAGACCAGGACATAGCCGTCAGTGCAGGAGAAGCAGTGCCGGGGTAGCTCGGCCCCATCCCGGAGCCCCCGGGTGTCGTAGAAACGCACCTGCTCCCGCACCCCCCGGTCGGTCTCAATGGAGCCCACGTAGATGTCTTCCTGTGTCTCAATCATCTCAGAACCTGGGGCAAAATGAGGAAAAAACTTGTTTGTAGAAAGAAGGAAGATGGGAAACGTGGGTGACTGAGTATATCCTAACAGGCCAATCAGCCAGGGAAAGAAAGGAATGTGGGGCTGGGGACAGAGGGCCAGGGACTGACAGGCAAGACTGGATGACTTGGGGAACAACATGGATCTCATGCTAACGCCATACTAAGCAAAAGCGTGACCTGAGAGCTTTTCCTTGCTATCTCAAATATTGGGTTTCCTCTTTCCAGATTTCAATATGCTGGGGTTAAGGTCGTTATGTAGATTTCACTCTTTGGGGGTACAATAACCATCAGCAGCAGCTTTTAGCCTTTTCATGTTATGATCACATCCTACTTATTCTTCCACCATGTCCCTACCCCCAACAACACTCACCTACTACATGGTTCCCATATAGAAGCTGCTCCAGGATTGAAGTTTTGCCCACAGATGCTTGACCACACACGACCACCTTGCAGCTCTTCCCCATGCTTAGCCTTCTGCCTTGAAGAAGAGAAGCACACTGGGTGAGGTGGGATGAAAACAGAGGGCAGATCTCCTATAACTGAGAGCCAGGTTCTGAACCTCAGAACTTCAGGGATTCAGCACTGTCTGTCCCCTACTGTGGTCAGGGTGTATTGGAGTGATGTGTCTCTGGCCGCTACTGGACAGTGGGCTGTACTTTACTCATCTTTGTCATTCCAAGCACCTGATCAGTAACTGGCTCAGAGCGGGTTTTCAGTAATTGTTGCCGTAAAGGGGGAAGAGAGTCTTTGGTTTAAAGGAACCACTGGCCGGGTTCCTTTCTGTGCACAGGATGTGGAAGACCAGTAGCTGGAGGGAGCTCCACTCAGCTTCCTGTCTTGAGCCATGCCTCCATGGAGAAATAAACAAGAATGCTATATTGTGTGGATTGGTCTTAAGCCGCTCTTCGTCTGGAGAGTGAGCTAATGAGAATGGGATTTTGCTTTCCTGTATGATTTATCTGGACAATTAATTCCCTCTAATTCCCAGTCAAGTCCATGGCTAAGATGAAGAACATCACACAAGAAAGAGTGAAAGAATCTAAGGGGAAAAGGAGAAAATCTGTGATGCCCTTGAACTCATAAGCCAAAATGAGGCTCAGACACAGAAACCTCCCGGACAGAGATCTTGTCGAAGGCATTCCAAACACAAGCTTCCCAGAAGAAACCCCAGACAAGGATTGCCTCAGAGAGCAGATACAGAGGGCACTCCCAAGAAGTGTCTTAAACAGAGACCTCTCGAGTAAACTCCCGATACAGACCGCCTCCCCGCTCGGGGCCCAAATAGTGGGCCCCACAATGAAAGGATACCCCAAGTGAGACTGCTAGAGGGGCTTCCGCCACCGATTTACCCCCGAGGGGGCCCCTAGAGGGAATCGGAGGCAGAGACCCGCCACCTAAAGCGGCCCGGATGCGGTGACCGACCCTGGCCTGCCACCTCCGTACCTCCCGGAGCCCTCGCAGCACCCCGGCTGGGCCCCTCCAGGCGCGCCGGGACTAGGGGAGGGGCAGCACAGCCACAAGCACTCCGCTTTTCCTCCCGGGTCCTTCCAGGCTCCGTCTGGCCCCGCCCCTCAGCTTCCGTCCTTCAGGACCAATTCCGGCTGCAGCTTGCAGGAGCCGGGCACACAGCGCCCCCAGAGGCAGGAAGGGAGAATGACGGGGAGAAAGCTGGCACCAGGGCTGGCCGCACACGCGAGCACAAGGTTCTAGGCAACTTGGACACAGGGGGCTGGTGTCTCTAATGCCCAAATGTTCTTTCTCTAAAGGCTACCATAGTGCAGTAACGCTTCATTTATTCAATCGTTTATTAGTCAGATGTCTTCTGAGCAGCTACTCTGTGCCAGGTATAAAACCACATGCTGAGAAAAAATGTAATTAGACAAGGTTGCTGCTGCTCATGAGAACGTCACCGTCTAGAGGAGCTAGATATCTACAGGGCAGCATGGTAAAAACTATTTTGGAGGTGCTATGGGAGCATCGCAAAAAACATTGGACTTCAGGGACAGTGGGCATCACAGAAAACTTCCTGGAGGAGGTTATGCCTGTTTTGAGATTTTAAGGGTCTGGGAGGAAAGAGTGGAGGAAACATGGCAAAAGTCATGGCATTTTTCTGGAACTACAAGTGTTTTGGTTCAATGTTGTTGGTGGAAAGGAGGCAAATAATCGAAGACCTTGTGTGTTAGGTCAAAGAGTTCAAACTGTATCCTAACAGCAGTGGAAAGCCATTGACAGGTTTTATGCCAGTGAAGTGACATGATCATTTTTGCTTTTAGGAAGGTCATTGGCAGAAGAGTAAAGAATGGAGATGAGACAAGGGGCCAGTTAGGAGACTATGGTAGTATTCCAAGTTTTAAAAATAAAAATGAGGAGAGCCTGATTTGGTATGGAATGGAGACAGATAGATTTGGAAGACATTTGGTAGGAAAATCAACAAGATTTGGTGATAAATTGGGAGTCAGGAGTGAGAAAGGAGGCGTTCATGATGTCTCCTATCTTTCTAATTCGGTGGCCAATTGGTGAACCCACTTGACAAGATAAGGAATTCAGGAAAAGAGAAATAAGTAAAGCATTTGTTGTTGTTGTTGAGGAATGAGAGAATGACAAATTTGACTTAAATATAAATGTCTCCAGGATTTGTGAAACATACAAGACATCCAGTAGATAATTGGATATATTGATCTAGAACTCACAAGTGAGAGGTCTAGGTTGGAAATACCGACAAAGTTGAGGGTCATCTACAGCTCAAATGAAAGCTATGGGAGCAAATGAATTGGCTTAGATGCAAAGAACACACAGTGGGAAGATGGTCCACAGACAGGTTGGCTTCCTGCATTAGACCATAGATTGTGACCCATTGGCAGGCAGGGCAGGTGGTCTGTGAGTATCCGCCCAATCTAGCACACTCCCCAAGTAGGCCATTTGGAGAGACTAGTGAATGATTGGCTGGCTGAATGACTTCTCTTCCCACCCACTGAGCCTCTCCCAACCTTCTCTAGCCAGTGGTGGGTGTGGTTTCTGCTCCCTTAGCACTGCCATAGGCAGAGGCCTTTCAAGAAGCCTACTGAGGATGACACTATTTTACTGGAGGAAAGGAGTAGATCCTTTCCAAATTCACTTGTCCCCTTCTTTAGTTCTCAATTAAAAAGTTTTAACCTCAAACTCCTCCAATTTAATTTAACCTCAGAAAACCCCGGTTTTATTCAAACCCACGAATACTCTTGGTTCGAGTTCCCAGTCCAGACTGCATTCGGCAAAACAAGCGTGCTGAGCAGGGTGTTTCCATAAAGGATGAGTACTGGGGACACTATGGAGCAGGGACCTCACCCTGAGAGCTGCCTTATAAATTCGAGGGCAGGGTCTGGGGCGCCGTGCCACCCTTCCTAGGCTTAATGCTGAGATGGCACTCCCAGGCAGCTGACATGAAAGCAGCCTCATTAAAGGGTCAGCGTCATTAGGGTGATGAACCAGTTGTTGCTTGGAGATCCAGTGGGGATGAAAGGCGCGGGGTGAAGACGCCCTGCGTTCCCCTGGCTTGGTTGGGCAGGGCTTCCAAGGGCCGATGAAAGCTAGGGGAACTGGGCTCAAAGTGTCTCTTCTTGCCTTTCCCGGTAGGAAGCTGTGAACACACTCCAAGGTCAGGAAGGTAGTAGTGGGGCTCTTTCCCTCCAGAGTCCTGGGTCACCGAGTCCCCAACCCAACCCAGACTCTCCTGAACCTTACTGGAGACTCTCTAGGATTGGAAGTTGCTATGGCAACGAGGCTCTCAGAATACTGAGAAGAGCTCAGGCCTAGAGGGGCATCACCCTCTTGTAGCCCTCACTTCCGACGCACGGGTAAAGTGGCGCCTCCTACGCACAGGAACCGTCCCTGGGCCACCGGCCCGGCACGGAGACCACCGTGGACCTCCGGAGGCGGGAGGCCTCTCTGGCCCCAAGCGGAGCCTCTCGATGGTAGACGGGCCCGAGGGAGCCCCTCTGGGCGCAACGCCGCCGAGCTGCTCGATGCTCCAGCCGGAAGTGCTCTTCACCGCCTGCCTCCCACCCGCCTCTTTGGTCCCGGCGGTAAGATGGCGGCTGCCGCGGAGTGCGATGTGGTAATGGCGGCGACCGAGCCAGAGCTGCTCGACGACGAGGAAGCAAAGAGGTAACCGGGTAGCAGGGTAGTGTAAGGGGCGAGCTTCAGCTCCGTGGCCCCGGGAAACCCGTCCCTTCCGTGATGCAGCCCGTGTTGAGGCGACGCCCCGCCCTCCGCGACCCCCCCCCCCCCCCATCTGAGATAAGTCCGGATGGACCCCCTGAAGGGGCGCTCCCGGAGGTCGGCCCTCCCCTCCTGCTTCCGCCTGGCTGGAGAGCTGAGGCACGGCCTGGTTCTCCAAGCAGGGAGGAATGTCGCCCTTAGTGTAGAGGCCGGGTCTCGGAGGGGACCTCAGAGGTCTGTTGTGGGGTGGGGGAGGCTGCGCGGCGACGATGACGACTTCCTTACATCGCCCCCGACCCCCGCCTGCTCTTGTTAACTTCTGTGCATTGTTGTCTGTCAGCATTTTGCATCTCCGAAGCCCGTGTTGTCCTCACCCCCTCTCCTCAGTAATGTATCCCAGCGACCACGAGCCTAGGTCCGAGAGTGTCTCCATTATTGACCTGGTGCCCCCTCCCCGTACCCCAGAAATCGGAGATGAGAGAGAAAGAAGGAAGAGTGAGGGGTTTGTCTCATGCTCTACACGTCAAACTCCGGCCCTTCCGTCCTTCCGGAGTAAGATCCTCATTCTTCCCAGGACTGTTCATTCTTAAGTTAAGCAGCAGAGAGGAAGGCAACTGCTTGGGCGCTGTTGGCACCGCTGGGCCGCCGCAGTGGCTCGAGATTGCCAGTCTGGACTAGCCAAGGGAGCTGCTGAGTGAGTGGTTTTCGAGAACACTCTGGATTCTGGCTACAGCTAAGGCAGGTTATTGGAACACAGTTGTGGGTAGTCATACTTGTCCTAATCCTGAAGGAGAATTAACGAAATGGTTCTGGAAGCGCGGGGCCCTTTCCTTATCAACTGCAGATTAATTTACTACAGTGCCCTCAGTCTCCTTCCCTTGCCTTTCTTATCTTTGTACCAAACCCTGTCTGTATGGCTTCATTCTGGCTGCATGAGATCTGAAACCAGGGTTCTGAGGATTTATTATCCAAGTTAAAATACGGGGAGGTACTCAGGGTGGCAGAATGAATAGTTATCAAGCTTCAGGGTAGTTTACTGCAGCCTGTGTCTCAAGGTCTGTTGAGAACTGAGAGGCTTGACACAGTGTTGTAGTAAGTCCTTGGGACGATCAGAGAAGGCAGGACGCCAGAGTCTAGTCTCTTTCTCTTCTTGGTTTTGAGTTTTCACAGCGTACCTATTTCTCAGGTGTTGAGGATTAAGCATCATTAAGGAACTACACAACGGGAAACAACCGCCCCCTCCCCCTCCCCCTCCCGTACATACCGAGCTTACGTTAATTGCAAGGATTTACTTTACTTGGGATTATGAAGAATTCAGTGGGTTTTTTTTTTGTTTTTGTTTTTGTTTTTTTTTTTTGGTGCTATAGAGACTTGGGCTATGTGTAGTAATTTGAAAAAAACCTTCTCTTACATAATATAGATCTCTGATGTAGGGACTGTCCCTAATTTGGGTTTTACTTCACAGCCCTCTATCTGAAGCAGGTCCTTTTCCTTAAAAAACAGAAACAAAAACAAAACAAAAACAACACACAGCCTTAGAGGATATTCTAACATAAAATTATAGCAAATGAACCTGAAGATACATTAAGAAACACAAAATGGGTGATGCTGTAATGTGACCACATCACACAAAAACGTGGTATTTGGTAGAAGAGGTGTCAATGTAGGTTAACTCTGCCTTATTACATGGAATTTAAGATGTCATCGATTGTAAAACGCACAGTTGTTTTATCTGCCACTAAGAAAAGATACATCCTTGCTAAATAGACCTCCATGTTACACATATTTATATAGCTCTCTTTTAGATACGGCTAAAAATGGATATTTATTATATATCACTTATGTGAGCCAATCAAAAGGAAAGTATAGTGAAATTAAAAAAAAAGTACAGTTTGACTTTCTGCCATATAAGGCATCCTTGGAGAGTAAGTAAGCACTGGAATCTAAAGAAAAAACCATGTTATGTATGGTTTTCCAATGCTGAAAATGGAGTGATGATGTAGAAGTTTTGGAGGAAGGTGGTTTTACATTTTTCATGTGTCCTGGAATCCTGTGTACCCATAGCAGAAGGCAGGGATAGTAACATCCCTTACAGATGCCCTTTACTATCTGGCTTGGTTAGTCATTTGGCCAAGTTTGTGTCTCTTATTACAGTCCTACTACCAGTTCACTTGGGGACACCGGAGTTGATGGGTCTCTTGGGTTGTTTTTGTGAAGTCCAGCAAGGAATCCTTCCTTCTGTGCATCTTGGTTCAAGGCTTGCTGCTGCTGCTAAATTGTTATGGTCCCACAGCGGCAAAACGAGAGGAGCTTTCAAGACTTGGGGCCTCATGGTTGCAGCATTTTAAAGGGCTACATGTTTTATTTCATTAATTTTAGTGTCTCTAGAGAGAAAAGAAATGTACTTCAATTTTTTTTGCTTGTCACTCTGACAGAGTTCTTTTTCCTCCATAGCAGCTGAGAGGCTAAAATAAAAGATGTATTAGTTGGCATCCAAAATAGATCAGCGTTCTGAACATGAAGATTATTTATTTCTCTTGGCCCACCAAAACAGATAAAGCTACTTGGGGAGCCAAAGAGCTAAATTTCAGAGGTTTTACAATTCAGCTAATTTAATTTAATTTCAAGCCTTACATTTTCCTGGGAAGATGCTGATTACTTTATGTAATGTATGAATACCGGTCTTGAATGAAGGCTGTCTGGTCACATTTCCTGGGCTGGGGAGGTCACCGTAGGTAGTCTTTATTATGGTAATATCGAAGGATTTCAAGTCGTTCCTCCACAGAGGAAACACTTCTGTATCTCAGCATATATTAGGCATGACTGGACAGTAGGGTCTAAAAGAAAACAGAAGCCATAGATTTAGAAGACAGAACATCCTTTTCTGATTCTTTGATAATCTTTTCCATATATGTGTGAATGCACGCAAGAACATTAGGTCCCTTCTTAGTATCCAGGTATTGTAAGCTCTGTAGAGTTTGCTTTTTATTTCTCTTCCTATTGCTGCTGGGAAGCACTGAACCCTGAATCCATATCCCAGGGTCTGCAGTAGGTGCTATTTATTTTACTACAGATTCCTGGCACATTTTGGTGTTTGTGGCCATAGCCGAAGAGCTTGTAGCGTTCGTTGTCTTCCCCAGCTCTTCTTCCTCACTTTGTTTTAAATTCTTAGACATTTATCTCTCTAAACTTTGTCTTCAAGGTCATGAAATGAAGCTAGACGTTTCAGTAAGCCTGCAAGCTGAATGGGATATTATCTTTGACCTTAAACCCAAATCAGTGAAAACACTGTTTGCAGCCTTCATTTTCATTTTGGTATACTCTAAGTGCGGGGTCAGTGGTGAAGAAATGAGAGGTGGGACAAATAAGTCATGGTTAAGGAATGGATAAACCTAGGAATACAGAATCCCAAACCAGCAAATGAATTGAATCTGATTTTAACAAGTGGCAAAATTGTTAAATCAGGGGCACGTGGCTGGCTCAGTGTCACTTTTGATCTCAGGGTCGAGTTCAAGCCCCACATTGGGTATAGAGATTACTTAAAAATAAAATCTTTAAAAAAATTGTTAAGTCATAACTAGAGCAAAGGTAGAGCACAGAGGAAGAGTCTCTCTGTCCTTGCTTTAATTCAGGTCCACGTACTAACCAGAACCAGATACCAACCAAATTGAGCCAAGTTGAATGGCAGTTGCTCTAGTGTCTAGTCCATTCCAACGACCAGAACTCTGATTGGCTTAAAACCCAGGCTTTTTGAACATTCTAGCCAATCAGGGATGAGTGTAGCCATTGAAGCTAGTATTTTAAAAGTTTTTAAAAGCTGAGTACTGGGCACTTGCCTTTGCTTTTTTTCTCTAGGACTTTAGAAGATTGGAGAACAATGGTCAGCGGCTGCCTAGGTGCCTTGTGGTCTGATGCACAGTCCCTCTGAGAGCCCATTTCTCCCTTACTCCACTAATGTTTGGTCCCTTTTCTTCAGTGCTGAGTGATGTGGAAGTTACTTAGAGGTCATTCCAGGTATTCTTTTAAACTGTCTGAATTTCAGCAGTAAGACCGGATTCATCGTGCAAATTATCTCAGTGTTTATTCATTTTATTGGATTGACAATTTGTTTTCTTCCCCATCCAGATCAAAATAACAGTTCCTCTGTTTTATCCCACCATTGGCAGGGGGATGAATGTTTGAAGCTTTTGAGAATGAAAATATGAGGGGGAATATTCGACTTTCAAAGTCTAATTCTGACACCTAATATTCTGGTGTTGTGTGACTTAAAGTTTTTGTGGGGAAGCTAGATTGTCAGATCAACAAAGTGTTAACCATTTCTTCTGATTCTATTGTTAGCCTTTGGGGGAGGGGTGTATGAGGCAAGCAGCATTTTCTCTTGTTTTTGGTCTGTCCTGAGTTTTTCCTCTGGCAGTTGGAGATAGTCATCCTCCTGTTAAAATAAGGAACCAAGAGAACTCTGGAAGCAACATACCAGTTGACAACCTAGACTCCCCACTCTGGTTTTCATCTCTACCCACTCACTCCCCCCCTCCCCCCAAGAAAAAAACCTCAGCAGCTTTTTTCTTAATTATAGTTCCTAAGTTCTAGATTTTTGTTGTGTACTAATGTCCCCTTGAGGGAAATAGTGGGTCTCACAGAATGGGGAACCAAGGGATAGAAAATGGTGGGTTTGGGAGTGTGTTATGAAAACAAGCCTCTGGCTATTGCTGAAAGACCAATGCCATGTGGACTCAAGAGTGGCTTCTGAGAAGCTTGTTTCCCCAGGTCTCCTCTTCCCCGGAGTAAAGAAGATTAGGTAGATGCCACAGATTGTGATACCTCCCATTTAAGGAACTAGCATGAATGTACTACGGTTGAGTCAGCTATTTCATATGACTATCTTTTCTGCCTGCATTAATGGGATTTCCGTCTGGATGGATCCATTAGTTGGTTGCCTTTCCCGCCCCCCCCCACTGAATAAGACATTGCCAACTCCATGGTGTTGCCTGGTGTCCTTCCCTGCTTGAGCAGTAGAGAGTGCTACTGCCTTGTGTAGCCTGTATCTGTGACTCCACTTGGTGCCTCTTGGTCCCTTCTGGTTCTGCCCCTGTTGAGGCTTCCCCCTGAATGTCCAGAAAGAGAACACTTTGAACTGGTATGTTGTTAATGAGTTTTCTTCATCTCGATCTCCTCTCTTTTAGGAGAAGGCTGGGTATTTTAATTGTGCTTTAAAGTGAAAGCAGAAGCTGTTTATTCTAAAGCAAATTGGGTAAAGGATGCTGGGTAGCCCACTTTTACCAACTGGTAGCCATTGGACTGCCCACCTTCTGTTTTCGCTGGACCATTATGAAGCCTTTATTCACACTCAGCATATAGCACTTGCATTTAGCAAGCACTGAATCTGTGGAATTGTTCCAAGTCATATGTGGCTTCCACCTATAAAACTTGTCGCTTCATCCCTAGACTAGTTACAAAAGAAAGAACAGTTTACTCATTTGGTGAGATGGAATAAAAGTAAGGCTCCTGGGCTCTTTTTACTTTATTGTCGTGGAGGTCAGAGAGAGTACAGCATGAAACAGGCCCATGACATGTCTTCGGGGACAAGAGGTCTTGGTCTGTGGGAAGGAGGAAGGAATTTCTACTCTGAGACTGGCCAAGATCCCGTAAATTCTAAAGGGTGGAGGACATTTCTAGATCAACGGGCAACTAGTAAACTTGACTGAAAAAAAGAAATGGGTGCAACAATCACAGGGTGAAGGTGACATTTTGGAATTAGTAATTATAATAAGATTGCATAAAGGTTGATTTATGGGCAATATAAAGTATTGTTAGTAGATATCTTTTTTTTTTTTTTTTAATGTTTATTTATTTTGAAATAGAGTGCAAGTCGGGGAGTGGCAGAGACTGAGGGAGACAGAGAATCCGAAGCAGGTTCCAGGCTCCAAGCTGTTAACGCAGAGCCTGATACAGACTCAAACCCACCAACTGTGAGGTCATGACCTGAGCACAAGTCAGATGTTTAACCAGACTGAGCCACCCAGGCGCCCCTAGTAGATATCTTTTTTTTAAGATTCTTTCTGCCAATAAAATAGTCTCCAAAATCAAAGGCCCTGAAACACTCCTTTGCTCTAACAAAAATCATCTTGTCCTGAGTTGTAATTTTAGCATTTAGATGTTTCTTCCACATTAAGAGTAGCAGAATATGTCAAGAAAATGCAAAAAAAAGAGGAGCAAAAAAAAAAAAAAAAAGATTCAAGCTTCTGCATTTCTTTTGATTTAAACTATTATAAATGGTTTTTGGAGAACTGAATGTTATTAAAAGTATATTATTGTAGCCAAATACTTGAAATAGATAAAAGCAGTCTGGTATGTTTTTGTCATACAAAAATCAGATTAGTGTTTCCTAGGTTGCAAATATTACAGAATAGTGACCTATGTTAGTCTGTATTTTTCATGCACTGAGGTAATTAAATCTTAAAATGATACGGTACAAGTGATGAAGCATCTCATTCCTCCTTTAATAATTCACAAATACTGAAACATGAAACAGTTCCAAAGAGAGCCAAGTCATGGAGGATGTTTTAAAAACTGCCACCCAGTGAATCCTGCATTAATGAAAGCGGATGAGTAAAATTCTCTGCATAACTCTTTCATTGCTAAAAGACAGACTAGTTTGCCTAAGGCAAAGATCTTGTTTAAGTGTTCAAGTTGGAATATTTAGAGAGAAAATGAAGATTTTTGTAGAGCATCTAATTGGGGTCATGTCGCAATGTCAGCTGCAGTGTTTTAAGGTATGTTTAATTTAGCTGAGCTGTAAATGTGCAAAGTTGACTGGTGATTGTAAGCCCTAGTTGTCTGACTTGATCACATAATGCTGAGCCCTACTAAGACCTGTGTGATACCAAATGATTCCCTTGGCCTTTTGTTGGAGTAATTAGCATCTGTGATGCTAAATTGGGAGAGAGAGTATAACTGCATGATCAGAGGACACACAGATTTTTCACACATGTGTAGTGTAGAAGAGCAGGTTATGAGGCTGCAGTTTGCTGAAGTTTGATGAAGTTATTTCCAAAAAATAAATACATTTTAAAAAAGCAAAGCAGACTAAGAGCAGAATGTAGTCTGCTTATCTGTATGTTTGAGAGAAGGCCTGCCGGCCCTCTGGTGCGATCCTGTTGTTTGGGACCCTCCCTATAACCTCCAAAGAGGATAGAGAGTTTTGAAAATCTTTCAGTGGCTCTTTTCACAGGAATTTGTTGCTGGCTGTTAAAGAGAAAGGACTGGTTTGGTGGAGGCTAGAGTCTTTCTTTCCCTGTGTCTCCTGGTGAGTCAGAGTGGCAAAGCTTATTCTGCTTAGAGATTGGGTGGGAAACTAGATAAATTAGTTTTAATCTAAAAACCTTGATGCCAGCTGACAGGATCTAGTGGGCAAGAAACACCAGACTGTTGGAGTTAGGGAATGTGTGCAGCTGCCTTGGATGCCTCTCCGGCTCTTCCTCTACCGAAGGACATGTGATAGTATCACCATAACCACTTCAGGAGGCCAGGATCTTCCTTGGAAATGCTTTGAAAATCTGAAAAAGCACTAGAGATACAGTGTGGCTATTAATAGCTCCATCAGGTCAGTTAGGGCCAAGTCTATATTTTGATGTGATATTATATTTCAAGGTTTGATCTGAATTCCGTTTTGTGGCCTTAGAAAATAATTGGTAGCTTAATTAGTCCCTTTTGGAATCCTTTCCTCTTTTTGGTTAGTCCAGGTGAGCCTAATTAATCCTAATTCTTCTTTCTCAGTGCCCATGTGTTTTGGTAGGTACGTGTTGTAACCTCACTTTGTTACCCATCGACTCTGGCAGCGAGCGGTGTGACAGATACCAGTGCCAGATTGCCCTCAATTCCGGTGTTAACCAGCTCTTCTCCTTCTTTTCCAGTCCCACGCCTTTGACATCTCATCCTTCAGTCCCTTTGCTGTAAGGGCAACTTGAACAAGCTTCAGCCCTTTCTCAGACTCCCAGGGCAGGACTTGAATGGATTTGACCCTGGAATTGTTCCTGATGCAGCCTTGTTCAGTTCTTACTGCTGCCATGCTGGATTCCAAAGATCCACTTTTTCCTCGACTGGTCTCACAGGGTCAGGCCCATTGGTTAAAGCTTGTCGCGTACTTGGTGGGGAGGTTCAAAATGGAGGAGGGACTCCACTTTGGGAGTTGGACCTGGAGGCAAAAAATAAGCCTTCAGCCTAAAAGCACTAAGTGCCCATTGTTTAGGCAGCTGTTAATCAACCATGTTTCTATGAAAATAAGTCCTTTTCATGAGGCAATTGTGTGGGAATAGCTAATTCTGGCCTGATGCTGTGCAGTGTGAGGTTAAAAACATGGTAACTTGTCACAACACAATTCTTCTTGTTCTTTCTGCTGTGGGCTGACTCTACATTACTCGCTTTGTTTGCTCTAGAATGGAATCTACTCACCATTTACTAAAATGAAATGCATTTCTTGGGGGAGGCAAAGTCCAGTTCACTAGGTCTTGCATCTTAAAGAGAAAGGAGCCCTGCTCTCTGTGACTAATTGTTAGGAATGTCATTTAGCTTGTTTAGATCCAGATTGTAGTCCTGGAGTTGGATTTTACATGCTGTGGCTATTTTATGTCTTAGTTTGAAGAAATTCACGCTCGTTGCCCATGTCTTGTTCCTAGCAAGACAGATTAATTTTTAAAGTCTTAGTTAGGCAATAGATAGAGATGAGCATTAGAGAGAAAGCTAAGCGTAGTAGATAGCTCAGTGCACAGGCTTTGAAATCTGACAGGTGTGGCTCCACATCCTGACCTTGGGCCAGTTTTTAACCTCTACCCCTTATTTTACTCCTATGAGAAATGGGAATAATGTGAAACACCTGATGGGAAGATAACATATGGAAAGTACCAGACTTCAGTAATTAATACTGACTTCCCACAGAAATCATCCTTTGCCTTTTTACTAAAAGCCAGTGCTGAACTTCCTTGTATCCATGGGTGTTAGTGTTTCAGGAAAGAAAGAGCACCTTTCTGTAGCTCTGCAGATTGCTTCACCTTTGACTAACAAGCTTTATACTGCTGATAGTGTCTGTTCACGTGCCTGGATGCCTTTGGCTTTCCTCTAGGATTTGCGTATTCTTAGCCACTAGCCTAAAAGAGGAGGCTAGATCTTTTCAGGTACATCTTCAGTGTTTGCTTTGAATTTACCACTTCACGTCTTCACAGTGGTTTGACTCAGCTTCTGGCATCCAGGGTTGGGGAAACCCTTTCTTCAGATCTCTTGGCATGTCTGCTCTTAAAAAATAGGCTCCTCATAGTTTTTATAGTGCCTTGCTTAATTTATAGAGTTACAGGATGGTGTCTGCCATGTAGAAAGGTTGCAGTTGGTCCTGTAAATCTTGCAGCTGGGGGATCTTTCTTGAGGACTTAATAACAGATGGCCTCTTTACAGCATTGTGACAGTTGGTGTAATAAAATTATTCAAACAGATTCATGTCCATCACAGTTTAAATCTGTCAGCATTTGTAGATCATTCCCATTTTGTTTCTCCTTTCTTCTGGCAGCCTTTTCATGTTAGTAGGGCTTGCCAGAACAGTGATGGAGAAGAATAGAAAGGGAGAGGGCCTCAATCTAAAAGGAGAGCAGCTTTGCTACTTTGTAGTTTAAAATATGTAAATAAAAAAATCACAAATCTTCCCAATGCTGATGTCTGTAGAATCAAGCTGTAAACTCCCATACCATCACCAAAGTTAACTAGGTACTTTTGTCCTTGCTTCCCTTGAACTGCGTTCTCTTGTGTGTGTGTAGAGGACAGAAAAAGAAACAGATTCTTCCTTATAGCAAAAATGCTCAGATATTTAGTTATATTGCAGTAATCATTTTGGTAAAGAATTATCTTTGTCACTCAAAGATAATTGAGTCATTAGAATGATTTGGGGTATCTTTGATAGAGGTTAGTAGTTCTTTTGAAACATTGTTGGTCATGTCCTAATTCTAGTTCCTTGGTCTGGAGTAGAATTCTCACATAACATTGTTCCTTTTGGAAAGAACAATTTGTCTAATGGTACAGCTTCAAAAAATGGATCTTGGAGTAGGGCAAAAATTCTGATACTACCCACTTGGTGGTTATACAAGGTACAGTAGGAACGGTATAGGGGGCAGTAAGAACCCACCCAGATGTGATAGGCAGAGTGTCAGTAGATGGGTACTTCTCAAAGCATATCCCCGGCAGGCTGTACCTCGTATGTCCCTGTTACCCACGTTCTTGGTCTCTGCTGTCACTCAACTCCGTCCTCCATCTTAAACATCAATATGCTCTGCTTTTAACTCCTTTGCCACCTGCTTTTGCTCTGCTTGTCCTTTCAGTGACAAATGCATGAGCCAGTTTTCAAGAGAACAGATCATTAGAACTCTAAAGATGTGACCCATTTCACATTAAGAAGTCATTGCCCCAGAATGGAATGATCTGTAACTGATTTTTTATGGTTGCTAAAGAGGCAGAAGTTGTGGCACAGTGGAAAGGAAATAAATAGAACAGTTCTGGGGCTCCTGGCTGGCTCTGTTGGAGGAACATGCAACTCTTGATCTCGGGATCACGAATTCAGGCTCCATGTTGGGTGTAGAGATTACTTAGGTAGATAGATAGATAGATAGATAGATAGATAGATAGATAGATAGATAAACTTTAAAAAATTTTTTAGTTTCTGTGAGAGGATGTCTAAATTTGCCTGTTGTATGGGGTGTGACTGTAGGCCAGAATAGTGAGGAAAGGCAGGCAACACAAGAGAGGTTTTCTTCATTTAGTTTAAACGTATCTGACCAAAAAAAGCCCCCCCAAAAAACAGCATCGAACAAATCTATAAATTCCTTCAAGTATCGCACTAACTTTCAGCTCAATATGCCCAGAGCTGTAGACCAAAGATTGCTCCCATGAGATTACAGAGGTTATTCCCTGTGTAAAATAACGTGCCCTTCTTTCTCTTTCCTTTTCAGGGAAGCAGAGTCTTTCAAGGAACAAGGAAATGCATACTATGCCAAGAAAGATTACAATGAAGCTTATAACTATTATACAAAAGCCATAGGTGAGAAGGACCTACTGCCTATGCTGAAAGATAAATTTGCTGAATACCATTATAAGTAGCCCCTCTCGAAGAAGTAGCCTTTGGCGTAGTGGGTTCATAACTGTTATGAACTCTTTTGGACTTAATGGCATGTGAACTCTTTTGGACTTAATGGCTTCATGAGGGATGACGCTTTCTAGCTCAAATGGGTAGTTTAAAGGCAATTCCAGAAATTCTAGATCTAATGGCAAAAAGATAACCGCCTAAATGCATCTCAGCCATTTCCAGTTCATTTAACTATCTTAGAAAATGGCCCTTGTAGATATTATCAAGCCTTAACTACTTTCGTGCTCAATTTGCCAGCATATTTTAATCCCATGTCAGCATGTTTCTCACCTAACTTGCTTACAGGTTCTCTACCCCTAATTCAACAAATGCAAATTCATTTTCATGTCTTATTACATAAAATACAATTCATTAAGAAGATGAATATGCTGACATCTCCCATCTTTATCCTGAAAAGATAGAGCACTTTAAAGCTAAGTGTAAATTATTTTTAAGCAACTTCCTTTTTCATTGGTTGCACCATTGCTGCTGTCCATTTGCATAAGTAGTCAAAAATTTGGCCATGGCCTTTTAAACAGAGTATGTCAGCATTCCTGTTAGAGTTTGATTGCCTTAATACAGTTCTGAGGGAGATGGCCCCGCAGTTTTTGAGGCAGTGACTTGGCTAAGCTGTATTTTACTTTCTTCTGCCCTTCCTGTAGATATGTGTCCTAAAAATGCTAGCTATTATGGGAATCGAGCAGCCACCTTGATGATGCTTGGAAAGTTCCGGGAAGCTCTTGGAGATGCACAGCAGTCCGTGAGGTTGGATGACAGTTTCGTCCGGGTACGTGATGTGACCACTTGGCTGGGGCAGTGGGGCAGCAGTTGGGGGGGATTGACTGGGGAGAAATGGTTGGGGAAGGATCAGCTGGGGAGGACCGGTTGTTTCAATTAAATTCTCTGTCCTAGAGCTTCTCAGTCTAGACACTGTAGACATTTGGGACCAGATCATTCTTTGTCATGGGGGGCTATCCTGTGCATTATATGATGTTTAGCAACATCCCTGGCCCTTAACCACTGGGTATAAGTAGCACCCCCCCACCCCCACCCTGGCCCCAGTGGTGACAACCAAAAATGTCTCTAACATTGCTAACCATCTAACCATGCCATGGAGGGCAGAATCTCCCTTGGTAAGAACCACTGCTCTGGCCATTTTCATCCCATGTCGGTTTTCTGTGGGTGTTTCTTGCTGCTGTTGATTGCTTTTTGCTTGGCCAATCATGCTCCTTTTCTTCCCTCTTTCTGTTTCTTCTAGGGACATCTACGAGAGGGTAAATGCCACCTATCTCTAGGGAATGCCATGGCGGCATGTCGTAGTTTCCAGAGAGCCCTAGAACTGGATCACAAAAATGCTCAGGCACAACAGGAGGTATGGTTCTGATCTTGTGTGTATGGAAAAAGACAATGTGGTATAGTGACCTGAAAGTCAGAACTGAGAGCTGGAAAAAAAGAACTGAGCTAGTTTCACTCCTGCCACCGGCCACACCTGGCTAACTGTAGGCAGTCTCATAGTCAGTCTGAGGCTTGATTTTTGTGTATGTAGACAGTTTTGAGTATGATTTATAGGTTTAGGAATCTGTGAAAATTGGAGGGTTTCTGAGACTCCTGGGGGGTGGGCAGATGCTGTAAGGAACTGATGTGAATGAAGTTGAAGAATCTGAGTAAGTTCAAATCCTGATTAAATTGGTAGCAGCTAAAACATGTTTTAGTTCCGTTTCCATATATACCCTGTTTACCTCTGGTTGCATTTTAGTGAGAATCTGGAAACTTCTGCTCGACCTCTGACAATGCCTTGCCCTTGTTTTATATCTTTCAAGGCATGATTCTTGTATTCTTGACTTTAAGTTCAAACTGAGGGTGCAGGTTGGGCTTTACCCTTTTAGCTGCATCTTCACCAACTTGATTTGTAAAGTCTCTGGTTCTGATTTTCTTGAACTAATAATTCATCAAAGCCTTAATTTTTGTGTTTGTTGAACCTATAACTTCATTAAAACTTTCCTTATCTGATTTTCTGGTATAGTTCAAGAATGCTAATGCAGTCATAGAATATGAGAAAATAGCAGAAACGGATTTTGAGAAGCGGGATTTTCGGAAGGTAAAGTATAACTATGGGGAGATCTCACCTACCCTTTGTCACAAGGTTTCGTGTGTGCGTGCGTGCGTGTGTGTGTGTGTGTGGGTGTGTATGTGTGTGTGGTATAGTACACAAGATCCGGAATAATAAGTTACCACTTTATTTTGACTTTTTTTTCTTTTTTTTTTTTCTCTCTCTTTTAAAGACTGTTTTTTTAAGAGCAGTTTTAGGTTCATGGCAAAATTGAGAGGAAGGTAAAAAGAGTTCTCCTATGCCCTCTACCCCCCCTCCCCACATACATAGCCTCCCCCATTATCAACATTCCCCCACCAGAGGTACGTTTGTTACAGTCACATTTTTGACAGTTGTGAATAGAGCTGCTCTGAACATCTGTGTGCAGGTTTTTGTGTGGGCATAAGTTTTCACCCCTTTTGGGTAAATACTAAGAAGTGCAGTTGCTGGATCGTATGGTAGAAGTATGTTAAGTTTGCAAGAAACCACCCAAATGGCTGTACCATTTTGTATTCCCGCCAGCAATGAGTGAGAGTTCCTGTTGCTCCACATCATCACCAGCATCTAAAAATTTTTTGGGCCAAGGTACTTATTTTCTTAATAATATTTGGCTTTATGATGAAAAGCAGTAATAGTTTACTTGAGTTTGTTCCTGGTTTTGATATAAGATGGTAGCCTAAAAGTGTGCTGCTAATAGAGGAAACACTGGTTGGAATTAAATATTATGTTTGGATAATCCATTTTTATTTAAACAATGGGAGCTAGCTCTAACTCTTGCTTTATGTGAACTGGATGCAGCTGTAACTAAAAAGGAGAGGCTCCTTTTAGATTCTTGAACAGTGTATGTAACCTGTCATCAGTACCATTTTGATATTAGGCTTTTTTGCTTTTTAAGTTTTTATTTAGAGAGAAAGCGTGAGTGGGGGAGAGGCAGAGAGAAAGACTCCCTAGCAGGCTCCGCACTGTCAGCGCAGAGCCCAGTGTGGGGTTCAAACCCACGAATTGTGAGACCATGACCTGAGCCAAAGCTGGACGGTTCACCGACTGAGCCACCCAGGGGCCCCATTGCTGTTAGGCCTTTCTATGAAAACCCACTAGTCTCCTTTATGGGGCCGTGTGACAGTCCCATGAAAATTAACGTGCCAAAAAGATTGCCCTGTCTGAAAACATGCGAAGGGTATAAAAGTTTGAGATATCTTTCTAGATCTTGTGTGTAGTGGTTATGCCTCATCTGTATAGTTCTGAATTCTCTTCTTTAGATGATATTTTGACGTAGCTTTCATTAGTTTCACAAGGGACGGTGAATGGCTCCCAAAAAAGTTAAAAACCACTGATCAGGATCAGTTTTCAGGATCACTTAAAAGAGGTTTGTATTGGATCGGTTGAGTGGTCGACCCTTGATTTTGGCTCAGGTCATGACCTCATGGTTGGTTTGAGCCCTGAGTCAGACTCTGTGCTGGCATTGTAGAGCTTGCTTAGGATTCTCTCTCTCCCTCTCTCTCTCTCCCTCCCCTGCTTGTGCTCATGCTCTTTCTCAAAAATATAAAATAAACTTTAAAAATTAAAAAAAAAAAGTTTGTATCATCCAGGGAACATGTGAGAATTTGCTCAGTGCTTTCTGTAAAAGGGACTCAATAAATGTTTGATAAAAGGATACAGTTAAGAATTATTCATAAGTCAAAAACTGTGCAGGTCTTTTATTTGGTAATAAGTATTTCTGATTAGCTTATGCAGAGTCCCAGCATTAACTTATCAGCATCCCTCTTCTGTCCATTGGTTTTAATAACCACAGTGTCTTTGTAATAACTACAGTGATTCATAAGTTTTTTTGTTGTGTGTGTGTGTGTAGTTGGAAAGCGATTCTGCCTTCTGTCATGTTTTCTGAGGTTTACATAGGCAAAAGCTTTGTCTCAAAAGGCAATCTTTTGAGTTTCTTTTCTCTCTTGCCCACTCTGGAGCCAGAATCCCCAGTTTGTGACAGAATCCTCTGTTTGTGACATCCCAGCCCCCCACTGTAGCTCATGGTGATGTCACAAATGAAGAATTATGATCCTGGCAGGGGAAGCAGATGAACTTGGAAGAAACAAAGATCTTCTTTGCCTGCAGCTGTCCCTGGTCGTGGGGAGATGGGGGTGGGAAGTGAGGCACTGAGCTTCAGCTCACACTCCACTGACCCGATGGGCAGAACCATCTCCGCACAGAGCGTTGCAAAGGCGGCAGGGTGTGGCTGCTTACATTTGACTGCTTCACCTCCCCCCCAATTATTTTTCTGTCGAAGGGAGAAAAAGTCAGCACCATGACTCTACTCTACATCATATCTAAAACTTCATACAGTCCTGGGACTTCCAGGATAGTAACCTGTGCCCTGAAAGAGAGGCGCCCCACCACTGCTCTGAACCCTGCAAGGAGTCTTCCCAGTGGAGCAGAGCAGCTCGTGGGGTTTCCCTATTTCCACATATTTTCAAATTAAAATTTTTGAATAGGTGCCATTCATTGTTAAAAGAAGTGGAAACAGATACTCAGTGATAGGTATTCCCCCCGAACTTGATTTCCATCTGCCTAGTTCTCACCCACTAAAGTAACCACTGTTCTTGTTTCTTCTGTTCCCTTCCAGTTCAGTTGTACACATATAAGCAAAGAGAAGCATAGATTTCTAATTTTTTTTTTTTTTTGCATGAGAGGAAGGAAATAATGCTGTATACTGTTCTATACCTTGTTTTGTTTCCCCCCTCCCCCACTTAGTAGACCTTGAAGTCTTTATTAATATATGGAGAACGTCTTTATTGTATTTTAGAGGCATGTAGTATCCCATTATATGAATGTCTAACCAGTTGCCTGTTTGCTGGAATTAGTCCTATTTCTGCTTCTGAGTTTTCAGACTTCATCTCTTCCTGATCCCCA
Source organism: Panthera leo (assembly GCF_018350215.1). NCBI lineage: Eukaryota > Metazoa > Chordata > Mammalia > Carnivora > Felidae > Panthera > Panthera leo. The sequence goes on along the minus strand of NC_056692.1, from coordinate 40,376,684 downwards.
GGGCCAGATTCTGAGAGGAAATGGGTGTCCCTTAATTCCACATTTCTCCTTTGGGTCATTTATTACTGGACAAGAAGGTGATTCAGCAAGGATCTCCCAGGAATAGCAGCTAACCCAAAACTGAAAGCTCAGAGAACAAACTTCTGAAAAGAGAAAAAGGGTGAGGGCGGGGGGCACCAATTTCTGCTCAGGTCATGATCTCACAGTCCGTGAGTTCGAGCCTCGCTTCGGGCTCTGTGCTGACAGCTCAGAACCTGGAGCCTGCTTCGGATTCTGTGTCTCCCCTCCCTGCGCCTCCCCTGCTTGCGCTCTCTGTCTCAGAAATAAACAAACATTAAAAAGAAAACGGGGAGGCACCTGGGTGGCTCAGTTGGTTGAGCGTCCAACTTTGGCTCGGGTCCTGATTTCTTGGTTTGTGACTTTGAGCCCCACGTTGGGCTCTGTGCTGACAGCTCAGAGCCTGGAGCCTGCTTCAGATTCTGTGTCTCCCTCTCTCTTTGTTCCTCCCCTGCTCATGCTCTGTCTCTCTCAAAAATAAAGTTTAAAAAAATTTTTTAAAGAGAAAATGGGAATACATGGAGAGTCTTTATCAAGCTGAAAGACTGAAGTAATCCCATCCACGTGCGTGTGTGAGAGAGAAAGAAACTTGCCTTTTAGTTTGTGTAGCAACATGTTGGGTACAGTACTCTGATTAAGTCTATTAGGACCATTTAAAATGCGCCATTTTATTGGTATATTCTGTACTAAGATAGAAGTGGAAGGGTGGCCACCAGGGTACTTAGTGAGACATGAGGCTCATGGCACAGGGAGGAAGGAACTGTGAGCCATTCTGATCATACAAGGAGTAATGAGTCTACATCAGGTTATTTGGGGTATCCTTGTCTTACATAATAGGCTAAACATGGTGAGTTAGGCAGAGTAGCAAATGAGTCTACATTAGCAGAATGTGATTCTGACCACAGTCACTGGATATGATTCAGTGTGGAGGCAGCTTAGCATGGTGATTACAGTTACAGGCTCTGGAGTCTCAGTGTGAGACCCAATCCTGTTTCTGTCACTTACTAGCTTTGTTGACCTTGAACACATTACTTTATTTCTGCGTTTTCATTTAGTTTCTCATTAACAAAATAAGGAATTTCATGAAATTACTGTATAAAATTGTGAGCATTAAGTGGGTCAGTATATAAAGTACTTAATGTTTGCTGTCATCATTATCATTTGGATCACCTGCTCTCCTTGTTTCAGTGGTTTAATCAAATGACTTAGATATGTTCCTAAACTCTGATATCACTTTCCTTTGAATCTGTTTGTTGCCTGTGGCCAAACTAAAATGAAGATGTTTCTATAGAGTCCAGAATGAAGAGAGTTATTTGCTTTCCTTCTCCCCATAGGTTGTTTTCTGCATGGACCGTGCCCTAGAATTTGCCCCTGCCTGCCATCGCTTCAAAATCCTCAAAGCAGAATGTTTAGCAATGCTAGGTCGTTATCCGGAAGCACAGTCTGTGGCCAGGTATGAAGTCGGGCCAGTTTGGCCTTGACGCACCAGATACCACTGGACAGGTGCCGTCTGGCAGCTCTCTACAGCAGGAGCTACCATATGTCCTGTAGGTAGGCCAGCTTGGGCTGATCAGTCCTTTGCAGGTCATATGGTCTCTGTTGCAACTGTTCACCTCTGCCACTATAGTGCAGACGTGGCCATCGATGATAGATAAGTGGATGATGTGGGTAGGTTTCAGTACAATTTTATTACATAAACAGTAGCAGGGAGGATTTGGTCCTGTGGGCTGTAATTTACCAACCACTGTTCTAATAAAGACTGAGATGCATGAAGTGTATTAGAGATAAATATAGGTGGTTTATTTGGGGAAGGTATTGGGATCTGTCTACCTTTGGATACTTCCATACTAGACACATGGTCAGGAGAAAAACTGGCTATAGTAATCACAAATGTTAGCGATGGTGGAGAGATCCAAACCACAGCTGAGCATGTCCCTTTACGGCTATTGCAGTGACATTCTACGAATGGATTCTACCAACGCAGATGCTCTGTACGTACGAGGTCTTTGCCTTTATTATGAAGATTGTATTGAGAAGGCGGTTCAGTTTTTTGTACAGGCTCTCAGGATGGCTCCTGACCATGAGAAGGCCTGCGTGGCTTGCAGAGTAAGTTCTAGGCCCCACATCTGAGTAGGAAAGAAAGCTTCCTTTTTGAGCCTTTAAGAAAGTCACAAATAGAAGATTCTAGGACCACGTGAAATGTGACCATGCTGGACATGCTTTTTCCACCTTGCCAGGATGCTTGGTCCTTTCCTTAGAAATTATTTCAGAACTACTTTTATTTGCCTAAAGGCAGATGTGATCATATATGATCCTCCTAATACTAGGCATGTGTTTTTTTTTTTCTTCCCTCGGTAAAGAAAAAATAGTAATGCTTATTCTGGGAAGTGGAGGTAAACCCCGGGTGACACAGGTCTCATTGGTATTCTCTTGTAAATCTTGGTTTCCCCTGTCCACTCCGTAGGAAGCACCAGTGAACAGCAAATAGCCTAGGTGGTGGGGTTGGAGGGGAGGGGGATAAGGATCTGTAAGATGCTAAACAACAGGGATCTGAGAAATTGAAAATAGACTCGGGCCTCTCTGTACGGTGGTCTGAGATTTCCTGGATGTGAACTAACCTCCCTTTGCTTTTCCCTGTAGAATGCCAAAGCACTTAAAGCAAAGAAAGAAGATGGGAATAAAGCATTTAAAGAAGGAAATTACAAGCTAGCCTATGAACTGTACACAGAAGCCCTGGGGATAGACCCTAACAATATAAAAACAAATGCTAAACTCTACTGTAATCGGGGTACGGTTAATTCCAAGGTAAGCACTCGGTCTGGGTCTTGGGGCCTATGGAGATATGTTTAAGGGGCATCAGAGAGGTCTTGGGGAGTCTGCTTAATAAGGACAAGCCACACGAAAGGAGAATAGTGGTTTTGGTTGAGATCTCAGCTTGTTAGGAACTTCCTTTTGAGAAGCAAGCTTTTACCTTTTTCCTAGAATTTCAGGGCACTTGAGGGACAGCTGGGAAGGATATTCCTATCTGGTCTTCCTCAAGATCCCTTCCTTCCACTAAGGGAATGGCTAGAGGCTTTGGGATAATTTTTTAAGCAAATATTGTTGCTGCTTTTTGCCAAAGCGAGTGATTGTGGCTTCCTCGGGAGTGATTTGGAGGAAATTAGAGTATGAAGCAGGCTTAGTTTTTTTTGTCCAGCATGCTCAGCTGAAAATGGTCTGAGCGCCCACTGCAGTGCTGCATACCATGAGAAACCAGAGCAAGCTCTTGCTCTTGTAGCGTTCCAGTGGTCAGAAATCAGTGATTCTTACTTCTGTAGTTAGCCTTTTGGAGAGTGGAGGGCAGGAACCACCCTTAAGTATTTCCATGTCGTGTTTGGGCACCACCCTGGAATGGCAGAGGTGGCTTATCCTTGCCCATAAGTGTGCCTGGCTTCCATCCCTTAGAAGAGAAACCAGTTTTGAAGCCAGTGTCCGTAGCCCTCTGAGATACTGGAGCGCTTTCTCAGTGACCAGAAATGAGTGTGACAGGGGCCTGGTATGACTGATCCTCTTAGAATTGTGAAGCCGTGCTCACAGCTTCTGGGCTCCCTCGGTCACCGAAGGTGTGAAGTATGACTGCTCTCTCTCTCCTGAAGCTTAGGAAACTAGATGGTGCAATAGAAGACTGCACAAATGCAGTGAAGCTCGATGACACTTATATAAAAGCCTACTTGAGAAGAGCTCAGTGGTAAGTGGTGCTGGAGGGTGAGGGGAAGAGGGAGTTGCTGCCGGCCTGCCAGGGGGATTGCGTTATGGATGCTGAAGCAGCCCCAGGGATGTTGTGAGGTCATTTGGTCCTTCCCCCTGCCTCTAGGTGGGATTGTTCCAGCCCTAGACTCTCTTTATAGACCTCCAGCCGAGGAGATTGCACAGCTCCCTCAGTCTCCCATGCCTGTGTCTTACGCCCCTCACGGTCAGTAAGTTTCCTCTGATGCCTGACCCAAATTCCTTTTGTTAAAGTTTAAATCCATTTCCTTTGGAGATTGTATTTTGTATTGTACACTTTTGCTCTAACTTGGCACAGTGCTTGGCACACAGTAGGTGCTCACTCAATAAATGTTTTGTCGAATGAATGTATGTTGCTTCAAAGAGGAAGACAGAGACAGTTGAGAGTTCTGCTTCTCCTGTTTGTTCCGGGTTACAGAAGACAGAAAGGAGTTTAAGCTGGCTCAGCCTCCCAGCAGTATAAGGAAACCCTTTTTGAAATACCTCTGTGACTTGGAGACTTATGAGCCAGGATGTGCCTGCCTAGATCTAGTGCCCGGATTCACCTTCAGAATCGGGGTGCTCCCCAGCTTACATGTCCTTCTTACTCTTGGACCCACCAGACTCTTTTCTGCAGACAGGAACCTTAGCAAGGGCTAGGAGAGACCTCCCCCAAATCCATTTCTTCTTATTTCAGATTATTTCCCACACAGAGAAGAACAATTCTATCTTAAAATTCCAGAAGGAAGACCTATTTGTTGTATACTCATTCTCCAGCATTCGTTCGTTCCGTTCCTTGTCCTGAAATGTCACATCCAAAGAAGTGGTGCTGCTACTGATGCCTGATGAGCCCTTCATTCTTCAAGCTCCTCAGTCTCATTGGTGCAGGGTGTGGCCTGCCTCCCTTTTAGTTTTCCCAAAATGATCCACTTTTTTTGAAAGCAGGAAAAGTGTTCCTGTATGTGGTGCTTTTTTTTTTTTCCAAGTGGATTTCTAAGTAGATGAGTAAGTCTATCAAACAGAAACGTACACAGAATTGTATTATAGATCCTGAAACTAGCTGTCTATCATCTCATGTTTGCAAACTGCTGGCAGGCAAACATGGAAGCTTTGGAAGACAGCAGGCACCCTATGATCCAGCTAAAGACTAATGTTAACAGATCCAGAATGCTATGTGCACGTTTACTGTGATGTTATCTGAAAGAGCAAACAAGGAGAATCCCCTAAGTGTCTAGCGGGGCGGGGGTGGCTATATATATGACACTGTGTCAACTCAGTGGATACTCTGCTGTGTTTGAACAGAGAATGGGGAGAGAATATTCTTGATTTGTTAGCAAGATAAAGGGGTGGACAATTCTATCTTGATATGTGTTCAATAAAGAAAAATCAAATGGCTTTAACAGACAACTGACAGCTTATCTTTGTGGTAGAAACAGAACTGTCCTCTGAGTGGCTCTGCCTTTGAGATCCCACCACGGGGCACAGCGTGCACTTTGGGGCACAGTTGGCCAAGAACTTGGCAAACAGTCCCCTCAAGCAGCTGGGACTGACATGAAGTAGTGGAGATTAGTTCAGGCCAAACCCTTACCAGAGTCCTGACTGCTACCTCAACTTATCCCTAAAGACGGGGAGATGCCGGATTTCTGCTACATCTCCCATCATGCATTGCAGTTTCCCATTTTCCCTAAAGCTCTACTTCTCTGCATTTTCTTCAACTTAAAAAAAATACTTTTTAAAAAATAGATGTATAGTTTTCATACAGTGTTGTAATGTTTCAGGTGTATGACAATAGAAAAAAAATTTAAATGGAAAGATGTCCTTGAATTTAAAAAACACATTAAGTAAAAATGTAAATCATTGTAATACAAGCTTGTTTAATACATTCCAAAAGGGCATTGAAAGTTCATTAAGGTTATTTATCTGACAGATCATTCTACACCTGGGACCATCAGCTTATATTACTCTTCATGCTGTAAATGGGTTCTCTGAGCTCCTGGTAACATTTGTGCCCAGTGTCCACAGGGCACTGGTTTTTGTCACCATTGTTTAATTAAAATTGTAAATCAAGATGTTGCCAGAAAATCAGAGATGCCTAAGAAGTTGGGCTCTGTCTTGTCAGCCACATCAGCAGCACCCCTCTGCTCTGGCCTCTAAGCCCACCGGGGCTCTGATGTTTGCAAAGATGGGATGTGTGGTGGCAGTGTAGTAAACTTGGTCTTTGTTGGGCAGCAGCTAGCTGTGCCGCACAGTCACTCCTGCTGCCCAGCCGATGGGGTCTGTCTCTGGAACTCCTACACAGTCTGTTTAATCGGTAGGCCAGTCTTGGCACCAGTGATCTCATCGGGACATGGAAAATGCCACTTTGCTTCTGTGGAAAAGAAGGTCTTAACAGGTCTGGCAATCAGCCTTTCTTTTTTTTTTTTTTTTTCAACGTTTTTTATTTATTTTGGGGACAGAGAGAGACAGAGCATGAACGGGGGAGGGGCAGAGAGAGAGGGAGACACAGAATCGGAAACAGGCTCCAGGCTCCGAGCCATCAGCCCAGAGCCTGACGCGGGGCTCGAACTCATGGACCGCGAGATCGTGACCTGGCTGAAGCCGGACGCTTAACCGACTGCGCCACCCAGGCGCCCCTGGCAATCAGCCTTTCAAGTTAGATTCCGCCCATCTTGGGGCAGCCCCCCCTCCCCTTTCTTCTACACTCCTGAAATAAAAGCAAGCCTGCGTTTAGAGTCTCCTTTTTCTCTCACTTACCTCCATCTCTCAGATTGATTAGTCTTAGTGGAGGCATTTGCCAGCAGCCACCATCTTGAACTTGATCCTTCTAGTGGCTCACTAATCCCACTTGTACTCTGGATTGGAGCTGGCCCTGCATGTTTATGGCACTGCAGGTTTCAAAGCTTTTCCATATTCACCGCTCTCACTTCATGATCTTTTTCTCTTGCATTTTAATCCCAAGTAATCAGTCAAGTAGGAGCCTTCACATTGCCTTGTCCTGTGGCAATCCAGATGCCTTTTGGTGGCTCTGAAATCAGAAGGAACTTTCTCCCCTTAGTTGCTTTCTGCTCAAAGCAGAGTATCACTTTGCTGGTTGGGTGCAAGTGGCATGAGACCTGTCTCTTTTTACTTGAGGAACTGGTAGTTAATTTTTTCTCACAGCTAGCTTAAGGATTCCTGTTTCATGAAGCATCTCAACCGAAAGTGTGTGTCTCTTGCTTGAGCCGTGCCTCTTCTCCCAGAGTGATACTGAAGGTGATTGCTGTTTATGTTGATGGACCGCCCTGTATTTCCTTTTCAGTTACATGGACACAGAACAGTATGAGGAAGCAGTGCGGGACTATGAAAAAGTGTATCAGACGGAGAAAACAAAAGGTAAAGGTGTTTGAGAGCCTGTTTCTCAGGGAAATGTGAGGTCTTACTCATAGGCCCTACAACTGGACATAGTAGTTTGATTCACGGATCAGGGACATACCTGGGGCTTATTTGATCACCAGCCAGGAAGAAATTAACAGAGACCCCAAGTGCAGGACAACGCACTTATTTTCTGGCCCTATATCCTGTCGCTTTTACTTCCTTTTATGTGTAATGAGGCTGATGTGCAGAACTGAAGTATGAGTAGATTTGTTTTTAATCTTCAGAAAGAAAACACCATAAAAGCACCTGGTATGTATGGTTAACAAGGCTTCTGACTGCAAGGCATCTGGGTTAGTAAGGGAAACCAGAGTCACATTTGTCCATTGACTCTAGATGTCTCCTTCCAGAACACAAACAGCTCCTAAAAAATGCACAGCTGGAACTGAAGAAGAGTAAGAGGAAAGATTACTACAAAATTCTGGGAGTGGACAAGAATGCCTCTGAGGATGAGATCAAAAAAGCTTACCGGAAACGGGCCTTGATGCACCATCCAGGTAGAGTGGGTGTGGGGAGGGGACTTGGTGGGAAGAACGAACCAGGACTCAGTCCAGAAAGTTCCCAGCTCTTGGGGCGCCTGGGTGGCTTAGTTGATGGGGCATCTGACTCTTGATTTCGGCTTAGGTCGTGATCTTGCGGTTCATGGAATTGAGCCCCGCCTCAAGCTCCAGTCTGACAGCACGGAGCCTGCTTAGGATTCTCTCTCTCCCCCCTCTGCCTCTACCCTGTGCTCACCTGCTCTCTCTTTCCCCCTCTCTCTCCCTTTTTCTCTGAAAATAAGTAAACTTTTAAAAGGAAGAAAGTTTCTGGCCCTTCAGCGGATAGGTAATAAGGTGTTGCTAAGTTCCATACCCTCCAAATTTTGGAAGTACCACATTCTAAAATTGGACATAAAGTGGTCTTTCTCTTCAACTTTTATTTTCTTGTGACCCTGAGTTCTTCCTATACTCCTCCCTTTAGATCGGCACAGTGGAGCCAGTGCCGAAGTTCAGAAGGAGGAGGAGAAAAAGTTCAAGGAAGTTGGAGAAGCTTTTACCATCCTCTCTGATCCCAAAAAAAAGACTCGCTATGACAGTGGACAGGACCTGGATGAGGAGGGCATGAATATGGGCGGTGAGTTGGTTGGGGCAGCCTGGGACGAACCTGACCAGTGTGGATCTTTAGAATTTTTCTTAAGACACTCCAACGGAGAGTCTATCTAGTAGCTAGTGATGCATAGTGATTTGTAAGGCACACCCTAGATAAATACCTGTAACGTGTGAGGCACTGTGATGGGTGCTGGAAATAACAAAGGTGAATCAAACAGGTTCCCTGTGCTCCGAGAACCCAGTCTAGGGCTTTGCAAACTGGCCCACAAGCCACTTCTGACCTCTGACCCCTGGATGTGAAATCCCAACAAGTACAGTCAAATGTAGTGGGTGCCCAGGGTGCAGAGGACATAAGCACTAGCAAGGGAAGGCTTGGAAGTGCAGAAATAATACCGTTGGGGAGCTGTAAGGGGCTGAATGTAGAAGAATAGAGGGTGTTTGAGGCAGGGGGTGCTAAGGCATGAAGCCCCAGAGTAGCTGGATCCCCCTGCAGGGGCTAGAGTAGGCAATATGGGTTTTTTTCCTGTTGGTTAGAAGTTCCCCCCACTGTTGAAGGATCCTAAGTAGGGGAACTATGAACCAGAGTTAGGTGGCAGAATATTTGTGGTGGCGGTGAGGAGAGGCGCTTTGGTGCGGTGAAGGGGGAGAGAATCGGAGGGCACAGTGGGAGGGCAGGGCTTGATTCATGTCTGTGTTGGAAGAGGGGAAGGATGAACTTGAGTGGCTTTGGACGGCTGACTGGATGGAGCCATTACCTGAGCTAGGGGGCCCGAGATGAGCAGGAAGAGGCAAGGAAGAATTTGCATCTGGATACAATGTGCCTGCTGGATCAACTGATGGAGATGCGTCCTCCGTGGACTTTAGCAACGGAGGCGCGGGTAGGGGCAGCAGACCTGCTGTGGCCTGGTGATGAGGGCACAGTACTGGAGTCAGGCAGGAGTTGGAATGTTCAGTTCTATTGCCTTCACTGGCCACGTGATCTTGAGCAAGTTACTTGAGCTCCTGCCTGGTTTTGTTGAGTATAAACTGGGTATGATGTAAGGCATGCAGAGTACCGAGCACCACGACTGGCACCTAGTAGGTGCTTCATAAGCCATGGCGCTTTTTTTCTGGCATTTAGTCTAGACAGCATGGAATCAAATGAATACAATAAATCTTAGAACTTACTCTTCCATTTAGTGTTGTTAGCACTGAAGTGATAGATTTTAGCCTTTTCAGTAGCAGCCCAGCATTATAGAGAGACAGTGTGAGGAAAGTCTTATGTAAGTGCAAATGGCATCCCACTTGTTGTGAAGAAGATCCAGCAAAGTAGGTGGAGGTGAAGAAAGCTTTCCTTCAGGTTTGCGCTGGGAAGAAGAAGGGAACATGTCCCAGGAGTGGGATTAGGCATGGGGGGTGGGGATACGTGTGCCCACCCCCATCAATGACTTTAGGGAAAGGAGGTGAGGGGTGTGTCTGGGAAAGCTTGGGGGCCCATCTGCCATGTCATCCTAAGTTCCTTTTCAGACAGGTCTAACTTGTTCACCTTTTGCCCCTTCCGTTTCTCATTTTGCTGCACAGATTTTGACGCCAACAATATCTTCAAGGCATTCTTTGGCGGTCCTGGGGGCTTCAGCTTTGAAGGTGGGTATGCCCGCTGCTCTTGGGAGCTTCCAGATCACAGGCCCATAATGCAGCTCCCCGCTATGGGAGAGTCAGGGGGGCCCTTAAGTAGAGGCGACAGAACCCCCATCCAGCAGGGTACCGATCCACACAGGTGCTGCTGAGGATGGTGGTAGGGAAGTTCCTGGGTGTACCATGCCTCGGGACCATTGGTGCCCCACCTCTGCAGGGCCAGGGAGGCATTCACGCGGTCTAGTACCAGGGCCTCTCCAAGAGTGAAGGTTAGAAGCTGCACAGACAGCTGCTCACCTGCTCCCCTTATACCCCCAGGCCCAGGCTTGTTGATTGACTTGGCAGCTTTTCTGTTTGAATTTGAAGCAGCCCTTGAAGACTTTCCCGTCATCAGAGCAAAGTCATCTTCCCACACAGAGCCAACTAACAAGCCCTTCTTTTCCCTTACAGCATCTGGTCCAGGGAATTTCTTTTTTCAATTTGGCTAAGGAGAGGAAACCATCCAGAACCCAGAAAGTGGAGACTTGCTCAGTGTAACCTTGAACGTGGGCACAGTTCACCTCCTCCCTTCATCTCATCTCCCCATCCTTAGAGCAGTTTCGTTTTCTTAGTTGGATGCCCTGTGTCTGTGTGAGTGGGGGGAAGGAGAGGGAGCCAGCGCCGAAGACTGCGGGGAGGGGAGGGAGGCGGGGGGTGGACAGGGAGGCAGCTTGTGAATTTTTGTTTTACTGTTTAACTTTATTAAAAAAGAAAAAAAAATTAAGAGAATAAAATGTTTTGACCCTTTCTGGCACTTTGCTCTGGCAGCTGCTTTGTGTCACTCCAGACCCGGTGGGCCAGAGCTGAGCCCCCAGCACGGAGCTGGTGCTGGCATGGATTTCAGGCTCAGCAAGCTGCCTCACAGGGGATGTGGGCACCTAGGGCCTGATGGCAAGGGGATGCTGGCCGCCTCTCCCAAACCTGTTGAGCCATGTGAGTACCCAGCAGGCCCTGAGTATGTTGTTGGGCCCAGCCTGATGTCAGTCATGGGGAAGTTGAGTTCAGAGAACGGGTTTATTTGATGTAAGGGCCACCACAAATCACCAGAGGCTGTGTGTGTCCAGAGCTCACATGGAATGTGGCTGGGCTGACCCAGACCCCCTTGCTGTCCTATTGCCAGTGTAGGCTAAGGGAGCTGGGGACCAGGACAAAATCCTGGCCTCCCTGACCCCCAGGCCCATTCCAGGTGGGACGTGCAGCTCCTGGGGCACAGACGTTAAACTCACACGCTTAGAGACAGCATTCTTAGCATGTATTCCTCACTTTCTCCACTGGTGTCCCTTTCTGTGTGGGAGGCAAACTGGGGAAGGAAATAGTGGTCAGGGTCCTGCTATCCGGGTCAAGTTTAGTGTTTGTTGCAAGTAATCTTTCTAGGAGTTCCAGGCAGAGACACTTGAGACTTTGGCTGAAGCTTAGACTTTTGGCGCTTCGGTAGTAGCGATGGCTGGGGAAAGACTGTGGACCAAACAGGTAACTTACATTTCTCTTCCTTCTGAGCCCCTGCCCCTTTCCAGTCTTCCCGCTTTGTCGCCAAGGCCATGGTGACAGGATGCCCGAGGTAGGCCTGAGAAGCTCCTACTGGCCTGTACAAAACTCCTCAGTGTCAGGTGTTGCCTTGTGTTTAAGGGTGGCCCGTCCCTAGAGGACTGAAGGACCCAGACTAGGGACCGTGGGTCTTGCTGGGAAGGCCCTCTCCTTGCTTTGGGCTGGCACACCTGTGGGCCCACTGCTGCAGTCAGTGGGGGAGACAGGCTCTGCTCCACGTCTCTCAGACCCAGGCAGCCCCCACTTTCTGTGCCCGTCTAAGATCAGCCTCTCTCCGTTCTGCCTCCTCATGAAAGCCAACACTGTTCAGCTGCCCAGCCTCACCACAGCTGTGCCCGGCCAGCAGAGGGGAGACAGGACCGATGGCCCCACGCTGCGGGACAAAGCCAGTCCTGATACGCCAACCCCGGCCCCAGGGAGGCCTGAGCTGGGCACAGAAGGGGTGAGAGAGACTGCACGCGGCCAGGATTAACACGGTTTATTTCATTGTCAGTCTTACAAGTCACTGAGGTTGGGCAAAGCCAGGATAGTAACTCGAGCACTTTCGTCCAGTAACAACTCAATGAGCAAGGCCCTATTACTGAGCAGGGGGCAGCAGAGGGCACCCCAGGAACCGCAGCACAGGCACCGATGTTCCAAACCCCTTCCCGGAGGCACCAGGCAGGGCTTGGCCCTTAACAGCCAGGCATCCGCCCCACTGGCTCTTGGTCCCCACCAACTGACGCCCTTTGGAGGAGGCACACGGGCCTACAGAGGCATTAAGGGGGCAAGTTGGGCTGGGCAGACGGCAAGATAGGAGCTTCCCCACCGAGGTACTTTCTCTGGCTTTGATCTCCCCATCCCCACAGCAGAGCCACACCGCTGGAAAGGATGGCCAGCCCATCCCCATCCCAGGAAGGGGGAAGCCCTGTGGCCATCCGGGAGTGGCTGTTGCTTACTGTTCTCTTTTCTCCCCTACTTATCCACCTGTTCCCTAGTTACAGTGTGGAGGAGGAGAGGACAGGCACTTAGGGCCAAAGGTGGGACGTACACCCCTTTTTCTACTCTGGTAAAAAGCCCCAGACTTCCTGGGGCTGCAATGATTAAGATCCAGGGTCTAAGCCCAGGGATTCCCCCCCACCCCGAATCCATCGCCGGTTTCCCACAGCTGCAGTGACCGCCCTGTGGGTACCTGCAGCTCTGAGGTGACCCCCTCCACCCCGCTGGCCAGCTCTGGGCAGGGGAACCAGTAACAGGCAGCTGGGCTCGGGGTTGTGGCTGCAGTTCCAGGCCCAGCTTGGCTCAGCCTGGGCAGCTTTGCTCTGGGTTCCTGAATGGTGCCTCCTACCCCACCTTGTGTTGAAAGCTTGGGCATTAGCGGGAGGAGGGTGGGCAGGAAAAGTTACAAGTTTTTAAAAAGTTACAAGAAGGTTAACTTTGAGTAAAAAAAAAAAAAAAAAAAAAAAAAAAAAAAAAATCTTAAAGATGAAGCAGAAGGCATGCTTCCCTCTCCCCGCTCTCCCTGTAAGGAGCAAGGGGCTGACCACGGCAAGGACACTCAGATGACGGTGCAGGACTGGAAGGCACCCCCCTTGCGGCTGCCGTGCGTGGGCACAGGTTTGCCCTTCCCGTAGTACCCCGTGAAGATGGCCCTGACCTCCATCTTCTTGGCCAGGCTCAGCAGCCAACGCCCGCTGCCCAAGGAGTAGAGTTTGCCCCGGTGTAGCTCACCCACCTCCTCGCCTCGGCTGCCCCCCTTCTCCTGCCGCACAATCTCCAGGAGGTCAATGCCCGTCTGCACGGCCTCCACGTCCCCCGCGCAGCCGAGGGTGATGTGAGCACGGCTGCCCCGGGGCAGGCTGTCAGAGGGGGACAGCTTGTCCACGTCATTTGGCCACAGCGGCAGCTCCTGCTCGCTCAGCTCCACCCGGGCTCCGGCAGTCTTGGGCGTCACAAAGAGGGCAGTGACAGTCAGCGTGAAGGCCTTGCCGTAGGATTTCTTCACCACCTGTGGGGAGAGGACGACAGCTAAGCTGGAGGTGGTGGCCCCTGCGGTGGACAGCTGACCAAGGATGGACCTGACAGAGGTGAGCACGAGGCAGCCGAGCCCTGGGGGGAAAGCTGCACGCAGCCCGTGTGTTCCAGGAGGACATCTTTCTACGGACACCGTTCAGGCTAATGTGACAAAGCCAAGGTGCCAGAGGTGCCAGACATGGGCAGAGTTGGAAGCCAGACTCCCTGAACTCAGCCATCCCCCTGCCCACCAGCTGCAGGGCTCCGAGCAAGCTGTTTAACCTTGCTGTGTTGGCTTATTCACCTGTAAAACAGGGATGATACTAGAACCTACCTCGGTGCCTGGATTAAAGGAGTATCTGGGTGAAGACTCTAGAAGAGTAACAGGCATGTGACAAGTGCCAATGCCATTGCTATTCGGTTCATCCTGGTAATAAGCCACCCTGGTACCCAGGCAATATCCCAGAGGACAGGGTGGGGCCAGAAGTCAATGCCTTCAACCAGAATCTACCCCGTACACCTTGGTTTACATCTGATTACATGTCTGGTTATATCTGATTCTCTGAAAAAGGCCATCTTTCCCGACTGACCATAAACACGTCTCCACTTTTGCTCACAATCCCTTGTGTCTAGCGCAGAACAGGTGCTTAATAAATATTGTTACGCGCACGAGTGGTTGGGATGGTAGTGGACAATGTTACGTATTCGTTCATGCAGCTGTGCTAGGTGCCAAGAACACTACCACAAACCAAAGTAAAGAATGCAAGTTGGGGAGACCAATAAACAGGAAGATGGCTGCCGCGTCAACCTAGGCAGACGAGCGGGGGAGACACCGGGGAGGCTGGAGACGGCAGCGTGCGGCCGGGCGACACCTGCTGTGTAAGGACCACACGGCAGAGGCTAGGGCGGCAGCAGAGCGGGAGGGAGGGGTCTGGCGCCTCAAAGCCAACAAACCTCACTATCCCTCCATGCGCCCTACTCCAGGGCAAGACCAGGCCTAGGACCCGGGGACAGGGATGTCAGAGCACCAGGCTCCCTGGGGGCAGGGGACACCTGGCCTTCGGGACTCCACACAAGCTTAGGCCAGAGCACGAGTCTGCTGCCGGGCATCAAAAGTAAAATGCTCTGGTGGGCGGGCCTTCGGGGTGAATGCACAGGCCGGTGGCGTGCTGGGCAGGGGGGTGCTCCCCAGAAAGGGTAGGTGACATCTGTGTGACTAAGCCTGTGGAGGGATGAAGGGAGCAGGAGATGCCATTTCTTCTGAGAGGCTGTCTGGTTTCTGGTCCCTGCCTTGAGCTGGCACCCATCTCCAGGAGACCCTGCCCTCTCCCCACCTCAGCTGGGTGTCCCTGGGGGGCACTCACATCCTGCTGGGCATACTCTTCTGCCCCAGCAGCCTTCCCGTAGTCACAGAACTTGGTTGTGCAGTGCAGCACGCCTGGGGGTCTCTTCCCAAAGTAGGTGACCAATTCAATCTTCTCCCTGGGCTCATCCCCAGAGACAACTGCAGGGAGAGAGAGTGGGGCAGTCAGGGCAGGAGAGCAGGGGCCATCCCAACATCTGTCACCACAACCATGGAGGCTCAAGAGGAAAAAAAAACAAAAAACTGGAGATCAAACAGAAGTTCCTCAGTAATCCACAATAATTCACTCATTTACTAGGTGGTCAAACAGCCACGCCAGAGCTACAAAAAGGTGTCTAAATTCCCTGACTTCACATTAGTTATGCAGATTTTTATAGCTCTTTTCCAGATTTGAAAACTAAGGCACTTATAACCCAGGGACAGGCAGCAGAGGCCAAGGGAATCGGCTTCAGCAGCTACACGTCTGAAAGAGGGAAGCAAGTCATGAAAAATAGGGTAGAAAGGCAAAGGAGTGTTGGAACTGTGCGGTACGACGGAAGGAGTCAGAGCATAATTAATATCCCAGCCCACTCATAAGCCCTTCGGCCTGGGGCAAGTGATCGACCCTTATCTGTCTTTATCAAGTACCATCAGGGTGACTATACACCCATTTCCCCAGGGTCACTCCGAGTCGTGCCCCACTGCACTCGGAGCTTCCTGGACAAGAAGTTACCTGGTCACCAGAGCATGTACCTTGCAGGCCTGTTTGGTGGAGGAGACCATGCTTGGGATATGAAGAGATATTACGTGGCGAGACTTGGAGTATCCGGGGTTTCAATTTCCAGACTCTAGGCCTGTGGCTAGCTTCCGAGTCACTAGGTCTGTCCTATTTACTCCCAGAGTCTAGTCCCTGCGAGGATGTCGCTTACCCTCCCCAGGGGAGGGAGACCCGAGAGCAGGCCCATTACATTTCTCCTGCTGTGTCGCAGGCAGAAAAGGATTGTAGTTTTTAACGGTAAAAGCAGTTTCAAGAGGCAGCCACTCTCCAAGGCAGAGCCACCAGCTCTAACCAGGAGCCCTGCCTGGCCGGTGCTTTTCTGCCAAGCCATTCCGGGCACAGGGGTCACACCTGGACGATGTCACCGTAGGCTCCACGGCTTCCTGGTTTCCCAGCATTCCAGCCTTAGGAGCCAAGAAGGGTCTCTGAGCAACGCGCAGGCACAAATCACCTGCCTCTGAGTGATAACACAGAAACATGGGTGGGGACACTGCAAGTAGAAAGATGGTCCAAAATGGGGGGAAACCAGTCTGAGACCTGGACCCATCCTCAGTGAGGTCACAATAGTCCTGTCAGTTTTGGGCAGCTTAGGATTCCATGGAATATTTTAAGTTTATATTTTTAGTAATCTCTACGCCCAACACGGGGCTCAAACGCATGACCCTGAGATCAAGAGCCGGGTGCTCTTCCCACTGAGCCAGCCAGGCGCCCCCTCCGTGGAATACTTTATCTCAAAAGATGGTTCTGCGGCTAAAAACAAGTTAGAAGACAACGGGACCAGATCCTCCCTCTAAGGTTATACGAAATGTTGATGCATTTCCTGTCTGTGTTTCCTGCCCCAAAGACAGGGTCAGTGGTCTCTATGGGGGGGGGGGGGGGGGGGGGAGTAGGAAGGGCACAGTGAGAGGAGAGGTGCCCCGGGGAGCGCCTCCCCCCACAGCCCACCGTGCCTCACACCAGGTGAGCCTCCACCTGCCTGCCACAGCCGGCTCCCGACGCGGGGACACCACGCGGTCCCGGGCACACAGCACCCCATGCCCAGCGAGGGAGGCTCGCGAATGAGGCTAACCGCCCGCACCCTGGCCAGCCTGCCACCTACAGTGTCGCAGCTCCTTCTTGAAGGCCTTGTGGTTCCCCAGCTCCTCCAGGAAGGCCTGGCTGGCTTTGCGGAGGCTCTCGGAACTCTTCTTGGTCAGGAACCAGCCGAAGTAGAGCGGCAGGAAGTCCTTCTCCAGCCCCGGCTTCAGCTTCTTCAGCTCGTCGGCCGACAGCTGCCACTGATTCTTCTCCTTGAGCTGGGCACAGTCCAGCCGCCACGCCGTCTTGGGCTCCACCAGCACCACCTGGTACTGGTACTGGTCGGCCATGTCAAAGAGCTGCTCCAGCCGCTCCCGCTCGTGGTTGGTGTCGTCCAGCACCAGGATGCGGATGTCCCGGCGGCAGTAGGCCGCCAGGTCCTCGTCCAGCCGCTTGTACTCCTCAGAGAAGTCTCCTCGAATGCCGGGGTTAATCTTGTACGCGTCGGCAGACACCATCTTGGTGCCGTCGCGGTACCTGTCCACAATGACCCGCGCCAGCGTGGACTTGCCGCTCCCCGGCAGGCCTCGCAGGATGAAGAGCGTCTTGCACTCTTGCAGTGTGGCCACCGTCTCCTCATCCTGCAGGAAAGGAAACTGCAGCTCAGGCTTGTCCTTGGCCCCTGAGGATGACATTTTGCGGAAGAAGATCTTGGGCAGGAACGCGTGGCTCTTTCGGGAGAAGCTTCTATTCTGTGTGAGGAGGGGAAGAGCAGAGTCAGCCAGCTCGCCTGGGGCCACCCCGCCAGTCTCTCGCCCCTTGTCTCTGGCCTCCTTCGAATCGGGGCTCCCAGCCCTGAGTTACAAGCAGCCCCGGGGTTGCGGGCACCCTGCCGGGCGGCAGCTCACACCTTTCCCTTCTCTGTAGTATGTAGCGGTCAGCTTCTGGTTGTAGAGGAGGGAGGGGAGAGCTTGTCTGGGCGCTCCTCGACTCTTAATTCCCTCTGGCTGGAGCTATAGCTTCAAGGATCCCCCACTGCTGCCACCTCTCAAGGGAAAGCGTGAAGTGTGCGCCTGTGGTTCTAGGCGAGGACCCTAATTTTATATTCCTGGCACCTATTAAGGATGACCTCTTTGGAGGTGGGGCTGCTATGTCTGGGCAAAGCCACAGCTGCCCTGGCTCTGGGTGTGCAGAGGAGGGTGGGGGTGGAGAAGGGTTACCCAAAGACTGCCTCCCTCCCCCGAACAAGGGCAGCAACAGATAATACTCTCTTGTCTGGGATGGGGGGGGGACAATGGTCCCACAGAAGGCCTGGTGGGGGGCAGGGCAGGAGAGCGCCGCACAAAGGGCCTCATTCACCACGCCTGCCACCTCCTCCTCTGCCCTTGCCCCCCCCCCCCCCCCGCAAAGTCGTGGTCTTTGTGCCTGCCCCAGGACCGCGCGGTCCAGGGCACCTGCGTCCA